>NC_052101.1:7595000-8289500 GCF_015852505.1 Tachyglossus aculeatus | reverse complement strand
TTGTTATTATTATTAATATTATTAAATGTGATGGACTGACAATCCAACAGTCTAAAATGATGCAGGGTGAAAGGTAGGTCTAAAATGAGGTCAAATCTCCCTAGCTTTCTCCCAACTGGATAAGCATTCAGTTCCCCTAGATGAATGAATGCCGAGAAGCAGCGTGGCTCAGTGGAAAGGGCACGGGCTTTGGAGTCAGAGGTCATGGGTTCAAATCCCGGCTCCGCCAACTGTCAGCTGTGTGACTTTGGGCAAGTCACAACTTCTCTGGGCCTCATTCCCCTCATCTGTAAAATGGGGATTAAGACTGTGAGCCCCCCGTGAGACAACCTTATCACCTTGTAAGCTCTCCAGCGCTTAGAACAGTGCTTTGCACATAGTAGGTGCTTAATAAATGCTATCATTATTATTATATTTCAGGATGGCCAAGATGGATATCAACCTTCCCATCTCCCTAGAAAGGAGGGTGTAATACTTGCTTCCCTGCTTGAAGAGTTCTCCAAAGCCACCACTAGCTCGTGACCTAGTGGAAAGAGCAAAGGCCTGGGAGTTAAAGGTCCTGGGTTCTAATCCTGCCTCCACAGCTTGTTACTACGTGACCTGTGGCAAGTCATTTCATTTCTCTGCCTCACTTACTTCATCGGTAAAATAGGGATTAAGGCTGTGAGCCCCATGTGGAACATCGACTGTGTCTACCCTGATTAGTTTGTGTCTTAATACAGCCCCTGTCACATAGTAAGCAGTTAATAAACACCACAAAAAAGATTTTTAAAACAACTCACCTATAGTTCATCTCCCAAAGAAGCCTGGGGGCACTTTACAAGGAGAAACAGTCATTCTCCATGATTTTGAAAGAGCCTTTTTTTATAACTCCAGTCACCTCATTCAATGTAATAGCTAAATATGTGTCTGCTCAATCCCTAGCAAAAGATTCGAAAAAAGAAATAAGAAAAAGGGAAAAAAAATCATCCAATAGATGTCTCATGCTGGCAAGGGGGAAAAAAAAAGGAGAAATGGACTAGAAATGTATATAGATTCTGGAAAATATATGCAAAAGGCTTCAGTTTTCTGATGGCCATAAGCCCAGAATCATGTAACAAACTCCCACAGATCTATCCCTAAGGGAAAAGGCCAGATCCTGCTAGGTATCGGATGTGAAATCTTTTTTAAAAGGAGAAAATGACATCTGATAATTGGCAGTAGCAGGAGCAATGCAGATCCAGGCTCTGAGAGGATAAAATCTGCTTCTCTAATTCATATTTCAGCATTTCTTATTCATAAGGTAGGGGGTTTTCAGGTTTAAAAAAATGTAATCAGGGTTCAGTTACTGGAATGTATTTTAGTGCTTATTCTTACAGCCCCACAGCCTTGTGCATTGATCTTTAAATTATATATTATGAATTCCTTACTTATATTAATGTTGAGAAGCAGCATGGCCTAGTGGATAGAGCATGGGCTTGGGAGTCAAAAAGACCTGGGTTCTAATCCCGGCTCTGCCACTAAATGATAGAAATGATAATAATAATGGTACTTATGTGCTTACTACAGGCTAAGCACTGTTCTAAGCACTGGGATCAATACATGTTATTTAGGTTGGATACAGTCCCTGCCCCACATGGAACTTAAAGTCTAAGTAGGAGAGAGCAGGATTTAATCCCCATTTTACAGAGGAGGGAACCATAGCACTGAGAAGTGGAGTGATTTGCCCAAGGTCACAAAGCCAACATATAGCAGAGCCAGGATCAGAACCCAGGGTCGGAAGAGAGATGAGCTGCTTCTCGCTTGTCTGCTGTGTGACCTTGGGCATTTCACTCAACTCTAGTGCTCCAGTTACCTCATCTGTAAAATGGGGATTAAGACCGTCAGACCCATATAGGACATGGAATGTGTTCAACCTGATTAGCCTATATCTATCCCAGGGCTTAGTACAGTGCCTCGCACGTAGTAAGCACTTAATAAATACTATTTTAAAAACCTAAAAATATCTGTCTCCCCCTTTAGACCTTCAGCTCACTGTGGGCAGGGAATATGTCTGCTTACTCTGTTATATTTGCAGTCTTCCAAGCGCTTAGTACAATGTTCTGCACACAGTAAGAGCTCAATAAATACCACTGCTTGACGGGCAATTCACCGACAGCATCTGCATGGCAAATGCAGGGTGGCTCAGTGGAAAGAGCACAGGCTTTGGAGTCAGAGGTCATGGGTTCAAATCCCAGCTCCACCAATTGTCAGCTGTGGTACTTTGGGCAAGTCACTTAACTTCTCTGGCCTCAGTTACTTCAACTGTAAAATGGGGATTAAGACTGTGAGCCCCCCGTGGGACAACCTGCTCACCTTGTAACCTCCCCGGCGCTTAGAACAGTGCTTTGCATATAGTAAATGCTTAATAATTGCCATTATTATTATTATTATTATTATTATTATTAAGTGATTCTTCAATATTACCCCTTTTCAGCACTTCCTAAGGACACCTTGGCTGAACTATTGCCAGATATCACAACTCTCGATCATCTTACATAACTGTGTTAAGGAAAACATGCTTCTTCAGGGGATGGAAATCCAGGGCCAAATCAAAAACTCAGAGTGAAATCTTGGGTTTAAGGTGAGAGTTCTCTAATGCCAACCTACTCACTGTACCTCGATCTCATCTATCTCGCCGCCGACCCCTCTCCCGCTTCCTGCCTCTGGCCTGGAATGCCCTCCCTCTTCATATTTGACAGATGATCACTCTCCCCATCTGCAAAGCCTTATTAAAAACACATCTCTTCCTTGAGGCCTTCCCGACTAAGCCCTCATTTCCTCTTCTGCATTGCCCTGGCCTTGGATTGGCACTTTATATTCACCCTACCTTCAGCCCCACAGCACTTATGTACATATCCGTAATCATTGCTATTAACGTCTGTCACCCCCTCTACACTGTACTGTCTTTGTGGGCAGGGAATGCCTCTACCAACTCTGTTATAGTGTACTCTCCCAAGCTTTTAGTACATTGCTCTGCACATCGTAGGTGCTCAATAAATAAGACTGAATGATTGAGAAAAGAAGGATGACTCTCACAAAGAGATGATAAACAAAAAAGGAAACAGGTGTGCTAGATGTTGAAGGAAACTCTTGACTCTTTACATAAAAGGGAAATCCCCCAGAAAATAAAACTCTAGCTGTACCTTCCTCTCAACTCTTCCGCCTCCAACCCTTCATTCACACTTTCCCTCCCTGAATTCAGCAGGTCGCGGGTCTCCCCACATTCAACTCCTAAAACTTCCACCTCCTCCAACAAACCTTCCCCATAGTTAATTTCCCAGCACCTTAAGGCATAAACTTATCTGCCAACTCTACAACTTGCAAACTTATTTCTACCCATCCTCAACATTTCAGCATAGACTTGTAAGCTCCCTTTATACCGTAAATCCCTTGTGGGCAGGGAATATGTCTTTTTAGTGCTGTGTTGTACTCTCCCAAGTTCTTAATACAGTTCCCTGCACACAGCAAGCGCTCAATAAATACGATTGAATGAATGGATGACTATGTGTATTCAATGAATTTTGGACCCTCTAGTTGCAAATATTTTTTTTATTTTCTTCTCTCCTATTCATTCATTCATTCAATCATATTTATTGAGCGCTTACTGTGTGCAGAGCACTGTACTAAGCGCTTGAGAAGTACAAGTCGGCAACATATAGAGACGGTCCCTACCCAACATTCATTCATTCATTCAATCGTATTTATTGAGCGCTTACTGTGTGCAGAGCACTGCACTAAGCGCTTGGGAAGTACAAGTCGGCAACATATAGAGACGGTCCCTACCCAACAGGGGGTTCACAGTCTAGAAGGGGGAGACGGACAACAAAACAAGACATATTAACCAAATAAAATAAATAGAATAAATATGTACAAGTAAAATAAATATTCATTTATTCATTCAATTGTATTTATTGAGCGTTTACTGTGGGCAGAGCACTGCACCAAGCACTTGGGAAGTACAAGTTGGACGCAGTCCCCGTCCCACGTGGGGCTCACGGTCCACGACGGAGGTCACCGAGGACTGGGGAGGAGAATAATAATAATAATAATAATAATAATAATAATGGCATTTATCAAGCGCTCGCTACGTGCAAAGCACTGTTCCAAGTGCTGGGCAGGAAACATGAGAGAGAAGCAGCGTGGCTCAGTGGAAAGAGCAAGAGCTTGGGAGTCAGAGGTCATGGGTTCTAATTCCAGCTCCGCCATTGACCAACTGTGTGACTTTAGGCAAGTCACTTCACTTCTCTGTGCCTCAGTTCCCTCATCTGTAAAATGGGGATTATGACATAAGCCCCACATGGGACAACCTGATTACCTTCTATCTACTCCAGTGCTTAGAACAGTGCTAGGCACATAGTAAGTGCTTAACAAATGCCATTATTATTACTATTATTATTATGATGATGATGATGATGATGATGATAATGTCACTTCTTCATTCAGTTCTTCCCAAGCTCCTGGTTCAAGTCAGCCTTCAACAAAGACTACTACTGCTGCCTTTTCCAACCTCCTTAAATACCTTTTTATAACTAACCTTGTATATTTTTGAATGCTGAAGTAGACAAATGATTGTCAGTTCCCTAATGGATTGTCCTTTCCTAAACATAATTCATGAGACAAAGGTGAAGGCAAAGGAAATGGTCAATAGAAAACCCGGTTTCATATTTATCAGAAAGCATAACAAACTCTGCAGAACTAAATATAGTTCTGATAATGTCAAATTCAATTTAACGTTAAGTTGGAACACCAGATATTTTCTTCTAGTTGAGGCACAGACAGTAAAATAATAGCAACACTTTTAGCATTTTAACCTACAAAGTATTCTCTTCAGGAGGTTAAATAAGGCATGTATTATTCGAACTAAGCCCTTTGCCATCTTGTTACCATTGAAGGGTGACAGGATCTTGTATTTTAACAAAAGAACAGGGAAGATTTGAACTTAACCCCCCTAATTTCACAATTAAATTCCTATGAATATTTGTAGAGCAAAAGTTAAATAGTAAACCATTTAGATTATCCCTTTCGTTCTAGTGCTGAAAAAAATCCATTCAAGCAGAAGGATATTACCAAGACCACTCTAGACCACTCAATAGGAGGCACGAAATGAAGCTATCACTCTACAGTCAATCAATAGTATTTACTGAGCACTTACTTTGTGCAGAGCACTGGTCTAAGAGCTTGGGAGAAGATGCTGTTACAATAAAAGACACATTCCCTGACCACAACAAGCTCACAGTCAATAGCAATGTTAAACACAGTTTAGAGAAGGAAAATAGATATTAGATACAATCAATTTAAAAATCTATTACCAGGGCCAGCAATTCTTACTTTAGGGTCACATCGCTATTTCTACCCTGTATTTAAACGTCTTGTGAAGGACTCTTTCTACGTGTTTGGATTCAGGGAAGGTCTAACCCACAGCTAGTGAATTTGCTTCAAAGTGCACTTCATCAGCCTGGCAGAGTCAATCAGTCAATCAATCGTATTTATTGAGCGCTTATTGTGTGGAAGCACTATAATAATAATAATAATAATAATAATGGCATTTCTTAAGCGCTTACTATGTGCAAAGCACTATACTAAGCACTTGGGGGAGTACAATATAATCGGGTTGGTAGGCACGTTCTCTGCCCACAAGGAGCTCACAGTCTAGAGGGGAAGGCAGACATGAATAGAAATAACTACAACGGATGCTAGTCAATTCTGGATTTTCACCTCCCTCCTGGTTTATGGGTCTGACAGCCTGATTTATCCAGGATCATCCGAGTCACCTCATGGCTCTGAAACAATAACTCAAAAGGCTTCCTCCTCTCTCTCTCTCTCTCTCTCTCTCTCTCTGGGGATGGGCTCAGAACAGCATCAGTCTCTCCAAGGATTCCCAGAGTCATAAATTCCTCAGGATCTTCTGCCAGAAAAATCAACACTCAGCAGGAGACCCAAAATAAAACTTGTTTTGAACTGACAGAAACTGACAGTGGGTGTGCATTTCGTGGGTGCTCAATAAATATCACTGATAGGCTGAAATGGTAATGGAAATGGTAATGGCACAACTCCTGTTTCCCCACTCAGACTTTGGTTAAAAAGGTCTTAGAGTGTTTCTCGTATCTCGGGAATCCTGTAATTCCTCTCCCCCTCCTCCTCCTCTCCATCCCCCCCGGCTTACCTCCTTCCCCTCCCCAAAGCACCTGTATATATGTATATATGTCTGTATGTATTTATTACTCTATTTATTTATTTATTTTTATTTGTACATATTTATTCTATTTATTTTATTTTGTTAATATGTTTCGTTTTGTTCTCTGTCTCCCCCTTCTAGACTGTGAGCCCGCTGTTGGGTAGGGACCGTCTCTATATGTTGCCAACTTGTAATTCCCAAGCGCTTAATACAGTGCTCTGCACACAGTAAGCACTCAATAAATATGATTGAATGAATGAATGAACTTCTGCTGCATCATCAAGTGACTTGTGCTGGTGAGGACAGGCGTACTGTCGAGGTAAGAAATAGTCGAAATAGCATTAAGAGCTCACTGTGTGCAGAGCACTGTACTAATCACTGAGAAAGAGTAGATTTGGGAATTAGACATGCACCCTGCCTCCTAAAGGGCTCACAATCTATAAATAGAGGTGGGGGAGAGAATTATAGAGCGCTTACTGTGCTCAGAGCACTGTATTAAGCACTTGGGAGAGTACCGTCTAACAGACACATTCCCTGCCCACAATGAGCTTACAGTCTGGAGGGGGAAGACAGGCATTAATATAAATAAATGATAGATATGTACATAGTGTTGTGGGGCTGGGAGAGGCGTGAATAAAGGGAGCAAGTCAGGGTGACAGACAGGGGAGTGGGAAAAGAGGAAAGGAAGGCTTAGTCAGGGAAGGGCTGTTGGAGGAGATGGGCCTTCAATCAATCAATCAATCAGTCGTATTTATTGAGTGCTTACTGTGTGCAGAGCACTGTACTAAGCGCTTGGGCAGTACAAGTTGGCAACATATAGAGACAGTCCCTACCCAACAGTGGGCTCACAGTCTAAAAGGGGGAGACGGAGAACAAAACCAAACATACTAACAAAATAAAATAAATAGATATGTACAAGTAAAATAAATAAATAAATAAATAGAGTAATAAATATGTACAAACATATATACATATATACAGGTGCTGTGGGGAAGGGAAGGCGGTAAGATGAGGGGGATGGAGAGGGGGACGAGGGGGAGAGGAAGGAAGGGGCTCAGTCTGGGAAGGCCTCCTGGAGGAGGTGAGCTCTCAGTAGGGCCTTGGAGGGAGGGCCTTCAGTAAGGCTTTGAAGGAGGGGAGAGTCATTGTCTGTCAGATATGAGAAGGGAGGGCATTCCTGGACAGAAGCAGGACATGGGAGAGAGGTCGGCCGCAAGATAGACGAGACTGAGGTACAGTGAGAAGCTATCGATTCATCTGCAAAGACAGAAAGTCATGCACAAATCACTACAGCAGGAAGGGATCTCGGCAAGCAATTGCAGAACTCTTCCAACTCACCCATGCTTGACGAAAAAAGAACCCATGTGGCTTTTGCTCATACTGACGGGCCAACACTAGCCATTCAAAGCCACAGAATTCCAGGTGGCCCATACACCGGATTATTGTTGGCCTCAGGATACCTGCTACATTTCCTTGTCACTCAGGTCAGAGTTCAGTGGTATAATAAGTGGATTTAAGCCAAAAGCAGGAGCAGGAGTTAGTAGAAGTTATGATATTTAGCCGGGAAAACCAAAATAATTGCACTTGAGAAATCAGTAAGAAATACTTGCCATTGCTATTGTCACTTTTCAGTGCACTGAGTTTCAGAACTTAAATATGGGTCGATAAAAAAAGTGCATTTATTATTCCCTCTGTAATGTAAAGTTGTGATTTAAATATGACAGTGATGTGACCAATCAGACATCTGGACACATTTAAATGACTAATTTGTATTATAATAATAATAATACTTGTTAACTACTTACTATGTGTCAGGAACTGTTCTAATCACGTGGATAGATACAAGTTAATCAGCTTAGAAGAAGTCCCTGCCCCACATGGGGTTCATGGTTTAAGTACAGTAAGCGCTCAATAAATATGATTGAATGAATGAACAGGTATTGAATCCCCTTCTTACAGTTGAGGAAACTGAGACAAGAGAAATGAAATGACTTACCCAAGGTCACACAGCAGGTAAGTAGCATGGCCTAGTGGAAAAAGCATGGGCCTGGGAATAAGAGGACCTGAGTTCTAATTCAGCTCTGCCGTTCGCTTGCTGTGTGACCTTGGGCACATACAAGACTTTATTTCTCTGTGCTTCAGTTACTTCATCTGCCTAATGGAGATTAAGACTGTAAGCCCCACGTGAGACATGATCTGTGTCCAACCTAGTTAGCGTGTATCCTCTCCAGCGCTTAGTACAGTGACTGGCACACAGTAAGGCACTTAAATACCATAAAAAATAGAAGGAAGTGACTGAGTCAGGATTAGAACCCAGGTTCTCTTATTTTCCAGCCTGTGGTTTTTCCATTAGGCCACACTGCTTCTTAAATACTATTTATTATGTGAATTTTAAATCTTAGCTGATAAAGTATTGAAGGAAAAATAATAATCCTTTATTTCTGGAAATAAATCCACCTTCTCTTGGATCATCAGCTTCAGGGGGCAGAAAGAAGAGAGGTCAAATGAGAGGAACTGAAGGTGAGATTTCTGAACTTCTAATACCATTTAACCTCATCCTATTGTTCTAATCTCATTATAAGTCACAATGTGACTGAGTGGCATGTTCAGGTTAAAATTTCCAAAGCCAAAGATTTTCAGGAGTATTAGGGTAAAATTATCATTTTCTGTTTAACAATGAAGTACTTTGTAATAATAATAATAATGATAGCATTTATTAAACACTATGTGCAAAGCACTGTTCTAAGTGCTGGGGGGATACAAGGTGATCAATGTGGGGCTCACAGTCTTCATCCTCACTTTACAGATGAGGTAACTGAGGCACAGAGAAGTTAAGTGACTTGTCCAAAGTCACACAGCTGACAAATGGAGGAACTGGGATTTGAACCCATGACCTCTGACTCCAAAGCCCAGGCTCTTTCCACTGAGCCATGCTGCTTCTCCGCACTTTGTATTTTCACACTCATTGAATCAGTAGCATTTTTTTTTTTTATCATTTACTGTGTGCAGGGCATCGTACTAAACACTTCGAACAGTACAATACAACAGAGTTGATAGACACGTTCCCTGCCCACAAGGAGCTCACAGTCTAACTGGGAGAGACAGGCATTAGTATCAATATTAATTCCAGACAAAATGTATGCCAATAATTCATACTCGAGGTTCTGACTGACTTAGAGGAAAACGTAGATATGAAATGGATGAAAGGATTGAGGGAGAGTGAGGAAATGGGGAGGGCAATGTAAAGAGGAAAAACGGTGGAGGGAAAGCAAAAGAACCCAGAAGGAGATAGCCAAGCCATACAACATGGTCCTGTGAGTCAGGGGAACGCAGGCCTAGTGGAAAAAGCATGGGCCTGGGAATCAGAAGACCTGAGTTCTAATCCAGCTCTGCCGTTTGCCTGCTGTATGACCTTGGGTAAGCCTCTTCATTTCTCTGTGCCTCACTTTCCTCATCTATAAAAGGAAGATAAAATATATCTTCTCCCTCCTTCAGATTGTGAGCTCTTGAGCGACAGTGACTGTGTCTGATATTAGCTTGTATCTACCTCAGTGCTTAGTGCAGTGCTTGACACATGGCTTTAATAAATGTCGCGATTATTAATATCGTAATGCCTTCTGTCTAGGTTCCAGTAAGACTACTGAATAATACTTTAGACTACCATCTTGGTAAGTGTGTAACAAAAAAATAATAATTATTATAATAATAAATTGTGATATTTGTTATGCACTTACTATGTGTCAAGCACACTGTGGTAGCTATAACAATCAGGTCCCACAAGGAGCTCACAGTCAAACTAGGAAGGAGAAAAGGCATTGAATCCCCATTTTGCTGATGAGGGAACGGAAAAACAGAAAAGTTAAGTGACTTGCCCAAAGTCAAACAGCAGGTACATAGTGGAGCTGGGATTAGAACTCAGGTCTTCTGACCCCACCCCAGGCCTTTGTTCTTTCCACTAGGCCACATACGCTTGCAATATCAGTCAACTCTGGACAGTTGGAGCATTCTTCTCTCTATGCTGAGTAAACTTTAGTTTTATCCCATCCATTCCAACTTATTATTCACTGTATGAAGACAAATATGATCCAAAAAAGACTCCAAACAAATCTTACCCTATTCAGTCAATCAATTATATCACTGTACTGAGCAATTGGGAGAACAATAGAATTAGTAGGCATAATCCTGCTTCCAAGGAGCTCACCCTTTAGCAGAGGCGCCATTAACCTGGGCTCAAAATGGCTAAATACTATAATCAGGTTGAAATTGCTGAGGTAAAGGATATTCAATTAATCAATCAGTGGCATTTATTGAGCGCTTACTATATGCAGAGCACTGTACTTGGGAGAGAGAGTACAATACAACAGAGTTGGCAGGCAGGTTCCCAGAATATTTGTAAAAAATTATCATTTTCTGCTTAGCAACAAAATCCTTTGATACTTCACACTTTAGGTGTAGTCAAGTTCAGAGTGAAAGACAAACCCAAATATTCCTTAATATCTCCTCATTGTTTTGTTAATGACGTGCATCTAGCTTTATTTCTATTTGTTCTGACGACGACACCTGTCCACATGTTTTGTTTTGTTGTCTGTCTCCCCCTTCTAGACTGTGAGCCTGTTGTTGGGTAGGGACTGTCTCTATATGTTGCCAACTTGTACTTCCCAAGCGCTTAGTACAGTGCTCTGCACACAGTAAGTTCTCAATAAATACAATTGAATGGATGGATGAATGAATGAATAATAATGATGGTATTTGTTAAGCACGTACTATGTGCCGAGCATTATACTAAGAGCTGGTTGTACACAGGAAATCGGGTTGTACACAGTCCCTGTCCCACATGGGGCTCACAGTCTCAATCCCCATTTTACAGATGAGGGAACTGAGGATCAGAGAAGTGAAGTGACTTGCCCAAGGTCACACTGCAGACAAGTGGCAGAGGCAGAATTTGAACCTATGACCTTCTGACTTCCATGGCCCTACTCTATCCACTACGCCAAGCTGCTTCTCTTACACCTTGCTTAAACTACATAAACTCACTTCAACTCAACCCCTCCGCAGACACAAAAGCTCCAGCAGAGCACGCAGAACACAGGACTAGCAGATTGCTTTTAAAATCACACGGATTTAAGTGAAACTTTGCAAACATTTCACGGTTCACTGTTTCTTCAAGTTTGACTTTCATGTGAAACTTTGAACCATGTTCTTCAAATAATGTTACATTTTTAAAGTTTGCCGAGTAATGAGGTTGTTCTAGTAGAAAGAAACCATTTTATTTCCCAGAGTAAAATTTGCTAAATCTGAGTACCTTTTTTTTTTTTTTTAAAGAACTGGTGATTTATTATCTTTCCCCTGAATTGCTTCTAAGGTTACTCCTGTAGGCTGAATGAAGTGATTGCAAATCTGCGAGCAAGGCCACGAAACCTGATGTGCCTGGTTCTGTTAGATTTTCCTCAACTTCCTGGGCTATGTGTCCATTCTGTTTAAAATTCACATCCCCAGCGAGACAAGGAAAAAGAGAGCGTGACGGAGAGAATGAGAAAGGCAGAAAGTGAGAGACAGAGACAGAGAGAGACAGAAAGAGGGGGCTGAGAGAAAGACAGAGAGATGGCAGAGTAAAAACAAATCCATATCAGACAGGACACTACCCTCCCCATCTTCAAAACCCTCTTAAAATCACATCTTAATCCCCTCACCGTGCCTCGTTCTCGCCTGTCCCGCCGTCGACCCCCGGCCCACATCATCCCACTGGCCTGCAATTCCCTCCCTCCCCACATCCGCCAAGCTAGCTCTCTTCCTCCCTTCAAGGCCCTACTGAGAGCTCACCTCCTCCAGGAGGCCTTCCCAGACTGAGCCCCCTCCTTCCTCTCCCCCTCTCCATCTCCCCCGCCCTACCTCCTTCCCCTCCCCACAGCACCTGTATATATGTATATATGTTTATACATATTTATTACTCTATTTATTTATTTATTTTACTTGTACATATCTATTCTATTTATTTTATTTTGTTAATATGTTTGGTTTTGTTCTCTGTCTCCCCCTTCTAGACTGAGCCCACTGTTGGGTAGGGACCGTCTCTATATGTTGCCAACTTGTACTTCCCAAGTGCTTAGTAACAGTGCTCTGCACACAGTAAGCGCTCAATACGATTGATTGATTGATTGATCTTATCTCCTCCAAGAAGCCTTCCATGAATAACCTCTCATTTCCCCACCGAATTCACTTAACAAATAACACTTAAAGCGCTTAACAAATACCATCATCATTGTCATCAACATCATCATTCATTCTCCATTTTGCACTCATTATGGCATTCGTTAAGCTCTTACTATATGCCAGGCACTGCACTAAGCTCTGAGGGTAGATCCAAGCTACTCAGCTTGAACATAGTCCCTGTCCCACAGGGGCTCACAATCTTTACCCCCATTTTACAGAGGAGGGAACTGAGGCACAGAGAAGTGAGGTGACTTGCACAAAGTCCCACAGCAGACAAGTGGCGGAGCCAGGATTAGAACCCATGACTCTCAAGCCTGTGTTCTAGTCACTAGGCAACTCCGCTTTTCGAGCCTGAGAAGCATTTGAGCCTGTATCTCTTAAACACTCAGTCCCTAAACCCGGCCCAAGAGCATTTATGTACATTTCCTTTTGCTCTGCTGCTTCCCTTATCTGTAATTTATTTAATGTCTGCTTCCATCACTACACTGTAAACTCGTCTAGGGAAGGAATCATGTCTACCAACCCTTTTGTATTCTCCCAAGTGCTTAGTACAGTTCTCTGCGCATGGTAAGCACTTGTTATATATCACTGATTGATTGATCATTCCGATTGCTAGATAGTAAACACTTCGGCTAGATCTATAATTTTCTCTTTTTCACTCACTTCTCAGGCTATCATCACTTTCACATCTTCTCATGATGGATGGCTGCATAGACGTCCGTTTCCACACGTTAATAGTTAAAATTCACCCGGAGGGTTTTTACTCAGACAGTTCCATGGAAAAGCACAAAGAGTTGGCGTGTTGGAGATCAGGAGTCAAGAGTGTTGGAAGAAGCAGCGTGGCTTAGTGGAAAGAGCCCGGGCTTGGGAGTCAGAGGTCATGGGTTCTAATCCCGGCTCCACCACTTGTCTGTTGTGTGATTTTGGGCAAGTCACTTAGCTTCTCTAGACCTCAGTTCACTCATCTGTAAAATGGGGATTAAGACTGTGAGCCCCAAATGGGACCCCCTTGATTACCTTGTGTCCCCCCCCCAGCGCTTAGAACAGTGCTTAGCACATTGTAAGTGCTGAATAAATGCTATTATTATTATTATTTTGTCTTTCTGAAGATTTACACTAACACCGGAAGGTGTGATCTATGAGCAGTGGAAATGAAACACCTTGTGACAAATTCCATGGCACCTTAATAGACTACTCAGTCACTCAAATCTGGCAGTCTTACTGCACACCTGCATTCTCTTGGGAAGAATTTTCCACAGGAGGGAGAGAGTGCGAGAGGAATAGATGGAGATGAAGAGAATGAGAAGAGTCCATCCATCTGCCGGTCGTATTTATCGAGTGGTTACCGTGTGCAGAGCACTGCACTAAGCACTTGGGAGAGTACACTATAACAGATACATTCCCTGCCTTCAGTGAGCTTACGGTCTAGAAGAGAGGAGAGAGAGAGATCACAGTGTTTAGCACACAGTAGGAGCTGAATGAATACTATTGCTACGACTGCCCCTCCCCTCTTCTGCCCCCAGTCCAACTGCTTGGTGTGGGGTAAAAGATGATGTTTCTGCCATTTCTAGGACTGCTAACCAGGAGGCCACCCCAAATTCAATCTCTGGATCAAGAACTCCAAAAGGCAGCCCATAGCAGTGGCAGTCGGAGACCCCTTAGGCCTAGAGAAGGAGCTTGCCTAGCCTTTCAGCATGGAAAGGAAGATCATGTGCATCTGTGTGAGTGTGTGAGTGTGTGTGTGTGTGTGTGTGTGTGTGTGTGTGTGTGTGAGCCCACTGTTGGGTAGGGACTGTCTCTATATGTTGCCAACTTGTACTTCCCAAGCGCTTAGTACAGTGCTCTGCACACAGTAAGCGCTCAATAAATACAGTTGATTGATTGATTGATTGTACATATTTGCACATGCACTTTGTACTTCAGTACTTGTGTTATGTGTGCTGTATATTTGTAAAGTGAGGGGTGAACACAGTAAGTGCTCAATTAATCAGAAGGTCATGGGTTCTAAAACCAGCTCCACCAGTTGTCTGCCGTGTCTCCACTTCTCTGTGCCTCAATTACCTCATCTGTCAAATGGGGATCGAGACTGTGAGCTCCACGTGGGACAGGGACTATTTCCAACCCTATTTGCTTGCATCCACCCCAGTGCTTAGTACGGTGGCTGGCACTTGCTAAATGCTTAACAAATACCATTATTATTATTATTAAATACCACTGATCAAGTGGTATGTCTTACTAGTCTCACTCTCACTCTGTCTACCTTTTTTGTCTCTGTAGTGGTAATCTCAATATCTGAAAAATTTGAATAAATGTTTGAATATTCAGTTCTACTTAAGTGTGAAGGATAGGTATAAATACTTAACTAGGAGTGGTGTGTGTGTGTGTGTGTGTGGTGTGCATCTTCTGCCTCTCCCTCTACCTTTTCCTTTCCCTTTCCTATCTTCCTTCCTCACTGATCCCAGTCTACGGCACTTACCCCCACTGGCTATCCCACCCATTAACAATGTCACTGCAAAACAAAAGAATCAAAATTGTTCTACTCACTGATATAACTTCATTTTGTCCTCTTTAAGAACAGGGGATTAGACCGCTACAATTTTACAGAGAATTCATTAGAAGATTGCAACTTTTGGTTAAAAGCAGTCCTTGTTGGAAGGTAGAATGGCATATAATAATAATAATAATAATAATAATAATTTTGGCATTTGTTAAGCGCTTACTATGTGCAAAGCACTGTTCTAAGCGCTGGGGGGTACAAAGTGATCAGGTTGTCCCACGTGGGGCTCACAGTCTTAATCCCCATTTTACAGATGATGTAACTGAGGCTCAGAGAAGTGAAGTGACTTGCCCAAGGTCACACAGCAGACATGTGGCGGAGCCGGAATTCGAACCCATGACCTCTGACTCCAGAGCCTGTGATCTTTCCACTGAGCCACACTGCTTCTCCAAATAATATAAGTGACCAATCCCTAAAATGAGTTTGGACACGTATAATATCACAACTCACGCTCTCTGGCAAGACACTGTTCCTCTGTCTGACCCGTAAAAAAGTTATCTACTTTTTAACAGAAGAATGTAGGGGCACCAATCTAGCCCCTATATATACTACAAAATGTGTAAAGAGGCTTCTTTTTAAATGCTCGAAATTAAATTAACATAAGTAGAGTTTACAGCTAAGATTCACAAAAGGTCAGGAAAGATTGTTGTACAGCGTCAGATGCATACTGAATTTTCCATCTCAGAAGTATTCAAAAACAGCCAATACAATAATAATAATAATACCTTCTTCTAGACTGTGAGCCCACTGTTGGGTAGCGACCATCTCTATATGTTGCCAACTTGTACTTCTCAAGCGCTTAGTACAGTGCTCTGCACACAATAAGCACTCAATAAATACGATTGAATGAATGAATAATAATGGCGAAAGAGGACCATCTGATTATTTTAGAGTCCAATGCTGGATAAAAGGCAGTATGGAACCATCCAAATGACTCCATATTAGGTATGAAAACCATTTCTCTCCTTTCATAAAGCTTGTTCCTCTAATTGAAAATTTACATAAGCTCTTTTCTGTTTCTAGGAAGAAGAATTAGAATAAATTGGCATAATTGGAGGCCGAATCTCCTTATGCACATATTTTGCTATTAAATTAACATGAATAACTAGATTTTGCCAAAGGTTGTTTTATGTGAACATCGCCAAATATGCTAATATGGCCCAAGGACACTGAACTACTAATATAATGATAATAATGATGGCATTTGTTAAGTGCTTACTATGTGCCAAGCATTGTTCTAAGTGCTGGGTGGGGGGGGGGGGCGGTTACAATGTGATCAGGTTGCCCCACGTGGGGCTCACAGTTTTAATCCCCATTTTACAGATGAGGTAACAGAGGCCCAGAGAAGTTAAGGGACTTGCCCAAAGTCACACAGCTGACACGTGGCAGAGCCGGAATTAGAACCCATGACCTCTGGCTCCCAAGCCCGGGCTCTTTCCATTGAGCCACACTAATAGCAAGACAAATTGGAGGGAGAAGGCACAAGATGTTTATGGAGGGTCAGAACGGCATGCTTTTCAAGAGAACTAACAAGTAGGAAGCTTTGGCTACTGTCTCTCTTTGGAAATCTTTGAGACAATTCAAACTATTTAAAACTTAATAGTTTCAGACTGCAAGGATTTAAATGAGTGTACCTGTTTAGCTCATGGAAGATTGCTAACAGAGCTACCATACTCTTCTAAATAGTAATAATGATAATAATAAGAGAAGCAGCATGGCTCAGTGGAAAGAGCCTGGGCTTTGGAGTCAGAGGTCATACATTTTAATCACGGCTCTGCCACTTATCAGCTGTGTGACTTTGGGTAAGTCACTTAACTTCTCTGGGCCTCACTTACCTCATCTGTAAAATGGAGATTAAGACTGTGAGCCCCACCTGGGACAACCTAATTACCTTGTATCTACCCCAGCGCTTAGAACAGTGCTTGGCACATAGTAAGAGCTTAACAAATACCACCATTAATTAATTAATTAATTTATAATAATAATTGTGGTGTTTGTTAAACACTTACTACATGCACAGCACTGTACTAAGTGCTGGGGTAATAATTATTATTATTATAGTACTTGTTAAGTGCTTACTATGGGCCAAACACTGTTGTAAGCGCTAGGGTAGGTAGGAGTTAATCAGGTTGGACAGAGTGCCTGTCATTCATTCATTCCTTCATTCAATCGTATTTATTAAGCGCTTGGGAAGTACAAGTTGGCAACATACAGAGATGGTCCCTACCCAACAACGGGCTCACAGTCTTGAAGGGGGACACAGACAACAAAACAAAACATGGAGACAGGTGTCAAAATCGTCAGAACAAATAGAATGATTAAACTAATAGTAAATAGAGACGATCACAACAAGTCAGGCTTGATGCTTCAGACTATAGCAAAGGAGTCTCAATTTCGGGAAGCAGCATGGCCTAGAGCAAAAATCACAGGCCTGGGAATCAGAGAACCTGAGTTTTAATCCTGCCAGCTGTGTGAATTTGGGCAAGTCGCTGAGCTTCTATTAGTCTCAGTTTAATCATCCATGAAATGAGGATTCAAATCCTGTTTTCCATCCTACTTAGACTGTGAGACCCAGGTGGGGCAGAATCATATGTCCAAACTGATTATCTGATTATCTTGCATCTACCCCAGCGCATAATACAGTGCCCAGCACATAGTAAGCACTTAACAAATATTATTATTGTTATTATTTGACAAGCTGGTTTAAGCAAACTAAAAAGACATCATTAACAATTACAGAATGAGCATATTATAATAACTTGCTATCACAAAGGGACAAATTATGAACTCTAATTGAACAAATGAAATGTGTTCACCAGAAAGTAGACTTGGGATACTGAGAATTTCACTGGAAGACTGAATAAAAATGAATTGCTCTAAAACTGTGCTGCTTCTGAATTCAAATGCTTTAACATATTAGAGATGCCTTTGATTCATAACTTGGTATTTTTAAAACTGAACAGAATCAGTGAGAGAGTTCATTTAGCAATAACACTAAACACACTGACTCTATAAATCATAGGATCAATCAATCGTATTTATTGAGCGCTTACTGTGTGCAGAGCACTGTACTAAGCACTTGGGAAGTACAAGTTGGCAACATATAGAGATGGTCCCTACCCAACAGTGGGCTCACAGTCTAGAAGGGGGAGACAGAGAACAAAACCAAACATATTAACAAAATAAAATAAATAGAATAGATATGTACAAGTAAAATAAATAAATAGAGTAATAAGGATGAAAATAGGATGAAAACATAGGAATTATACAGCTAGGACCACTAACAAATCAGGATTAGGGGAATCGGAGACAGCGTAGTGGAGTAGAACGACACTTAATACAATCCTTGGAACATAGTAAGTGCTTAACAAATACCTTTAAGGAAAAAAAAATCTAGAATCCAGGTGGCTCAGATTGAAGTATAATCCCTGCTAGTAAGTAGACTGGAGGGTGACTATGGGAAAGTCACTTAACTGCTCCAGACCTCAGTTTCCTCAACTGTAAAATGGGCATAGTAAAATTCATTCATTCAATTCTATTAATTGGGCGCTTACTGTGTGCAGAGCACCGTACTGAGCACTTGGAAAGTACACTTCTGGACTGTGAGCCCATAGTTGGGTAGGGATTGTCTCTATTGCCAAATTGTACTTTCCAAGCTCTTAGAACAGTGCTTTGCACACAGTAAGCACTCAATAAATAGCATTGAAATGTGATTGAATGAATGAATGCATTCAGCAACAGAGATAATCCCTAAGATCTGCTTTCTTCCTAGCCTGTCCGTTTGCTGTGAGGGCAAAAATGCAATAAGCACGCAATGCAATAAGTAGAGAAGCAGTGTGGCTCAATGGAAAGAGCACAGGTTTGGGAGTCAGAGGTCATGGGTTCTAATCCCAGCTCCGCCACCTATTTATTTATTTATTTTACTTGTACATATCTATTCTATTTATTTTATTTTGTTAGTATGTTTGGTTGTGTTCTCTGTCTCCCCCTTCTAGACTGTGAGCCCACTGTTGGGTAGGGACTGTCTCTCTATATGTTGCCAACTTGTACTTCCCAAGCACTTAGTACAGTGCTCTGCACACAGTAAGTGCTCAATAAATGTGATTGATTGATTGATTGACTGTGTGACTTTGGACAAGTCACTTCACTTCTCTGTGCCTCAGTTACCTCATCTGTAAATTGAGGATTAAGACTGTGAGCCCCACGGGGGACAACCTGATCACCTTGTATCTCCCCAGCGCTTAGAACAGTGCTTTCCACATAGTAAGTGCTTAACAAATACCATCATTATTATTATTATTATTGTTAATAAGTAATGTGAGAGAGTTTGGGGAATAAAAGTGCTGTATAAAAAATGATGTATTATTACGAAACTTTTGGTGCACTACACAACACCATAGTGAATCCCTTATCACCACAAACTTAATTTGTGTGATTTTAGCATGCCAAATTATTTGGCATTTGCTGGCTAATAAAACTTACAAATGCAATCTAATCCCCGATTTGAAATTTCCTTTTTGATTGAATTGCTTCTAACGGTCTAATAACCTAAACCCATTAGAGCACTCAACAGTTGTCTCAATGACTCCTTCTAGACTGTGAGCCCACTGTTGGGTAGGGACCGTCTCTATATGTTGCCAACTTGTACTTCCCAAGCGCTTAGTACAGTGCTCTGCACACAGTAAGCGCTCAATAAATCCAAGTGATTGATTGATTGATTGAATGACCCAAGCTTTCTAACCCTGGAAAATCACACCTTTTTTAATGACATTAGTTGAGCACTTAATATGTGCCGAACACTGTTCTAAGTGCTGGGGTAGATGTAAGTGAATTAGGTTGGATATAGTCCCAATCCTGCATGGAGCTCACTGTCTAAGTATGAGGGAGAACAGGGGAACTGAGGCACAGAGAAGTTTAGTGATTTGCCCAAGGCCACACAGCATTTGGCAGAGCCAGGATCAGAACTCAGGTCCTCTGACATCCAGGCCTGTGCTTTTTCAGCTAGGCCACGCTGCTTCTCTGTCTCATTCAGGATTCCACTCCGGGATCTGCATCCGAGGCCTTTGCTAAGTGGAGGGAGGTTCAAACAGTACCTGAGATGTCCCCATTATGTCTGAGCTGGGTGCAGGGTTCAGGTTTTCACTAGCAGCGGCAACGGGTGACCATGCAGTCGTTATACCCGTACTTCAGAGGAGGAGAAATCCTAAGATGAGGGGGGGGAAAAAGTGATAAAAAAGTAAACGTCCTCTCCAACCCCAAAAATGAAAAAAGTCCAAGAAAAATTCATGTGGTAAGCAGTGTGGACCCAAATTGAATGGGCCAGTAATATTAATAATAATAATTACAACATTTGTTAAGCACTTACTATGTGGCAAGCACTGTTCTAAGCACTGGAGTAGATACAAGGTCATCAGGTTGGACACAGTCCCTGTCCCACATGGGGCTCACAGTCCCCTTTATACAGTTGAGGGAACTGAGGCACTGAGAAGCTAAGTGACTGGCCCAAGGTCACACAGCAGACATAAGCGGAGTCAGGATTAGAACCCATGACCTCTGACTCCCAAGCCCGTGGTCTTGCCACTAGGCCATGGTGCTTCATTGTTGCCGACGCAACATTTCAATTGAGCAAACCTAGAAAAGAAATATGTTCAAGGTCAGTTCTTCAAGCAAGGTTGGACTTTATACACATTCTAGTCTGTTGTAGGTGCTCAGTAAATACAGGTGAGGGGGGTAATAATAATCAGGCACTGAGAGAAACTGCACATCAAACATACTCGGACACAGGTGACATTAATGTTTTGAAGTATTCTGCTCTCTGGGGAAGGAGCCATTACTATACTCCACTCTGGCAGAACGTGCGATATTACACATTCTAGCTAGAAAATTGTCAGGGAATTAGGGAATGTTTGTCCAATAATGTGAGCCTGGTGGGTGCAATATCATAATAATAATAATGGAAGCAGCATGGTCTAATAGATAGAACAAGGGAATGGGAGTCAGAAGGACCTCGGTTCTAATTCCGGCTCTGCCACTTGTGTGCTGCGTGACCTTAGACAAGTCACTTCAATTCTCTGGACCTCAGTTCCCTCATCTGTAAAATGGTTCTAATTCCTGTCTGCTGTGTGACCTTGGGCAAGTCACTTAGCTTCTCTGTGCCTCAGTTCCCTCATCGGCAAAATGGGGATTAAGACTGTGAGCCCCACACGGCGTAGGGACTCTGTCCAACCTTATTAGCTTTTCTCTACCCCAGTGCTTGGAACAGTGCTTGATAAGTAGTAAGGGCTTAACAAATACCATCATAATTATTACTATTAATAATAACAACAACAATAGTAATGGTTTTGGCGTTTGTTCAATTCTTACTATATGCCAAGTACTGTACTAAGTGTTCGGGTAGATCATCATCATCATCATCAATCGTATTTATTGAGCACTTACTATGTGCAGAGCACTGTACTAAGCGCTTGGGAAGTGCAAATTGGCAACATATAGAGACAGTCCCTACCCAACAGTGGGCTCACAGTCTAAAAGGGGGAGACAGAGAACAAAACCAAACATACTAACAAAATAAAATAAATAGAATAGATATGTACAAATAAAATAAATAGAGTAATAAATATGTACAAACATATATGCATATATACAGGGTAGGTGCAAGATAATCAGGTCAGACACTAATTCCTTTCTACATGGGGCTCACAATCTAAGTAGAAGGAGAACAAGTCTTGAATTCCCATTTAAAGATGAGGAAACTGAAGCCCAGGAAGTTAAGGGGGCTAAAAAGTCACACAGCAGATAAATGGTGGAGCCAGGATTAGAACTCAGATCCTCTGACTCTCAGGCCCGAGCTCTTTCCACTAGGCCACATTGCTTCCACACTGGTGTCTACTGAATTGGTTGATTTGCCTGCACGTGGCTTCCCCTTCTAGACTGTGAGCCCACTGTTGGGTAGGGACCGTCTCTATATGTCGCCAACTTGTACTTCCCAAGCGCTTAGTACAGTGCTCTGCACACAGTAATTGCTCAATAAATACGATTGATTGATTGATTGATTTTCCAAGCGCTTAGTACATGCTCTGCAGACTGTAAGTGCTCAATAAATACAACTGAATGCATGAATGATTGTAGCCAGGGTGACTACTGAGTTTTCATTAATAAGAGATTCTGCAACTTGGCCTAGTGGAAAGGGCTCAGGCTGGGAGTCGGAAGGCACGGCTCCGTCACTTGTTGGCTGTGTGACCTTGGGCGAGTCACTTCACTTCTCTGTGCTTCCATTTCAACTGTAAAATGGGGATTCAATATTTATTCATTTATTTATTCAATATTTATTTGAGCAGCAGCGAGGCTCGGTGGAAAGAGCATGGGCTTTGGAGTCAGAGGTCATGGGTTCAAATCCCAGCTCTGTCAATTCTCAGCTGTGTGACTTTGGGCAAGTCACTTAACTTCTCTGGGCCTCAGTTCCCTCATCTGTAAAATGGGGATTAAGACTGTGAACCCCCTGTGGGACAACCTGATGGCCTTGTAACCTCCCCAGCGCTTAGGACAGTGCTTTGCACATAGTAAGTGCTTAATCAATGCCATCATTATTATTATTGTTATTATTCTCCCTCCTAATAAGACTGTGAGCTTCATGGGGGCTGAGAACTGTATCTCACTTGATTAATGTGTATTTACCCCAGCACTTAGAACAGTGTTTGATGCACAGAAAGCCCTTAACAAATTTAATAATAATAATAATTAACATACATGCCCCAAAGTGACAAATAGCAATGAAGAGAAAGAAAAATTTCATAGTGAATGGGATAGGCTAGTAGTATCAACTCCAAAATCTACAAGCTAGTGATTGGGGAAGAGGTCGATGTAAGGATGGGCATTCATTCATTCATTCAATCGTATTTATTGAGCGCTTACAGTGTGCAGAGCACTGAACTAAGCACTTGGGAAGTACAAGTTGGCAACATATAGAGACGGTCCCTACCCAACAATTTCGCTAGTAAGTTTTTGTACCCCTAGGATTGGAAAACTGGAGAGCAAGGGACTGTTTCTGTTCAGTGAACATAATAATAATAATAATTGTGGTACTTGTTAAGCACTTACTGTATGACAGACACTGTACTAAGCACTGGGGTGAATACGAACAAATCGGATTGGGTACAATCCCTGACCTATGTAGGGTTTACAGTCTTAATTACCATTTTACAGATGAGGGAACTGAGGCCTGAGCAGTAAAGTGACTTGCCCAAGGTTGCACAACAGACAAGTGGCAGACAGAGCCGGCATTAGAACCCAGCCCTTTCTGACTCCAAGGCCTGTGTTCTATTCACTAGTCCAACATAATAATAATAAAAAATAATTATGGTATTTGTTAAGCACTTACTGTGTGCCGGGCACTATACTAAGCATTGGATCAGTTCAAAGATGACATTAGATATCTACTGACCATGGATAAACTGTGGAGGAAGAGGAAATCTCCAGTACCATTAGACTGGGCTGAAGTACAAAGTCAAGACATCTGTGTATCAGAACAACAAAATGATTCTACCTTGGGCCTGAAAGATCAGCAGGTTTTGGATGTCAAGAGTTATGCACATCTATTTTCAAAGAGTGTAAAAACCTTGAGAGTTCGCCTAGCTGAAAAAGGTGATGGAGCAGAGCTTATTTGGGATAAGGATGACCCACCAGCAATGGATTTTGTGACATCGCTGCAAATCTAAGGAGGCACATTTTCAGTATGACCATGAAAAGCAGATTTGATATCAAATCCATGGCAGGGAATATTATTCCAGCAATAGCCACTACCAATGCAGCGATTGCTGGTCTGATCGTGTTAGAAGGCTTAAAGATTGTATCAGGAAAAATAGACCAGTGTAGAACCATTTTGCTGAACAAAAAAACAAATCCAAGAAAGAAGCTACTTATGCCTTGTGCATCGGATCCTCCAAATCCTAATTGTTACGTATGTGCAGGCAAGCCAGAGGTTACAGTGAAACTTAATGTCCACAAAGTGACGGTACTTACATTACCAGATAAGATAGTGAAAGAAAAATTTGTTATGGTCGCTCCTGATGTTCAAATAGAAGATGGGAAGGGCACTATCCTTATATCTTCGGAAGAAGGAGAAACAGAAGCAAATAACCACAAGAAGCTGTCAGAGTTTGGAATTAGAAATGGCAGTAGACTACAAGCAGATGACTTCTTGCAGGATTACACACTATTAATCAACCTTCTCCATAGTGAAGATCTCGGAAAAGATGTAGAATTTGAAGTTGTAGAGATGCCCCTGAAAAAGTAGGCCCAAAGCCAGCAGACCAAACTGCCAAGA
This sequence comes from Tachyglossus aculeatus, assembly GCF_015852505.1. Lineage (NCBI taxonomy): Eukaryota > Metazoa > Chordata > Mammalia > Monotremata > Tachyglossidae > Tachyglossus > Tachyglossus aculeatus. Next base: position 8,265,215 of record NC_052101.1, on the reverse strand, counting down.
GCATCACTAATGGCAGCGACGATAGAGCACAGCCGTCAATGTCCACAGCTCAAGATCAAGATGATGTGGTGTTGGTTGATTCAGATGAGGACAGCCCTGCAATTAATGCTGGTGTCAATAAGGATGATAAAGTCCGCAAGAGAAAATTAGATGACACTGATAATGTCAACACGAAGAGGCTCCGTACAGAGCCGACAGAAGAGTTAGATGACATTTCACCTCCTCCAGGAGGCCTTCCCAAACTGAGCTCCCTCCTTCCTCTCCCCCTTCTCCCCCTCCCCATCCCCCCGCCTTACCTCCTTCCCCTTCCCACAGCACCTGTATACATATATGTTTGTACAGATTTATTACTCTATTTAATTTGTACATATTTATTCTATTCATTTTATTTTGTTAATATGTTTTCGTTCATTGTCTGTCTCCCCCTTCTAGACTGTGAGCCCGCTGTTGGGTAGGGACCGTCTCTATATGTTGCCAACTTGTACTTCCCAAGCGCTTAGTACAGTGCTCTGCACACAGTAAGCGCTCAATAAATACAATTGAATGAATGAATGAATCAGTTTGCAAAAGCAGCACCAAACAGGAGAAAGAAGTCAGGGACTTTTTCATTGTCCATGAGGGAGAGTTGAGAAATATATGCAGCGCTGCAGCCAAACCTGATCCCTGGATATATGACCAATTCAAGGAAAGACTTGTTGGAGGAGGTGGGAATTTCAGGGAGGCTTTGAATGCGGGGAAAGCTGCAATCTTTGGGGAAGGAGGGAATTCCAAGCAGAGAAATGGGGAATAGAGAGGTCTGAGTGTCAGTTGAGAGGTTCAACTAGTAGGTTGGTTTGGGGGGGAAATGAAGAATCAGGAAATATTGGGTGAAGAGAGCAGTTAGGAAAGGCAGGTCGCGTTGGTGAAGTCCCTTGAAGCTGATCGAAGGAGCTTTTGCACAATGGCAGAGATACAAGAAACCAGAGGAAGTTTAGTGGATAGAACCGGGGCTTGGGAGTCAGAAGGACCTGAGTTCAAGTCCCGGCTCTACCACTAGTCTGTGGCACGACCTTGGGTGAGTCACTTCACTTCTCTTGGCCTCAGTTACCTCATCTGTAAAATGGGGATTACAACTGTAAGCCCCATGTTGGACATGGACCATGTACAACCTCATTATCTTCTATCTACCCCAGTGCTTAGTACAGTGCCTGGCACATAAATACCATAAAAAGAAAATTATCAATGGTCTTGACCCGGCATTTAATATAGGTTGGAGATGAGAGAGGCTGGACCTGTATGGAAACTGATGCAATCGTCTGTCCACAGTTAAAACCAGAACTCAGATCAGGAAGTTTGTGTCGAAGGTTGTGTCGTTGTGTGAGGAAGAAATCTGTGGCCCAAAACACTTCTACTCCCTGCTGAGGAGCGCAGATTGAACCACCATCATCAAGACAAAAATGGAATCTTTCAATCCTACTTCATTAACAAAATTAAATCCATCAGGTCCGACCTCCCCAAAGTCTCTTCCCCCCTTTCTCCAACCCCCCGGCTCTCAACACTCTCTGCTATTCTCCCATCCTTCCCAGCGGTATCCTCAGAGGAACTCTCCTCCCTCCTCTCAAGTGCTACTCCGGCCACCTGTGCTTCTGACCCCATTCCCTCTCATCTTATGAAATCTCTCGCTCCATCCCTTCTCCCCTCCTTAACTTCCATCTTCAACCGCTCACTCTCCACTGGTTCCTTCCCCTCTGCCTTCAAACATGCCCATGTCTCTCCCATCCTAAAAAAACCCTCTCTTGACCCCATCTCACCTTCTAGTTATCGTCCCATATCCCTCCTACCATTCCTTTCCAAACTCCTTGAACGAGTTGTCTACACGCGCTGCCTAGAATTCCTCAACAACAACTCTCTCCTCGACCCCCTCCAGTCTGGCTTCCGTCCCCTTCATTCCACGGAAACTGCCCTCTCAAAGGTCACCAATGACCTCCTGCTTGCCAAATCCAACGGCTCATACTCTGTCCTAATCCTCCTCGACCTCTCAGCTGCCTTTGACACTGTGGACCACCCCCTTCTCCTCAACACGCTATCTGACCTTGGCTTCACAGACTCCGTCCTCTCCTGGTTCTCCTCTTATCTCTCCGGTCGTTCTTTCTCAGTCTCTTTTGCAGGCTCCTCCTCCCCCTCCCATCCTCTTACTGTGGGGGTTCCCCAAGGTTCAGTGCTTGGTCCCCTTCTGTTCTCAATATACACCCACTCCCTTGGTGACCTCATTCGCTCCCACGGCTTCAACTATCATCTCTACGCTGATGACACCCAGATCTACATCTCTGCCCCTGCTCTCTCCCCCTCCCTCCAGACTCGCATCTCCTCCTGCCTTCAGGACATCTCCATCTGGATGTCCGCCCGCCACCTAAAGCTCAACATGTCGAAGACTGAACTCCTTGTCTTCCCTCCCAAACCTTGTCCTCTCTCTGACTTTCCCATCTCTGTTGACGGCACTACCGTCCTTCCCGTCTCACAAGCCCGCAACCTTGGTGTCATCCTCGACTCCGCTCTCTCATTCACCCCTCACATCCAAGCCGTCACCAAAACCTGCCGGTCTCAGCTCCGCAACATTGCCAAGATCTGCCCTTTCCTCTCCATCCAAACCGCTACCCTGCTAATTCAAGCTCTCATCCTATCCCGTCTGGACTACTGCACTAGCCTTCTCTCTGATCTCCCATCCTCGTGTCTCTCTCCACTTCAATCCATACTTCATGCTGCTGCCCGGATTATCTTTGTCCAGAAACGCTCTGGACATATTACTCCCCTCCTCAAAAACCTCCAATGGCTACCGATCAATCTGCGCATCAGGCAGAAACTCCTCACCCTGGGCTTCAAGGCTGTCCATCACCTCGCCCCCTCCTACCTCACCTCCCTTCTCTCCTTCTACTGCCCAGCCCGCACCCTCCGCACCTCCACCACTAATCTCCTCACCGTACCTCGCTCTCGCCTGTCCCGCCATCGACCCCCGGCCCATGTCATCCCCCGGGCCTGGAATGCCCTCCCTCTGCCCATCCGCCAAGCTAGCTCTCTTCCTCCCTTCAAGGCCCTGCTGAGAGCTCACCTCCTCCAGGAGGCCTTCCCAGACTGAGCCCCTTCTTTCCTCTCCCCCTCGTCCCCCTCTCCATCCCCCCGTCTTACCTCCTTCCCTTCCCCACAGCACCTGTATATATGTATATATGGTTGTACATATTTATTACTCTATTTATTTATTTATTTATTTATTTTACTTGTACATTTCTATCCTATTTATTTTATTTTGTTGGTATGTTTGGTTCTGTTCTCTGTCTCCCCCTTTTAGACTGTGAGCCCACTGTTGGGTAGGGACTGTCTCTATGTGATGCCAATTTGTACTTCCCAAGCGCTTAGTACAGTGCTCTGCACATAGTAAGCGCTCAATAAATACGATTGATTGATTGATTGATTGATTTCACCAATTACAAGAATGCTATAATCAACCACTGAACAAACCTTCTACCATTCTCAGCACAGCCAACTAGCCAAAGTGTAGAGGCGTAACTTCAGCTCTGACACTTGAGGATGTAACTTCACCAGTCAAGCAACGAAAAAGTACTTGAATCCGATGGCAATCCTGCAGAAATTTCCAAAGACCGTTTCAACATCTGTACAAGTCCTTCCGCAACATAGGGAATACAGCACCATCCCGCTGAAATTTCCAAGCACAGTTTCCACATCTGCACGAGTTTTTCCTCAACAAATGGAATATGCCCCCTTTGATACTGGCTATGGAAAGTACCAGGAATATTAGCATTAATTGTATCCATTAATTAATAAATGAACATTCATTAGCTGATAACAATTATAGTGATTTTGCTAAGCACCTAGTCTGTGTCAGGCAAAGTTCTAGGGTAGATAAAATACAATTCCATCATATACAATCTCTACTCACAAGAAACTCAGTCTAAATGGGTTAGAGAACAGAAATTTAATTTGCATTTCAATCATGAGCGAACTAAGGCACAGAGAATAATATTTACTGTCGTATTTGTTAAGCACTTACAATGTGTCAAGCACTGTCCTAAGGACTAGAGAAGATGCAAATTAATCAGGTTGGATATAGTCCCTTCCCACATAGGGATCGCAGACTAACTAGGAGGGAGAACAGGTACTGAATCCCCATTTTACAAATGAGGCAGCTGAGGCCCAGAGAAGTTGAGTGACTTGCTCAAGGTCACACACCAGGTAACTGGAAAAGCCAGAATTAGAACCCAGGTCCTCCAACTCCCAGCCCCCTGTTCTTTCCACTAGGCCATGCTGCTACTCAGAGGAAATTAAGGGTCTTGTCCAAGGTCAGGCAGAAGGGGGTGAGTGGTGGAGTCAGGATTAGAACTCAGGTCTTTAGGTCTCACTGCTTTTCATTCTGATCTACTGATCTGGCTAAAGGGGCAACAATCTTCTCCAAAAATTTTCGAGAGAGAGTTTCAGGAAGTGTTCCAGGCAAATGACATGCTTCAAAGATGTACACACACACATGGGCAGGGAATGTGTCTGTTATATTGTTGTATGATGCTCTCCCAAGTGCTCAGGACAATGCCCTGCACACAATAAGTGCTCAATAAATACAAATGACAGACTGAATCACACAAGCCCGCACAGACGTACACTCTCTACGAGACATGTAAATGATTACAATTCACTCTGCGGCTTCGGCCCAGGGCTATCGATTGACAATAGGGCTGAAAAAAACCCAACTTGTGGATTCAATTCAATTATGTTTATTGAGTGCTTATTGGTTGCAAAGCACTGTACTGAGCATTTAGATCAGCATTCAGATCAGCTAAGTGCTTGGATCAGGCTACACATAACCCCAGGTTTGTCACCCCATCAAAAAATTGAAATTTGTCACTGTATCCTCCTCCCCTGGCAAATCCAATCCAACAAGGCACGGGAAAATACCACATAAACTGAATGCACAAGCAATAGCCACAGTCTTTTCATAGTTCTTGCAATTAGCTTTTCTTCTCTTGGAAAAGAAAACTTGAGATATTATAGTCCCGATTAAGGAAATACTACAAGCAGATTATGAATTTGAAGACTATAGGCAAGTGCCAAGATCATAAAACAGCAAGGATTAATGATGTTTATGTTTTTCGGCAGGCTTTTTCCCATTAAAGACAATTAAAATAACATCATTCAGAAAGCCAAATCTGAATTCCTTATTTAGGGCTGAATAAGCTTTAACATTGAAATCATGAAAAAGGAGAAATATTTCTTCTACTAAGCTTTCATGGGTAAAAAGAAGTTGTCGATCCTTAACTGAACAACAATCACATTTATATTCCTTCTTGTCCAAATAGGATAGTAAAAAATAAACAAACTGGGAGACTAGGACTAAATCATAGATGGAAAATTTGTAATTATGACATACAGAGAAGAAATGTCAAAATAGCAAGGGTATTTCTGAGCCTGCTACCACTGCATATTGGTTACAGTGATCAAAAACCAATTTGTTGTTAATTTAGTCATTCTTCATACACTAAAAATCTTATTCCCAACTATTGATGTTGACTCACTTGAAATAAAAACATAAAATAGCAGCAGTTTTTTTTTAAAAAAAGAATTAGATGTGCTGTAAAAACCTCAATAATAACCAAAATATTTTGGACGGACAAAAAGTGGGATGAATTTTCATGAAAATAATACAGTAATGATGAATACTAGTGGGTTAGAACTCTTTTCTTTTTGAAATAAGATTTTTAAAATAATTTTAGACTGCTGTTAAGATTGCATTAATAGGCAGTCTGGGGGATATAGGATTCCATTCTTCATTCATTCATTCAATCGTATTTATTGAGCACTTTCTGTGTGCAGAGCACTGTACTAAGCGCTTAGAAAAAAAGGCCACTGTAAGCAGGACATGAACCTGTGCTGGGAAACCCCCATTGGATTTCAAGTCCAACGCCTTAACCCCTTGGCCATCACAGAAAATGTAACTTACTTCATTAAGTTGAAGTAAAATTTAGAAGAAAGAAATTTTGGCCAATAAGCTTTGAAACACCTGCACTTCACAGGGAACCGGGCAGATGGTCTGGAGAGTAATGCAGGTGGTGTTTACTTGCAGCGTTGCGACCCAAGTGCAGTATTGCGCTCTTGATGAACCTTGTGTCATGGGAGAAGAGAACTGTAGTAATCGGCATTCCACTGGCACTTGACTGGAGGTGGAAGGTAGATAGTTTTAGGATACCTCACCGTACCTCGCTCTCCTCACCGTACCTCGCTCTCGCCCTCACCGTACCTCGCTCTCGCCTGTCCCGCCATCGACCCCCGGCCCACGTCCTCCCCCGGGCCTGGAATGCCCTCCCTCTGCCCATCCGCCAAGCTAGCTCTCTTCCTCCCTTCAAGGCCCTGCTGAGAGCTCACCTCCTCCAGGAGGCCTTCCCAGACTGAGCCCCTTCCTTCCTCTCCCCCTCATCCCCCTCTTCATCCCCCCCATCTTACCTCCTTCCCTTCCCCACAGCACCTGTATATATGTATATATGTTTGTACATACTTATTACTCTATTTATTTATTTATTTTATTTGTACATATCTATTCTATTTATTTTATTTTGTTCGTATGTTTGGTTTTGTTCTCTGTCTCCCCCTTTTAGACTGTGAGCCCACTGTTGGGTAGGGACTGTCTCTATACGTTGCCAATTTGTACTTCCCAAGCGCTTAGTAGAGTGCTCTGCACATAGTAAGCGCTCAATAAATACGATTGATGATGATGATGATGATGATACAACCACGATTGACATTTTGGATACGAATTCCTGTATTATTGTTTCTTCACAGAAAGAGAATTCATTCAATCGTATTTATTGAGAGCTTACTATGTGCAGAGCACTACACTAATAATAATAATAATTATTATTATTATTATTATTATGGCATTTGTTAAGTGCTTAGTAGGTACCACGCACAGTTCTCGCTTGGGAAAGTATAAGAGAACACTAAACAGACACATTCCCTGCCCACAACGGGCTTACAGTTTATTCAGTGTGGCTTAGTGGAAAGAACACGGGCTTAGGAGTCAGGTGTCATGGGTTCTAATTCCGGCTCTGCCACTTGTGAGCAGTGTGACCTTGGACAAATAATAATAATAATAATAATAGTGATGGCATTTGTTAAGCGTTTACTATGTGCCAAGCACTGTTCTAAGCTCTGGGGGTATACAAGGTAATCAGGTTGTCCCACAAGGGGCTCACAGTCTTAATCCCCATTTTACAGATGAGGTAACTGAGGTCCAGAGAAGGTAAGTGACTTGCCCAAAGTCACACAGCTGACAAGTGACGGAGCCGGAATTAGAACCCATGACCTCTGACTTCCAAGCCCGCGCTCTTTCCACTGAGCCACGCTGCTTCTCTACCCTCAGTTATCTCATCTGTAAAATGGGGATTAAAAGTATGAGCCCCATGTGGGACAACCTGATCACCCTGTATCTACCCCAATGTTTAGAACAGTGCTTGACACATAGTAAGCGCTTAACAAATACCATTATTATTATTACTATTCGCTGCTTTTTTATTGCATTAAATGCTGTACAGTTGATTAAAATAAGCACCAAGGCAAAGTACTGTCCAGTACAGTACTGTAAAACTACAGTGGATGCTGGGAAACATTAATAGAATCACACAGGGTCATGTCTGTCTCCCCCTTCTAGACTGGGAGCTCATTGTTGGGTAGGGACCGGCTCTATCTGTTGCTGAATTGTACTTCCCAACTGCTTGGTACTGTGCTCTGCACACAGTAAGTGCTCAATAAATACGATTGAATGTCTAGCTAATTCTACTGTATTGTAGTCTCCCAAGCACTTAGTACAATGCCCTGTGGAAGTGCTCAATAAATACCACTGATTGATTAATTATGGTGCTTGTTTATCGCTTACTATGTACCAAGCACTGTTCTAAGCGCTGGGGAAGATACAAGTTTGGTTGGACACAGTCCATGTCCCACATGGGGCTCACAGTCAATCCCCATTTTACAGATGAGGTAATTAAGGGCCGCCCAATGTCACACAGCAGACATGTGGCGGAGCTGGAATTAGAACCCAGGTCCTCCTGACTCCCAAGCCCTGGCTCTATCCACTAAAACCACTTGACCAATGCCAAAACACGAGCATAACTGCTTCTTCCTCACCAAATCTTCTAACACCAACACGTGGACTTTGTTTCTCACCATTCCCTAATTCTTCCATCGTGATAGTCATGTACTGCAAATATCGACAATAGCAGAACTAGGAATCATTCCATATGTCATAGCCAATAGGCGGTAAAAAGAAAACCTAGAAAGACTTTGTGACATTTTGGGGACTTATATCCTCCACTCTGCCTCAGTCTTTGTGTCACCCACTATTGACAGTTCAGCATCACTTATCAACTTCAGTTCTGAAAGTTTATTACTTTGAAGGATCACAGCTGAAAGTGGCATATACACAAGGTAATGATGTTCTAAAATGATAATAATAATAATGATGATGGCATTTGTTAAGCACTTACTATGTGCAAAGTACTGTTTTAAGTGCTGGGGGGGGATACAAGGTGATCAGGTTGTCCCACATGGGGCTCAGAGTCTTCATCCCCATTTTACAGATGAGGTAACTGAGGCTCAGAAAAGTTAAGTGACTTGCCCAAGATCACACAGCAGACATTTGGCAGAGTGGAATTAGAACCCACAACCTCTGATTCCCAAGTCCGGGCTCTTTCCACTAAGCCACTCTGTGTCTCTGGTGATCTAAGGCTAGTACCTACTAATCCACCAATTAATGGTATTTATTTAAGGTCTATAGAGAGTTGAGCTCTGTAACAAGCCCTCAGGCCAGTACGGTATACTAGAGTTTTTGGGAGGTGGGGGCTTGTTTTGTTTTTTTAATTGTGTTTGTTAAGTGCTTACAAGTTAAGTGTGGTAAGTGTTTACTATTTGTTAAGTGTGTTTGTTATGTGCCAGGCACTGAACTAAGCTCTGGGGTATACAGAGTAATCAGGTTGGATAAAGTCCCTGTCCCACTTAATGCTCACAGTCTTAATCCCCATTTAGGGAAGCAGGATGGACCTGGGCTCTAATCCTGGCTCTGTGGCTTTTCTGCTGTGTGACCTTGGGCAAGTCACTTCATTTCTTGGTGCCTCAGTTACCTCATCTGTAAAATGAGGATTAAGACTGTGAGCCTTCTGTGGGACAGGGACTCTATCTAACCAGATTAATCTGTACCTACCCCACCATTTAGTACAGGGTTTAGAGAAGTAGCATGGCTCAGTGGAAAAGAGCCCGGGCTTTGGAGTCAGAGGTCATGGGTTCAAATCCTGGATCCACCAATTGTCAGCTGTGTGACTTTGGGCAAGTCACTTAACTTTTCTGTGCCTCAGTTCCCTCATTTGTAAAATGGGGATGAAGACTGTGAGCTCCCCGTGGGACAACCTGATCACCTTGTAACCTCCCCAGCACTTAGAACAGTGCTTTGCACATAGTAAGCGCTTAATAAATGCCATTATTATTATTATTATTAGGGCTTGGCACATAGTAAGCACTTAAATAATACCATCATAACAATCGTCATCATTTTACAGATAAGGTAACTGAAACACAGAGAAGTTAAGTGACTTTCCCTAGGTCACACAGCAGGTATGAGGCAGAGCTGGGATTAGAACCCAGGTCTTCTGATTCTTAGGCCCCTGCTCTTTCTATTAGGCCACACTGTGTCTCTCAAGATCCCTATTCTCAAGGAGCTTACAGTTTAGTCATGGTGGAATGGTGCTGGCAAACTTTGGCTTTTAAAACAAAATAGCATCTTGGGGATGGCTTCTGACTGTCAGTCTCTCCTATTAGATTGCAAACTCCTTGAAGGTAGGGATCATATCTACTATCATGGGATCATGTCCCACTCGTCCCCCTCTCCATCCCCCCCCCACCCCATCTTACCTCCTTCCCTTCCCCACAGCACCTGGATATATGTATATATGTTTGTACATATTTATTACTCTATTTATTCATTTATTTATTTTACTTGTACATATCTATTCTATTTATTTTATTTTGTTAGTATGTTTGGTTTTGTTCTCTTTCTCCCCCTTCTAGACTGTGAGCCCACTGTTGGGTAGCAACTGTCTCTATATGTTGCCAATTGTACTTCCCAAGCGCTTAGTACAATGCTTTTCACACAGTAATGCTCAATAAATACGATTGATTGATTGATTGATTGATAAATCCACTGTACTTTCCCAAGAGCTCTGCACAGAGTTCTGCACAGAGTAAGCACTAATTAAACACCACTGATGGGGAGGAGCCAGGAGACCTCCTCTGTACTAGGGCAAGTCAGGGTACTTGGTTCTGAGCCACAGAGCTTCAAACCTCATGACATGAAGCAGCATGGCATAGTGGAGACAGCACAGGCCTGGGAGTCAAAGGTCATGGGTTCTAATCCCGACTCTGCCACTTCAAGGCTGTGTGACTTTAGACAAGTCACTTCACTTCTCTGAGCCTCAGTTCCCTCATCTGGAAAATGGGGATTGAGACTGTGAGCCCCACATGGGACGGGGACTGTCTCCAACCTGATTTGCTTCTATCCACCTAGTGTTTAGTACAGTATCTAGCACAGAGCTTAATACTATTATTATTATTATTATTATTATTGGCTGTGAGGCCAGCTGGGGCTTGAAAAATATCAATCAGTGGTATTTACTGAATGCTGATTGTGTGCAGACCACCGTACTAAGCACCTGGGAGATTCTCAAGTGTGTCCTACCTGATGTATCCCACAGCTAAGTACAGTGCTTAGCACATAGTATGCGCTTAGCAAATACCATTTAAAAAAAAAAGGGATTAGAATCCTGGTCTCCTGACTCCAAGGTCAGTGCTCTTTCCACTAGGCAACACTGCTTCTCCAAAAGAGAGACGATTTCAAGTGTCTCCTTGGCCTACCTTCTCAAAGATAGAGTCGTTTCGGTCCTGCTTGTAAACAAGGCAATAGATCAAAAAGACGTGCCTCAATTTACCAATGCAGTAGTCTTCATTTCCATCCCAGTTAAGTGAAGTAACTCCTGTCTGCTGTGAGACTGTGAGCCCACTGTTGGGTACGGACTGTCTCTATATGTTGCCAACTTGTACTTCCCAAGCGCTTAGTACAGTGCTCTGCACAAAGTAAGTGCTCAATAAATACGATTGATTGATTGATTGTGGCAAGTTTTGTTCCAAGCTGCAGATGTGAGTGCTTCCGATCTGGATAACAAGCATCTGATGCCTAGCCAGTCATCACCCCTCCCTGTTCTCTCCAATCAAACTGAGTCAAAGAGGGAGGCTAATTGTCCCTCTCTGACTTTGATGGTCTACAACGCAGTGGCCAACGCAGTAGGTAAGTGACTTCAGACGGACTGAAACCGACTGGCTGTTCATTAGGAAGATGGGACTAAGCACTTGGGAAAACACAATAGAATCATTAGACATGACCCTGTCTTCATAAAGGTCAGGACTGGCATGAGTTGATCATTATTCCAAGTCTGTACCCACCGAACTGTTCTTTGTGTTTGAAACTGATCTTCTGAGCATGATAATAATAATAATTGTGGTGGTGTTTTTTTTGTTTTGTTTTGTTTGTTTTTTACTGTGGTATTTGTTAAATGCTTACTGTGTGCCAGGCACTTTACTAAGCCCTCGGGTAGATACAAGGTAATTAGGTTGGGCACAGTCCCTGTCCCACGTGGAGCTCACAGTCTTAACCCCTATTTAATAAATGATGTAACTGAGATCAAAAGAAGGGAAGTGACTTGCCCAGGGTCATGACAGACAGAGCTGGGATTTGAACCCAGGTCCTTCTGACTCTCAGGCCTGCTAGGCCATGCTGCTTCTTAGTTAAGCACTTACTATCTGCCAAGCACTGTTCTAGTCATGGGGGTAGATACAATTGTTTTTACAATTGTAAAGCAGCGAAGCAGCGTGGCTCAGTGGAAAGAGCTTGGGCTTTGGAGTCAGAGGTCATGAGTTCGAATCCCAGCTCCACCAACTGTCAGCTGTGCAACTTCGGGCAAGTCACTTCACTTCTCTGGGCCTCAGTTACCTCATCTGCCAAATGGGGATGAAGACTGTGAGCCCCACAGGGGACAGACAACCTGATCACCTTGTAACCTTCCCAGCGCTTAGTACAGTGCTTTGCACATAGTAAGTGCTTAATAAATGTCATCATTATTATTATTATACTCTTATTGCTCCTAAATCTTCTCTTCTAAACACACGCTCCTTACTGCTTAAGGCCCGTCTGGACTCACTTTAATCTTCTAATACCCAACTCTTCTCCCAGTTTGAGATTTCACTTCACTGTGCCTTTCAATCTTTACTTCATAATAATAGCTAATAATAACTATTATTATATAATAATGTCACACGGCAGGCAAATGGCAGAGCCAAGGTCACACGGCAGGCAAATGGCAGAGCCCAGTTTAGAACCCAGATCCTCTGACTCCGAGGCTGGTGCTTCTTGAAGTCTGAAGTGAAGTCAGCCTGCTAACATTTGAAGCTATTTTTCCCCTCAAGGCAGGTTTCCTGGGAGGATGATATAAATAACAGTAGAGCAGTCAAACAGATTTACAGTAAAGTAATGACACGACATTAATGAAAGTGCTCAAGGCGCCAGATCAGACATCTAAGTCTCACAGGTCTACAGAAGGTTGGACAGAACCACAGTTCTGAAAGGTCTGTTAGATTCGGGAACCTAATTTCATAAAGGCACTCCACCTTCAGTTTCCCCAAAAACACTCACTGGCCTTCTTAATTTGGGTTTCTATCGACACATTATTGTCAGATACTGGGTTGTTTAGGTGGAAGAACTGTAACCACATAAAGCTCTACATTAATTATTATTATTAATAATAACAGTACCTCTTAAACACTTTCTACATACCAAGCACTATTCTAAGCACTGGGGCAGATACAAGCTCATCAGGTTGGACACAGTCCCTGTCCCATATGAAGCTCGCACTCTTACCCCCATTTTACAGATGAGGTAACTGAGGCCCAGAGAGGTGAAGTGACTTGCCCGTGTCCCCGTGACTCCAAGGCGTGTGCTCTGTCTGTGAAGCCATGCTTAAACTATACAGCTCTGCATAGACCATCGTTTGTCAGGTAGATATGTAAAATCCGTCTTTTCCAGTCTTAATAACCGCTCACGTTGCTGCATCCACCCTGCAAAGCAGTTAATCACATTCTACCCGCATGTGCTCTTGGAAACAACGGCCTCAAGATTCAGCAGCTCGTCTTCTCTGATGCTCAGTTAAATTGGAAGAGCTTCCTAAAACCCAGAAGCATATTCCAATCCCAGCCTTCGAGACCCAGGTTGCAACTTGGGTCTGCGTAAAAATGACGGACAGAAATCAGATTTAAAACAACGTTGTCTTATTCCGGGCACGAAGGAGAATGGCTCAAACGAGCACCATCAATTCTGTCTTCTTTGCCCTTGCCATTGTGGAAAACTGTTTTAGAATTTGGATGAACAACCCAAGGCAGCGGGACTTCTGAGATTTTTCAGAAATCAGTCTTCGAGTGGATGCTTTCGTTATGTCAATGAATGCCGTGGTCAGGTAATTATCCGGTGAGAAGCCTCGCTTACTGCTCTTTTTATTATCACTAAATACACCTTCCTAGAGGAAGCTTCTCACGGGCAGGATCATGTCTTCTGACTCTACTGTACACTCCCAAGAATGTAATAAAAGCAGTTCTGGATGCACAGTCTGGACATGCTGTCGAGTCGTCTCCAATCTATAGCGATGCTATGGACACATCTCTCCCAGAACGCCCCATGTCCATCTGTACACAGTAGGCACCCGATAAATACTATTGACTGTTGACTAGCAGTAAAAGTGCTGTTGATTCAATCTAACAACTATTGAGCCAGACCACCCTTTCAGCCAACTCTATCCCTTATGAGAAGCAGCATGGCTCAGTGGAAAACAGCACGGACTTTGGAGTCAGAGGAAATGGGTTCAAATTCCAGCTCCACCAACTGTCAGCTGTGTGACTTTGGACAAGTAATAATAATAATAATAATAATAATGATGGCATTTGTTAAGCGCTTACTATGTGCAAAGCACTGTTCTAAGCGCTGGGGGGGATACAGTGTGATCAAGTTGTCCCACATGGGGCTCAAAGTCTTAATCCCCATTTTTACAGATGAGGTAACTGAGGCTCAGAGAAGTTAAGTGACTTGCCCAAGGTCACACAGCAGACTTGTGGTGGAGCCGGGATTCGAATCCATGACCTCTGACTCCAAAGCCCGTGCTCTTTCCACCGAGCCACGCTGCTTCTCTAACTTCTCTGTGCCCAGTTCCCTCATCTGGAAAATGGGGACAAAGACTGTGAGCCCCACATGGGACAACCTGATCACCTTGTAACCACCCCAACGCTTAGAACAGTGCTTTGTACATAGTAAGCGCTTAATAAATGCCATCATTATTATTATTATGCTCTTATCCCCTCCTCAGCACTTAGGAATATACGTCTACTCAACTGATTTATTTTGACCACTTTAGTTGCAAATGTTATCCTTTCCTCTCTCCTCAGAATGAAGCTCCTTGTGGGGAGACAGACAGGCAATTACTCTTCCCCCTTTTTCAAAGTCTTCCCTGACTAAGCCATCCTTTCCTCTTCTCCCACTCCCTTCTGTGTCATGCTGATTTGCTCCCTTTATTCATATATGTTGCCAACTTGTACTTCCCAAGCGCTTAGTACAGTGCTCTGCACACAGTAAGCGCTCAATAAATATGATTGAATGAATGAATCCCCCCTCCCTGCCCCAAAGTAATAATAATAATAATAATGATAATAATGGCATTTATTTAGCACTTACTATGTGCAAAGCACTGTTCTAAGCACTGGGGAGGTTACAAGGTGATCAGGTTGTCCCATGGGGGGGGGGGGGGGGGGGGCTCACAGTCTTAATCCCCTATGTATAACTCGGTAATTTCATTTATTTAGATTAATATCTGTCTCCCACGTTAGACTTTAAGCTCACTGTGGACAGGGAATGTTTCTGTTATATTTTTATATTGTACTCTCCCCAGTGCATAATACAGTGCTCTGCACACAGTAAGTACTCAATAAATACAGTGAGGCTCAGTGGAAAGAGCACGGGCTTGGGATTCCTTGGTTGTGGGTTCTAATCTCGGCTCCTCCACTTGTCTGCTGTGTGACTTTGGGCAAATCACTTAACTTCTCTGGGCCTCAGTTACCTCATCTGTAAAATGAGGATTAAGACTGTGAGCCTCACGTGGGACAACCTGATTACCTTGTATCCCCACCCCCCGCCGCCCTGGTGCTTAGAACAGTGCTTGCTACAACATAAGCGCTTAACAAATGCCATTATTATTATTATTATTATTATTATTATTATTATTATTATTATTACTGACTGCCTGGGCAGGGAATTGGTCACTTTGTTATTTTGTACTTCCCAAGCATCTAATACAATTCATTCATTCATTCAATCGTATTTATTGAGCGCTTACTGTGTGCAGAGCACTGTACTAAGCACTTGGGAAGTACAAGTTTGCAAGATATAGAGACGGTCCCTACCTAACAGAGGGCTCACATTCTAGAATGCAATGCATCACACCAAAGGTAAATGCTGCTGCTACTATTACTACTATGCCAATGAGTAGTAATAATAATAATGATGGTATTTGTTAAGTGCTTACTATGTGCCAAGCACTGTTCTAAGCTCTGGGATAGATACAAGGTGATAAGGTTGGCCCACGTGGGGCTCACAGTCTTAATCCCCATTTTACAGATGAGGTAACTGAAGCACAGAGAAGTGAAGTGACTTGCCCAAAGTCACACAGCTGATAAGTGGTGGAGCCGGGATTAGAACCCGTGACTTCTGTCTCCCAAGCCCGTTCTCTTTCCACTTAGCCATGCTGCTTCCCCTACTACTACTACTACTACTATTAATTCAATCATATTTATTGAGCACCTACTGTGTGCAGAGCACTGTATTAATCAATCAATCAATCGTATTTATTGAGCGCTTACTATGTGCAGAGCACTGTACTAAGCGCTTGGGAAGTACAAATCGGCAACACATAGAGACAGTCCCTACCCAACAGTCGGCTCACAGTCTAAAAGGGGGAGACAGAGAACAGAACCAAACATACCAACAAAATAAAATAAATAGGATAGAAATGTACAAGTAAAATAAATAAATAGAGTAATAAATATGTACAACCATATATACATATATACAGGTGCTGTGGGAAAGGGAAGGAGGTAAGATGGGGGGATGGAGAGGGGGGCGAGGGGGAGAGGAAGGAAGGGGCTCAGTCTGGGAAGGCCTCCTGGAGGAGGTGAGCTCTCAGCAGGGCCTTGAAGGGAGGAAGAGAGCTAGCTTGGCGGAGGGGCAGAGCAAGGGAGTATTAAGGGAGTATTAAGGGAGTATTAAGCGCTGGGGAAGTACAAGTTGGCAACATATAGAGATGGTCCCTACCCAACAGTGGGCTCACAGTCTAGAAGGGAGCTCTTCCTTTGAGCTGGAATCGAACCAGCGACCTAAGGATCACCATGACAACCTACAGTCCTCCGCTCTACCAGCTAAGCTATCGAAGGGAGCCTACTACTACGTCTGCTAACTGATAAAACAGCTTAAGTTAGATCTTGCACCCTTCTTTATAACCATGATAGAAAGTCCAGTTTAGAAGAAGTGTAGCCTAATGGGAAAAGCAAAGATCTGAGAGTCAGAGGATCCGGGTTCTAATCCTGACTCCGCCACTTTATCTGTGGTGTGATCTTGGGACAGTAGCTTCACTTCCCTGGGCCTCAGTTCCCTCATCTGCAAAATGGGGGTAAAATACTTGTTTTCTCTGTACTTGGATTGTAAACCCCACTGTGGGTCCTGGTTACCTTGTAACTACTCTGGCACTTATTATAGTGTTTGATGCATAGTGAGCACTTAAATGCCACAATTATAATTATTGTTGAAATTTTGCTACCCAAAATCAAACAGCCAGTGAAAATTCCTGGCCACCAGTGAGAAAAGCAAGTAAATCCTGAACCTTTTTTTTTTTAAATCCTCCGCTCTGCTTGGCTAATCAAGGAATAATTTTAATTATTAACCCTAAATGTCACTTGGCTTCCTAAACTCCAATCAATGTTCAATAAATACTATTACTGAACACTTATCTATTAAATCATTCACTCCATCATATTTATTGAGCATTTACTGTGTGCAGAGCACTGTACTAAGCACTTGGAAAGTACAATTCAGTAACAAAGAGAGACAATTCCTGTCCACAACCGGCTCACAGTCTAGAAAGGGGAAGACAGATCTCAAAACAAGTAAACAGGCATCAATAGCCATCAATATAAATAGATTTATTGTGTGCAGGGTACTATACTAAGCACTTGGGAAAGTACAATAGGGTTGGAATTCCCATGATATTATGCATCATAATAATCACTTATGTTCATGTTGGCAATTTTTTCGGAGCCTTTAATACCCCAGGAGAAGGTTGTCTAGAGTCGGATGAAACGTGGTCTACTTGTATTCAGAAATATTTCACACCTTAAAAAGGACAGTCTTTTTATTTTTCTATAAAGCAATTTGAGGAGCACATAACTACTTCATAAGAATAAACACAAATATTATCCATCATGTTTTAGCTCATAATTTATAAAGCAATTTCTCAAGATTAGTCATCCTTCCTCATAACATTCCTACAGGGTAGATGGACGGAATCCACATTTTCCAGAGAGGTTGAATAGAATATCGTGAAACACCTCAGGAGCAGAGTGGGATTACAACTTGATTATAGACATTAAACACCAAATGTACCACATCCTTTCGATGACAGAAACTCACTGATTGAAAGTGTACCTGGTAGTAATAGTATTGCTAGAAGCTGGAATTTGGTCAAAAGAATGAAAATTTACCAGAATACTGCACTGTTATTTCTTGCTGTGACATTACTGCAGTAGTGTCAATTATCTCCCCAGGTCGATAGATGCTTTTCTCATTCAGCCGCAATAGTCCACGTCTCTTGACTAATAAAGTTTTAAAATTGCATTTAAATGCATGCACCCCAAATTTGCAATTTCAATTTCATTATTGAACACAATCAAATAACTTCAGGTGGAAACTGTGAGCAGACATATGTTAAAACACCATTCTGAATGAGCACTCTTCTCTGCTCTTTAATATTTTAAACTGTATATTCTATCTGCTCTCTGTTCTTATCCACAACGCTGGAGAATACATTGTTTCTACCTCTTAGTACAGAATCTTGTGGCTCTGTACTATAATTTTTACAAAGTTGCTCTGATTGATAGTTTAAGCAAAGGTGCACCAATACCTGGTGTATGATCATTAGAATAGTCCTGCATTTCTTTAAATTTCACCCATGAAAATCTGCTAATTTTAACAAGTTAACATTCCTCATTCAACAAATCTATATATATTTTAACTGAATAGGCAATAAAGCTGCAATATCTTCTAGTGAACACGTGCATTAATTTGTATTCAATGCCTATTTCTACTTTACCAATTGTAGATTTCCTGTTTTCCACAGTGTGTTTCTATTTTTCCTCTCATATACTCAGTTCAATCAATGGTATTGTTTGAGTGATCACTCTGTGCCAAGCCCTGTACTAAGTGGTTGAGAGAATATAAAAGTGTTAGTAGATATGATCCTTGCCCTTGAGGAGCTTACAATTCAGTGAGGATGCTCTCTACTCTCAATTCTGATAAACAGTGTGGCCTAATAAATGTAACACAGGCCTGGAAGAAAGAGGGACCTGGATTCTAATCCCAGCTCCCCCACTTGTCTGCTGTGTTACCTTCGACAAGTCACTTCACTTCTCTGTGCCTCAGTTCCCTCAACAGTAAAATGGGGATTAAGACTGTGAGCCCTATGTGGGATGGAACAGTGTCCAATCTGATTAACTTGTATTTACCCCAAGTCCTTAGTACAGTGCCTGGCACATAGTAAGCTCTTTACAAGTAGCAGAAAAAAAAATTATTCTAGGCCTTAACTAAATGCCTGTTACCCTTTCCGCTCCTCCTTATTTTATGTCAGAGCATAGTAACTGAGATTGGCATCTGGATGAGCAATGAAGCAGACTCATCTCTTTCATACAACCCACATATTCAATCTGTCACCAAATTATGTCATTTCTACATTCACAACATTGCTAAAAATCCCCCTTTTTCTCTCCATCCAAACTGCTACTCTGCTGATACAAGCACTTATCCTATTCCACCTGGACTACTGTACCAGCCTTCTTGCTGACCTCCCTGCCTCCTGTCTCTCCCCATCCCAGTCCAACATACTTCGCTCTGCTGCCCAAATCATTTTTCTCCAAAAAAAACCCCAAAACACCATTTAGTCCATGTTTTCCCACTCCTCAGGAACCTCCAGTGGTTGCCCATCCATCTCTGCCTTAAATAGAAACTTCTTACCACTTTAAAGCACTTAATCATCTTGTTCCCTCCTGCCTCACCTGGCTGATTTCACTGCAGGCTCATTTCACTCCTCTAACACCAAACTACTCACTGTTCCTCAATCTTGTCTCTCTCGCAGCCGACACCTTGCCCATGTCCCGCAACTGGCTTGGAACGCCCTCCCCTTAATATCAGGCAGACCACCAGTCTCCCCATCTTCATTCAATCATATTTATTGAGCACTTACTGGGTGCAGAGCACTGTACTAAGCACTTGGGAAAGTACAATACAACAATAAACGGTGACATTCCCCACCCACAACGAGCTCACCGTCTAGAGTCGGGGAGACAGACAGCGATATAACTAAATAAAATGACAGATTTGTACATAAGTGCTTAGCGACTGGGAGGGAGGAAGAACAAAAGGATAAATAAAATGACAGATCTGTACATAAGCTCTTTGGAGCTGTTGCGGGGGAGAGCAAGGGAGCAAGTCAGGGTGATGCAGAAGGGAGTGGGAGGTGAGGAAAAGTGGGGCACAGTCTGGGAAGGCCTCTTGGAAGGGACATGCCTCCAATAAGGCTTTGAAGAGGAGGAGAGTGGATTCTGTAGGATTAGAGGAGGGAGGGCGTCCCAGGCCAGAGGCAGGACATGGGCCAGGGGTCAGTGGTGAGACAGGAGGGATGGAGGCCCAGTGAGAAGGTTAGTGGCACCAAGTTTGTGGGCTGGATTGTAGAAGGAGAGAAGCGAGGTGAGATAGGAGGGGGCAAAGTGATGGACGACTTTAAATCCAGTGGAGAGGAGTTTTTGTTTCCTCCTAGAGGCCTTCCCTGATTAAGCCCTCATTTCCCCTACTCCCTCTCTCTTCTACATCACCCTTGCACTTGGATTTGTACCTTCTAGTCATCTCCTGTATATATGTTTGTACATATTTATTACTCTATTTTACTTGTACATATCTATTCTATTTATTTTATGTTGTTAGTATGTTTGGTTTTGTTCTCTGTCTCCCCCTTTTAGACTCAGTGAGCTCAGTGGGCTCAGTGAGCCCACTGTTGGGTAGGGACTGTCTCTATATGTTGCCAACTTGTACTTCCCAAGCGCTTAGTACAGTGCTCTGCACACAGCAAGCGCTCAATAAATACGATTGATTGATTGATCTCACCTTAAGGACCACGGCACTTATATGTATATACTCAGCGATTATTTTAATGTCTGTCTCCGCACTTTAGCAAGCTCCTACTGGGCAGAGAACATGTTTACCTACTCTTATAGTGGATTCTCCCAAGCACTTAATACACTGCTTTGCGTGGAGTAAGCAGTCATATGATGAACTGATTGATTGATTGAGAAGAGGAAATATTAGCCAGAGAAAGAAATGAAGAGAAAAGTCTGGAGTATTTTCTGCACATTCTCACTGCCTGATTTCCTCACCTCCTCCTTTGGGGATTCCAGAAAGATACCCCATGTAAAATAACAAGAGACCTAGAGAATTACCACATCAGGAAATCAGACTCTTTTGACAATTAGCAGTCAAGTTATAATTTTTTTGCTAGATTTATTGAGTCGGGGGGGAAGGTACAGAGGAACTCAACAATTTGCTAAGATCACCGAGGAACCCATTACAGGGAAACTAAAACTCTGATCTTAAAACCCAATTAAAAAAAAAATAATAATTGTGGTATATTTTAAGCGCCTACCATGAATTAACCTCGGTAGGTACAGGCTAATCAGATTAGACAGAGTCCTTTTCCCACATCAATCCATCAATGTTACTTATTGATTATGTTCACTGTGTGTAGAGCACTGTACTAAGCACTTTTTTAATGGCATTTTTAAAGTGTTTACTATGTGCCAGGCACTGTTCTAAGCACTGGGACAGATGTGGAACAACCTGTTTGTCTTGTATTTACCCCAGTGTTTAGAACAGTGCTTGGCACATAATAAGTGCTTAAAAAATACCATAATAATAATAATAATACAAGGTAATCAGCAGGGACACAGTCCCTGTAACACACTGGGATCACAGTCTTAATCCCCATTTTACAGATGAGGTAATTGAGACACAGAGAAGTGAAGTGACTTGCCCAAGGTCACATGGCAGACAAGTGGCAGATTTGGGACTGGAATCCATGACCTTCTAGCTCCCAGGCCCAGTCTCTATCCACTACACCATGCTGCTTTTTCCCACAAGGAGATACTTCATCCTTGTGCCTCTACTTACAGCTACACTAAGAACCTTCAAAATGACTTGAAACCTGACCACATGTTTTGTTTTGTTGTCCGTCTCCCCCTCCTAGACTGTGAGCCCGTTGTTGGGTAGGGACTGTCTCTATATGTTGCCAACTTGTACTTCCCAAGTGCTTAGTACAGTGCTCTGCACACAGTAAGCGCTCAATAAATACAATTAAATGAATGAATGAATATGTTGCCAACTTGTACTTCCCAAGCACTTAGTACAGTGCTCTGCACACAGTAAGCACTCAATAAATACGATTGAATGAATGAATGAATGACCATCTACCTTTCCTCTAAACATCTCTGACAACAGAAAGTCTACAGCTCTTCGATCAATTGATCGATTAATCAGCGGTATTTATTGAGTGCTTATTGTTTGCAGAGCACTGTACTAAATGCTTGGGAGAATAAAATACAACAGAGTTGGTATGCATGTTCCTTGCCCTCAGCGAACTCTCAGTTTAGGGAGTACAACATCTTCTCTTGAGCCAGAGGAGAGGGGATTCTAAACAGGATAGAGAAGCAACATGGTTTAGTGGAAAGAGCACGGGCTTGGGATTCAAAGGTCACGGGTTCTAATCTCGCTGCCGCCACTTGTCAGTTGTGTGACTTTGGGGAAGTCATTAACTTCTCTGGGCCTCAGTTACCTCATCTGTAAAATGGAGATTAAGGCTGTGAGTCCCACATGGGACAACCTGACTACCTTGTATCCCCACCAGCACTTAGAACAGTGCTCGGGACACAGTAAATGCTTAAAAATTACCATCATCACCATCATCACCCTGGAGCTGACTCAATCAGAGCATTTTTAAAAATAATGATAATTATTATGATTTGTGTTAAGTGCTTATTATGTGTCAAGCACTGTACTAAGTACTGGGGTAGATACAAGATAATCAGGTCCCATGCAGGATTCACAGTTTCAGTAGAAGGGAAGACAGGTATTGAATTCCTATTTTGCAGATGGCATATTCATTCATTCATTAAATTGTATTTATTGAGCGCTTACTGTGTGCAGAGCACTGTACTAAGTGCTTGGGAAGTACAAGTTGGCAACGTATAGAGGCGGTCTCTACCCAACAGCGGGCTCACAGTCTAGAAGGGAGAGACAGACAACAAAGCAAAATACATTAACAAATTAAAATAAATAGAATAAATATGTACAAGTAAAATAGAGTAATAAATATGTACAAACATATATACATATATACAGGTGCTGTGGGGAGGGGAAGGAGGTAAGGCAGGGAGGGGGAGGAAGGGGAGAGGAAGGAATGGGCTCAGTCTGGGAAAGCCTCCTGGAGGAGGTGAGCTCTCAGTAGGGATTTGAAGGGAGGAAGAGAGCTAGCTTGGCGGATTTGGGGAGGGAGGGCAATCCAGGCCAGGGGGAGGACGTGGGCCGGGGGTCGATGGCGGGACAGGCAAGAATGAGGCCCAGTGAGGAGGTTAGCAGCGGCAGAGGAGCGGAGGGTGCGGGCTGGGCTGGAGAAGGAAAGAAGGGAGGTGAGGTAGGAGGGGGTGAGGGGATGGACAGCCTTGAAGCCCAGAGTGAGGAGTTTTTGCCTGATGTGTAGGTTGACTGGTAGCCACTGGAGATTTTTGAGGAGGGGAGTAACATGCCCAGAGTGTTTCTGCACAAAGACAATCCGGGCAGTGGCATGAAGTATAAATTGAAGTGGGGAGAGACAGGAGGATGGGAGATCAGAGAGGAGGCTGAGAGAATTGAGGCTCAGAGAAGTTGTGACTTGCTCAAAGTCATACAGCAGGAACACAGCAAAGCAGAGATTAGAATCTCTGCTTAGTACAGCGCTTAGTACTAAGCGCTTAGTACAGTGCTCTGCACATAGTAAGCACTCAATAAATACGATTGATGATGATGATTAGAATCCTGGTCCTTTGACTCCCAGAACGTTGTTCTTTCCACTAGTCCACGCTGCTTTAAATATACTTAAGACTTGCCTTAAAATAAAACCTCAACCTTCCTTATGTAACCTTTACCTCTCCTGCTGAACTTTGAGGAGAAATTCCAATTCTGTTCCTAAGTAAGCTCCCTGGGAGCAGGGATGGTGCCCTCCATCTCTATTGTATTATACCTTCCCTAGCATTGAGTGCAGTGCTCTGCACACAGTAAGCACTCAATAAATACCATCGATCGATGGACGTTATAGCCTAATGGAAGACAAACACTGCATTGGTATCTCCAACATCATTTGCTTTTAAGTTTCCTTCCAAAAGTTGTCTCAGCACAGCTAAATACTTGAGTTATATCTTCTTCCCGCTGGTGTAAGGCAAATGTTAATTGCTAATCGATGCTGTCTTACCAATTAAACTCGGTCAGTCAATGTGCTTCTAACTCTCTGCCTAACAAATTTGCAATACAAAATTCAGGTTATGTCAAGTTCTATAAATAATCCATAGCTAGAGAAGGAAGCTGACCAAGTCTATTCACCTGTCCTGGGCAGCATCCAAATGGGAAAGAGTCCAAGACAGATGATCAACTAATCAAATGGCAGAGACTCAGGTTTTAACCGATTAGAAGTAGGTAATGGTAAACCACTTCCTTATCTTTACCGAGAAAACTCTACAGATACACATACCAGAATGACTCTACAACGGGAGATGAGATGTTCCGAAGAGAATGTGTCCCTGGAGTCACTATGGGGTGGAAACGACTTGATGGCATTTGAAGAAGAAGAGAAGGAAGGGCACTTGTGAATCTTGGACTTTTTTTTTTTAAATGCTATTTGTTAAGCACTTACCCTGTGCCAAGCACTGTTCAAAGCACTGGAGTAGTTACAAGGTAATCAGGCTGTCCCACACAAGGCTCACAGTCTTAATCCCCATTTTACAGATGAGGTACCTGAGGCACAGAGAAATTAAGTGACTTGCCCAAGGTCATACAGCAAACAAGTGGCAGAGCCGGGATTAGAACCCATGACCTCTGACTTCCAAGCCCGTCTCATTTCTCCTCCAGGAGGCCTTCCCAGACTGAGCCCCTACCTTCCTCTCCCCCTCATCCCCCTCTCCATCCTCCCCATCTTACCTCCTTCCCTTCCCCACAGCACCTGTATATATGTATATATGTTTGTACATATTTATTACTCTATTTATTTATTTATCTTACTTGTACATATCTATTCTATTTATTTTATTTTGTTAGTTATGTTTGGTTTTGTTCTCTGTCTCCCCCTTCTAGACTGTGAGCCACTGTTGGGTAGGGACTGTCTCTATATGTTGCCAACTTGTACTTCCCAAGCGCTTAGTACAGTGCTCTGCACACAGTAAGTGCTCAATAAATATGATTGATTGATTGATTTCCACTAAGCCACGCTGCTTCTCTACCCTGCTTGCATACCTGATATGGATCTATACAGATTGGCTGCAGCTGCTACTCTAGACTGTAGGCATGGTGTGGGCAGGAAATGTACCTCTTATATCATGGTCTCCCAAGCGCTTGGTACAGTGCTCTGCACATAGTAAGTGCTCAATAATAATAATAATAATGGCATTGATTAAGAACTTACTACGTGCAAAGCACTGTTCGAAGCACTGGGGAGGTTACAAGGTGATCAGTTTGTCCCACGGGGGCTCACAGGCTTCATCCCCATTTTACAGATGAGGGAACTGAGGCCCAGAGAAGTTAAGTGACTTGCCCAAAGTCAAACAGCTGACAATTGGTGGAGCCGGGATTTGAACCCATGACCAGGATGAGAACCAGGCTGTCACACTGACAGCTTAAATGTACGATATCTAAAACAGACCTTCTCATCTTCCCCCTCAAACTCTCTCCTACCTGTGACTTTTCCATCCTTGTAATAACAATAATAATAATAATAATGATAATAATAATGACAGTTAAGTGCTTAGTATGTGCAAAACACTGTTCTGAGCGCTGGGGAGGTTACTAGGTGATTAGGTTGTCCCACATGGGGCTCACAGTCTTCATCCCCAATTTACAGATGAGGTAACTGAGGCACAGAGAAGTTAAGTGACTTGCCCAAAGTCGCACAGCTGACAGACAGCACCACCACCCTCCCAGTCTCACAAGCCCGAAACCTTGGCAGTAGCCTCAATTCATATCTTTCATTCAACTCACACATTCAATCTGGCACCAAATCCTGTCGCTTCTACCTCCAGAGCATCTCTAGAAGCCGCCCTTTCCTTCCCATCTACCACACTGAACCAGACACTTATCATTTCCCGCCTTGACTACTGCATCCTCCTCCTTGCTGACCTCCCTGTATCCTTTCTTTCCCCTCTCCAGTACATATTTCACTCTGCTGCCAAGATCATTTTTCTGGAAAAAACATTCAGTCCCTATCTCCTTACTCTTCAAAAACCTCCAATGGTTGCCCATCCAACTTTGCATTAAACATAAATTCCTTAACATTTGCTTTAATACTGTGATCTCTGCACACAGTAAGCGCTCAATAAATACGATCGATTGATTTAAGACACTCAATTAGCTTTCACCATCCTAACTGATCTTACTCATTCTCAACTACAACCCAAGCAGCACACTTTGCTCCTCTAAAACCAACTTAATCTCTGTACCTCAATCTCACCTATCCCACCACATACTTCTTGCTTCTCCCCTGGGCCTGAACCTCCCCCTCCCACTTCATCTGGAAAAGTCCATTGCTCTCCCCACCTTCAAAACCCTTCTAAAATCTCATCTCCTCCAATAAGTCTTCCAAGACTAAGCCTTTAATTCCCTTCTGTGTCAACCATGAACTCAGCTGTGCAACCCTTAAAGACTTCAATATTCACCCTAATCCCACAATTCTTATGCAAAGGAGTCTTCTGTTCTATTATTTCCTCTATCCCTAATCTATTTTAATGTCTCTCTCCCCCGTAGATTGTAAGCTCCTCTTGGGCTGGAATCATTTCTATGAATTCAGTTGTATTGTACTTTTCCCACAGTTAAATGTTTAATAAATACCAATGATTGATTGATATCACATATATCCCACTACATGTGTACATAACATGTGTGTATATCTACAGCGAAGATAGAGAAGCAACATGGCTCAGTGGAAAGAGCATGGGCTTTGGAGTCAGAGTTCATGGGCTCAAATCCCGGATCGGCCAATTGTCCGCTGTGTGACTTCGGGCAAGTCACTTAACTTCTCTGGGCCTCAGTTACCTCATCTGTAAAATGGGAATGAAGACTGTGAGCCCCCTTTGGGACAACCTGGTCACCTTGTAACCTCCCCAGCGCTTAGAACAGTGCTTTGCACATAGTAAGCACTTAACAAATGCCATTATTATTATTATTATTATTATCTACATGCCTGCCTCCTCCATTAGAGTGTAAAATCTTTGTGGGCAAGTAATCTGCCTGAAAACTACTTTGGAAAATGTGATGAAATGTTAAATCTTACACATAAACATAGCCAATCCTAAAGAAGAAACTTCCAGATGGCTTACAGAGCCAGGGGAAAACAAGAGATCTACTCTCCGTATAAGAAGGCCCCACATGAAAAAAAAAAAAGGGAGGAAAAAAGGTATAGATATGATGGCTTTGACCATTTGTTTAGCTCTTAATCAGTCACTTACATATCCAATACAGAATACACATTAAGTAAGCTTTTAAAGGTAAAAAGAATGTATGGATGCTTCACAAGTTTTAATAGTTTGGTGAAATATTTGGATCTACTGAAACTGTCTGGCTAATCCAATTATTTTCCAGTTTAAAGAGAAACATTGTGGCTAATTCCATTTCTCACCCTTCTTAGATGTCTTAAACGTTGTCAATATGAACAAGGCATCGAAGATAATTTTTTTGCACACAAATAAAGTGTTACAACAAGGCAGATGATCAAAACCCCAAGGGATTAAAACCTGAAAGAAATTAGACCAAATCTTAATCAAAGTGATTGGGGTAGAAATAATTTTTATTAAAAATTAAAAATGAAATCCACTCCACTTGTTTTACTTCCTGAAGGTCCTGGTTGCTATGGTACTGGTAAGACTGGAAAAGGGTTTTCAGAATACTGAGAGCCGGTGGGAAAAAAAAAACCCACAGGCTATCACATCCTTTGGGAGACGGTCAGAGTGTGGTGATATTGGTGGTATCAGGATCCAGCCCAAATTAAAGGGCTACGTAACAATGGAGCTGTAGTGTTATAGGAGGCCTTCCCAGACTGAGCCCCCATTTTCCTCTCCTCCTTCCCCTCCCCACAGCACCTGTATATATGTTTGCACAGATTTATTACTCTATTTATTTTACTTGTACATATTTACTATTCTATTTATTCTGTTAATGATGTGCAACTAGCTGTATTTCTATTTATTCTGACGACTTTGACACCAGTCCACATGTTTTGTTTTGTTGTCTGTCTCCCCCTTCTAGACTGTGAGCCTGTTGTTGGGTAGGGACCGTCTTTATATGTTGCCAACTTGTACTTCCCAAGCGCTTGGTACAGTGCTCTGCACACAGTAAGTGCTCAATACATATGATTGAATGAATGAATGAATCCAGCCTTCTCTATGGCTGGGAGACTAGCAATCCCACAAATGCATTAATTCCTGGCTCCTTGAGCAGTTCCACCAATGACACTTACTAACTATAGTCAATATCTGCCACCTGTTTGCTGTGTGGCCTTGGGAAGTCACTTCACTTCGCCGTGCCTCTGTTTCCTCATCTGTAAAATGGGGGTTGAGACTGAGAGCCTTGTGTGGGACTGTGTCCAAACTGATGGTCTTGTATCAACTCCAGCGGTTAATACAGTGCCCGGCAGAGTAGGCACTTTAAAAAAAAAACCATAGAAAATAACAAAAAACAAAACAAATGTCAAGGCAAAATTTGGAACTTTGGCAATATCTTGGTATCAAAGCTGAGCTCACCTTAATATGGCTATGCTGGGTGGTGCATTCATTCATTTGTTCAACCGTATTTATAGAGCTCTTACGTACTATTCATTCATTCAATCATATTTTTTGAGCACTTACTGTGTGCAGAGCATTGTACTAAGCACCTAGGAAGTACAAATCGGACACATATAGAGATGGTCCCTACCCCACAATGGGCTCATGTCTGTAATCAATCAATCGTATTTATTGAGCACTTACTGTGTGCAGAGCACTGCACTAAGCACTTGGGAAGTACAAGTTGGCAACATATAGAGACAGTCCCTACCCAACAGTGGGCTCACAGTCTAAAAGGGGGAGACAGAGAACAAAACCAAACATACTAACAAAATAAAATAAATAGAATAGATATGTACAAGATAAATAAATAGAGTAATAAATATGTACAAACACATATACATATATACATGTTCTATTTGTTCAATATTGAAGCCTGTCTACTTGTATTGATGTCTGTTTCCGCCCGCCCCAGACTGTGAGCCCGTTGTGGGCAGGGATTGTCTCTCTTTGTTCCTGTACTGTACTTCCCAAGAGCTTAGTACAGTGCTTTGCACACAGGAAGCGCTCAATAAATACGATTGAATGAATTAATTAATGTGTGCAGAGCACTATACCACGTACTTGGGGGAGTACAATGTAACAATAAACAGACACATTCCCTGCCCACAGTGACAGGTGAGGAGAATGACTGACAGCAGGATACCCAAACAGCTGCTGTATGACAAGCTGAAACGGGGGAATGGAAAGCAAAAAATACCAAACGAACGTTTTAGGGGTATGGCAAAATAAAACCTCAGGAAATGTTGCATCCCAGATTAAAAAAAAACCAAGGAGTCCATTGCTAAAGAAGCACCAGCATGGCATACTGCCCTTCAGAAAGGAATGGTTCTCTTCAAGCCAAAGCGTCATGACGAATGAGAGACAAGGAGGCCAAAGAGGAAGTACGAGAAGCAGCGTGGCTCAGTGGAAAGAGCATGGGCTTTGGAGTCAGAGGTCATGGGCTCAAATCCCAGCTCTGCCAACTGTCAGCTGTGTGACTTTGGGCAAATCACTTAACTTCTCTGTGCCTCAAGTTGCCTCATCTGTAAAATGGGGATGAAGACTGTGAGCCTCACGAAGGACAATCTGATCACCTTGTAACCTCCCCAGAGCTTAGAACAGTGCTTTGCACATAGTAAGCACTTAATAAATGCCATTATTATTAAAAGAGGAAACAGCAGCAATGCTCCAAGCATTAAGCATTTCAACACAAGAAGGCACAGCCATTTTGTTTTCTGGTCCGTTTAGACAGAGCCTCACGTGGGACAGGGACTGTATTCAACCCAATTTGTTTGTACTTACTTGCTTTACAAATACCATAATTTTATTATTATTATTGTTATTATTATTATTATTATTATTAAAGGTGTGTCTACTCTTGAGTGGGGCTGTAAGTCAAAATAAGTCTTGATTTGGTTATCTTAACAGAGCTCTGTATTGCTCTGTGGCCTTGGTATTTCACTCCATATCTCACTGCCTTCCAGGTTTACTTCATAATTGGGCAGGGACTGTCTATGTTGCCAATTTGTACTTCCCAAGTGCTTAGTACAGTGCTCTGCACACAGTAAGTGCTCAATAAATACGATGATGATGATGATTAACAATAATAATAATAATAATAATAATGTTGGTAATTGTTAAGCGCTTACTATGTGCCAAGCACTGTTCTAAGTGCTGGGGGGGGGGGGGGGATACAAGGTAATGAGGGCTGTCCCACGTGGGGCTCGCAGTCTCCATCCCCATTTTACAGATGAGGGAACTGAGGCCCAGAGAAGTTAAGTGACTTGCTCAAAGTCACACAGCTGACAAGTAGCAGAGCTGGGATTAGAACCCATGACCTCTGACTCCCAAACTCATGCTCTATCCACTGTGCAATGCTGCTCATGGCCTGGTGAATAGAGCACAAACTTGGCAGTCAAAGGGACCTGGTTTCTAATCTCAGCTCCTCCCCTTATCTGCTCTGTGACCTTGGGCAAGTCACCTCACTTCTCTTGGCCTCAGTTACCTCATCTGTAAAATGGGGATTAAGACTGAGCCCCAAGAGGGAAACGGACTGTGTCCAATCTGATTAGCTTGAGTCCACCCTAGCTCTAGGTACGGTGCCCGGCACGTAGTAAGTGTTTAACAAGTACCATTAAATAATAATAATAATAATAATAATAATAATAATGGCATTTATTAAGTGCTTACTCTGTGCAAAGCACTGTTCTAAGTGCTGGGGAGGTTACAAGGTGATCAGGTTGTCCCACAGGGGGCTCACAGTCTTAATCCCCATTTTACAGATGAAGGAACTGAGGCACAGGGAAGTGAAGTGACTTTCCCAAAGTCACACAGCTGATAATTGGTGGAGTCGGGATTAGAACCCATGACCCCTGACTCCAAAGCCCGGGCTCTTTCCACTGAGCCACGAGCCCTTTTGTCATGGTTGGGAAGACCTGTAAACTGTCGATGCATTGCTTGTTTTGCCACAAATGGCTCTGATTTCAGAGTTTCAGCGTTAAATCAATCCTGCTATTTGCTGTTGGTGGCACCTGGAATACCAAAGCCAGCTTGGCAGGATGCATTCTCTAGAGACATCCAATTATTTGACTCATTGGTGAGGAAGATGGGGTTTGTTGCCCTAATTGGGCTACTTTGAAGTTGTCAGTTTCCAGGGACTTTGTCATTTAGCTGCCCAAGTCCTTTCTGTTTGTGTTAGTGCTCTTTCTTTCCCTCTTTCTTCCTCTCTCCCTTCCTCTCTCTCCCTCTCTCTCTCTCTCCCTTTCTCAGTTTCCCCAGTTATAAGGACACCTTCTTGTTACAGTTTACCACCCCTGTCAGTAATAATAATGATAATAATAATAATAATAATGGCATTTGTTCATTCATTCATTCGTATTAATTGAGCACTTACTGTGTGCAAAGCACTGTACTAAATGCTTGGGAAGTACAAGTTGGCAACATATACAGATGGTCCCTATCCAACAACGGGCTCACAGTCTAGAAAGGGGAGACAGACAACAAAATAAAACAAGTGGACAGGCGTTAAGCACTTGCTTTGTGCAAAGTACCGTTTTAAGCTCAAGGTGATCACGTTGTCCAACGTGGGGCTCACAGCCTTAATCCCCATTTTACAGATGAGGTAACAGGCTCAGAGAACTTAAGTGACTTGCCCTAGGTCACACAGCAGACACGTGGGGGAGCCGGGATTAGAACCCATGACCTCTAACTCCCAAGCCCGCGCTCTTTCCACTGAGCCACGCCGCTTCTCTAGCCACGCTGCTTCTCAGCATGCGGCACAAGGCCCAACTTTAGGAGCCCCAACACCAAAGCAAAAATAGGTTTCCATGGGTTACCAGGGATACTGGGGAACAGCTTTAAGGGGCATGAGGAAATCAAAACCAGAACACTCACAGGACAAGGACTACATGTTTTTGCTCTATGTGAAGATAGAAAAGCTAAAGGAAATAAAAGACAAAGGAAGGAAAACATAGAACATTTAAAGGTAACTGATCAGAGCATAGCCTAGTTAATATAGCTCAGGACTGGGTGTCAGAAGGACCTGAGTTTTAATACCAGCTCTGCCACTTGTCTACTTTGTGACCTTGGGCAAATCACTTCACTTCTCTGTGCCTCAGTTCCCTCATCTGAAAAAGGGAGATTAAGACTGTAAACCCCATGTGGGACGGGGATTATGTCCAACCCAATTCGCTTGTATCACCCCATAGCACTAAGTACAGTACCCGGCACCTAATAAGTGCTTAATAAATACCATAATTACAATAGTTACGGTATACCATTTTAGTAAAAGGATCCAAGAAATTTATACTTTTAAAAAATTTAATTTTAAGGAATTTAGTACATCTTAAAAGAAAGGCTGTAATCGGATAGAGAGGTGAGCAGAGTTTGGAGGACTCAACAGTTCAAACCTCATGTGCATTTACTCTAGAATAAAATTTTCACATCAATTTATCATTTAATTAGAAAAATCTTGTATTTTTAAATGTGGAAGCCAATGATTTTACAATTTAGACTTCTGTCAACAAAAACAGGGGGATATTCCTTTTTAAATTGGATTACATTAGATGAAATATTTACGACAGTTTCAAATGAGGCTCGTTTTAAAATGGATTCCCAGCAGAATTGTTGGGGAGGAAGAAAGCCTGTGAGTTCCTGTTCTGGAAACCAAAATGTCTTGGTATTTTTCTGGTCAACAATGTAATAAGACAAAACAACTTTAGGTCCTCTAATTATATTTTCTCCTGCTGGATTGGATTACAATTTAAGTGTTTTTGTAGATAATGCATTCTTGTGAGACACAGTGTGTTCATTCTGTTGCTACCCAGATCTATAATTTACTTTTTTTCCTTTTGCTACCTCCAGAATTTTTCATAGTTCAAATGTATACTGCTCTATATAACTCCCCAACTCTTTGACCACCCTCCAGATCTTACTACCTCTTTTTAGCTTTCTCTACCCACTTTCTTTGGCCTTAGAAATTTGTTCTAAATAGGATCCATTCAATAGAGGTTGCAGGATCTAACAGAGAGGAGTAAAGTGAGCAAGATCCGGATTTTGAGTTTAAATTTATCACAGCCTTCATTTCCAGCTTAGCTCATCACATTACGTAATCTAGCAACTTAATTTCACAGTTAATATTTGCAAAGTGGAGATATTTTTTGGACAATAATCTTCATCTGACCTGAATTTCATATCTACCCCCTTAGTGCCAATCTCTCTCCTTCTCTGCAGTCTCATTATCTCTCAGCTTCAGGACATCTCTTCTTGAATGTCCCATTGACACCTCGAACTTAAGGTGTCCAAAAAACAGCTCTTCATCTCCCCACTCAAACCTTGTCCTCCCCAAGGCTTTCCCATAACTATAGATAACACCACTATCCTCCCTGAATCACAAGCCTGTAATCTTGACAATATCCTCAACTCATCTCTTTCATTCAACCTTCATATTCAATCTTTTGCCAGATCCTGTTGGCTCTACCTTCAGAACTTCTCTAGAATTCACCCCTTCCTCTCCACCCAAACTGAAACCACGCTAATCCAAACAATTATCTTTTCCTTCTTTGTCTACTATATTAGCCTCCTCGATAGCTTCACCACCTCCTCTCTCTCCCCTCTATACTTCACTCTGCTGCTGCCCAGATGGTTTTTCTACAAAAACGTTCAGTCCATGCTTCCCCACTCAAGAAATTCCAGTGGTTGCCGATCCACCTCTGCATCAAACAGAAACTACTTTCCATCTGCTTTAAAGCCCTCAATCACCTTGCCCCCTGATGCTTCCCAGACTAAGCCTCCCTCTACACCCCTCCCCACCCCACAGCACTTATGTATATATGTACATATCTATAATTCTATTTATTTATATTAATGCCTGTTTCACTTGGTCTGATGTGTATATATTCCTCTATTTCTATTTATTTATATTGATGCAACTTGTACTTCCCAAGCGCTTGGTACAGTGCTCTGCACACAGTAAGTGCTCAATAAATACAGTTGAATGAATGAATGACCTCCCACAGCACTTGTATATATGTTTGTACATTTCATTACTCTATTTGTTTTACTTGTACATATTTATTCTATTTTTCTTATTTGGTTAATATGTCTTGTTTTGTTGTCTGTCTCCCCCTCCTAGACTGTGAGCCCGCTGTTGTGTAGGGACCATCTCTCTATGTTGCCAACCTGGACTTGCCAAGCGCTTAGCACAGTGCTCTGCACACAGTAAGCGCTCAATAAATATGATTGAATGAATGATTGATATGTTTCCTTTTTGATGTCTGACTCCCCCCGTCTAGACTGTGAGCCCGTTGTAGGAAGGGATCTCTGTTGCTGAACTGTACTTTCCAAGCACTTAGTACAGTGCTCTGAACACAGTAAGCGCTCAGTAAATACAACTGAATGAATGAATCTCTCACCTCCCTGCTCTCTTACTACAACCCAGCCCACATGCCTTCATTCATTCACTCAATCATGTTTATTGAGTGCTTACTGTGTGCAGAGCACTGGACTAAGCGCTTGGGAAGTACAAGTTGGCAACATCTAGAGACGGTCCCTACCCAAGGGTGGGCTCACAGTCTAGAAGGGGGAGACAGACAACAAAGCAAAACGTATTAACAAAATAAAATAAATAGAATAGTAAATATGCACAAGTAATTAATTAATTAATTAATTAATTAAGCATATATACATAGTGATGACTATAAATAGCACACCCCTCTAAATGTTTATCACAACCAAAAATTTGGTAACCCAGTTTTCTGGATATGCATATGCTATCTATGCCTTGCTTCTCTAACGCCAATCTACTCACTGTAACTTGATCTTGTCTTTCTCACTGCCAGCCCCTGGCTCCAATCCTCCCTCTGGCCTGGGACTCCCTCCACCTGCACATCCAACAGACTGCTACTCTCCCCTTTTTCAAAGCCCTGATAAAATCATGCTTCCTCCAAGAGGCCTTCTCTGCTTAAACCCTCACATCCCCGCTAAGCCCTCCTTTCAGGATCACCTATGCACTTGGATCTCTATCTCTTAACCTATTTGATAGTCAACACTATCCCAGCCCCACAGCATGTACGTACATATTCATTTTAATATCTATCTCCCCCCTCTAATCTGTAGGCTCCTCGAGGGCAGGGATTATGCCTATGCTATACTATTGTGCTCTCCCAAGCGCTTAGTACAGCGCTCTGCACACAGGAACCAGCGTGGCCTGATGGAGTTAGTTGGGGCTGGGAAGCAGCGTGGCTCAGGGGTAAGAGCCCGGGCTTTGGAGTCAGAGGTCATGGGTTCAAATCCTGGCTCTACCAAGTGTCAGCTGTGTGAACTTGGGCAAGTCACTTCACTTCTCTGAGCCTCAGTTACCTCATCTGGAAAATGGGGACCAAGACTGTGAGCCCCCCGTGGGACAACTTGATCACCTTGTATACCCCCCCAGCGCTTAGAACAGTGCTCTGCACGTAGTAAGCACTTAACAAATGCCATCATTATTATTATTATTATTATTAATCCTGCCTCCGTCACTTGTCTACTGTCACAACTTCTCTGTACCTCGGTTACCTCATCTGTAAAATGGGGATTAAGACTGTGGGTCCCGTGAGGAAGAGAGACAGCATCCAACTCAATTAGCTTGTATCTACCCCAGCACTTAGTAATAATAATAATGATGGCATTTGTTAAGCGCTTACTATGTGCCAAGCACTGGGGGGATGCAAGGTAATAAGGTTGTCCCACATGGGGCTCACAGTCTTAATCCCCATTTTCCAGATGAGCGAACTGAGGCCCAGACAAGTGAAGTGACTTGCCCAGAGTCACACAGCCGACAAGCGGCGGAGCCGGGATTAGAACCCACGACCTCTGACTCCCGTGCTCTTTCCTCTGAGCCACGCTGCTTCTCCAGTGCCTGATGCCCAGTGAGCACTCAACAAATACCACAATAAACTCTCAGTCTGACCATCACGACTGACATTTTGGGATACAAATTCCTACACTATTGCTGTATCCACCACTATTAGAACGCCTATAGCTCTGACACTCACCAGTATGTTCCTCTGTTAGACATTGCCAAACTGTGAGGGCGAAGAAAATGTCAACGAACTCCATATTTCAGGACCTAAGGCTGAGGCAGAGGCTGGGAACGGTAGTAGCATCTCACTTTAACCAACTCCATATACATGGAGAATTCCATGTTCATGTGCATACTCCATGGAGAAGCAGCATGGCTTAGTGGAAAGATCACGGGCTTGGGGGACACAGGTCGTGAGTTCTAATCCCGGCTCCATCACTTATCAACTGGGTGACTTTGGGCAAGTCACTTAACTTTGCTGTGCCTCAGTTCCCTCAGCTGTAAAATGGGGATTAAGACTGTGAGCCCACTGTTGGGTAGGGACTGTCTCTATATGTTGCCAACTTGTACTTCCCAAGCGCTTAGTACAGTGCTCTGCACACAGTAAGCGCTCAATAAATACGATTGATGATGATGATGATCTCTATATGTTGCCAACTTGTACTTCCCAAGCGCTTAGTACAGTGCTCGTATTTATTGAGCACTTACTGCGTGCAGAGCACTGTACTAAGCGCTTGGGAAGTACAAGTTGATTGAATGATTATCTTGGATCAGTAATACAAGGAGCCCAACACTTAGAACAGTGCACGGCACATAGTAAGCACTTAACAAATACCATTATCATTATTATTATTATTATAATTATGTGCGTGTGCACAACTGTGTGTCTACACCAAATCTACTCTGGATCATGTTCTACCAGAAGAGACTCATGCTGTGTAAAGAACAGATCTAGGTTTTACTCCCATCTCTGCCATTTGTCTGCTGTGTGACTTGGGGCACTTAACTTTTCTTTGCCTCAGTTACCTCATCTGTAAAATGGGGATTAAGACTGTAAACCCCATGTGGGACAGGGACTGTGTCCAAAAAAATTATCTCTCCCTACTCCAGAACTTAGTACGGTGCCTGACACATAGTAAGCGCTTAACAAATACCATTAAAAAAAAATTCCCAATTCAGGCCTTTGCTCCACCCCCTAGGCCAAGCTGCTTCTCTAAAGCAACTCTAAATTACAAATGGGTAATAATAATAATTATAATGGCATTTGTTAAACACTTACTATGTGCAAAGCACTGTTCTAAGCACTGGGGGGATACAAGGTGATCAGGTTGTCCCACGTGGGGCTCACAGTCTTAATCCCCATTTTACAGATGAGGGAACTGAGGCACAGAGAAGTGAAGTGACTTGCCCAAAGTCACACAGCTGACAATATTTATCTTAGTCTTGATCTGATGAGGCCAGCTCCTGATACCATTGTCTGCACAGTAAGTACTGTATAATACAATCACTACTAAATTCAAAACAATCTAAATAATATTTGGGGGGGGGGATAAGGGTGGAGTGATTCAAGTCAACTGTTTTGGGTATTAATACTTTTGGTTCTCTGAAAATAGTCAGTTTTGGTACAGTGTGCGCTTTCATTGCACAATTTTGATAGGGCATGATGGTCAGAAGGGCCTGGGTTCTAATTCTGGCTCTGTCACATGTCTGTTGTTTGACCTTGGGTACGTCGCTTAACTTGGCTCAGTGGAAAGAGCCCGGGCTTTGGAGTCAGGGGTTCAAATCCCAGCTCCACCACTTGTCACCTGTGAGACTTTGGGCAAGTCACTTCACTTCTCTGTGCCTCAGTTACCTCATCTGTCAAATGGGGATTAAGACTGTGAGCCCCCCGTGGGACAACCTGATCACCTTGTAACCTCTCCAGCACTTAGAACAGTGCTTTGCACATAGTAAGCGCTTAATAAATGCTATTATTATTATGAGAAGACTGGTGGGGAATGGAAAGTGCTAAAAGATCATTTCCTCTTCTCTACTTCGTACCCACAACACTTATGTCCATATCCGTAATGTATTTCCTTATATTAATGTCTGTAGCCCCCTCTAGACTGAAAACTTCTTGTGGGCAGGGAACATGCCTACCAACACTGTTATATTGTACTTTTCCAAGCACTTAGTGCAGTGCTCTGTACACAATAAGATTTCAATGAATATGATCGATTGACTGACACTGTACCATATTTCCATTTTTAAAAGAAAGCCCATTTTCCCTAATACTGGAAAAATGCTTCCTTCACAAGATGGAAACATACCAGAAACACCAATGATCTCACCTAATAATGGCAGGTGCTGTCTTGCTTAATCCAAATCATAATTCAACTTCCCACTCTCTTATCTTGGCAGTTTTTAATATGTTTTCCACTCAGATTGGTGAGGAGAATTTGTCTTTATCAAACGTTCATTATTTGAGCCCCTGACATCTGGGCAGAGATTTTCACTGTCTCCTGAAGTTGCCCCTGGCCAAATTAAAGTTGATTCAAGATATTAAGGTACAAAGAAAGTCAAACAACAGGATAGTTCAGGTCAATATGGCAGAGGCTAGGAAGGGCAGAGAAGCGGCGTGGCTCAGTGGAAAGAGCCCGGGCTTGGGAGTCAGAGGTTGTGGGTTCTAATCCCACCTCTGCGACCTTGGGCAAGTCACTTAACTTCTCTGAGCCTCAGTTCCCTCATCTGTAAAATGGAGATGAAGACTGTGAGCCCCACGTGGGACAACCTGATTACCTTGTCTCTTCCCCAGCGCTTAGAACAGTGCTTGGCACATAATAATAATAATAATAATGGCATTTATTAAGTGCTCACTATGTGCAAAGCACTGTTCTAAGCGCTGGGGAGGTTACAAGGTGATCAGGTTGGCCCACGGGGGGCTCACAGTCTTAATCCTCATTTTACAGATGAGGCCCAGAGAAGTAAGTAGTAAGTGCTTAACAAATACCAACATTATTGTTTTATCATCAGGGGAAGCAGCATGGCCTTGTGGATAGAGCCCAGGCCTGGGACTCAGAAGGACCTGGGTTCTAATCCCGGCTCCACCACATGTCGGCTGTATGACCTTGGGCAAGTCCCTTCACTTCTCTCATCTGCAAAATGGGGCTAAGAATGTGAACCCCGTGTGGGACAGAGAACGTGTCCAACTCGATTTGACTGTGTCCACTTCAGCACTTAGTAACCGCTTGACAAATACCAGTTATTATTATTTATAATAATAATAGCATTTGTTAAGCACTTACGATGTGTAAAGCACTGTTCTAAGCTCTGGGGAGGATACAAGGTGATCAGGTTGTCCCACTTGGGGCTCACAGTCTTCATCCTCATTTTACAGATGAGGGAACTGAGGCCCAGAGAAGTGAAGTGACTTGCCCAAAGTCACGCAGCTGACTATTGGCGGAGCCGGGATTTGAACCCACAACCTCTGACTCCCAAGCCTGTGCTCGTTCCACTGAGCCACACTACTTCTCTATTAGTGTGGGATTTATTAAGTATTTACAATGGGCTAAGTTCTAGATCAGATACAGTCCTTGCCCCAACCAGGGTTCCCAATCAATTTTATCCCCATTTTCCAGATGAGGAAACAGAGGCTCAGGAAAATGAAATGATTTACCCAAGATCTCACAGTAGGCCAGGGTGGAGTTGAGACAACTCTCAGTCCCATCTCTTTCCACTAGACCACACTGCAGTGCTCCACACACAGAAAGTGCTCAATAAATACGATTGAACGACTGACTGACGGAGCACTTGATAAGGTTGAATAACATTTTCAGGAGAAGGGGGAGGTCGACGGAATCAAAGGCAGCTGGGAGTTCGAGGAGGATTAGGATGGAGTAGAGGCTGTTAGATTTGGCAGGAAGAAGATGATTTGTGACCTACGAGAGGGAGGTTTCTGTGGACTAAAAGGTGAGGAAGCAAGATTGGAAGGGGTCAAGGAGAGAACTGGAGGAGAGAAACTTGAGGCAGCAGGTATAGACAACTCACTCAAGGAGTTTGGAGAGTTGCAAGACACAATACCTGCCCTCAAGAAGCTTATAATCTAGTGAGAAAGACACTAAGTTGCAGGTAGGAGGAAGAAATGTGCAGGATTTGAACATAAATTCTATGGTTGGGGGAGGGTGGGAGGAAGAGGTTAATTACCCAAGTGGTTAGGTGATGTGCAAGTGCTGACATGACATTCGTTCATTCACCCAATTGTATCTATTGAGCACTTACTGTGTTCAGAACACTCATCATCATCAATCGTATTTATTGAGCGCTTACTGTACTAAGCGCTTGGGAAGTACAAATTGGCAACATATAGAGACAGTCCCTACCCAACAGTGGGCTCACAGTCTAAAAGGGGGAGACAGAGAACATAAGTGCTTGAAATGAAACTTGGAGGTGTAATTCATCACCTAAGAGAAGACAACTTGAATTCCATCTTCCTGGCTCAGACTGGAGTCAGGGAAGCAGAGGACAAGGCTTGTGATGGTTTCTTTGTAAAGTTAAAGTTAACCACCTAGGGCTTCTTAGAGAATGCACGGGTGAAATTTCCAAGAAGCGACTTTTGTTTTATAAACACACACACATACCCCTCTCCTCCTTCTCCACCCCTATTTCTTCACAAGTACACCACTGAGCAGGAGCACAAAATGGAACACAAATCATCGACCGCTAGACAGGCACAATCAAGACACTTTAAAATCATTTCAATTTTTTTCCCCTTTCCTGTACAATAGGACCCCATTTCTAGTGGGGCATTTTGCTGAGCGCTTGTAATCTCCATTGAAATATTTTCGGTCATATGATTTCTTTCCTTTCACTGTTGCATAATTCCTTAGAAAAAGCAGTTTGTGTCAGTTTGGGCCAGATTTTACATAATGTCCCTGCAGTATACAAGAACCAGAATGGATTAAGTCAATTATAAGAAACTACATGCTGTCATGATTTCAGATCTCCAAATGAGCTTTTCGTAGTTCTTGAGTCAGTCAGTATTTATTGAACAAATGGTACAAAGAAATCCTTCAAGAGCAGCAAACTGCTCTCCTTTTCCATTTTGTTTTTTAAATCTAGACATCCTACTTAGTCTGCATTGAGAATATTGCCTGATGGTTTAGAATACTTCCACCTGTTGCCACCATTAGCAGTGTATCATTTTATGAAGCTTGACATTTGCTATTTTTTGAAAAATGGCCCAGCCTAACTCCCTGAAGTTGGGACTTCTATTATAATTTCATTTCTCCTCTTGAGTCCCCTCTGAACTGTAAGCTCCTTGTGGGCAGGGAACATGCCTACCAGCTCTGTTATATTGTACTCTCCCAACTGTTTAGGACAGTGAATCTGAAGGACCTGGGTTCTAATCCTATCTCTGCCACTTGTCTGCTGTGTGACCTCAGGCAAGTCACTTAACTTCTCTGTGCCTCAGTTACCTCATCGGTTAAATGAGGATTGAGATTGGGATTCCAATGTTGGTCACAGGGACTGTGTCCAACCTGGTTTGCCTGTATCCACCCCAGTGCTTAGTACAGTGCCTGGCACACAGTAAGTGCTTAACAAATACCACAGTTATTTATTAATCCTGGCTCTGCCCTTTGCTGGTTGGGTGAGTCACTTAACTTCTCTGTGCCTCAGTGACCTCATCTGTTAAATGGGGATTAAGACTGTGGGTCCCACGTGGGACAGGGACTGTGTCAAACTTGATTAGCTTATATCTACCCGACAAGAAGTAAGAGCTTAACAAATACCATTTAAAAAAAAGGAAGCATTCACTCGGTACAATTGATGGATTGATTGAGTTTTCTGTTTCTTATCTTCCGTCCTCAACACTGAGACCAACCAAACCAGGAGGAGCAGAACAGTATCACGTTTGGAACAGAAGAAATCATCAGAATTGTCCAAGTGCTTATTTCCTCCTGTTCAGACCTTGCCTCGTTATTTGCCACGGATGTGCGTCTAATTTCAAATTTTTAAGCTCCATAAACATTCAGTCTTTCAAATTTTGTACGCTTCATAATACTTATTACTATTTAAAGACCCCCACTGCCATGTGATTGCAAATTCCTCACCAAAGAAATCACGTTCTGATCAATAAAATCATGGGCAACTCATATGCAATTTTTCCCCTGAGCTTAATAATGCATATCATTCTATCTGCAGATGCAATCATTACCCACCAGATATACCTAAATCAGATATCCTATTTAATCCTCTGGTTAACATTTAAAACCTTGATGTTCTGCAATAATCAGTCAGATCCTCTAGATTGTGAGCTTGTTGTGGGCAGGGAATTTTGTCTATTGTTATATTGTACTTTCCCAAGAACTTAGTACAGTACTTTGCACCTAGTAAATGCTCAGTAAATATGATTGAATGAATGAAAGAGCCACAGGTAGGTGCTTGGGTAAGTGGGCTAATCAATCATATTTATTATATTATAGTAGTATTATATTCATACTAGTATTATATTTCTTATTGAGCACTCACTATGTGCAGAGCACTGTACTGAGCGCTTGGGAGAATACAGTCGATAGACACATTCCCTGCCTATGATGAACTTAGAGCCTGGAAGGGGAGACAGACATTAATATGAATAAATAAATTATGGATATGTTCATGAGTGCTGTGGGACTGAGTGAGGGGTGAAAAAGGGGAGTAAATCCAAGTGTGAGTGTGATGCAGAAGGGAGGGGGAGAAGAGGAAATGGGGGCT
Organism: Tachyglossus aculeatus; assembly: GCF_015852505.1. Taxonomy (NCBI): domain Eukaryota; kingdom Metazoa; phylum Chordata; class Mammalia; order Monotremata; family Tachyglossidae; genus Tachyglossus; species Tachyglossus aculeatus. The sequence goes on along the minus strand of NC_052101.1, from coordinate 8,222,569 downwards.
TAGTCAGGGAAGGCCTCTATGAGTTGGGTGCCAGGCTCATCATCACTTTGGGGAAGCAGCCTGGCCTAGCAGATAGAGCCCGGCCCTGGGAGTCAGAGGACCTGGATTCTAATCCTGACTCTGCCACTTGTCTGCTGTGTGAACCCAAGTCACCTCACTTCTCTGGGCCTCAGTTACTTCATCAGCAAAATGGAGATGGAAACTGTGAGCACCGTGTGGGACAGGGACTGTGTCCAACCCAATTTGCTTGTATCTACCACAATGCTTAGTATAGTGTCTGGCACATAGTAAGCACTTAAATACCACAATTATTATTATTAAACCTACAACCTTTTAAATAAAATTTCTCCATCTCTGGGGAAAAATACTTTTGCTTCCATATTACTCTCAAAAGTAGCATACCTGGCCATATAGACTTACTTTTTTATGGTATAATAATAATAATAATAATAATGGCATTTATAATCAATCAGTCGTATTTATTGAGTGCTTATTGTGTGCAGAGCACTGTACTAAGCGCTTGGGAAGTACAAGTTGGCAACATATAGAGACGGTCCCTACCCAACAGTGGGCTCACAGTCTAGAAGGGGGAGACAGGGAACAACACTTACTATGTGCAAAGCACTGTTCTAAGCGCTGGGAAGGTTACAAGGTGATCATGTTGTCCCACAGGGGGCTCACAGTCTTAATCCCCATTTTACAGATGAGGTAACTGAGGCACAGAAAAGTAAAGTTACTTGCCCAAAGTCACACAGCCAACAATTGGTGGAGCTGGGATTTGAACTCATGATCTCTGACTCCAAAGCCTGGGCTCTTTCCACTGTGCCATGCTGCTTCCCATGTGTTAAGCGCTCACTATGTGCCAGGCACCATACTAAGCGCTGGGGTAGATACAATCTAATCAGGTTGGACACATTCCCTGCCCCACATGGGGCTCACAATTTTCATCCCCATTTTACAGATGAGGTCACTGAGGCATAGAGAAGTGAAGTGACTTGCACAAGGTCACAGAGCAGACAAACGGCAGAGTCAGGACTGGAGTCCTGTATATATGTATATATGTTTGTACATATTTATTACTCTATTTATTTATTACTTGTACATATCTATTCTATTTATTTTATTTTGTTCGTATGTTTGGTTTTGTTCTCTGTCTCCCCCTTTTAGACTGTGAGCCCACTGCTGGGTAGGGACTGTCTCTATATGTTACCAACTTGTACTTCCCAAGTGCTTAGTACAGTGCTCTGCACACAGTAAGCACTCAATAAATACGATTGATGATGATGATGAGTCCAGGTCCTTCTGACCCTTAAGCCCTTACTCATTGATATTTCCACCTTTCCATTCTCTTCTTCCTCTCACCTTTTATTATTTTGTGTCTGCCTCTCCCCCTAGGTATGGATTAGGTTTGCTAATTCTATTATGCCGTCACAAACACTCTATTAAATACTGGGTACCATTTCCTTATTTTTACCAAAAACACTCTATGGGTACACTACCAGTATGATTGCGGATGGAGAGCGGGTCGTTCTGGGAGTGATGTGTCCATGGAGTCGCTACGGGTTGGAAATGTCTCAACAGCATAAGACGTACAATAGATATTTAGCACACAATTAGACTGTTAGGTATAGTAGAGCTGGACATAAAATAGGTGCGGAATAATAGTAATAAAAATAATAATGGCATTTGTTAAGTGTTTACTATGTGCAAAGCACTGTTCTTAAGAGCTGGGGAGGATACAAGGTGAGCAGGTTGTCCCACGGGGGCCTCACAGTCTTAATCCCCATTATACAGATGCGGTAACTGAGGCCCAGAGAAGTTAAGTGACTTGTCCAAAGTCACACAGGTGACAAGTGGTGGAGCTGGGATTTGAACCCATGACCTCTAACTCCCAAGCCCGTGCTCTTTCCACTGAGCCAAGCTGCTTCTCTAATAAATAATATTGATTGATTTGTTACCCCCCACTAAAGCCCCCAGAGCTGAGAGTAGAAGGATGCCCAGAAGTAGCTTGGACTGAGGAATAGCATGGCCTAGTGGAAAGAGCCCAGGCCTGGAAGTTAGGACCTGGGTCCTAATCCCGGCTCCACCACTTGTCTGCTGTGTGACCTTGGGCAAGTCACTTTACTTCTCTGGGCCTCAGTTACTTCATCTGTAAAGTCTGGGATTAAGACTGTGAACCCCACATGGGACAGGAACTGTGTCCAACCTGATAATCTTGTATCCCAGAACTTAGTACAGTGCCTGGCACATAGTAAGTGCTTAATAAATACCATCATTATTATTACTTTACTTCTCTGGGCCTCAGTTCCTTCATCTGTGAAATGGGAATTAAGATTGTGAGCCCCATGTCGGACAGGGGTGGTTATCAAACCCAATTTACTTGTATCCACCCCAGTACTTAGAACAGCACCTGGTACATAGTAAGTGTTTAACAAATTGCACAATATTATGATTATTATTATTATTATTATCATTATTATTATTAGAGAAGTAGCGTGGCTCAGTGGAAAAAGAGCCCGGGCTTTGGAGTCAGAGGTCATGGGTTCAAATCCTGGCTCCGCCAATTGTCAGCTGTGTGACTTTGGGCTGTCACTTAACTTCTCTGTGTCTAAGTTACCTCATTTGTAAAATGGGGATTAAAACTGTGAGCCCCCCGTGGGACAACCTGATCACCTTGTAACCTCCCCAGTGCTTAGAACAGTGCTTTGCATAGAGTAAGTTCTTAATAAATGCCATTATTATTATCATCTTTTGTTATATATTTGTGGTAAATCCTGACTCACCACAGCATACTCTTCAGTCACAGCTCACTGTAAACCTGGGCTTCGCCACTGCTGAGTGACATTTTCTGTTCATTATGAGATGATGAGACTGTTAATGAAGTTGATTACTACATTACTCCTTTCTCCCATGTTTCATCACATTTTGCTGAACAATGAACAGGTGATCCCCAGGTGGAATACATTAATGTCACTGACTGATAATAATATCTGTTGCTGAGGAATCATTCATTGTGAATGTGGGATTCCATGTGTCTTGATTTTGACTTGGTTCAATGTATTTTCAGAAATTCATTCATTCAATTGTATTTACTCATTCATTCAATCGTATTTATTCATTCATTCATTCAATCGTATTTATTGAGCGCTTACTGTGTGCAGAGCACTGTACTAAGCGCTTGGGAAATACAAGCTGGCAACATATAGAGACGGTCCCTACCCAACAGCGGGCTCACAGTCTAGAAGGGGATTTAGAATTTAGATCTAGATTCTAGAAGGGGATCTAGAATTTATTGAGTGCTTACTGTGTGCAGAGCACTGTACTAAGTGCTTGTGCATCCAAGATGATTTCCAGCCCTGCTGATACTTTCCAATGCTCTGTCTGCTGCCATGTCACTGTCATTTCTCATGAGACTTTTGGGATAAGGGGCTGGTATTTGTTTCTGTGTGCCCTTTGGCAAACATTTCTACCAACTCTGATATTTTTTACTCTCCCAAATGCTCAGAGCAGAGCTCTTCTCAATAAATACCATGAATTAGAAACATTTTATTAGACTGTGAGCTTGTTGTGGGCAGGGAATGTCACTGTTTATTGTTGTACTGTATTTTCCGAAATGCTTAGTACAGTGCTCTGCACATAGGAAACATGTAATACAATTGAATGAATGAATAGAAGACCCTCAGTTGTTTTTCCTCGAGTTGGCAGAGCTTGAGTTATAGCTTCTAAGTCATTCAGAGGCTCCATAACAATAATAACTTTAAAATAATAAAACTGGTATTTGTTATGCACTTACTATGTGCCAGGCACTGTACTGAGTACTGGGGTGGATTCAAGCAAAGTAGGTTGGACACAGTCCCTGTAACGTCACGTGGTGTTTCTTCACCCAACATGTGTCCGCAGAGCACTTCAAACCTAATACAGTGGATTCCAATTCTGCCTTATTCTGTACTAACTGTTGGGATGATCTAATCCATCCATTTAATCGTATTTATTGAGAACTTATTGTGTGCCGAGCACTGTACTAAGCGCTTGGGAGAATATACCACGACAGAATTGGTAGACACGTTCCCTGCCCAGAACTATTTCTTCCTAGGAAATCAAAAGTGTGGAGGGAGCCCAGATTGGAAAGCTGAAAGCTTCTAGTGGCATTTGGAAGTGAATTTTTCTCTGTGGTTTGACAAAAAGAGTTTCACTAATGGTATTTGTTAAGTGCTTACTATGTGCCAAGCACTGTACTAAACGTTAGGGAGGATACTAGCAAACTGGGTTGGACAAAGTTCCTGTCCCATGTGGGGCTCACAGTTTCAATCCCCATTTTACAGATGAATTAACTGAGGCACAGAGAAGTAAGCAACATGAGCCCAGGCTTGGGAGTCAGAGGTTGTGGGTTCTAATCCCACCTCCACCACTTGTCTGCTGTGTGACCTTGGGCAAGTCACAACTTCCCAGTGCCTCAGTTACCTCATCTGTAAAATCAATCATATTTATTGAGCACCTACTGTGTGCAGAGCACTGTACTAAGCGCTTGGGAAGTACAAATTGGCAACATATAGAGACAGTCCCTACCCAACAGTGGGCTCACAGTCTAAAAGGATTGAGACTGTGGATTCATTCATTCATTCAATCGTAGTTATTGAGCGTTTACTGTGTGCGGAGCACTGTACTAAGCGCTTGGGAAGTACAAGTCAGCAACATATAGAGACAGTCCCTACCCAACAACGGGCTCACAGTCTAGAAGGGGGAGACAGACAACAAAACGTGTAGACAGGATGACACCAAGGTTGTGGACTTGTGAGATGGGAAGGATGGTTATGCCGTCCACCGTGATGGGAAACTTAGGGAGAGGACAGGGTTTGGGAGGGAAGATAATGAGTTCTGTCTTGGACATGTTGAGTTTTAGGTGGCAGCAGGACATCCAAGTAGAAGGGAGGAGGAGATGTGAGCCTGGAGGTAAGGAGAGACAACAGGGGAGGAGATACAGATATGGGTATCATCTGCATAGAGATGACAGTTGAAGCCGTGGGAGTGAATGAGTTTTCCAAGGGAGAATTATAATAATAATAATAATAATAATAATAATAATAATAATGGCATTTATTAAGCGCTTACTATGTGCAAAGCACTGTTCTAAGCGCCGGGGAGGTTACAAGGTGATCAGGTTGTCCCACGGGGGGCTCACAGTAGTCTTCATCCCCATTTTACAGATGAGGTAACTGAGGCATAGAGAAGTTAAGTGACTTGCCCAAAGTCACACAGCTGATAATTGGCGGAGCCGGCATTTGAACCCATGACCTCTGACTCCAAAGCCCGGGCTCTTTCCACTGAGCCACGCTGCTTCTCTAATATAGAAGGAAAATATAGAAGGGGACCAAGAACTACCCTTTGAGGAACCCCTACAGTAAAGGGATGGGAAGGGGAGGAGGAGCCCACAAAGGAGACTGAGCATGAACAGCCAGAGAGAACAAGGAGGTGACTCAAGAGAGGACAGAGTCAGTGAAGCTGAGGTTGGAAAACGTGTTGAGGAGAAGGGGATGGTCCACAATGTCAAAGACAGTGGAGAAACAGAGGAGGATTAGGATGGAGTTTGGATTTGGCAAGAAGGAGGTCAATGGTGACCTTTGAGAGGACTGTTTCAGTCCAGTGGAGGGGGCGGAAGCCAGATTGGAGGGGAGGAATTAGAGCTTTGTCCACAGTCGGGGCTTAATAAACACTTTTACTACTACTGTATTTTAAAATTATGACCCGAATAGTCCTGCTACAGATTTTTCAAGCGGCCCAATCTGTTTTTCTATTTCCAAAGTCATAAGCTTCTAATTACATTTCTGGGTGCTATTTAATAATTGAAGATTTACAACATTTTCAACTGGGGCTACTCCCAAACTGGAGCTGCATTTTACAGTAATATACGTTTATTTAAAAGCTGTTCTAGTGGTTTAGATTGACTGTTTCTCAGAGAGACGGTGACCTACTTCAGAGGGCACTTGATTTAGCACTAGAATTTATTTCTGGCTCTATCGCTGACTCACCCCGTCTTCCAAGAAAAATGAATTGTAAAAACAAAACGCATCTTAAAACGCATAAAAAGTATGTTTTTGAAATATCCGTACATGACCTGTGTGAAAAAACGTCAAGTCCTTATAGATTCTAAGCTCTCTGTGGTCATGGAGAAGCAGCATGGCTCAGGGGAAAAAGCACGGGCTTTGGAGTCAGGGATCATGGGTTCAAATCCCGGCTCTGCCAACTGTCAGCGGTGTGACTTTGGGCAAGTCACTTAACTTCTCTATGCCTCAGTTACCTCATCTGTAAAATGGGGATTAAAACTGTGAGCCCCCTGTGGGACAACCTGATCACCTTGTAACCTCCTCAGCACTTAGAATGATGCTTTGCACATAGTAAGCACTTAAATACCATCAATCTTATATGATGGATCCCACTTATTTTTAAGTCCTTATTACAGTGCTCTGCACACAGTAAGCGCTCAATAAATATGATTGAATGAATGAATGAATGGTCAGAGAACATGTCTACCAACTTTATTGTAAGTACTCTCCCAAGCATTTAGTAAGGCGCCCTGCACGTAGTATGTACTCAATAAATACCACTGATGGCTTGATAAGAAGTGTGGCCTAATGGAAAGAGCACGGGTGACCTGGCTTCTCATCCAACTCCACTTACCTGCTGTGTGAACTGGAGCAAGTCACTTGACTTCTCTGGGCCTCCGTTTCCTCATCTGCAACATGGGGATTAAATAAATTAAATATTAAATATCTGCTCTCCCTCTCTCCCGATCTGTAACTCTTTCTGGGCAGGTGCAGATGATCAACTATACCTATTCTTTTGCATACTATTCTCTCACTCAGTACAGTGCTCTGCACCCCATAAATGCAGAATAAATAGCACAATTGATTGGATTGGGACAGGGACTGATTCCTAGGTGATAATCCTGAATCTATCCCAGTGTTTACCAAAAGCCAAAATTCTTATTATTATTTTAGGTGTCAGTAAGTGTTCCAGACAGACAGCAACCAGAGACATCAAGCTGCTCCCATCTGTCAAGTTTTTAATTCAGTGCTAATGCCTCCTACTCGATTAGCTTTTTTCTGTGGATTTATGAGATAGATGTAGGTTAAAAGAAATAAGTCATTCTTCCCAGACAAATATACATGCTCATGGTGTAATTCACCAGTAAATACCATGAGCTGGGGACAAAGACTCAGATAATAATAATAATAATGGTATTTGTTAAGCGCTTACTACATGCAAAGCACTGTTCTAAGCACTGGGGAGGTTACAAAGTGATCAGGTTGTCCCATGGGGGGCTCACAGTTTTAATCCCCTTTTGAGAGATGAGGGAACTGATGCACAATGAAATGACTTGCCCAAAGTCACATAGCCACTGACAATTGGCGGAGTAGGGATTTGAACCCATGACTTCTGACTCCAAAGCCTGGGCTCTTTCCACTGAGCCACGCTGCTTCGCATCACTCGTCATCATTCCTTGAGGGTGGAAGTATATTTTAAAAGTTCAGAGCTAGGCTAATTTGAGCTTTTGGGAGGGTTGGGTTTGTGTTTAAATGGACTGGATGGTTGGCTACAAAGTGTGCAAGCAAATCAGCCTATGGCCTCTTCATCACTGTAGACAACATCACCATCTTCCCTTAACATAAGGCTGTAATCTCCGTGTTATCCTCGACTCATCTCCTCATTCAACCCACAAATTCAATATGTCATCAAATCATTCATTCATTCATTCAATCATATTTATTGAGCACTTACTGTGTGCAGAGCACTGTACTAAGCACTTGGGAAGTATAAGTTGACAACATATAGAGACGGTCCCTACCCAACAACGGGCTCACAGTCTTTCAAAGCCCTACTGAGAGCTCACCTCCTCCAGGAGGCCTTCCCAGACTGAGCCCCCTTTTTCCTCTCCTCCTCCCCATCTCCCCCGCCCTACCTCCTTCCCCTCCCCACAGCACCTGTATATATGTTTGGACAGATTTATTACTCTATTTTACTTGTACATATTTACTATTCTATTTATTTTGTTAATGATGTGCATCTAGCTTTATTTCTATTTATTCTGATGACTTGACACCCGTCAACATGTTGTTTTGTTGTCTGCCTCCCCCTTCTAGACTGTGAGCCCGTTGTTGGGTAGGGACCGTCTCTGTTGCCAACTTGTACTTCCCAAGCGCTTAGTACGGTGCTCTGAACACAGTAAGTGCTCAATAAATACGATTGAATGAATGAATAGAAGGGGGAGACAGACAACAAAACATGTGGACAGGTGTCAGCTCATCAGAACAAATAAAATTACAGCTAAATGCACATCATTAACCAAATAAATAGAATAGTAAATATGTACAAAAATCCTGTCGGGTCAACCTTCAAAATATTGCTAAAATCTGCCCTTTCCTCTCTATCCAAACTACTACCTCTTTAATCCAAGCACTTAACCGCTCCCACCTTAACTACTGGATCAACCCCTTGCTGACCTCCCAGCCTCCTGTCTCTTCCCACTTCAGTCAATACTCCACTCTGCTGCCCGGATCATTTTTCTTGAAACGCATTCAGTCCATGTTTCTCCACGTCTTAAGAACCTCCGGTGGTGGCCCATCCGCCTCCACATGAAACACAAACTCCTCACTGTTGGCTTTAAAGGACTTACTCATTTTTTCCCCTTCTTCTTCATCTTATGCTGTTGAGTTGTTTCTGACCCATAGCGATGCCGTGGACACATCTCTCGCGGAACACCCCACCTCCATCTGCAATCCTTCTGGTAGTGGATCCAGAGAGTTTTCTTGGTAAAAATCTGGAAGTTGTTTACTCTTCCCTCCTTCCGCGCAGTAAACTGGAGCCTCCGCCTCCGACTCTCTCCCGTGCTGCTGCTGCCCAGTTCAGGGGAGTTTTGACTTGTAGCAAGTTGCCTTCCAATCAATCAATCAATCGTATTTATTGAGCGCTTACTGTGTGCAGAGCACTGTACTAAGCGCTTGCGAAGTACAAGTTGGTAACATCGCTAGCCACTGCCCAAGCTGGGAATGGAATGGACAGGCCTTTGCTCAACTCTTCCTCCCGTAACCAGACTGGTAGAAGACTGGAAACACTCCAAGTGCAACCCTGTTGGGAGTTCTTCCTTACCTCTCTGATTTCCTTTTCCAACCCATCCCACACACTTTATTCCTCCAATGCCAACCTACTGGTTCCCTTCCCACCTCAAAGTCAACAGATGATCACTCTCCCAGCCTTCAAAGCCTTCTTAAAAATGTATTTGCTCCAAGAGACCTTCCCCGACTAGATTCATTCATTCATTCAATTGTATTTATTGAGCGCTTACTGCGTGCAGAGCGCTTGGGAAGCACAAGTCGGCAACATATAGAGACGGTCCCTACCCGACGACGGGCTCACAGTCTAGAAAGGGGAGACAGACAGCAAAACGAAACATGTGGACAGGTGGCAAGTCGTCAGAGCAAATAGAATTAAAGCTAGATGCACATCGTTAACAAAATGAATAGAATAGTAAATATGTACAAGTAAATACTCCTTTCCTCTTCTCCCACTCCCTTCTGTATCCCCCTTGCACTCGGATTTGCTCCCTTCATTCACCCCTCCCTCAGCTCCACAGCACTCATGTCCGCATCCATAATTAATTCATTTATACTAATGTCTGCTCTAGCTTGTAAGCTCCTTGTGGGCAGGTAATGTGACTACCAACTCTATTATACTGTACTCTCCCAAGCGCTTAGTACAGAAGCAGCGTGGCGTAATGGATAGAGCACAGACCTGCGAGTCGGGTCAGAGGGTCCTGGGTTCTAATCCCTGCTCTGCCACTTGTCTGCTGTGCAACCTTGGGCAATTCACTAGACTTGTCTGTGCCTCAGTTAGCTCACCTGTAAAATGGGGATTGAGACTGAGCTCCGTACTTCCCTAGCACTTAGTACAGTGCTCTGCATTCATTCATACAATCGTATTTATTGAGCGCTTACTGTGTGCAGAGCACTGTACTAAGCGCTTGGGACAGTAAGCGCTCAATAAATGATTGAATGAATGAATGTAGGACAGGGACTATGTCCAACCCGATGTGCTTGTAATAATAATAATAATAATGATGGCATTTATTAAGCGCTTACTATGTACAAAGCACTGTTCTAAGCGCTGGGAGGGAATACAAGGTGATCAGGTTGTCCCATGAGGGGCTCACAGTCTTAGTCCCCATTTTACAGAGGCCCAGAAAAGTTAAGTGACTTGCCCAAAGTCACACAGCTGACAAGTGGCAGAGGCGGGATTAGAACCCATGACCTCCGGCTCCCAAGCCCCTGCTCTTTCCACTGAGCCACGCTGCTTGCTTCAAGGAAGCTCTTCTCCGCTTGCTTGTATCCACCCCAGTGCTTAGAACAGTGCCTGGCACATAGTAAGTACTTAATAAATACCATCATTATTATTATTGGTATTACTACTAACGTGCTCTGCCCAGTGAAAGCACTACCTGAAAACTTTAGGTCAAAGCTGGTAACAATCGCAGATGGACAAAGGAAAAGGACTGGATTCCTCCTTTTTCCCCCACCGGCCTGTGGCCTAATAGAACGAGCAGGGGACTGAGAGTTGGGAAACCCCACTGTCCTGCTGTGTGACAAAGAGGAAGTCACTTAACTTCTCTGTGCCTCAGTTTCCTCATCTGTAAAATGGGAATCAGATATCTGCTTTCCCTGCCTCTTAGATTATTAGCCCCATGGACCCTATCTGAGTAATCTGCACTTACCCAAGCACTTCTCAGAGTGTTCAGCATACGGTAAGCGCCTAATAAAACCCAGGCCTCTTATCTTTCCCGAGAAAGGCAAACTGTCCTGAAAAGACTAGAAAATCCTTACAGCTTCCCTGTGGCAATAAAGCCACTGAGTCAGAGTTCAAAGCGCTTTTTCTGACCTCCTCCACTCTTATGTCACTCATGCAAATAAATACAAAGTTGTTCCCGAGATTCAGTCAATCTGCATGGGATCAGGTTTTGGGCTGCAGTGGAGCAAAAATCTGCCGCACAAATATAACGCTTGAATGTTTGATAAATGAGCAATTAGTCCCAACATCGATTGCTTAAGAAAGATATTCATTTTCTACTAAAATGGCTATTATAAATAATGGAGAAGCAGCATGCCTCAGTGGAAAGAGCATGGGCTTGGGAGTCAGAGGTCATGGGTTCAAATCCCGGCTCTGTCATTCATTCAGTCAATCGTATTTATTGAGCGCTTACTGTGTGCAGAGCACTGTACTAAGCGCTTGGGAAGTAAAAGTTTGCAACATATAGAGACGGTCCCTACCCAACAGTGGGCTCAACTGTCAGTTGTGTGACTTTGGGCAAGTCAGCAGTGTGGCTCAGTGGAAAGAGCCCGGGCTTTAGAGTCAGAGGTCATGGGTTCGAATCCTGACTATGCCACATGTCTGCTGTGTGATCTTGGGCAAGTCACTTAACTTCTGTGGGCCTCAGTTACCTCATCTGTAAAATGGGGATTAAGACTGTGAGCCCCACGTGGGACAACCTGATCACCCTGTATCCTCCCCAGCACTTAGAACAGTGCTTTGCACATAGTAAGTGCTTAACAAATGCCTAGTATTATTATTATTATTCTCTGTGCCTCAGTTATCTCATCTGTAAAATGGGGATTAAAACTGTGAGCCCCCCGTGGGACAACCTGATCGCCTTGTAACCTCCCCAGCGTTTAGAACAGTGCTTTTCACATAGTAAGCACTGAACAAATACCATCATTATCATTATTATTATAAATAAGTCTGACATGTTTTTCAGTGGCACTTATTTTCTTTGGGAAAGAGATAAGAAGGCAAGATTTTAATAAGTCTCTGAAGGGAAAGATAAGGACAGTTCTAACATTTTGTACTTATCTTTAAAGGAAATGTGTCGCTGAGGCCTAGGAGATAAGTGCTACAAATCGTTTTTTGTTTATCAGCGCAGCATGGTGAAGCAAAGACAAATTTAGACACAAGAGGGCACCAATCACCTTAGCCGGCACCTACTTAACAATGTCTTTTCTATTCTGGTTCTCCCATAAAAACAATAATAATCATGATAATGGCATTTATTAAGCGCTTACTATGTGCAAAGCACTGTTCTAAGCGCTGGGGAGGTTACAAGGTGATCAGGTTGTCCCACGGTGGGCTCACAGTTTTCATCCCCATTTGACAGATGAGGTCACTGAGGCACAGAGAAGTGAAGTGACTTGCCCAAAGTCACACAACTGACAATTGGCAGAGTCAGGATTTGAACCCATGACCTCTGACTCCAAAGCCCGGGCTCTTGCCACTGAGCCACGCTGCTTCTCTGCTCTGAAAAGCCTTCCTCCCTTCAGGGCTCTGCTGAGAGCTCACCTCCTCCAGGAGGCCTTCCCAGACTGAGCCCCCTCCTTCCTCTCCCCCTTGTCCCCTCTCCATCCTCCCCCGTTTTACCTCCTTCCCTTCCCCACAGCACCTGTATAGCTCAAAGGATTCCTTTTCTGGTCTCTCTACTAGTCCGTCCAAGATATTGGGCAAACCAGGTAATAGCCATTTTACTCAGTACAAATCAAGCATAAAAGTCACTTTTGGAGAAGCAACATGGCCTTGTGGACCTGGGAATCAGAGAATCTGGGTTCTAATCCTGCTCTGGTATTAGTCTGCTGTGTTACCTTGGGCACGTCATGACTTCTCTGTGCCTCAGTTCCCTCATCTGCAAAATGGGGATTCAATACCCATTGTCCCTCCAACTAAGACTATGAGCCCCTAACACTAAGACTGTGAGACTGTGACATCAGCTGTGAGTAGATAAGCTCACTGTGGGCAAGGAATGTGTCTGTTTATCGTTATACTCTCCCAAGCGCTTAGTGCAGTGCTCTGCAAAAAGTGAACATTCAATAAATGCGATTGAATGAATGAACTCAATGATCTAGTCATGACTCACGTACTAGAATCTGCCTCCTACAGAACTTAGATATCGGCATACTCCAGCGCTTAGAACAGTGCTTTGCACATAGTAAGCACTTACCAAATGCCATTATTATTATTATTATTATTATTATTAAGTTCAGTTTAGCGGTGTTGGCTAGGGAAAGTTTCCAAGCTTACACAAATCTCATTCTATCTTTGACAATTCTGCTCAATACAAGTTTATGTCCCTAGTACTATGATGTTTATTAAGTAGTTATTATGTGTCATACCCTAGGCTGAACACTGGCACAGATGACAGTCTATTCATTCAATCGTATTTATTATAGAGCGCTTACTGTGTACAGAGCACCATACTAAGCGTTTGGGAGAGTACAATACCACAATAAACAGACACAATCCTTGCCCACAACAAACATACAATCTAGATGACGAGCTTACAGTTTAGTTGCTGTCCAGTGTAAGGCCCTGTATACACTTTCCAAATATGATACAAAAAAGGCCTCCAATTTTTGCAATACATCTTGAATAACTTTGATGAATCTTGTATGATTAATCTCTCCGAAGCACCCACATTAGATCTTAAAATATCTCAACCAGTAAAAGAAACGTCTGAAGACTGCATCCTAGAAACATCGTTTTTAAAGCCAAGTAGGAAAAACAAAACCTCCATCTGAAGACAGAACCTGACTTCAAAAGAGAGACTGAAGATAAGGGATCAGAAAAAAAGAACCACATTTAATGTTACAGTACTATTTTGTAAGACGGCCGCCTATAAAGTCATCATCCTCGTCAAAAAGCATTGAGCATACAGCTCTGTGTGTGATGTGTATACAGCAAGTTTAAAGAGCCACGCTTTGGAAAAGCTGACATTCTACGACTTTGCTGGAGAAAAATTGCACAGTACAAAAATCAGTGATGGCTAAATGGAAAGAGCCTGGGCTTTGGAGTCAGAGGTCATGGGTTCAAATCCCGGCTCCACCACTTGTCAGCTGTGTGACTTTGGGCAAGTCACTTAACTTCTCTGTACCTCAGTTACCTCATCTGTAAAAATGGGGATTAAAACTGTGAGCCCCCCGTGGGACAACCTGATCACCTTGTAACCTCCCCAGCGCTTAGAACAGTGCTTTGCACATAGGAAGTGCTTAATAAATGCCATCATTATCATTATTAGTTTCACAGTCTATTAATAAAGAAGTAGCAAAAGTAGTAAAGAGTGTAAACTCCTTAAGAAAAGTGATCATATTTACTACGTTTTTATGTTATTTGTGAAGTGTTTATTATGTGCCAAGCACTGGAGTAAATACATGCTTTTCAGGTTGGACACAGTCCATGTCCCACATGGGGTTCATGGTCTTAATCCCCATTTTCCAGATGAGGTCACTGAGGCACAGAGAAGTTAAGTGACTTACCTTAACACACAGAAGACAAGTGGCAGAGTCGGAATTAGAATCCACATTCTATCCACTACACAGCATCACTTCTCAATTGCTAACTCTACTGTACTCACCCAAACACGTACTATAGTGCTCTGCATAGGATGAAGGCTCAGGAAATAATAATGATGGAATATGTTGTGTTTACTATGTACCAAGCGTTGGGGTAGACACAAGTTAATCAGGTTGGACACAGTCCATGTCCCACATGGGGCTCACGATCTTAATCCTCCTTTTACAGATGAGGTAACTGAGGCACAGAGAAGTGAAGAGACTTGTCCAAGGGCACACCGCAGACAAATGGCGGAGCCAGGATTAGTACTCATTATCTTCTGACTCTCAGGCCCAAGTTATAACCACTAGACATAGCCTGATTGATTGAAGAAGGTATTTCTGGAGCACCCACTGAACTAATATTGGGAAAACTTAACAGAAGCCTGGAATAAACTCCTTGTCCACAGGAGCTAACACTCTAACAGGGCAGATAACAATAATAATAATTATTGTTATTATTATTACAGCCCAGCACGCACCCTCCGCTCCTCTGCCGCTGCTAACCTCCTCAGTGTACCTCGTTCTCGACTGTCCCGCCTTCGACCCCCGGCCCACGTCCTCCCCCGGGGCCTGGAATGCCCTCCCTCTAAACATCCACCAAGCTAACTCTCTTCCTCCCTTCAAAGCCCTACTGAGAGCTCACCTCCTCCAGGAGGCCTTCCCACACTGAGCCCCCTTTTTCCTCTCCTCCTCCTCCCCATCCCCTGCCTCTTTCCCCTCCCCACAGCACCTGTATGTATGTTTGTACAGATTTATTACTCTATTTTACTTGTACATATTTACTATTCTATTTATTTTGTTAACGATGTGCATTTAGCTTTAATTCTATTTGTTCTGACGACTTGACACCTGTCCACATATTTTGTTTTGTTGTCCGTCTCCCCCTTCTAGACTGTGAGCCCGTTGTTGGGTAGGGACCATCTCTATATGTTGCCAACTTGGACTTCCCAAGTGCTTAGTACAGTGTTCTGCACACAGTAAGCGCTCAATAAATACAACAATGAATGAATGAATAATTATGGTATTTGTTAAGCACTTACTATATGCCAAGCACTGTTCTAAGAGTTGGGGCAGATACAAGGTAATCAGGTTGTCTCACAAGGAGTTCCCAGATGAGGTAACAGGCACAGAGAAGTTAAATGGCTTGCCCAAGGTTGCACAGCAGACAAGTGGCCGAGCCAGAGTTAGAACCCACATCCTCTGACTCCCAAGCCTGTGCTCTTTCCACTAAGCCATACTGCTTCTCTAAATAGACACGGATATGGGATAATCAGAAAAAATGGACAGTTCTAGTGATCATACACAACACGGAAGTGCTGAGGGAAGGTTTAAATAAATCAATAAATATATAAGCTCTACAGGAGGCTGGGGTGGTTTGGGGAATTAATCTGGAAAGATGTATTGGACCAAGGGGGCTTTGAAGATGAGGAGGTTTTGAGGGGAAAAAGAAATTGCAGGGGCAATTCCTCATCCAAGAGCAAGAGAAGCGGCATGGCTCAGTGGAAAGAGCCCAGGCTTTGGAGTCAGAGGTCATGGGTTCAAATCCCAGCTCTGCCAATTGTCAGCTGTGTGACTTTGGGCAAGTCACAACTTCTCTGTGCCTTGGTTACCTCATCTGTAAAATGGGAATTAAGACTGTGAGCCCCCTGTGGGACAACCTGATCACCTTGTAACCTCCCCAGCACTTAGAACAGTGCTTTGCACATAGAAAGCGCTTAATAAATGCCATTATTATTGTTACTATTATTATTATCCAAATGCAGCTTGGCCTAATGGAAAGAGCATGAGCCTGGGATTCAGAGGACCTAGGTTTGAGGTCCACCTCCACCACTGATTACAGTGTGACTATGGGCAAATCACTAATAATAATAATAATAATAAAATAATAATAATGGTACGTGTTAAGTGCTTACTATGTGCCAAGCACCATTCAAAGCACTGGAGGAGATACAAGCTAATCAGGTTGTCCCATGTGGGGCTCACAGTCTTCATCCCCATTTTACAGATGAGGGAAATGAGGCACAGAGAAGTGAAGCAACGTGCCCAACATCACACAGCTGACAAGTGGCAGAGCCTGGATTAGAACTCATGACCTCTGACTCCCAAGCCCAGGCTCTTTCTGCTAAGCCACGATGCTTCTCTAACTTCTGTGTCTCAATTACTTCATCTGTAAAATGGGGATTAAATCCGCCTTCCTCCTTCTGATTTAGGCTGTGAGCCCTCATGGGACAGGGACTATATCCAACCTGATTATCTCATATCTACCCCAGTGCTTAGTACCATGCCTGGCACGTAGTAAGTGCTAAACAAGTATCATAAAACAATATGTGGCAATGTGAAACTCCTTGAAAATGTATATTCTTCTTTAAACTCAGGGAAACCATGATGGCTTTTCGGCTTCCAGATATTTTATTTACTTTATCTCAAACTGCACTGCACTCAAAGTTTAAGATTCATCATGTCATACAGTAGAGAAAAATATATTTTTAAATGAAAAAAAGTCAAGGAGTCCCTTTCTTTAATGTTATTTTAGTATCATCCAGGACAACTGTACTCTCCCAAGTGCTTAGAACAGTGGTCTGAGTATAGGCTCAATATGTATCACTGATTGATGGATTTATTTGAAATGAAATGTCATTCAAGCAATGAAATTTATTGAGCATTTACTCTGCATAGAGCACTGGATTAAGCACTTGGAAGAATATCATAGAGTCATTAGTCTGGTCCCTGCCCTCCAGGAGCTTCCGATTTAGCAAGGGAGGAAAAAGCTAAAATAAATTACAAGTTCAGGGAAGCAACAGATTGAAAATATATGTACATTAGGGCTTCGGGAGGAGAGAAGGGGCACATACCTAGGTGTGAGCCCACTGTTGGGTAGGGACCGTCTCTATATGTTGCCAACTTGTACTTCCCAAGCGTTTAGTACAGTGCTCTGCACACAGTAAGCGCTCAATAAATACGATTGATTGATTGTTTAGGTGATGCGGAAAAAGCAGGTGTGATTGCAGAAGGAGATGGGAGAGATTAACCAGGGAAGGCCTCCTGGAGGAGATGTGAGCTCACAAGTGCTTTGACGATGGAGAGAATAGTGGTCTGCTAGACATAAAGGGGGAGGGAGTTCATTCAATCGTATTTATTGAGCACTTACTGTGTGCAGAGCACTGTACTAAGCGGTTGGAAAGTACAAGTCGACAACATATAGAGATGGTCCCTACCCAACAACGGGCTCACAGTCTACAAGGAGGAGACAGACAACAAAACAAAACATGGAGACAGAACAAATAGAATTAAAGCTATATTCATTCATTCAATCGCATTTATTTAGCGCTTACTGCGTGCAGTGCACTGTACTAAGTGCTTGGAAAGTACAATTAGGCAACAGATAGAGACAATCCCTACCCAACAACGGGCTCACAGTCTAGAAACGGGGAGACAGACGACAAAACAAATCAAGTAGGCAGGCATCAACAGCATCAAAATAAATAGAATAAATACACATCATCATTAATAAAATAAATAGAATAATAGTGAGTGCATTTCGGTGGGGGTGGGATGTGGGGGGGGGGGGGTCCGGTCCCTAAAAACAGACCCAAAATAGCCGAGGATCGTAGACGACTGGTCAAAAGATTAAGGAGATGGATGAGAAGTGGCTCCTACCCTTTCATTCAATCGTATTTATTGAGAGCTTACTGTGTGCAGAGCACTGTACTAAGCGCTTGGGAAGTACAAGTTGGCAACATATAGAGATGGTCCCTAGCCTCTGTGTCATAAATAGATAATAATAATAATGGTATTTGTTAAGCGCTTACTATGTGCCAAGAACTGTTCTAAGTGCTGGGGAAGATACAAGCAATCAGGTTGTCCCAGGTGGGGCTCACACTCTTAATCCCTATTTTACAGATTAGGCAATAACAAAAGAAATAGAATAGTAAATATGTCCAAGTAAAACAGAGTAATAAATCTGTACAAATATTTATTATAAGTGCTGTGGAGATGGGGAAGGAGGTAGGGTGGGGGGATGGGGAGGAGGAGAGGAAAAAGTTGTAGACAGAGGCTAGAGTGCGAGCAAGAGTTTGGTGGCAAGAATGAGGAGAATTAGGGAGAAGTTGGCTACAGAAGAGGGAAGCGTCTGAGCTGAGTTGTGGGGAATTAGAAACAAAAGTAAACAGGGGGAAGAGGGCTGATATTTCTCAACTGTGAATTTTTAGATTATAAAATTGTAAAAATGATACTCTAAATCTACTGGCAATATTTTTTCCTGTTCTTAGGTGAGTATGAACAAAAATGAATGCTCAGCTGAAGCATTTGTAGCTGGGATCATGGAGATTCGATCTGCTCATTTGCATGCTAGTTTGAAATTGTAAATGATGCTTTTCTTCAGAAATCAATTGGATACTGACCAAGAGATTTTCCATTTATGTGTTCTCAATCATAAAACACAATTCATTTTTTTGAATGGAATATAGCTTGAATATTTCATTCTGAATTTTTCCACAACCGTCCAAAGCAAGCTGTCAGGAAATTTGGCTTTTTGATCCAATAATTCCAGGTAATAAATTTTAATTTTCAGTCTTTGGAATAATAATAATAATAACAATAATAATGATGATGATGGCATTTGTTAAGTGCTTACTATGTTCAAGGCGCTGTTCTAAGCGCTGGGGAGGACATAAAGTGATCAGGTTGTCCCAGGTGGGGCTCACAGTCTTAATCCCCATTTTACAGATGAGGTAACTTGAGGCACAGAGAAGTGAAGTGACTTGCCCAAATTCACACAGCTTGACAAACGGCAGAGCTGGATTAGAACCCATGACCTCTGTCTCCCAAGCCCATGCTCTTTCCACTGAACCACGCTGCTTCCCATAATAATAACATATTTGTTAAGCGCTTATTATGCACAGAGCACTGTTCTAAGCACTGGGAGGGATACAAGGTGATCAGGTTGTCCCACGTGGGCTCACAGTCTTAATCTCCATTTTACAGATGAGGTAACAGGCTCAGAGAAGTGAAGTGACTTGCCCAAAGTCACACAGCAGACATGTGGCAGAGCTGGGATTAGAACCCAGGACCTCTGACTCCCAAACCCGTGCTCTTTCCACTGAATGTTCCTTCCTTGGACTTTTCTTTGTTTGAACAACATTGTTGGTTTTATCTCCAGAAGGAAAAAGGAAAAATTCCTTTTGTTGTCAGCGTATCCAAACAACCAGTCCTGACTGAGGCTCCATTGTAGATTTGATTGCCAAGATTATATATGATTTTTTTCCTATAATTTCAACATTAATATTCTGTCAAATCTAGCATCAGTAGATGCAAAAAAACCTTTCCGTACTTGAACCTAGAAATCGCTCCTCGACAGTGTGGACTGTTGTGATTTCATTTGACCCTGGAGGCTTCAGCAAACATTATGGCTATGTAATATGCTGCTTGAATTTTCCTGGAAATTTCATCTTCTAATACTTCGCAGAGTCCTTTAATTAAATCATTTTGATTTCCGCAGTTGTGCCTTTTAAAAACTGTAGTTCCCTTTAAATGGCCCTACAGAAGGGAATCATCATTTTTCACTCCAAGTAAGAATGTTACGTAATTTTGTCCGCTTAATTACAATCCAGATCCATCACTCCCTTTGAAAGGAAGTTTCAGATTCACAAGAAAGCAAGTAACATAGTTTAACAGAGAAGCAGCGTGACCTAGTAGAAAGATCAAGCCAGGTGATCATCGTTCTTATCTTGACTCTGCCATTTGCCTGCTGGGTGACTGTGGACAAGTATCAGAAGTAGTTAGAAGTAATAATAATAATAATAATAGCATTTATTAAGCGCTTACTAGGTGCAAAGCACTGTTCTAAATGCTGGGGAGGTTACAAGGTGATCAGGTTGTCCCACGGAGGGCTCACAGTCTTAACCCCTATTTTACAGATGAGGTAACTGAGGCCCAGAGAAGTTAAGTGACTTGCCCAAAGTCACACAGCTGACAATTGGAGGAGCCGGGATTAGAACCCATGACCTGTGACTCCCAAGCCTGGGCTCTTTCCACTGAGCCACGCTGCTTCTCGGTATAAGATGCAAGTGGTGGAACCCGAATTAGAACCCAGGCCTTTGCCTTAACCACACCGCTTCCTATGTGAAATTAATTTAAAAAATATAGGATACCTGAACATTTAGGAATCAGTCCTCCATTTATAATATTGTTTCTTTGAAAATATTGGGGCTTAGGAATAAAATGGATAAGACTAAAGGAAGCCTGTACTTCCTTGGGAACTTGTACTTCCCAAGCACTTAGTACAGTGCTCTGCACACAGTAAGTGCTCAATAAATACGATTGAATGAATGAGTGAATGAAAAGCCTGGCTATTTTACAGTCAGTCAGTCAATCAACAGTATTTACTGAGTGCTTACTGTGTGCAGAGCACTATACTAAGCATTTGGGGTAGTACAGGATAACAATAAACAGACACATTCCCTGCCCACAAACGAGCTTAAAGTTTAGAGAAGCACCGTGGCTCAGTGGAAAGAGCACGGGCTTTGGAGTCAGAGGTCAGGGGTTCAAATCCAGGTTCTGCCAGTTGTCAGCTGTGTGACTTTGGGCAAATCACTTAACTTCTCTGTGCCTCAGTTACCTCACCTGTAAAATGGGGATTAAGACTGTGAGCCCCCCGCGGGACAACCAGATCACCTTGTAACCTCCCCAGCGCTTAGAACAGTGTTTTGCACATAGTAAGCGCTTAATAAATGCCATCATTATTATTAGAGGGGGAGACAGACATTAATATTTGTTCCTTCATTTATCCATTCATATTTATAGAGCACTAACTGTGAGCAGAGCACTGTACTAAGTGTTTGAGAGAGTTCAATATAACAATAAACAGACATTCCCCACCCACAAGTCCAGACAGGGTGACAGACATTAATATAAATAAATAAAGACTGTGAGCCCACTGTTGGGTAGGGACCGTCTCTATATGTTGCCAACTTGTACTTCCCAAGTGCTTAGTACAGTGCTCTGCACACAGTAAGAGCTCAATAAATACGATTGATTGATTGGTGTTTAGAACACTGCGCTTAGAACAGTGCTTTGCACATAGTAAGTGCTTAATAAATGTCATTATTATTATTATTATTGGTGTTGAGAAGGGGGTGATGGATAAAGGGAACAAGTTAGGGAGATGGAGAAGGGAGTGGGAGAAGAGAAAAGGAGAGCTTAGTCAGGGAAGGCCTCTTGGTGGAGGTGTATCTTCCATAGGGCTTTGAAGGAGGGGAGAGGAATTGTCTGTCGGATATGAGGAGGGAGGGCATTCCAGGCCAGAGGAAGCATGTGGGCTAGGGGTCAGCGGAGCGATAGATGAAATTGAGGCACAGTGAGAAGGTTAGCATTAGGGGAGGGAAGTGTGCAGGGTGGGTTGGAGTAGGAGATGTTACAGGTGTTATCTCCACCAATTGTCAGCTGTGTGACTGTGGGCAAGTCACTTCACTTCTCTGTGCCTCAGTTACCTCATCTGTAAAATGGGGATTAAGGCTGCGAGCCCCCCGTGGGACAACCTGACCACCTTGTAACCTCCCCAGCACTTAGAACAGTGCTTTGCACATAGTAAGCACTTCATAAATGCCACCATTATTATTATTATTATGATCTGAGAAGCAGCGTGGCTCAGTGGAAAGAGCCCGGGCTTTGGAGACAGAGGTCATGGGTTCTAATCCCAGCTCTGCCACTTGTCAGCTGTGTGACTGTGGGCAAGTCACTTCACGTCTCTGGGCCTCAGTTCCCTCATCTGTCAAATGAGGATGACCACCTTGTAACCTCCCCAGCACTTAGAACAGTGCTTTTCACATAGTAAGAGCTTAATAAATGCCATTATTATTATTATTATTATTATTATTATAATCTGAGAAGCAGCGTGGCTCAGTGGAAAGAAAATGAGCTTGGGAGTCAGAGGTCCTGGGTTCAAATCCCAGCTCCGCAATTTGTCAGCTGTGTGACTGTGGGCAAGTCACTTCACTTCTCTGAGCCTGTTACCTCATCTGTAAAATGGGGATTAAGACTGTGAGCCCTATGTGGGACAACCTGATCACCCCGTATCCCCCCCAGTGCTTAGAACAGTGCTTCGCAGATAGTAAGCCCTTAACAAATGCCATCATCATCATTATTATTATTATCTTGTCCCAAGTTACGCTTCGGGAAAGAGATAGTAAAAACTGAAGCAACTATTCTACACAATAGACCTCAGAAAGTTGGATCAGCCCAATTTCTCCTCTTGGTTGGAATAATTCACAGGCTGTAAGTAAATTACAGAGCAAAGGAATTGAAAAGACTTGAGATGGAACTGATTTTCCACAAAGGGACCAAAATAAAATGACGTACTTCCTAATCTCGCCGTAGAGAGAGGGCTTTTCAGCTCTATAATCTAAATCCACACCTGGGACTGTTCTTTGTGCGAATGAAACAACCTGAGTGGCAGCTAATTTCTAGAGCTCTATTCTGTTACCAAATGCTACAAATGTAGAAGATTGTGAATCATGATTTGATATCCAGACAGTATGGTTAAACTATGAAAACTAAAAGTCGTGAGGGTGAAGAACTTATAAAATTTTCCATCTGGAACGAGCTCTCATTAAGGAGATTTCCAGCTGAACACCAGAAATTTCCCCCCAAACCCAAGGAAGATATCTGAGGTGAGTGTGGAAACTGTCCCAACCTTCACCAGCCTAGGGAATCTTCTGCAAGGCTGAAATGCCATCTGTACTTGCCTGGAGGACATTTCTGATCTTGTTCTGATTTTAGGTTCTCCCGCATTTGAAATAATAGGAAAAATGTAAAAGTAAAACAACAATAACAAGAGATAATTTGCTGAGACTATTTTGGGCAGGTCTAAGTGGCTTCGGCGGAATTTCTTGAGGGTCCAATTGAAGCCGAACATCAAGATCATGTTAACGGGGACTGCTCCCTGGGGATGAGATGAATGCTTCTGAAGCTATGTACCATCGGTCCAGGGATGAGTGAAATTTGGCCCAAGAACTGGATACGGCCATCCTGCCAAGCCATTAATCCCTCTAGCCTGTGGCTCTGATTCACACTGGATCGAACCAGTGCAAGTTCCTCTCTTTCCTTGTTCCAACCAGGGATGCAGATAGAAAACCTTCCGCCACATTGTGACCCTGGGTGGCTTGGGGGAATTATTAACTTTAACCAGTCAGTCGTTCAATAGTATGGTTACTGTGTGCAGTGCTCTGGACTATTCTTTCATTCAATCGTATTTATTGAGCGCTTACTCTGTGCAAAGCACTGTACTAAGCGCTTGGGAGATTACAATAGAACAATAAACAGACACATTCCCTGCCCACAACGAGGTTACAATCTAGAAGGGGAGACAAATATTAATATAAACACTAAGCACTTGGGAGGGTACAATTAGTGATATTCACCGAGCACTTACTGTGTTCAGAGCTGTACAAAAGCAGCATGGCATAATGACATAGTCATGGCTTAGTGGAAAGAGCCCGGGCTTGGGAGTCTGAGGATGTGGGTTCTAATCCTGGCTCCACTACTTGTCTGCTGTGTGACCTTGGGCAAGCCACTTAACTTCTCTGTGCCTCAGTTATCCCATCTGTAAAATGAGGTTTAAGACTGTGAGCCCCACGTGGGACAACCTGATTAACTTGTATCTGCCCCAATGTTTAGAACAGTGCTTGGCACATTGTAAGCGCTTAACAAATGCCATAATTATCATTTTATTATTATGGTAGAGCCTGGGCCCAGGAGTCAGAAGGTCATGGGCTCTAATACTGGCTCCGCCACAAGTCTGCTGTGTGACTTTGGGCAAATCAATTCACATATCTGCTCCTCAGTTACCTCATCTGTAAATTGGTGAACAGTAAGTGCTCAATAAATGCAATTGAATTAATTTCTTCCAGGCAGTCAGTCGTATTTATTGAGCACTTACTGTGTGCACAGTACTCTAAGCACTAGGGAGAGTACAATACAACAATAAACAGATGCATTCCCTGCCCACAACAAACTTATAATCTAGAGCTTAACCCAACACTTAGTACCATGCCTGGCACATATACAAATTAAAACAAAAAAAAATCAGCACTGCCACAGTCCCTGTCCCATGGTTGGGTCAGCAGTCGAATGGAGAGCAGCATATCTCCCCATTTGTTTTAAAACTTTCTTTTGTCTAGTTCTGAACATGTTTCCCACTGCTTTTCTTGAGAGTCAGAGTGGCAGCAGGGTGACGAGAGTGTTTTAAAGGCATCGACAAATCACAGCTACCAATTAGGTAAATCCCAGCTCAATAAAGAGGCACACAGGAGGTTGCAAGCTCATGGAAATAAAAATATATCCTGTTTTACACCAGCTTAACTTAATGATATCAGCCTTCTGTTCGGAACTGCAGCACAAAGCACTCACATCAAAGTCTTATAATGTGAGCTGGCTAATGAGTCAAACATCATTAGCTGTGCGAGTTCTGTATTTTTTTCTTCAACAAGTCAATAGCTTTGCCCTGTGCAGACTCATATTTTAAAAGTTTTAAAAATATACACCTAAAAAAAAAATGACATTGCAAACCAAGAAGTTGTGCTTTGTAACCTCTTTGATAAAGTACTTCCCTTACTGCTTCCCAACTTTTTTTTTGCAGTAATTAAGCACTTACTATGTGCCAGGCACTGTATTAAGCCCTGGATTGGACTTAATCAGTTAATCAAGTTAGACACAGTCCATGTCCCACAGTCTTAATTCCCATTTTACAGGCGAGATACCTGAGGCACAGAGAAGTTTAGTGACTGGCCCAAGGTCACCCAGCAGAGAAGTGGAGGAGCTGAGATTAGAACCCAGGTCCTTCTAACATCCACACCTGTGATCTGTCCACAAGGCCATGCTGCTTCTTACTAGGCCAAACAATAAATAAATGAGATGAGCCACCAGCAGATCTGGAGGAATGAGGCAGGAGATCTCAGTTTTACCCCTAAAGGGAAATTTAAAGAACTAATCTTTCATTAGGTAGCGTTCTCCAAAAGTGATGTAGAGGTATTGAAAGAGAAGGCTTACTTTTGTTGTTCAAGGTGGAATGCTGTACCACTGTTAATAAGAGAAGTGAAAAGGAATAGATGTTTTCAAAAATGACAACAATCGATGCTAAGCAAACACCAGGCTAGAGAAAGATCAATGGATAGAGGAAGGTTTTCCTGTTGTTTGTTTTCAAAATGCTGCCTGTCTAGTCTATTCCAACATGAAAGAGCCACTCAGTTTACCCCCTTCCCAACTCCCAATTTCCACTCTGAACTGCCAGGACTATTAAAGACCAGATCTCTCCCTTCTCTGCCTTCCACTTTCCTTCATCAGCCCCAGTTGATTCTCACAGCCAGAGTTCAATTTGAAAATAAACACCTATGAAGGGGCAGGGGCTGGTTAAAAGAAAAAAAAGAGGGGAAAAGCAAATGGCCCATGATAGATTGTCAACATACACAAATAACCGTAGGTTCACAAGCCTGGATCCCTTAGCATTCCATCATTGTACAGCTTGCCCAAGACGGCAACGCTTCTTCCTAATTGTCCTTTATCTTCCATTTGCCTTTGGACTACATTTTTAACTTAAAATAAAGACGTCAATATTATATTACGATATTACAAAAACAGAGCCGGGGGCAGGCTAAGTGAATTAAATTCTCAGAATGCCAGTAAAGATGAAACAATACAAAGACATATGAGTCTTCTTGATTCATTTTTCTGCCTCCTCTTCTATTCATGTGACCCTGGTCAGTGCACTGCCTGGGTAGCAGAATTTAACCTGATGGAGTGTGGGGCCAACTCAAGGAGAAACCAAAGCACCACATCCACTCCTTGCAAAGATTTCAGCGAATTAGCAACTGATGGCTCTTGGCATTCAACATCATCCACAAACCTGGCTTTTGGATCTTGATTGACAAAAATAGAAGCCTGATATAAATGTTTTATTTTTAAATATTCTCCACCTAAAATTAATGGTCTCTGCTTCCTTCCAGTGATCTCTAGTTTTGTCCAGAATCATTCACAAACCTGGCTTTTGGATCTTGATTGACAAAACTCAAAGCCTGATATAAAGGTTTTATTTTTGAATATTCTCCACCTAAAATTAATGGTCTCTGCTTCCTTCCAATGATCTCTAGTTTTGTCCAAAATTTGAAATATGTTCATTCAAAGTGGCTCAGGGGAAAGAGCACGGGCTTGGGAGTCAGAGGTCATGGGTTCTAATTCCAGCTCCACCACTTGTCAGCTGTGTGACTTTGGGCAAGTCACTTAACTTCTCTGGGCCTCAGTTCCCTCATCTGTAAAAGGGGGATTAAGACTGTGAGTCCCACGTGGGACAACCTTAATTACCTTGTATCCCCCCAGTGCTTAGAACAGTGTTTGGCACATAGCACGTAACAAATACCAACATTATTATTATTATTATTATTATTTAAAATGCTTTATTAGTTCAAGGCTCTGTGTGGAGGATGTAGTTGTGGTACCTTATAGAAAATAAAATCTGGCAAGGGAGATTTTAGAAAAGAAATGGGAGAAATGTAGAGATTAACTGATAAAATAGGAATGTTTGAAATAGCTAAATTCTTCACCTAACAGCTGAAGGTGAACTGTACCAATCGACCAACAGAAAATGTATTCTATGTATAAACGTAGGAAGAAGGCTTTGTTTTCAAGTAACAAAAAAATTGAGGTCAAGAGAGTTAAAGATGGCTTATATACAGACAATGCATCTTTATGAAGACGGATGATTCGGTCTAAGAGAAATCTTTGCACTAACAAAGAGGGAAGTAAAACGGAAAAGCCTGCTTTAGTTACAGATTGTAGGCATAAGATAAAGGAGGCCAAAAAATAATAATAATAATATGGAATGACAGAACAGAGTCCATTAAGAATGGCCTTCACCACTACATCAGGAGGAAGCAAAAATCCAGAAAAAATAAATGACGTAGAAGAAGCATGAACTTAGTGATAACTCTAAAATGTTGTTAGATGTGTTATCTTTCTGTTTGAAGAAAGCTAAAAGTGAAGGAGCAACCAGAAAATAGAACTTGAGCAAATAAAAACAAAACTGAATAGGAATCTATTAACAGGTACGCCCAAATCATCTCAACAGATATTTGAGAATGAGATGTTTGTGAACCACTTCAAGATTTCAAGAAGGAAAATAAAAGATTGCAGGATACAAATAAAAAAGACCGTCCCTAGAAATATAATTTGCCTGCTTCTGATCTGAAACAGACCCTTTTTTTAAAGTCATCATTCCCTGTTAAACATGGTTCGGCCTCGCACATTTAAACTAACCATATTTCTTACAGTGACATTGGTAAAAGAGCCCCTATCCAACTCCGTTTGATTAATCACCTGAATTGCATTAAACACGGATGAGAAAAGTTTCCTAAATTCACAAGGCACACCTATTTTGGCCTAAACTACATCCCCTGCATAATTTTCATCAAAACACAGTCAGAGAAACAGCGTGGCCTGGAGGATAGAGCCTGAGCCTAGGAGTCAGAAGGATGTGGGTTCTAATCCAGACTCCGCCACTCGTCTGCTGTGACCTTGGGCAAGTCAATTCACTTTTCTGTGCCTCAGTTACATCATCTGTAAAATGGGGATCAAGAGTGTGAGCTCAACATAGCACAGTGACTGCGTCCAACCTGATTACTTTGTATCTACCGTAGCACTTAGAACCTTTCCCGGACCGTAGTAAGCGCTTAAAAAATACCATTAAAGATAAAAAAAAGGATACATATTGGCCCTGAAAAGCTTCCAGGAATTCCTCAGCATGAACACTTGAGATCACGGAGGCTTGTTGGCGGTGAGTGTGTCTGCTGGGGGCGGGAAGGAGGGCGATGGAGAGAGAGCAGCAGGGAAGGAAGAGAACAGAACTCTCTATTTTAGCTGCCCTCACAAATAGCTTCCTTACAGAATCTGGAGTTATTCAACCTGAAAGAGCAGCGTGAAGTCAACGTGGCCTAGTGGCAAGAGCCCTGGCTTGGGAATAAAAGGACGTGGGTTCTAATCCCGACTCCGCCACTTGTCTGCTGTGTGACCTCACTTCTTCTCTGTGCCTCAATTCCCTCATCTGTAAAATAGGGATTAAGACTGTGAGCCCCACGTGGGACAACCTGACTACCTTGTATCTCCCCCAGCGCTTAGAACAGTGCTTGGTCCATAGTAAGCGCTTAACAAATACCATCATCATTATTAGTATTGTTATTATTATTATACGGTCCAGATTGGGCCTCGCAGGCACCAGCCTCTTGTGGTTCCATGGTATCATGGTGGGTTGGCTACTCCGGCCTTCCGGCTTCGTCCCAACCATGTCAAGGGAAGCTCCCAAATGCCAGGGACAGCCCTGCTCGGTCAGGCCAAGGACTGAGGGAAGTGGAGGAGCTCGGGAAGGAAGTCTGAACGTGGATTCGGGGGGCAGAAGGGATAGAGGGCAAGATGGTGGGCACACAGTGAGGGGAGATGGGGGGACAACTGGGATTCCAAGAAGCAGCATGGTCTCGTGGGAGAAGCACTGTCTCGAAAGTCAGAGGACATGGGTTCTAATCCTGAATCTGCCACGTGCTTATTGTCTGACCTGGAGCAAGTCACTTTACTTCTCTCTGCTTCCATTCTCTCATCTGCAAAGTGGGGATTCAATAACTGCTCTCTCCTATTGAAACTGTGAGCTTCATGTGGGACCTAATGATCTTGTCTCTACCCCAGCGCTTGGCACAGTGCTGGAGACATAGTAAGCGCTTTACAAATACCACAATTATCATCATCATCAGTGGTATCTATTGACCGCTTACCATGAGCAAAGCACTGTACTAAGTGCTTGAGAGAGTACACTACAAGAGAGTTGGTGCATTCCCTGCCCACAACGACCTTATAGTCTATAAGATGATCTTATTGTTATTATTATTATTCAGGGCAGGGACACAAGGCCGAGACTGGACACAGAGAGAGAAAAACAGATAGCGCTCAAAAATAAATTCCTGAATTGAGTAACTGTGTTTGAGCCATTTTGCCAGTGGTATCAGGAAGTTGGAAAGGTGACTATGCAAACAGGGAAAGAAAAGAGGCAGCTGATGTCTGAAGAGAGAAGACTGTGGGGAAAATATGGTTATTTCTTATACTGATGGTTAATGAAAGATGTTAGCAAAAAGCCAGCAGGCCTGAAACCAACTTGTGGATGGTACAATTATTCTCCTAGTCCTTCAGCCCATAATATTCAAGTTACCTAAGTAACAGTGTGGCCCAGTGGGAAGTGGCTAGGTTTGGGAGTCAAAGGACCCAGGTTCTAATCCCAATGCCACCACTTGCAATAATATTTATTGAGTGCTTACCGTGTTGCAGAGCACTGTAGTAAGCAATTGGGAGAGTACAATTTCAAGTACAAGTACAGTTCTTTTTCATATTAATGTCCGTCTCCCCCTCTAGACTGTAAGCTCGTTGAGGGCAGGAAACATGTTTGCTAATTCCGGTGAACTGTGCTCTTCCAAGCACTTAGTTTAGTGTTCTGCACATAGTATGTGCTCAATAAATACGATTGATTGATACAATAAAACAGAGTTGGTAGAGTGGTTCCCTGACCACAAGTAGTCTGTCTTCCGCCGTCGAGTCTTCTCCGACCCATAGCGATGACACGGATACATCTCTCCCAGAACACCCCACCTCCATCTGTAATCGTTCTGGTGATGTATCCAAAGAGTTTTCTTGGTCAAAATCCAGAAGTGGTTTACTATTGCCTCCTTCCACACAGTAAACTTTAGTCTCCACCCTCGACTCTCTATCATGCCGTGGCTGCCCGGCACAGGTGGGTTTTGACTTATAGCAGATTTCCTTCCGCTCGCGAGCCACTGCCCGAGCTAAGAATGGAAATGCCTCTGCTTGACTCTCCCTCCCAAAGTCGAGACTGGCAGAGAACTGGAAACTCTCCTGGTGAGACCCTGAGAGGAGGACAAGGAGTCTCAGAAAACCAAAAGCAAGAGGCAGAACAGACTCAGAAACTGAGGCATATAACCTAAGTCAATACACCTGGACACCTCAGTCATGGAACAACACCCTGCTCTGAAGACCATGAAAGATGGGTTAAAATGTGTTTTTAGATTTCCTGAGGCAAGAGAGAAATAGCTAGTCTTTGGTTGGGTGGCTGATATCATTAAAACTGTGTAAACAAGAGATCAGTCATTCTGGGTCAAAAGATGGAGCAGGGAGCCTAAAGCAATCAAATAGTGCAGGATGAGGGGGTTTTCAATTCTTGCTTACTTTGAGGAAGTATGATCGTATGGCAAGTGATACGATCATCTCAAAGGGCATCTTCATTCTAAAACAGCTGGATCAAATAAAAAAAGAGAAGAGGCAGTCGCTTTTTTCTGCAATAGCAATGAACTACTGAGAGGATCAGCAAGTTAAAGATGATTCTGTTTACTATCCTGTTAAGAATCCTAAAACACTCTCATTTCAGAGCCGAGCACGACTCGATACTGCAATGGAAAGAGCGTGGGACTGGGAGTCGGAGAATCTGGGTTCTAATCCTGACTCTGCAAATTGCTTGCCGAGTGACCTTGGCCAAGTCACTTCACTTTTCCGGCCTCAGTTTCCTCATCCATTAGCAATTTATTCTGTCGGTTTTGATGCCTGTCTATATGTTTTGTTTTGTTGTCTGTCTCCCCCTTCTAGACTGTGAGCCCGTTCTTGGGTAGGGACCATCTCTATATGTTGCTAACTTGTACTTCCCAAGCGCTTAGTACAGTGCTCTGCACACAGTAAGCGCTCAATAAATATGACTGAATGAACTACCTTCTTTTTAGGCTGTGAGCCCCATATGGGACAGAAACTGTGTCTAACTTGATTATAATCCAGCAGTTGGCCCCATGTGGGACAGGGACTGTGTCCAGCCTGATTTGCTTAGCACAGTGCCTGGCACATAAGCACTTAATAAATACCATAATTATTATTGTTATCATTATAGTCCTTGGCACACTGTAAGCACTTGTTTCATAATAATACCATAATAATACCAAGCTGAAAGTCAAAAACTGAGAAAAAATATGGCCCACACTATGTTCTTCAGTCGTCATCATTTCTCTGAAAATTTATATACCACACGCTTGGCACATAGTAAGTGCTTAATAAAAACCGTTATATATTATAAAACTGACGGACCATCCCATAGGAATAGTCAGTTCAATTGATTAGAGTCCTGATTTATTTTTGAAAAGTATATCCTGTAGCCATTTTACAGATGGTGTTTTGTTTCAAATCAGAAAATACCAGGTGACTGAAGAGTTTTTAAGGCAGTCCCACAAAATATTAGATACTTGTTTACTGCCACAACTCGCATTAACTCTCTAAGTGTAGAAACAAGAACAACGGTCTGGAGAGATAGCTTTGGAGAAGAGCCGGTGAGGTGAAGAGCCACTTAATGCAATATCTATCACAATAAGGGCAGTTGAAAAATAGGATACTACAGTGCATATTTTGTTTTTTCGATACGAGGCTGCTACAGTACTAGTCTGTGCTTGTTTGAAACTCTTCTTATTGCCAGATGTGTCTCGAAAAAGCTAGATCAACTTTGCTACTTCCAAAATAACTGCAGAGAAATGGCACAGGTCTACACAAAATTGCAAACTCAGAGACTGATTTCAGATGGAAATTCTTGCATGTAGAATCAAGATATTTCAGAGATGTTTCCGAGGGAATAGAAATCTGCATCTTGTGGATAAGTGAGGCACTCAATGCCTAAGGCCTGGATTTGGGGTGAGAAAAATTCTCAAATAACATATGTGACGGGATCAAAATGGATGGAAGAAATAGGAGATTGATCTATGGCATCAAATCGATAATTCAAAAAGAGTACTGAATTAGAGAAAATTATTCAAACATCCCAAAGATCGATATGCAACACAGTCACATTCTGTGGCAGATATAGGGCAAGATCTGAGAAACACTACACACTCACATACAGGTTCTAACTTTAAAATAACTTAAGAACCACCCTTTGAGAACCAAAATGAAAATTTGCTACTGCAAAGGAAGGCTGAAAAATACTTCACAAAAATGAAGTGGAAGTTTGAGGCCCTCCTGAAGATCAACTCAAAAACAAAAAAAAAAAGAATGTCTTTTTTTAAGTGGGATTTGTTAGGTGCTTCCTATGTGTCAGGCACTGTACTAATCGCTGAGGGAGAGACAAGATGATCAGGTTAGTCACAGTACCTGGACCATATAGGGCACAAGTCTTAATCCCCATTTTAGAGATAACAGGCATAGAGAAGTGAAATAACTCATCTGAGGTTACGCAGAAGATGAGTGGCAGAGCCGAAATTAGAAATCAGGTCGCCTGACTCATTCGTTCATTCATTCCTTCCATTGTATTTATTGAGCGCTTACTGTGTGCAGAGCACTATACAAAGCGCTTGGAAAGTACAATTCGGCAATAAAGAAAGACTCCCAAGCCTGAGCTTTTTCCACTATGCCACGCTGCTTCCAAAGATACCCAAAACAGACCCTGTTACAGGGCTGCTGGAGGAAGGAATTTCAGCGTAGGGGCTCCACACGTTTTCTGACAATAATTTTGGCATTCGTTAAGTCAAGCCTTGTGCTAAACACTGGGGTAGATACAGTCCTGTAGATTGTGATCTCCTTGTGGTCAGGGATTGAGTCTTTGTTGTATTTTCCCACGCGCTCAATACAGTGCTCTGCACACAGAAAGCATTCAAAAATACCACAGGTTGATTGACTGTAATATAAACCGGTCATTCCTAGTTCCTATCCCATGTGGAGTTCACAGTCAAAGAGGGAGGATGAACAGGTTTCTTATTCCCATTTTTATAGATCAAATTGTATTTATTGAGTGCTTTTTGCATGCAGAGCACTGTACTAAGCACTTAGGAGAGTACAGTATTACAGAGTTGGTAGACACGTGGCCTGACCACAATGAACTTACTGTCTAAATGAAGAAACTGTGGCACAGAGAAGTTACGTGATTTACCCCAGGTCACACAGCTGACAAATGGTGGAGGCAGAATTTGAACCCAGCTCTCCTGACTCCCAAGTCCATGCTCTTTCCACCATAATTCCCAGTAGCTCCTTCCCTGTAGCTCCACTAACAAGTCTGACATGGGAAAAATCTGATTTTTGAGGAATAATTTGTTTCCTGCCTTTTGCTACCCTTGTTTGAAAACTTTCCTCAAGATTGCCAAACGGAGGCCTTTAAAAAACCATTTTTCTACCACCGAAAACCATAGAATCTCTGATTGCTCTTTGGGAGCCCGCCAGCAAAACCGGACCCTCATTAGAGTATAATAATAATAATAATAATAATAATAATAATAATAATAATAATAATGGCATTTGTTAAGCACTTACTATGTGCTAAGTCCTGAGCACTGTTCTAAGTGCTGAATATGATTTCTAGCTTCAGCCTCCGCACTTTAAAAAGGGATGGGGGAATATGCGGAGAGCCTAAAGAAGAGCAATCTTTTAATGGTATTTATTAATCGCTTACTATGTGCCAGGCACTATACTAAGAGCTGGGGTAAATACACTTTAGGCAGTAGGATGCAGTCCAAGTCCCACATGGGACTCACAGTTTTAAATTCCACGTTACAGACAAGGTAACAAGCACAGAGAAATGAAATGACTTGCCCAAAGTCATACACAGTAGACAAGTGTATGACAAGACCCAGACATATATCAGAGGTTATGGGTTCAAATCCCGGCTCCACCAACTGTCAACTGTGTGACTTTGGGAAAGTCACTTCTCTGTGTCTCAGTTCCCTCATCTGTAAAATGGGGATTAAAACTGTGAGCCCCCCGTGGGACAACCTGATCACCTTGTAACCTCTCCAGCACTTAGAACAGTGCTTTGCACATAGTAAGTGCTTAACAAATATCATTATTATTATTATCCACTAGGCCACACTGCTTCTCAATTCTCTCTGCTCTGTTGTACTGCCCTCGCCTGAGTGCTAAGTACAGGAGGGGGGATTAGAACCCAGGTCCTTCTGACTTGAGCGCTTACAGCATTCAGGGCACTGTACTCGGGGTGATATATTTAATTCTCATCTTTGTATCGTCTCCCAGAGCTCAGTACGGTGCTGTGCGCACAGTAAGTGTTTAATAATACCAGTATTAGTGCTATTACCCCAACATCTTATTTTGTTAGTAAGTTTAGTTTTGTTCTCTGTCTCCCCCTTTTAGACTGTGAGCCCACTGTTGGGTAGGGACTGTCTCTATATGTTGCCAACTTGTACTTCAAGCGCTTAGTACAGTGCTCTGCACACAGTAAGTGCTCAATAAATACGACTGATGATGATAACATCTGATCGATTCCTCACCGTGACAGAGGTACAGAACTTGAACTCGGAGCCCTATATGGGACAGGGACTGTGTCCAACCTAATGAACTTCTACCTACTCCGGCACTTAGAACAGCATTTGACACATAGTCAGCGCTTAAAAATCCTCTCTGGCAAGTTTCCAGTCCTCTACCAGTCTGGACTACAGGAGGAAGAGTCAAGTAGAGGCCTACTCATTCCATTCCTAGCTCGGGCAGTGGCTAGCGAGTGGCCGGCCACCTGCTACGAGTCGAAACTCAACCGTGCCGGACAGCAGCAGCGTGGGAGAGAGTCGAGGGCGGAGACTCGAGTTGACTGTGTGGAAGGCGGCAGTGGGAAACCACTTCTGGATTTTTCCCAAGAAAACTCTCTGGATCCACCCCCAGAACGATTGCAGATGGAGGTGGGGCGTTCTGGGAGAGATGTGTCCATGGCATCGCCGTGGTTCGGAGGTGGCTCGATAGCATAAGCCAAGACAAGCGTTTAAAAAATATCATTAAAAAAAAATTCCAGAGAAGGGAAGTGGCTTCCAGGAACTGTACCCAGCAGTCGTGCCTCAGTGGAAAGAACACGGGCTTTGGAGTCAGAGGTCGTGGGTTCAAATCCCGGCTCCGCCACTTGTCAGCTGAGTGACTTTGGGCAAGTCACTTCACTTCTCTGTGCCTCAGTTACCTCATCTGTAAAATGGAGATTAAGACTGTGAGCCCCCCATGGGACAATCTGATCATCTTGTAACCTCCCCAGCACTTAGAACAGTGCTTTGCACATAGTAAGCGCTTACTATCCCCCCAGCCCTACCTCCTTCCCCTCCCCACAGCACCTGTATATATGTCTGTACAGATTTATTACTCTATTTTACTTGTACATATTTACTATTCTATTTATTTTGTCAATGATGTGCATCTAGCTTTACTTCTATTTATTCTGACGACTTGCCACCTGACCACACGTGTTGTTTTGTTGTCTGTCTCCCCCTTCTAATGATAATAATAATGTTGGTATTTGTTAAGCGCTTACTATGTGCAAAGCACTGTTTTAAGTGCTGGACTTAGACTGGGCTGGGCTGTTCTAGACTATGAGCCCGTTGTTGGGTAGGGACCATCTCTATATGTTGCCAACTCGTACTTCCCAAGTGCTTAGTACAGTGCTCTGCACACAGTAAGCGCTCAATAAATACAATTGAATGAATGAATAAATTTCATTATTATTATTATTATTATTATTATTACCACCATCAGTGGGGATGGCATCTGACTAAAGAACCAACTGGGGCATCTCACCTAGCAGGCAGAGTCGGCAGAAATCTCCCCAGATACCTGACTAGATACATACCAAACATCACAGCAGATCCCAAGGTGATTCCCCTAGCAACAGTTTTCTTAGGAAAAGCAGCGTGGCCTAGTGGATAGAGCCCGGGCTTAAGAGTCAGAAGGACCTGAGTTCTAATCCCGGCTCTGCCACTTGTCTGGTGTATGACCTCGGGCAAATCACTTCAATTCTCTGGGCCTCGGTTCCCTCATCAATAAAATA
Source organism: Tachyglossus aculeatus (assembly GCF_015852505.1). NCBI lineage: Eukaryota > Metazoa > Chordata > Mammalia > Monotremata > Tachyglossidae > Tachyglossus > Tachyglossus aculeatus. The sequence continues at coordinate 8,186,284 of NC_052101.1, read as the reverse complement.
GGGATTAAGATGGGGATTAAGATCGTGAGTCCTATGTAGGACAAGGGCTGTGTACAACCCAATTATCAATCAATCATATTTATTGAGAGCTTACTGTGTGCTGAGCACTGTACTAAGCGCTTGGGAAGTACAAGCTGGCAACATATAGAGACAGTCCCTACCCAACAGTGGGCTCACAGTCTAGAAGAGCGGGCTCACAGTCTAGATTAGTGAGGTAGATTATCTTGTATCTACCTCAGTGCTTAGAACAATGTTTGGCATTTAGCAAGTGCTTAACAAATACCATTATTACAGCACAGAATTGACACTATAGCATGGTATCTTTGGCCCCAGACAGATTTTGTACACAAAATTCCCGTGAGGACCCCACTGTTGGGTAGGGACTATCTCTATATGTTGCCAACTTGTACTTCCCAAGCATTTAGTACAGTGCTCTGCACACAGTAAGCACTCAATAAATACAATTGATTGATTGATTGACTTTGCAGTGTGCCAAACTCCAGCCGGAACTTGGTTGGCAGGGTAAAACAGTGAGAGCAATGCAGTGCAAACCACCAGCACTACAATCAATTCCTTCTCTTGGGTTTTTCGTCCTTGCCTCAGTCACTTGACCAAGGTTTGTCGATCATTATGACATCATTAAGCGCTTAGTACAGTGCTTTGCACTCAGTAAGCCCTCAATAACCACGATTGAATGAACAGGAGATGCCATAGTATTAAAAGACACAAATCAAACCCTGCAGTCCTGCAGAGTAAAGCAGAAAAATCCGTCAACAGATCCTATGTTACAATAGCATTTTGAACCGGGTGGACATTTAAAACCACATTCTCTAAATTGGAACTGATAATCTCATCAGGGAAAATTCACATGACAAATTTATGTTAAGCACTACTGATGAAGAATTAGAACTTGGATGAAGTTAGACATCCATGGTAAAATGGATGAGGAATCAGTCATAGTTATTGATCGCTTACCATGTGAAAGTGCAATACAACAGACAGGGCAGACGTGTTTCCTGCCCACAGTGAGGAATTCACATCTCCTCCCTTACTGCCTCTTTATTCTGCTTCACCTATGCATTTGGATTTATTCCCTTTAAGCTCTTGATATTCAACTCAACTTCAGCTTCACAGTGCTTAGACTGAAGCTGTAAGCTCGTTGTGGGTAGGAAATGTGTCCGTTTATTGTTGTATTATTATTTATTATTTATTGTGTTGTACAGAAGCAGCGTGGCTCAGTGGAACGAGCACGGGCTTGGGAGTCAGGGGTCATGGGTTCAAATCCCAGCTCCGCCAATTATCAGCTGTGTGACTTTGGGCAAGTCACAACTTCGCTGTGCCTCAGTTACCTCATCTGCAAAATGGGGATGAAGACTGTGAGCCCCCCGTGGGACAATCTGATCACCTTGTATCCTCCCCAGCACTTAGAACAGTGCTTTGCACATAGTAAGCGCTTAACAAATGCCATTATTATTATTTTTTTTTATAATACTCTCCCAGGAGCTTAGTACAGTGCTCTGCACACAGTAAGTGCACAATAAAAAATGACTGACTGACATATATACCTGCAATTTAGTTTAATGACCAATTCCCCCTGTAGACTGCAAACTTCTAGTGGGCAGGGGATGTGTCTACCTAGTCTCCTATGCTCTGCCAAGTGCTTAGTACAGTGCTCTGTATTCAATAAATACCTTTGATCGATTGAAACCACTTAAAATGTTTTCTTGGGTATTACCACCTTGGTATTGACAAAAAGTAATTAGTATTTGCACAGTGCCTTATTCTGTTTATTTTTCATAAGGAGTTTCTAAGGCTTTTAACCTGAAACAAATGCACATTGTGAATATTTTAATATGCTTGAATTGGAAAACAGCTTTAATATTTCGTTAGAGCTCCTGTAGCTATTTATTAAGATGGTCACAGTTCCTTTTATTTTAATCAGTGAACTACTATGGCATGTTTATTCACAAACTGCATAAGTATTAACCATTAAGAGAATTGGTAAAACAGAGCTTAAGAGAACCTACCCATAGCCAAAGTAATTTGCCCATCTTTTATGTCTTTAAAAGAGAAGCATCATGGCGTAGTGGATAGAGCACAGGCTTGGCAGTCAGGTCATGGGTTCTAATCCCAGCTCCTTCACTTGCCTGCTGTGTGACCTTGGCAAAGTCGCTTCACTTCTCTGGGCCTCAGTTACCTCATCTGTAAAATGGGGATGAAGACTGTGAGCCCCACATGGGACAACCTACCTCGTATCTACCCCAGTGCTTAGAACAGTGCTTGGCACAAAGTAGGCGCTTAACAGATATCATAATTATGATTAATTATGTTATAAATGGGAAATTGGTTCCTCAACCAAGGTCAGATTCCCTTCTTCTTTCCAAAATTACCCAGAATCTATCCATTTTAAATGAATAATAGAGCTACACCAATGTATTTGAGTTGGGGTGGGTTCCACAATTGATTAGCTCACTTTGAGATCATTAGTAAGATGGACATGATGACCCTTCAGAGCCCTCTAGACTAATTTCTTTGTCGGCTGGGAAGGTGTCTACCAATGCTGTCATATTGTACTCTCCCAAAAGTTTAGTTCAGTGTTCCTCACCCAGTACGCTCATTGCAGTCAGGAGATGTGTCTACTGATTGTACTCTCCCAAGTGCTTAATACAGTGTTCTGCACACAGTAATAATAATAATAATGGCATTTATTAAGCGCTTACTATGTGCAAAGCACTGCTCTAAGAGCTAGGGAGGTTACAAGGTGATCAGGTTGTCCCGCGTGGGGCTCACAGTCTTCATCCCCCATTTTACAGATGAGGTAACTGAGGCACAGAGAAGTGAAGTGACTTGCCCAAAGTCACACAGCTGACAATTGGCAGAGCCGGGATTTGAACCCATGACCTCTGACTCCAAAGCCCGGGCTCTTTCCACTGAGCCACGCTGCTTCTCACTCAATGAATACAACAGAATGAACCAATAAGCGCTCAATAAATACAATTGATTGATTACACGAGAAGCAGCGTGGCTCAGTGGAAAGAGCCCGGGTTTTGGAGTCAGAGATCATGGGTTCAAATCCCGGCTCCGCCAGTTGCCAGCTGTGTGACTTTGGGCAAGTCACTTAACTTCTCTGGGCCTCAGTTCCCTCATCTGTAAAATGGGGATGAAGACTGTGAGCCCCCGTGGGACAACCTGATAACCTTGTAACCTCCCCAGCACTTAGAACAGTGTTTTGCACATTGTAAGCACTTAATAAATGCCATTATTATTATTATTATTATTGTACTCTCCCAAGTGCAGCGCCCTGCACACAGTAAGCGTTCAATAAGTGCCACTGTATTGACTGGTTGATTTAACCTGAGCATCAGGCCGTAAGCACCTCTAGACTGCAAGCTCACTGTGAGCAGGGAACGTGTCTACCAACTCTGATATATTGCCCTCCCCGGAGAGTTTAGTGCCATACTCTGCACACAGTAAGTGCTCAATAAATATTATTGATTGATCAGAAAACCCTGACCAGCTGCTGCAGGCCTTATCCACACCATTTCCTCCATTCTCCTTACATTTTTTTCCCTCCCACCATGCTTTTAAAATGGTTTAAAATGGTTTTTAAATGCTTTTCTTTGCCTCAGGTGGGGCTCACCTGGAGCTGGGAGAGGGCAGTAGTAGTCTCCTCCTGAGCCTCCCCACCAACTGGACCGGGGTGTTCTTCATTACTGTGATGGTGGGGTGTCCCCACCACACTCCCAGATCAGGATGGAGGAGAGGAGGAGGTGGGGAAGCTTCAGCCAGGGAAGAGGCTGGCCAGACTGTGAAACAAGTACTAAAATAAAAACATAGGCACTGGGGAGGGGAGGCCGGGGGAAGCAGGGAGATTTTTAGACTGTGAGCCCACTGTTGGGTAGGGACTGTCTCTATATGTTGCCAACTTGTACTTCCCAAGCGCTTAGTACAGTGCTCTGCACACAGTAAGCGCTCAATAAATACGATTGATTGATTGATTGCAGGTTTGAGGGTTCTGGCAAGCATGGAAGCCACAGAGAAAGAGAAAACACACTACAGGAAGTCGAACCCCAATATGTTGCAAAGCTAAGGGAAAATCAGTGTATATTAAGAAAGGTCGTACGTGTGAGAGCCCGTTGTTGGGTAGGGACCTTCCCTATATAATAATAATAATAGTAATAATAATGGCATTTATTAAGCACTTACTATGTGCAAAGCACTGTTCATTCATTAATTCAATCGTATGTATTGAGCACTTACTGTGTGCAGAGCACTGTACTAAGTGCTTGGGAAGTACAAGTTGGCAACATATAAGTTGGCACTGTTCTAAGCACTGGGCAGTTTACAAGGAGATCAGGTTGTCCCACAGGGGGGCTCACAGTCTTAATCCCCATTTTACAGATGAGGTAACTGAGGCACAGAAAAGCAAAGTGACTTGCCCAAAGTCACACAGCTGGCAATCGACGGAGCTGGGATTTGAACCCATGACTTCTGACTCCAAAGCCCGGGCTCTTTCCACTGAGCCACGCTGCTTCTATATGTTGCCCAGCGTGTACTTCCAAAGCGCTTAATACAGTGCTCTGCACACAGTAAGCACTCAATAAATACGATTGAATGAATGAATCCAAACTCGAAATTTTTAGAATCAAGGGCTGCCTCTACAGTTCTCTACTAGACTTTAAGTACTCCAATAGATTTCCAAGGTTTCTATAAAAAGATATTTCTATTCCTAATAGATTTCTAATAGATAGCCAAGTACTCTAATAGATTTCTTCCACTGGACCATGTATTCAAAATAATAATAATAATGATAAATAATTGTTAAGCACTTACTAGGTGCCAGGCACTGTTCTAAGCGCTGGGGTAGACACAAGGTAATCAGGTTGGATGCAGTCCCTGTCCCACATGGGCTCGCAGTCTTAATCCCCATTTGACAGGTGAGGCAACTGAGGCCCAGAGAAGTAAAATGACTTGCCCAAGGTCACACAGCAGGCAAGTGGTAGACCTATTAAAACCCGGGAACTTCTGAATCCCAGGCCCCAGGCTCTATCCACTATGACAAGCTGCTTCTCTGAACTGAGAGTCTAAATTCCAAAATAGCGATAACAAAAAAAAAACAAACACTTCATTACGTAGCAAGAAATGTGGATAGAGAAAAAGCAGTTAACTAAAGTGAGATTTTGATTGATGCTCGCCTAGAAAAATACGATGAGAGAATTTCCGGTTTGGCATTCCAAACACTTTAATTGTTCACCGCGCATTCAAACCTGGAAGAGATTTTTTCATACCCCAGTGAAATGTGCATTTTGGCATGATCACTTTGGAGAATAAAGAACATCTTAACTTGTACTTCGAGGATAAAACGAAAGATTGGGCCAAGAGGAGAAGACGAAGAGGAAAGAAGCAGCAGAATTCAGGAGAGAGCCCCGCCTCGGAGGGCATTATTGGGTAATAAATAACTATCTTTAACTCGTGCCGCTGAACATATTTTGTAACAGATGAGTAAAGGGAAGATGACGGGGAAATTGTATTTTAATTAAAGGACAAGAACATTTCCTTCCATTTTGTGGTATTAAGAAGACAATTTGTAGAGCCCAGATTACCAGAGCAAACTGTATCTCCTTTCCAGCAGCCCCATCAGGTTTCCAGCTGTGGGGTACAAAGTATATTCTAATTTGTTCCTTACAAACAGTGAGAAGGACCTCCCCATTTAAAATAAATGTTTGACACACACGCACGCACGCACACACACACACACACACACACACCTATTAGAGCTGAAATTGTGGGTCATTGCCACCACTTTCACCACCTCATTTGGCTACTGGTAAACTTTGATTTATGGCCACTTTCTTCCCCATAAGTTTCAGAGCAGCGACCCGACTTGCCCAAAGTGCTATTTATTTCATCTCATCCAATTTTTGTTGGCTTTTTTTTTTCTTTTACCTTTCTGGAAGGCCCCAAAGATGAAGCTTTCGCAGGTTGTCTTCTTTCTTCATATGCATCTGATTCCCCCACCGCTTCTCCAAAACAGGAGGAGGGGGAAAAAACCCACCACAAAAACATAGCTCAGCTGCAAAAAATGGGTGGGCACGAATCCTCCAGAAGTAAGGATGAACTTCTTGAGATGATTTTTCCAAGGACAGAAATAAGGGGCATCACCCTGCCACCGAGGCATGAGGAATCCCTGTGCCCGGACAGCATAAAGGATGCATTTCCAAGCGAGAGCTCTTTCCCCAGTGTGGAGAATCAGGCCACTGGGATCTATTTCCTAAAGGAAGCGAATGAATTGAGCCTCCTGCATCTCGTCAGCGCCCTGTCCTCCCCCGTACAGCGTGAAATGATGGGAAAACCGCGGCTTTCTCCCTTTCCCCCCCCTTTTCAAGAAAATCAAACCCACGAAAAGCAGACACTGCCAGTGCTGTATTGGCAATCAATGCGAGAGGCAGCAGGCAAGGATAAATCAGAATATCCAGACCCGAAAGCCTTTCTAGAGTGGCTGCCTTCAGGACCTGAGCGCGAATAATAGTAATAATAATAATAATAATAATAATAATAATAATAATAATAAATAATGGTGAGCCCGTTGTTGGGTAGGGACTGTCTCTATATGTTTCCAAATTGTACTTTCTAAGCGCTTAGGACAGTGCTCTGCACGCAGTAACCACTCAATAAATATGATTGAATGAATTTGTTAAGCGCTTACTAAGTGCCGAGCACTGTGCTAAGCGCTGGGATAGATCAAAGGCTGTCAGATTGTCCCCACGTGGGATTGTCAGATTGTCCCCACAGGCTTCATCCCCAGTTTACAGAGGAGGGAACTGAGGCACGGAGAATAGTAATAATAATAATAATGGTATTTGTTAAGCGCTTACTATGGGCCAAGCACTGTTCTAAGCGCTGGGGGAGATACAAGAAAATCAGCTTGTCCCACGTGGGACTCACAGTCTTCATCCCCATTTTACAGAGGTGGGAACTGAGGCCCAGGAGAAGTGAAGTGACTTGCCCAAAGACACCCAGCTGACAAGTGGCAGAGGCGGGATTAGAACCCATGACCTCTAACTCCAAAGCCCCGGCTCTTGCCACTAAGCCACGCTGCTTCTCCGGCCAAGTATGAGAAAACTAAAATTCCGCATGCAAAAGGATGACTTCCTCTGCCCTGGCTTCCAGCCGGGATCCACCGGCTTCCCTGGAGACCCTTTTCTCCCCCCATCCCCTGATTTTTCCCTCCCCTCTTCAAATTCCTAGAGCCTCAGTTTCCCCTCCAGTCCTTCCTGGGCCCGGCGCAGTCCTACATCGAAGTTTGGACTTCCCAAGCGCTTAGTCCAGTGCTCTGCACCCAGTAAGCGCTCAATAAATACGGTTGGATGAATGAAGTCAAGCAGCCTGTATATATGTTTGTACATATTTATTACTCTATTTTACTTGTACATATTTATTCTATTTATTTTATTTTGTTAATATGTTTTGTTGTCTGTCTCCCCCCTACTAGACTGTGAGCCCACTGTTGGTAGGGACCGTCTCTATATGTTGCCAACTTGGACTTCCCAAGCGCTTAGTACAGTGCTCTGCACCCAGTAAGCGCTCAATAAATACGGTTGAATGAATGAAGTCAAGCAGCCTGTATATATGTTGGTACATATTTATTACTCTATTTATTTGACTTGTACATATTTATTCTATTTATTTTATTTTGTTAATATGTTTTGTTTTGTTGTCTGTCTCCCCCTTCTAGACTGTGAGCCCGCTGTTGGTAGGGACCGTCTCTATGTGTTGCCAACTTGTACTTCCCAAGCGCTTAGTACAGTGCTCTGCACCCAGTAAGCGCTCAATAAATACGGTTGAATGAAGTCAAGCAGCCTGTATATATGTTGGTACATATTTATTGCTCTATTTTACTTGTACATATTTATTCTATTTATTTTATTTTGTTAATATGTTTTGTTGTCTGTCTCCCCCCTACTAGACTGTGAGCCCACTGTTGGTAGGGACCGTCTCTATATGTTGCCAACTTGGACTTCCCAAGCGCTTAGTACAGTCCTCTGCACCCAGTAAGCGCTCAATAAATACGGTTGAATGAATGAAGTCAAGCAGCCTGTATATATGTTGGTACATATTTATTACTCTATTTATTTGACTTGTACATATTTATTCTATTTATTTTATTTTGTTAATATGTTTTGTTTTGTTGTCTGTCTCCCCCTTCTAGACTGTGAGCCCGCTGTTGGTAGGGACCGTCTCTATGTGTTGCCAACTTGTACTTCCCAAGCGCTTAGTACAGTGCTCTGCACACAGTAAACGCTCAATAAATACGGTTGAATGAATGAATGAAGCAGCCCCTTTGGATGCTCCGCGCAAAAGGGACGCAAAGAAAGAGCGCGGGCTTGGGAGTACGAGGTCGTGGGTTCGAATCCCGCTCGGCCACTTGTCAGCTGTGTGATCTTGGGCAAGCCACGTAACTTCTCTGTGCCTCAGTTACCTCGTCTGTAAAATGGGGATTAAGATTGGGAGCCCCACGTGGGACAACCTGATCACCTTGTATCCCCCCCCAGCGCTTAGAACAGTGTTCGGCACGTAGTAAGCGCTTAACAAATACCACCATTATTATTATCAGCTGTGTGACCTTGGGCAAGCCACTTCACTTCTCTGTGCCTCAGTTACCTCGTCTGTAAAATGGGGATTAAGATTGGGAGCCCCACGTGGGACAACCTGATCACCTTGTATCCCCCGCCCAGCGCTTAGAACAGCGCTTTGCACATAGTAAGCGCTAACAAATACCATCATCATTATTATTATTAAATCCCCCTCCCTCCCCCAGGACTTTCATTATTTAAGAACAGAGCTTGGCACATAGTAAGCGCTTAACAGACTGTGAGCCCGCTGGTGGGTAGGGACCGTCTCTATGTGTTGCCAACTTGCACTTCCCAAGCGCTTAGTACAGTGTCTGCACACAGTAAGCGCTCAATAAATACGGTTGAATGAATGAATAGATAGCATAATAAAGATTATTATCATTCTCATCACCATTTCTGCTGGAAACATGGCAGCAGAAGCAGTCCTAGACGCCCCCGGGGAAGGTTTCGTTGCAAAATCCAGTGCCGGGGGCCTCCTCGCATAGCAACCACCCTATGCGAAGCGTTGCGTTCTCACCTTCCCTTTTTTCCCCCATCCCGGAGCCCCCTCACCCTTCTAGCATGCAAAAACGAACCCCAAGAAACTGTCATTTTCCAGGCTCGCCTGCGTCTTCATCATCATCATCATCCTGGTATCCTCTAAGCGCTTATTAAGTGCCGGGCACTGTACTAAGCGCTGGGGTGGCTCTCATTAAACGCAGTGGGACCCAGTCCCCTGTCCCGCGTGGGGCTCCCGGTCTCCATCCCCACTTGACAGATGAGAAAACCGAGGGAAGCCGAGTGACTTGTCCAAGATCACACAGCAGAGGGGAGGTGCCGGGATTCGAACCCAGGACTGGGCTCCAACCACTAAGCCACGCTGCTTCTCTCCTCCTTTCTTGCCCACCTCGGTTCCAGCGGGGTGGATCCCCGTCCATGCAGTTAGATTAACTTCTCTGGGCCTCAGTTCCCTCATCTGTAAAATGGGGATGAAGCCCCATGGGGGACAACCTTCATTACCTTGTATCCTCCGCAGCGCTTAGAACAGTGCAGTTAGATTAACTTCTCTGGGCCTCAGTTCCCTCATCTGTAAAATGGGGATGAAGCCCCATGGGGGACAACCTTGATTACCTTGTACCCTCCGCAGCGCTTAGAACAGTGTTTGGCACATAGGAAGCGCTTAATCAGTCAATCATATTTATTGAGCGCTAACTATATGCAGAGCACTGTACTAAGCGCTTGGGAAGTACAAATTGGCAACATATAGAGACAGTCCCTACCCAATATTGGGCTCCATTATTATCCATGACCCCCCCCCCACTTTTCCCCCTCCCCAATTAATTGGAGATTTTTTTTTTTTTTTGGTTCCTCTCCTCGTCCCAAGCCAGTGCCCCTTCACCAAACCTTTCCAACCAGGGCAGTGGTCCCCCCCCTAACAGATTAGAACCCACGACCATGCGTTCAGCACAGTGCTGTGCGCATAGTGGGCGCTCAAAAAACCGGATTGGGGAGGGGGATGAACGGAGAAGCAGTGTCATTCAGTGGGAAGAGCCCAGGCTTGGGAATCAGAGGTCATCATCATCAATCGTATTTATTGAGCGCTTACTATGTGCAGAGCACTGTACTAAGCGCTTGGGAAGTCCAAATTGGCAACACATAGAGACAGTCCCTACCCAACAGTGGGCTCACAGTCTAAAAGGGGGGAGACAGAGAACAAAACCAAACATACTAGCAAAATAAAATAAATAGAATAGATATGTACAAATAAATTAAATAAATAAATAGAGTATAAAAATATGTACAAACATATATACAGAGGTCGTGGGTTCTAATCCCCGCTTCGCCACTTCCCAGCTGTGTCACCTTGGGCAAGCCACTTCACTTCTCTGGGCCTCAGTTATAAAATGGGGAGGAAGACTGTGAGCCCCAGGTGGGACAGCCTGATTACCTTGCATCTCCCCCAGCGCTTAGAACAGTGCTTGGCACATAGTAAGCGCTTAACAAATGCCATCATCATTATCACCATCATCAATCGTATTTATTGAGCGCTTACTGTGTGCAGAGCACTGTACTAAGCGCTTGGGAAGTCCAAGTTGGCAACATATAGAGACAGTCCCTACCAAACAGTGGGCTCACAGCCTGTCATCATCATCCCCCACCTGTTTGCATGATTGGATGAATCTTGTGGCTCAGGGGATCAATCAGTCGTATTTATTGAGCGCTTACTGTGGGCAGAGCACTGTACTAAGCGCTTGGGGAGTACAAGTTGGCAACCCCAACCCCAACCCCTCTCTCTGGCTTCTTGGGGGAGAAACGTGTCTTTCTGTTCTCTGTCTCCCCCTTTTAGACTGTGAGCCCACTGTTGGGTAGGGACTGTCTCTATGTGATGCCAATTTGTACTTCCCAAGCGCTTAGTACAGTGCTCTGCACATAGTAAGCGCTCAATAAATACGATTGATTGATTGATTGATTTAGAAATCAGGTCCCCTTCTTCCACTAGTCCCAACCTCCTCCCCATTTCTGGGACCCCCCCCCCAAAAAAAGGGGGGTGCAAAGGATGATGCCAAATGCGCCCTGGTCCCCAACTACACTCTTCCACTCTCCCAATCCCCCAGAACTTGCCCCCCCAGTGCTTAGCGCTTATCGCAGGGCTTCAGCCCAGCAGAAAGCGGTTCCCAGGGGCAACTGATGCCAACCATCCCCAGGTAGCCCCCCAACCCCCATTCCAGCCCACCCACATCGACCTCCCCGGGAGAGAGGGGAGAAATAAAAAAAAATCCCTGGAGGTGCCAAAAACGCTGTCCCCAGCCGCCGCTCGGGTTTAGCGTTTAGTACAGTGCTGGGCAGGCGGGGAGCGCCCCATCGGGGGGCTATCGGGATTTTGGGGGGGCTTCTTTACCTTGTTGAGCGCTGACATGGTGATGCATTCCTAGTGGAGCAGGCCGAGGTGGCCACGAGTCCCCTGGAGGAGGAGGAGGAGGAGGAGGAGGATTGGGGGGGAGGAGGATTGGGAGGAGGGGTCTGCTGGGCTCCCGCCCCCTCCATCCGTCCGAGGGGGGGGTCATCATCATCATCAATCGTATTTACTGAGCGCTTACTATGTGCAGAGCACTGTACTAAGCGCTTGGGAAGTACAAATTGGCAACACATAGAGACAGTCCCTACCCAACAGTGGGCTCACAGTCTAAAAGGGGGAGACAGAGAACCAAACCAAACATATCAACAAAATAAATAGAATAGATAGGTACAAGTAAAATAAATCAATAAATAGAGTAATAAATATGTACAAACATATATACAGGTGCTTGGGGGGAAGGGAAGGAGGTAAGATGGGGGGGATGGAGAGGAAGGAAGGGACTCAGTCTGGGAAGGCCTCCGGACAGCTACTGGGGTCCGGCCTGCACTGGAGAGCCCCCCCAATCAATCATCCCATCGTATTCACTGAGCGCTTGTACTTTGTGCAAAGCACTGGGCTAAGCGCTTGGGAAGCACAATTCGGCAGCAGATCATCATTATCATCCTCAATCGTATTTATTGAGCGCTTACTATGTGCAGAGCACTGTACTAAGCTCTTGGGAAGTACAAATTGGCAACATATAGAGACAGTCCCTACCCAACAGTGGGCTCACAGTCTAAAAATATAATAATAATGATGATGATGGTATTTGTTCAGCGCCGACTACGTGCCAAGCACCGTTCTGATCAATCAATCAATCGTATTTATTGAGCGCTTACTGCGTGCAGAGCACTGGACTAAGCGCTTGGGAAGTACAAGTCGACAGTCCCTACCAAACAGCGGGCTCACAGGCTAGAAGCCCTGTTCTGAGTTCTAAGCGCTGGGGGGATACAAGGTGATCAGGTTGTCCCACGTGGGGCTCACAGTCTTCATCCCCATTTTACAGATGAGGGAACTGAGGCATAGAGAATAATAATAGTAATGATGGCATTTGTTAAGTGCTTACTATGTGCGAAGCACTGTTCTAAGCGCTGGGGAGGATACAAGGTGATTAGGTTGTCCCACGTGGGGCTCACAGTCTTCATCCCCATTTTACAGATGAGGGAACTGAGGCACAGAGAATAATAATAATAGTAATGATGGCATTTGTTATGTGCTTAGTATATGCAAAGCACCGTTCTAAGCGCTGAGGGGGTGGATACAAGGTGATTAGGTTGTCCCACGTGGGGCTCAGAGTCTTCATCCCCATTTTACAGATGAGGGAACTGAGGCCCAGAGAAGTGAAGTGGATTGCCCAAAGCCACACAGCTGATACGTGAGAGAGCTGGGATTAGAACCCACGACCTCTGACTCCCAAACCCGGGCTCTATCCCCTGAGCTACGAGATTCATCCAGCCCCCTAACCCCACCTGCAAACAACTCTTGAGTGGGGGATGATGATGATAATGATGATGGTATTTGTTAGGCGCTTACTATGTGCCAAGCACTGTTCTAAGTGCTGGGGGAGATACAAGGTAATCAGGCTGTCCCACGGGGGGCTCACAGTCTTCCTCCCCATTTTACAGCTGAGGGAACTGAGGCCCAGAGAAGGGAAGTGGCTTGCCCAAGGTGACACAGCTGAGAAGTGGCGGAGCTGTGATTGGAACCCACGACCTCTGATTCCCAAGCACATGCTCTTCCCACTAAATCACACTGCTTCTCGGTTCACCCCCCCCATCCTGCTTTTTGAGCGCCCACTATAAGCACAGCACTGTGCTGATAGCATGGTCGTGGGTTCTAATACCGGCTCCGCCACTTAGCAGCTGTGTGACTTTAAGCAAGTCACTTCACTTCTCTGTGCCTCAGTTACCTCATCTGTAAAATGAGGATTAAGACTGTGAGCCCCATGTGGGACAACCTGATTATCTTGTATCTCCCCCAGTGCTTAGAACCGTGCTTGGCACATAGTAAGTGCTTAACAAATACCGAAATTGTTATTATTATTATTATTATTATTATTATTATTATTGGACTAATCATCATAATCAGGGGATCTATGAAGTGCTTACTATGTGCCAGGCACTGTTCTAAACTGGGTAGATGCAAGGAGAATGGAGGAGCTTGCAGGAGTTAGGCTGAGAAGGGGTGCAGAAGTCCTGACACACCTTTGATAACAATAATAATCAAAATAATAATAATAATAAATTTGGGGATTTGTTTAAGCTCTTAGTATGCCAGGGGAAGGAAGGAGCTCACGGCAGTCCTGACACACCTCTAATAACAACAATAATCACACAGTAAGTGCTCAATAAATACGATTGATTGATTGTTGGGTAGGGACCGTCTCTATATGTTGCCAACTTGTACTTCCCAAGCGCTTAGTACAGTGCTCTGCACACAGTAAGTGCTCAATAAATACGATTGAATGAATGAATGAATGAATAAGAATAATTAGGGGATTTATCAAGCACTTACTTTGTGCCAGGCACTGTTCTCAATTGGGTAGATGCAAGGAGAATGGAGGAGCTTGCAGGAGGTAGGCTGAGAAGGGGTGCAGAAGTCCTGACACACCTTTGATAACAATAATAATCAAAATAATAATAATAATAATAATAAATTTGGGGATTTGTTTAAGCTCTTAGTATGCCAGGGGAAGGAAGGAGCTCGCGGCAGTCCTGACACACCTCTAATAACAACAATAATCACACAGTAAGTGCTCAATAAATATGATTGATTGATTGTTGGGTAGGGACCGTCTCTATATGTTGCCAACTTGTACTTCCCAAGCGCTTAGTACAGTGCTCTGCACACAGTAAGTGCTCAATAAATACGATTGAATGAATGAATGAATGAATAAGAATAATTAGGGGATTTATCAAGCACTTGCTTTGCACCAGGCCCTGTTCTAAGCGCTGGGTAGATACGAGGAGAATGGAGGAGCTTGCAGGAGGTAGTCACAGAAGGGGTGTGGAAGTTCAGAGGCATCTCTAATAATAATCAGCATCATAATAATTATAATTAGGGGATTTGGTAAGCGCTTACTATGTGCCAAGCACTGTTCTAAACGCTGGGGTAGATACAAGGTAATCAGGTTGTCCCATGTGGGGCTCACAATCTTAATTCCCATTTTACAGACGAGGGAACTGAGGCACAGAGAAGCTAAGTGTCTTGCCCAGGGTCACACAGCAGTGTACAGTGCTCTAATAGTAAACGCTCAATAAATATGACTGAATGAATGAACAAGGGGCAGAGCTGGGATTAGAACCCACGTCCTGTGATTCCCCAAGCCCGTGCTTTTGCCACCAAGCCCTGCTTCTTCTCTAATGGTTCTTGTTAAGCGCTCACTATGTGCCAAGTGCTGGGATAGATAATAATAATAATGATGGCATTTATTAAGCGCTTACTATGTGCAAAGCACTGTTCTAAGTGCTGGGGGGGAATACAAGATGATCAGGTTGTCCCACTCGGGGCTCACAATCCTAATCCCCATTTTACAAATGAGGTAACTGAGGCTCAGAGAAGTTAAGTGACTTGCCCAAGGTCACACAGCAGACATGTGGCAGAGCCAGGATTCGAACCCATGACCTCTGACTCCAAAGCCCGTGCTCTTTCCAGTGAGCCATGCTGCTTCTCTAAACATACTGTTAATCAGGTTGAACACAGTCCCTGTCCCACGTGGGGCTCACACTCTCATCCCCATTTTACAGTTGAGGCAACCAAGGTATAGACATTAATAATAATAATAATAATAATAATGACATTTATTTTAAGTGCTTACTATGTGCCAAGCACTGTTCTAAGCACTAGGGAGGTTACAAGGTGATCAGGTTGTCCCACGGGGGGCTCACAGTCTTAATCCCCATTTTACAGATGAGGGAACTGAGGACCAGAGAAGTGAAGTGACTTGCCCAAAGTCACACAGCTGACAATTGGAAGAGCCTGATTTGAACCCATGACCTCTGACTCTAAAGCCTGTGCTCTTTCCATTGAGCCACGCTGCTTCTCGAGTGAAGTGACTCGCCCAAGGTGACAGAGCAGGCAGGTGGCGGAGGCCGGACTAGAACCCAGATCCTTCTGCTCCCAGGCCCGGCCTCTATCCAGTAGGCCACGCTCTCCCAAGCGCTTAGAACAGTGCTTTGCACAGAGTAAACGCTCAATAAATACAACTGAATGAATGGATATGAAGCGCTTGGGAGAGTATACTACAATAATAAACAGACACATTCTCTGCCCGCAAGGAGTTTACAGTCCAGAGGAGGGTGTGGGCCGAAGGCCGTTGGAGAATCAATCAATCAATCAATCAATCAATCGTATTTATTGAGAGCTTACTGTGTGCAGAGCACTGTACTAAGCGCTTGGGAAGTACAAGTTGGCAACATATAGAGACGGTCCCTACCCAACAGTGGACTCACAGTCTAGAAAGGGGAGACAGACAACAAAACAAAACATAGTAACAAAATAAAATAAATAGAATAGATAAGTACAAGTAAAATAAATAAATAAATAGAGTAATAAATCCGAACAAACATATATTCATATATACAGGTGCTGTGGGGAAGGTACGGCGGAGGGGTGGAGAGGGGGAGGAGGGGTAGAAAAGATCAGTCGGTCAGGAAATGGTATTTATTGAGCGCCTACTGTGTGCAGGACACAGCCAGCGCTTAGAACAGTGTTTTGCACATAGTAAGCGCTTAATAAATGCCATTATTATTATTATATTATTAAACAAGAGCTTGGGAGAGTACGATATAACAGTATAACATAGTATAGTATAGTATAACAGTATAGTATTCTCCCCGCCCTTCGTCCCCCTCTCCATCCCCCCATCTTACCTCCTTTCCTTCCCCACAGCACCTGTACATATGTATATATGTTTGTACATATTTATTACTCTATTTATTTATATTACTTGTACATATCTATTCTATTTATTTTATTTTGTTAGTATGTTCGGTTTTGTTCTCTGACTCCCCCTTTTAGACTGTGAGCCCACTGTTGGGTAGGGACCGTCTCTATATATTGCCAACTTGTACTTCCCAAGCGCTTAGTACAGTGCTCTGCACACAGTAAGCGCTCAATAAATACGATTGATTGATTGATATAACAAGCTTATAGTCTAGGTGGAGACCTTACATTCCAGAAACGGGGGTGGTCTACAGTTGAGATCACCAATATCAATCGGATTTACTCAGGTTCCCAGGGAGCAGGTTTCTTCTTTTTTCTGCTATTTGTTAAGCGCTTACTCTGTGTTCAAAGCACTTTTCCAAGCGCTGAATAAAATACAAATTAATCTGGTCGGAAAGAGTTCCTGTCCCATTTGGGGCTCACAGTCTGAGAAAGAGGCATCATCTGGGATCCAACTGCGGACAGAACACGCGTTCGTTACCCTGGGAACGGGAACGGCTGCTGTGCTTAAGAGCCAAAGAACACAGCAATCAATCAGTGAGATTTATTGAGCGCTACCCTCTGTGAAGCAGCATGCTGTAATGGACAGAGCACCCGCCTGGAAGTCAGAAGGTCATGGGTTCTAATCCCGGCTCCGCCGCTTGTCAGCTGTGTGACTTGGGGCGAGTCACTGTGAGCCGGCTGTTGGCTAGGGACCATCTCTATATGTTGCCAACTTGTACTTCCCAAGCGCTTAGTACAGTGCTCTGCACACAGTAAGTGCTCAATAAAGATGATTGAATGAATGAATGAAAGTCACTTCACTTCTCTGGGCCTCAGTTTCCTCATGTGTAATGGGGATGAAGAAAGTCAGTCCCCCGTGGGACAACCTGATCACCTTGTATCTACCCCAGGGCTTAGAACTGTGCTTTGCACATAGTAAGCGCTTAACAAATGCCATCATTATTATTATTATTGTGTACATATATACATGTATATTCATTCATTCAATCGTATTTATTCATTCATTCATTTTCATTCAATCATATTTATTGAGCGCTTACTGTGTGCAGAGCACTGTACTAAGCACTTGGGAAGTACAAGTTGGCAGCATATAGAGACGGTCCCTACCCAACAGCGGGCTCACAGTCTAGAAGGGGGAGACAGACAACAAAACAAAATATACTAACAAAATAAAATAAATAGAATCATAAATATGTACCAGTAAAATAGAGTAATAAATCTGTACAAAGATATATACAGGTGCTGTGGGGAGGGGAAGGAGGTAGGGCGGGGGGGGGGGAGGGGGAGAGGAAAAAGGGGCTCAGTGTGGGAAGGCCTCCTGGAGGAGGTGAGCTCTCAGCAGGGCTTTGAAGGGAGGAAGAGAGCTAGCTTGGCGGATGGGCAGAGGGATTGGGGGCATTCCGGGCCCGGGGGAGGACGGGGGCCGGGGGTCGATGGTGGGACGGGCGAGAACAAGGCCCAGTGAGGAGGTTAGCGGTGGCAGAGGAGCGGAGGGTGCGGGCTGGGCTGGAGAAGGAGAGAAGGGAGGTGAGGTAGGAAGGGGCGAGGGGATGGATGGACAACCTTGAAGCCAAGAAGGAGGAGTTGTATTATATATTGTATAATTGTATACATATATACGTATATGTATGTATATATATGTATGTACATATACATATATTCTATTCTATATATAGAAATAAATGTGTATATATGTATGTACATATACATACGCACATATATAATTGTATATTGTATTATCTATTCATTCATTCATTCAGTTGTATTTATTGAGCTGTGTGCAGAGCACTGTACTAAGCGCTTGGGAAGTCCAAGTTGGCAACATACAGAGACGGTCCCTACCCAACAGTGAGCTCACAGTCTAGAAGGGGGAGACAGACAACAAAACAAAACATATTAACAGAATAAAATACATAGAATAAATATGTACAAATATATTGTACTTTTATATATATGTACATATATACATATGCATGTATATATGTACACAATAATAATAATAATGATGGCATTTGTTAAGTGCTTACTATGTGCAAGCAGCAGAGTCGGAATTTGAACCCATGACCTCTGACTCCCGAGCCCGTGCTTTTTCCATTGAGCCACGCTGCTTCTCTAATTTTATTTATTTATTTATTTATTTATTATTATTATTATTA
This sequence comes from Tachyglossus aculeatus, assembly GCF_015852505.1. NCBI lineage: Eukaryota > Metazoa > Chordata > Mammalia > Monotremata > Tachyglossidae > Tachyglossus > Tachyglossus aculeatus. The sequence continues at coordinate 8,167,673 of NC_052101.1, read as the reverse complement.
ATGCTGTATACCTGTTTTGGTATGTATATGTCCCTATTCATTCATTCATTCAATTGTATTTATTGAGCGCTTACGGTGTGCAGAGCACTGTACTGAGCGCTTGGGAAGTACAAGTTGGCAACGTCTAGAGACGGTCCCTACCCAACAGTGGGCTCACAGTCTAGAAGGGGGAGACAGAGAACAAAACAAAACATATCAACAAAATAAAATAAATATAATAAACATGTACAAATAAAATGAATAAATAAATGGAGTAATAAAGACGTACAAGCATCTATACATATATACAGGTGCTGTGGGGAGGGGAAGGAGGTAAGGTGGGGGGGATGGGGAGGGGAAGGAGGGGAAGAGGAAGGAGGGGGCTCAGTCTGGGGATAATTCTAATTATTTATTTGGCGCTATTGAAACCTGTCCACTTGTTTTGTTGTCTGCCTTCCCCCTTCTGCCCATTGTGGGCAGGGATTGTCTCCCTTTTTGCTGAACCGTACTTCTCAAACGCCTAGTACAGCGCTCTGCACACGGTAAGTGCTCAATAAATAACAACAATAATAATAATAATATTGGCATTTATTAAGCGCTTACTATGTGCAAAGCACTGTTCTAAGCGCTGGGGAGGTTACAACTGATCAGGTTGTCCCACGGGGGGGCTCACAGTCTTAATCCCCATTTTACAGATGAGGGAACTGAGGCACAGAGAAGTTAAGTGACTTGCCCAAAGTCACACAACTGACAATTGGTGGAGGCGGGATTTGCACCCATGAGCTCTGACTCCAAAGCCCGGGCTCTTTCCACTGAGCCACGCTGCTTCTTGAATAAGTGGATATGATTCCTGCCCTGGAGGAGTTTACTACCTAGTTCTCATAGCTTCTTCCACTCCCTTCTTTGTCACCCTTGCACTTGGATTTGTTCCTGTTTTTCACCCTTTTCTCAGTCCCACGGCACTTAGGTACACATCTCTAATTTATAGCAATATCTGCCTCCCCCTCTAGACCGTAAGATCCTTGTGGGCAAGGAAGGTGTCTACCGACCCTGTTACATCGTACTCTCCCAAGCACTTAGTACAGCGCTCCGCACACAGTACACACTCGACCGAATGGCCTAGCGGACCATTTATTTGCAGTGATGTCTGAAGACACATGGGGAGACACAGGCCTCTGAAGGCCGGGGAAATTCCCCGCCCCACGCGGGAGGGACAGAGGGAGGACTCAAGGGGAGAGGGGAAGGAGGAAGGGGAAAGGGAAGAGGGAGAGGAAAAAGGGGAGGAAGGAGGGAAGGGAAAGGGGGGAGGGTGGAGAGGGAGGAGGGAGGGGCAGGAGAAGGCAGGGAGGAGGAAGGAAAAGGGAGGAAGAAAAGGGAGGAGGAAGAGGAAGGGGAGGGAGGGAAAGGGAGGGAAAGGGAAGGAGGAGAGAAAGAAAGAGAGGAAGAGAGGACTGGAGGGAAGAGAGAGGAGGTAGGGGGACAGGGAGGAGGGAGGGGAAGAGGGGAGGAGGGAGGGGAAGGAGGAGGAAGGAAAAGGGAGGAGAAAGAGGAAAGGGAAGGGAGGGAAAGGAGAAAGCAGGGAGAAGGAAGAAGGGAGGAGGATGGAGAGGGAGAATACAGGGAGGAGAAGAAGGCAAGGGCGAGGAAGGGAAAGGAGAAGGGAAGAGGAAGGGGAAGGGAGGAGGAAAGGGAAGGAGGAGGGAAAGGAAGAGAGGAAGGAGGGAGGGGAAAGGAGGAAGGAGGGAAGAGGGAGAGGAAGGGGGAAGAGGGAGGGAGGAGGGAATGTAGGGAGGAGGAAGGGGGAGGTTGAGGGAGAGGGAGGGAGAAGGGAGAGGAGGGAGAGGGAGGGAGAAGGGAGAGGAGGGAGGGGAGGGACAAGGGAGAGGAGGGAGGGAGGAGGAAAAGAAAGGAGAAGGGTGAAGGGGAGTGGGAGGAGGGAGGGGAAGGAGGAGGAAAGGGAAGGAGAGGAAGAGAATTGAGGAAGGAGGGACGGGAAGGGAGGATGAGGAAAAGGAAGGGAAGCAGAAGGAAGAGAGGGAGGAGGGAAAGGAAGGGAAGGTGGAGGGAGGGAGGAGGAAAGGGAAGGGGGGGAGCATGGCCTAGTGGCAAAAGCCAGGTCTTGGGAGTCAGAAGATCATGGGCTCAAATCCCTGCTCCGCCACTTGTCAGCTGTGTGACCTTGGGCAAGTCGACTCACTTTTCTTTGCCTCAGTTCCCTCATCTGTAAAATGGGGATGAAGATAGGGAGCTCCACGTGGGACAACCTGTTCACCTTGTGTCCTCCCCAGCGCTTAGAACAGTGCTTGGCACATAGTAAGTGCTTAACAAATACCATCATCATTATTATTATTTATAAGGAAGGAAAAAGGGAGAGAGAGAAAGAGGGGAAAGGAAAAGGGAACAATAAGTCTTCATCCCCATTTTACAGATGAGGTAACTGAGGCCCAGGGAAGTGAAGTGACTTGCCCAAAGTCACACAGCTGACAAGTGGTGGAGCCTGGATTTGAACCCATGACCTCTGACTCCAAAGCCCGGGCTCTTTCCACTGAGCCACACTGCTTCTCATAATAATGATGGCATTTATTTAGCGCTTACTATGTGCAAAGCACTGTCCAAGCTCTGGGGAGGTTACAAGGTGATCAGGTTGTCCCACGGTGGGCTCACAGTTTTAATCCCCATTTTACAGATGAGGTAACTGAGGCACACAGAAGTGAAGTGACTTGCCAAAAGTCACCCCGCTGACAAGTGGCAGAGCTGGATTCGAACCCATGACCTCTGACTCCAAAGCTCGGGCTCTTTTCACTAAGCCACACTGCTTCTCATAATAATGATGACATTTATTAAGCGCTTACTATGTGCAAAGCACTGTCTAAACTCTGGGGAGGTTACAAGGTGATCCAGTTGTCCCACGAGGGGCTCACAGTTTTAATCCCCATTTTATAGATGAGGTAACTGAGGCCCAGTAAAGTGACTTGCCCAAAGTCACACAGCTGACAGCGTGGCTCAGTGGAAAAGAGCCCGGGCTTTGGAGTCAGAGGTCATGGGTTCAAATCCAGCCTCTGCCAATTGTCAGCTGTGTGACTTTGGGCAAGGCACTTCACTTCTCTGGGCCTCAGTTCCCTCATCTGTAAAATGGGGATTAAGACTGTGAGCCCTCCGTGAGACAACGTGATCACCTTGTAACCTACACAGCGCTTAGAACAGTGCTTTGCACATAATAAGCGCTTAACACATGCCATCATTATTATTATTACTACTATTAAGCGGCAGATCTGGATTAGAACCCATGACCTCTGACTCCCAAGCCCAGGCTCTTTCCATTGAGCCACGCTGCTTGAGAAAGGGAATGGGAAAAGGAAAGGGAATCCACTCCCCACAGCACCTGTATGTATGTATATATGTTTGTACGTATTTATTACTCTATTTATTTATTTATTGTATTCGTACATATTTATTCTATTTATTTTATTTTGTTAGTATGTTTGGTTTTGTTCTCCGTCTCCCCCTTTTAGACTGTGAGCCCACTGTTGGGTAGGGACTGTCTCTACATGTTGCCAACTTGTACTTCCCAAGCGCTTAGTACAGTGCTCTGCACACGGTAAGCGCTCAATAAATATGAATGAATGAATGAATGAATGAATCATCATCATCATCAATCGTATTTATTGAGCGCTTACTATGTGCAGAGCACTGTACTAAGCGCTTGGGAAGTACAAATTGGCAACATCTAGAGACAGTCTCTACCCAACAGTGGGCACACATCATCATCATCAATCGTATTTATTGAGCGCTTACTATGTGCAGAGCACTGTACTAAGCGCTTGGGAAGTACAAATTGGCAACATAGAGAGACAGTCCCTACCCAACAGTGGGCTCACAGTCTACAAGGGGGAGACAGAGAACAAAACCAAACATACTAACAAAATAAAATAAATTGAATAGATATGTACAAATAAAATAAATAAATAAATAGAGTAATAAATATGTACAAACATATATACATATAATGAATGAATGAATGAATGAATGAATGAATGAATGAATGAATGAATGAAAGGAGGGCGGGCGGGGCGGAGTGGCGCAGGCAGCCCTGGTCCGGCCAACCCCGCCTCTCTTGGGGCAGCCAATCAGAATCCAGAGAGGCGGTGATTGACAGGGGAGATCCGGCTGTGGATTGGCCGAGACGTCCCGAGGGGCGGTGACCGACAGGGGAGGACCGGCTGTGGATTGGCCGAGCCGCTCCGAGGGGCGGGGATTAGGGTTCGGGGCAGACTCACTTCCGGTAGGGGCGGGGCCTGGGGGGTTCGGGGCGGCCTGACTTCCGGCCGGGCCCCCCGGGAGCCATGGCCGGAGTCAGGAAGGGAGGTAAGCTCGGCCCTCGGCCTTTTTATGGCCTCTCCTTCGTGCTATAATCGTCATCTTCATACTATAATTAGTATTAATACAATTAATATGATAAATATGGTATAATTGTAGTATTATTATTATTACTATTAAGTGGCGGAGCCGGGATTTGAACCCATGACCTCTGGCTCCCAAACCCAGGCTCTTTCCATCATCATCATCAATCGTATTTATTGAGCGCTTACTATGTGCCGAGCACTGTACTAAGCGCTTGGGAAGTACAAATTGGCAACATATAGAGACAGTCCCTACCCAACAGTGGGCTCACAGTCTAAAAGGGGGAGACAGAGACCAAACATACTAACAAAATAAAATAAATAGAATAGATATGTACAAATAAATTAAATAAATAGAGTAAAAAACTGTGTACAAACATGTATACATATGTTTCCACTGAGCCACGCTACTTGGGAAAGGAAATCCCCTCCCCAGGGCACCTGTATATATGTATATCTGTTTGTACGTATTTATTACTGTATTTATTTTATTTGTACATATTTACTCTACTTATTTTATTTTGTTAAGATGTTTTGTTTTATTGCCTGTCTAGACTGTGAGCCCGCTGTTGGGTAGGGACCGTCTCTAGATGTTGCCAACTTGTGCTTCCCAAGCGCTTAGTACAGTGCTCTAGAGGCACACAGTAAACGCTCAATAAATACGATTGAGTGAATGTTGTTATTGTATTTGTTAAGCGCTTATTATGTGCCAAACACAGCTGTAAGCTAGACTGTGAGCCCACTGTCGGGTAGGGACCGTCTCCATATGTTGCGTACTTGGACTTCCCAAGCGCTTAGTACAGTGCTGTGCACACAGTAAGCGCTCAATAAATACGATTGAATGAATGAATATTGTTATTGTATTTGTTAAGCGCGTATTATGGGCCAAGCACAGCTGTAAGCTAGACTGTGAGCCCACTGTTGGGTAGGGACCGTCTCTAGATGTTGCCAACTTGTACTTCCCAAGCGCTTAGTCCAGTGCTCTGCACACAGTAAGCGCTCAATAAATACGATTGAATGAATGAATAAGCGCTGGGGTAGTTACAAGGTGATCAGGTTGTCCCCCGTGGGGCCCACGGTCTTCATCCCCATTTTACAGTCGAGGTAACTGAGGCCCAGAGAAGGGAAGTGACTTGCCCAAGGTCACACAGCTGATAAGTGGCAGAGGCGGGATTAGAACCCAAGACCTTCATGGGAGACCCACTGACCCCGTCTTTCTCTCTCTCTCCTTCTCTGGCTCTCTTTTTTTCTATTCCCCTCTCCTTCCCCTGTTTCTATCTCTCCTCCTCTTTTTCTGTCTCGTCCCCTCTCCGTCTTTCTCTCTCTCTCCTTCTCTGGCTCTCTTTTTTTCTCTTCCCCTCTCCTTCCCCTGTTTCTATCTCTCCTCCTCTTTTTCTGTCTGGTCCCCTCTTTTTCTATCTCCTCTTTTTCTCTCTCTTCCCTCTCATTTTTCTATCTCTCCTCTTTCTCTCTTACCCTGTTTCTCCCTCTCTTCTCTTCCCCACTCACTTTGTCTCTCTTCCCCACTTTCACTTTTTCTCTCTTCTCCACTCTTTCACTTTTTCTATCCCCTCACTCTCTTCCCCTCTTTCTCTCCCCCTCATTCTCTCCCCCTTCTCTCCTCCTCTTTTTCTCTCTCCCCCTCTTTTTCTTTCTCTCCTCTTTCTCTTCCCCTTTCTCTCACTCTTCCCCACTTTCTCTTTCTCGCCCTCTCTCTCTCCCTCTCTCCTTTTTCTGTCTCCTTTCTCTCTTCCCCACTCTTTCACTTTTACTGTCCTCTCTCTTCCCCTCTTTCTTTCTTCCCCACTCTTCCACTTTTTCTATCCTCTCTTCCCCACTCTTTCACTTTTTCTATTCTCTCTCCCCCTCTTTTTCCCCCTTCTCTCTCCTCCTCTTTCTCCCCCTTCTCTCTCCCCTTCTTTTTCTCTCCCCCCTTTCTCTCTTTTCCCTAATTTCTCTGTCTTCCCCACTTTCTCTTTCTCCTCCTTTCTTTATCTCTTCTCCTCTTCTCTCTTTCCCATCTCTCCTCCTCTTTCTCACTTCCCCTCTCTCTTCCCCTCTCTCTTGTCACCTTACTCTCTCCCCTCCTTTCTCTGTTCCCCACTCTCACTTTTTCTATCCTCTCTTCCCCTGTTTCTCTCTCCCCTTTTTCTCTCCCCTTTCTATCTCTTCCCCTTTCTCCCCCTCTTTCTCTCTCTTCCCCTCTTCTCTCTCCTCTTTTTCTGTCTCTCCTCTTTTCTCTCACTTCCCCTCATTCTCTCCCCCTTCTCTTTTTCTCTCTCCCCCTTTTTTCTCTCCTTCTCTTCCCCTTTCTCTCACTCTTCCCCACTTTCTCTTTCTTGCCCTCTTTCTCTCTTTTCCTCTCTCCTTTTTCTATCTCTCCTCCTTTCTCTCTTCCCCACTCTTTCACTTTTTCTGTTCTCTCTCCCCCTCTTCTCTTTCTCCCCCTTCTCTTCCCCTTTTTTCCCCCTTCTCTCTCCCCATCTTTTTCCCCCTTCTCTCTCCCCCCCTTCTCTCTCTTCCCTAATTTCTCTCACTCTTCCCCACTTTCTCTTTCTCCTCCTCTTTCTTTATCTCTTCTCCTCTTCTCTCTTGCCCATCTCTCCTATTTCTCACTTCCCCTCTCTCTTGTCACTTTACTCTCTCCCCTGCTTTCTCTCTTCCCCACTCTCACTTTTTCTATCCTCTCTCCCCCTCTTTCTCTCTCCCCCCTTTTCTCTCCCCTTTCTCTCTTCCCCTCTTTCACTCTTCCCCACTTTTTCTCCCTCTCTTTCTCTCTCTTCCTCTCTTCTCTCTCCTCTTTTTCTATCTCTCTTTTTTTCTCTCACTTCCCCTCTTTCTCTCTCTCTTCCCCTCCTCCTGTTTTCACCCTCTTTCTCTCTCTTCCCCTCTTTCTCTCTCCTCTCTTCCCCAAGTACATATGCCTGCACACAATCATTTGTGTGTCTAGGTCAGGCTTTGATACTTTTGAAGAAAAGAACAGGTGTTCCTCACATTTCTCTTATTTCAGAGTGTGTACATTTCTGGGTATATAAGGGGGGGGAAAGATGATTTTGCAGGATGTGCGGAAGAGACAGCCGAAACAAAACGTATTTTATTCCCCCCAGCGTGTAGTACAGTCAGTGCCTGACCCGTAGTAAGTGTTTAACAGATACCCTAAATAATATTATTATTTTTTTGTTTCAAATGTTGGATAAGCTATCCATTGGTATTGAATTGCCTTTTTTATGATATTTGTTGAGCACTATATGCCAAGCACAGTTTTAAGCGCTAGGATAGATACAAGTTAGGTTGGATAGCCTCGCTGTCCCACAAGTGGACTCACAGTTCTGAGTAGGCATGAGGAAGGTATTGACTCCCCATTTTGTAATTGAGGAAAGTGAGGCACAGAGAAGTTAAGCAACTTGCCCGAGGTCACACAGTCGGCAAGTAGTGGAGCTGGGATTAGAATCCAGGTCCTCTGGCTCTCGTCCTGTGCTAAATCCTCTAGGCTACACTACTTACCGACCCTTAAGTTGGTTCAAACTATCTTCAAGTCCAAGTGTATGTGAGTATTTATGTTGAACCCCTTAGGGGATGGGAAGCAGAGATAGCATTTGCTTCTCATGTTTGTGTTTTTGCCCAGCTCCTCAGAGTGCTTTGCACAAAGCAAGTGTTTGTGGATACTATACTCCCTCCGTCTTCAATTAATAATCGTGGTGTATGTTAAGTGCATACTGTGCGCCCCAAGTACTGTGCTACACACTGGAGTACTTACCTATAATCAGATCAGACACAGTCCCTGTCCCATGGGCCTAACAGTCTCAGAGGAGGGAGAGCGGCTCTACTACTCAAGCTCCATTTTACAGATGAGGAAACCAAGGCACGGAGAAGTCGATTGACTTTCCCAAGGTCACAGAGCAGACAAGGAGCTTATTCAGGTTAGAACCCAGATCTCCTGATTGCCCCCTGGACCGTAAGCAAGTTTGTTGCGGGCAGGGAAAGTGTCTGTTGATTGTTACATTGTACCTTCCCAAGCGCTCAGTACAGCGCTCTGCACGCAGTAAGTGCTCAATAGATGTGATTGACTACTTCCCGTAGTAGAAACTGCCCTTCTCCCCCTCCCTGAGTCCGTGCGGAGCGAGCCCTCTTTGTGCCTGGACGGAGCTGTGTGCAGAGCACTGTACTAAGTGCTTGGAAAGTACAGTTCGGCAACAGATTTAGAGAGAATAATAAGAATAATAATGTTGGTATTTAAGCGCTTACTGTGTGCAAAGCACTGTTCTAAGCACTGGGGCAGATACAAGGTAATCAGGTTGTCCCACGTGGGGCTCCCAGTCTTCATCCCCATTTTACAGATGAGGGAACTGAGGCCCAGAGAAGTGAAGTGACTTGCCCAAAGTCACCCAGCTGACAAGAGGCGGAGCCGGGATTTGAACGGGATAAGGCCCTGCTGAGAGCTCACCTCCTCCAGGAGGCCTTCCCAGACTGAGCCCCTTCCTTCCTCTCCCCCTCGTCCCCCTCTCCATCCCCCCATCTTACCTCCTTCCCTTCCCCACAGCACCTGTATATATGTATATATGTCTGTACATATTTTTTACTCTATTTATTTTATTTGTACATATCTATTCTATTTATTTTATTTTGTTAGTATGTTTGGTTTTGTTCTCTGTCTCCCCCTTTTAGACTGTGAGCCCACTGTTGGGTAGGGACTGTCTCTATATGTTGCCAACTTGTACTTCCCAAGCGCTTAGTACAGTGCTCTGCACATAGTAAGCGCTCAATAAATACGATTGATGATTTGAACCCACGACCTCTGACTCCAAAGCCCGGGCTCTTTCCCCTGAGCCACGCGGCTTCTCTAGAGAGAGAGAGATTTTCTAGAGAGAATCCCTACCCCACAACAGGCTTACAGTCGAGAAGTGGGGAGACACTACACTACAGCTCTCCCACATTTACCTGCTTGTCTCCCCCATCGGAGCCGAAGCTCCTTAAGGGCCCGGCACATGTCGGATGTGGAATTAGCCACAAGAAACAGCGTGGCTCAGTGGAAAGAGAACAGGCTTGGGAGTCAGAGGTTGTGGGTTCTAATCCCGGCCCTGCCACTTGTCAGCTGTGTGACCTCGGGCAAATCACTTAACTTCTCTGGGCCTCAGTTCCCTCATCTATAAAATAGGGATGAAGACTGTGAGCCCCACGTGGGGCAACCTGATTACCTTATGGCTCAGTGGAAAGAGCCCGGGCTTTGGAGTCAGAGGTCGTGGGTTCGATTGCCGACTCTGCCACATATCTGCTGTGTGACCTTGGGCAAGTCACTTAACTTCCCTGAGCTTCAGTTACCTCATCTGTAAAATGGGGATTGAGACGGTGAGCCCCACGCGGGACAACCTGATCACCTTGTATCCCCCCCCCCAGCGCTTAGAACAGTGCTTTGCACATAGTAAGCGCTTAATAAATGCCATTATTATTATTGTTGTATCTACCCCAGTGCTTTGCACATAGTAAGCGCTTAATAAATGCCATTATTATTACTATTGTATCTACCCCAGTGCTTGGCACATAGTAAGCGCTTAACAAATACCAACATTATTATTATTATTATTATTAATAGTATTAATAATAATAATTATTATGGCATTTATTAAGGGCTCACTATGTGCCAAGCACTGTTCTAAGCGCTGGTATTAATTAGTGAAGTCAGGGAAGAGGTGAGCATGTGGTGCTCACATTGTCAGCCTTTATTCTCTCTCCCTTTGGGGCAGGGCACTGAGGAGTGCCAGGAAGAAGCTGCTCAGCCCATGTTTGAGGCTGAAAGGAGGGGAAGAAAATTTGGGGCCAGAGAGTTACAGCCTGCATGGGTGCCATAATAATAATAATAGTGATGGTATTTGTTAAGCGCTTACTGTGTGCCAAGCACTGTTCCAAGCGCTGGGGTAGATATGAGGTAATCAGGTTGTCCCATGTGGGGCTCACAGTCTTCATCCCCATTTTACAGATGAGGGAACTGAGACACAGAGGAGTGAAGCGACGTGCCCGAGGTCACACAGCGGACAAGTGGCAGAGCCGGAGCCAGCCTACAGTCGCGCCTGCCGCCGATTTCGTCCCGCCTCGCTTTGGCCATCAGCGCGTCTGTTGCGGGCCTCCGGGCCTCAGCAGGGTTGGGCTGGGCTCTCCCTCATAATAATGATAATAATCATTATGTATATATGTTTGTACATATTTATCACTCTATTTATTTATTTTACTTGTACATATCTATTCTATTTATTTTATTTTGTTAGTATGTTTGGTTTTGTTCTCTGTCTCCCCCTTTTAGACTGTGAGCCCACTGTTGGGTAGGGACTGTCTCTATATGTTGCCAATTTGTACTTCCCAAGCGCTTAGTACAGTGCTCTGCACATAGTAAGCGCTCAATAAATACGATTGATGATGATGACTTCTTAAAACGCTTACTATGTGCCAAGCACTGTTCCAAGCGCTGCCGTAGGTACAAACTAATCAGGTTGGACACAGTCTGTGTCCCACATGGGGCTCACACTCTTCATCCCTGTTTTCATATAATAATAATAATGATGGTAGCATTTATTAAGCGCTTACTATGTGCCAAGCCCTGTTCCAAGTGCTGGGGAGGTGACAAGGTGATCAGGCTGTCCCACGGGGGGCTCACAGTCTTCATCCCCATTTTACAGATGAGGGAACTGAGGCACAGAGAAGTTAAGTGATTTGTCCAAAGGCACACAGCTGGCAATTGACAGAGTCGGGATTTGAACCCGTGACCTCTGGCTCCCAAGCCTGTGGTCTTTCCACTGAGCCACGCTGCTTCTCTATGAAGTCACCAAGACCCATAGAAGCGAAGTGACTTGCCCCGGTCAGACGGTAGACATGCAGCAGAGCTGGGAACAGAACCCAGGTCCTTGTGACTCCAGGCCGATGCTCTGTCCGCTAAGCTTCCGCCTCCCTCTCATTTTGCACCACCATGCTTGAGGTGGTAAATCAATCAATCAATCAATCGTATTTATTGAGCGCTTGCTGTGTGCAGAGCACTGTACTAAGCGCTTGGGAAGTACAAGTTGGCAACACATAGAGACAGTCCCTAGCCAACAGTGGGCTCAAAGTCTAAAAGGGGGAGACAGAGAACAAAACCAAACATACCAACAAAATAAAATAAATAGAATAGATATGTACAAGTAAAATAAATAGAGTAAGAAATATGTACAAACATATGTACAGGTGCTGTGGGGAAGGGAAGGAGGTAAGATGGGGGGGATGGAGAGGGAGAGAGGAAGGAAGGGGCTCAGTGTGGGAAGGCCTCCTGGAGGAGGTGAGCTCTCAGCAGGGCCTTGAAGGGAGGAAGAGAGCTAGCTTGGCGGAGGGGCAGAGGGAGGGCATTCCAGGCCCGGGGGATGACGTGGGCCGGGGGTCGATGGCGGGACAGGCGAGAGCGAGGTACGGTGAGGAGATTAGTGGTGGAGGAGCGGAGGGTTCGGGCTGGGCAGTAGAAGGAGAGAAGGGAGGTGAGGTAGGAGGGGGCGAGGTGATGGACAGCCTTGAAGCCCAGGGTGAGGAGTTTCTGCCTGATGCGCAGATTGATTGGTAGCCACTGGAGATTTTTGAGGAGGTAAACTCCACATCCAGCTCTACAGAACGCTTTTCCACTGTTATACACCCCCCGAAATGGGGCACCCATCGGGCAGGAGTTTCTGGGTGACTCTGCTCTGAAAATGCCCAGCGGACCCCCGCCAGAGATCGAAATACTTATTAGCTAGAAGAACCTGGATCTAGGAAGCCCTCTCCCCAATTCAAGAGTTCATCAGTGATTGCCAACTTGTACTTCCCAAGCGCTTAGTACAGTGCTCTGCACACACTAAGCGCTCAATAAATACGATTGAATGAATGAATGAGTAACAGGCTGAATCCCGCTGTCACTGAATAACAGCGCCAAGGCAGTGCCTTCTCCAACAGTCCACAGTGAAAGAGCCCGGGCTTGGGAGCCAGAGATCATGGGTTCAAATCTCGGCCCCGCCACTTGTCAACTGTGTGACTTTGGGCAAATCACCTCACTTCTCTGGGCCTCGGTTATCTCATCTGGAAAATGGGGATTAAGAATGGGAGCCCCTCGTGGGACAATCTGATCACCTTGTATCCCCCCCAGCGCTTAGAGCAGTGCTTCGCACATAGTAAGCGCTTAACAAATACCATCATTATTATTCCAGCACTTAGAACAGTGCTTGGCACATAGTAAGCGCTTAACAGATGCCATCGTTATTATTATTATTACTATTAACAGTAGTTGTGATCATTCTAAAGGGCTTACTCCAGGCCAAAGCACTGGGGTTGATGCAAGATGATCAGGTTATCTTCTAGACTGTGAGCCCGTTGTTGGGTAGGGACCGTCTCTATATGTTGCCGACTTGCGCTTCCCAAGCACTTAGCACAGTGCTCTGCACACAGTAAGCGCTCAATAAATACGACTGAGTGAATGAATGAATAGTAAGTGCTCAATAAATACAATTGTATGAATGAACGAAAGGTTAGAGTCCCTGTCCCACACGGGGCTCGCGGTCTAAGTAGGAGGGAGAACGTGTATTCACAATGTACGCCCCATTATACAGATGAGGAAACTGAGGCACAGAGAAGCCAAGTGGCTTACCAAAGGTGTCACAGCAGGCAAGTGGCCGAGCTGGGATTGGGTTCATAAGTCATTCATTCAGTCATATTTATTGAGCACTTAGTGTGTGCAGAACGCTGTACTAAGCGCTTGGAAAGTACAATCCGGCAACAGAGACAATCCCTACCCAGCAATGGGCTCACAGTCTAGAAGGGGGAGACAGAAAACAAAACAAATAGGCAAGTAGTGTTTTATCCCTCAAATTCAATTGATTTTAAGCAGTGCCAGGACGTGGAAGAGGCAGAGCGGCAACTAGATGGATAGAGACCTTGACAGCGATAACGGACGAACCGTTAGAATGGCTGTGGATTATGGCAGAGGACGGGACCTTCTGGAAAAATAGATCCATGGAGTCGCTATGAATGGGAAACGACTCGACGGCACTTAATAAATAGGAAACTAGGCATGGTTTACCAACTTGGCTGTATTGGACTCTCCCAGGCACTTAGTTCAGTGCTCTACACACAATAAGCACCCGTTAAATAGCATCGGTTGTAGTCTCTTGGCTTTGCTGCAATATTCAGTTCTGCTCCAAGGAATGCGAAATTGATGTTTTTAAATCCGTAACCCACACTAAAATACGAGTTGCACCCCTTTGGAGTCAAACTGTTTCGATAGACAAACAGCGGGACTATATATCTTTTAGACTGTGAGCCCACTGTTGGGTAGGGACTGTCTCTATATGTTGCCAATTTGTACTTCCCAAGCGCTTAGTACAGTGCTCTGCACACAGTAAGCGCTCAATAAATACGATTGATGATGATGATGATATCTAAAAAAGCATTTTCATTACAACTTTTATATTGCCTTTTTTCTCCCATTTAAATACTGACCACCTGTTACAACATTTTGGGGTGACGAGCGCTTACTGTGTGCAGAGCACTGTACTAAGCGCTGGGGAAGTAGGGAAGCAGTGTGGCTCAGAGGAAAGAGCCCGGGCTTTGAAGTCAGAGGTCATGGGTTCAAATCCCGGCTCTGCCACTTGTCAGCTGTGTGACTTTGGGCAAGTCACTTCACTTCTCTGGGCCTCAGTTACCTCCTCTGTAAAATGGGGATTAAGACTGTGAGCCCCACGTGGGACAACCTGATCACCTTGTAAATTCCCCAGCGCTTAGAACAGTGCTTTGCACATAGTAAGCGCTTAATAAATGCCATAATTATTATTATTATTATTATTATTATTCTCTGGGCCTCAGTTACCTCCTCTGTAAAATGGGGATTAAGACTGTGAGCCCCACATGGGACAACCTGATCACCTTGTAAATTCCCCAGCGCTTAGAACAGTGCTTTGCACGTAGTAAGCGCTTAATAAATGCCATCATTATTATTATTTAGAAAGCGTGAGACTTCAGTGTTTAGTTCTTCCTAGTCTCTCTGAATCGACTTTTTCCTTTTGGTGTTTGTCTCCCCGACTAGATTGTAAAGTCCTCGAGGGCAGGGATCCTGTCTGCTAATTCCATCGTCGCCTCCCAAGCGCTTAATACAGTGCTCCGCACACAGTAGAGAAGCAGCGTGGCTCAGTGGAAAAAGCACAGGCTTTGGAGTCAGAGGTCATGGGTTCAAATCCCGGCTCCACCACTTGTCAACTGTGTGACTTTGGGCAAGTCACTTAACTTCTCTGGGCCTCAGTTCCCTCCTCTGTAAAATGGGGATGATGACTGTGAGCCCCATGTGGGACAACCTGATCACCTTGTAAATTCCCCAGCGCTTAGAACAGTGCTCTGCACATAGTAAGGGCTTAATAAATGCCATTTAAAAAAAAACAAAACAGTAGGCGCTCAAAAAATACTATGGATTGATTATCAACTATCCTTCTCTTTTGAGTGACCTTTTAGATTTCCCATCGTGGTGCCAATTTGGATTAATTTATGGTAATTTTTTTCTAATTGGTATTCATGCACCCAGTTTCTTTTCTACTTGGCTCTCAAATGATTGATTGTGGACAGACAAGGTGTCTGTCAGAACTCGATACCTTTGCCAGTCGCGGCAGGTGTACACGCTGATGAGTTCCCAGAAAGGTAAACATGTCTAGCCTGTGGTCTCATTTAACTTGTCTTACTGGTCTCATTCATTCATTCAGCCGTATTTATTGAGCTCTTACTGTGTGCAGAGCACTGTACTAAGCGCTTGGGAAGTGCAAGTTGGCAACTTATAGAGACGGTCCCTACCCAACAGTGGGCTCACAGTCTAGAATGGGAGCAGCGTGGCTCAGTGGAAAGAGCCAGGGCTTTGGAGTCAGAGGTCATGGGTTCAAATCCTGCTCCGCCAAATGTCTGCTGCGTGACCTTGGGCAAGCCACTTAACTTCTCTGAGCCTCAGTTACCTCATCTGTAAAATGGGGATTAAGACTGAGAGCCCCCACGTGGGACAACCTGATCACCTTGTATCCCCCCCCCGCGCTTAGAACAGTGAAATCACTTGCACATAGTAAGCACTTAACAAATACCATCGTTATTATTATTATTATAGAAGGGGGGGAGACAGACAACAAAACAAAACATATTAACAAAATAAAATAATAGTATTATTCCACCCTTTAATTCCAGCCTAGTACCTTTTGTTAAGCACCTGTGTGTTCCCAAGAGGGATACGTAAAATCCTGTTTCGACACAATCCCTGCCTCGACTGAGCCTTCAACGTGACATTTTGCTCTTTCCCAACCTATCGGACGTTAGTATCAGCCACGCTATGCCGTTTTCCTCTCGAAAGCTTCGTTTGTAGCATCCACGAACAGATCGTGGAACCAAAAAAATATTGGGTGCATCTAGTATTACTTTAAGTGTTTTTTAAGTGAAGCAGCGTGGCTCAGTGGAAAGAGCCCGGGCTTTGGAGTCAGTCATGGGTTCAAACCCCGGCTCCGCCAATTGTCAGCTGTGTGACTTTGGGCAAGTCACTTCACTTCTCTGGGCCTCAGTTACCTCATCTGTAAAATGGGGATGAAGACTGTGAGCCCCCCGGGGGACAACCTGGTCACCTTGTAACCTCTCCAGCTCTTAGAACAGTGCTTTGCACATAGTAAGTGCTTAATAAATGCCATTATTATTATTATTATTATTAACTTGAGCTCTCTCATGGGCTTGATCAATGAAATGCCAGCTTTTATTTCTATCCAGCTTCCAGTCTTAGCCACAAAAGTGTCCCCTGTGCCTGTTAACCAGGGTCAGGATTCGCTGAGCGAAACCCGTATCGATGGGAAAACAAGTGTCAAGCAGTCAAGGAAGGCACAGGCGATTGTCATGCCCAGAACTTTTGCCTCTGGTAAAATGCAAATGAATGGATTTAAGTAAAGCCAGATGAAATTACTTTTCAGTAAAACATAGTGCTCATCACTTTCTTTCCTATGGGCTTCGCATAAATTAAAGGACCAGTTTTCAGTTCACATCCCCCATGGTACCAATATCTCTTTTTGTTGTCACTATTGGAGAATGTTGCAGTATCGTTGACAGGAGGGGGATGTGACCATTTCCAAATTACTTATTTCAGATTTTAGCAGGTGTGCCGCATACTTGGAATTATTGCCTGCTAGGGTTGGAGCTAAATTCTTTAGGAACACTGGGGAAAAAAGTGAAGGGAACTGGGTTTTTTTTCCTCCTACTTAAATACCATGATTATTATCATTATTCTTAAAGTGCTTTCTAGGCGCCGAACACTGTACTAAGCACTGGAATAAGGACAGGGTAATCGGATCAGACGCAGTCTCTGGCCCACATCATCATCAGTCGTATTTATTGAGCGCTTACTATGTGCAGAGCACTGTACTAAGCGCTTGGGAAGTACAAATTGGCAACATATAGAGACAGTCCCTACCCAACAGTGGGCTCACAGTCTAAAAGCCCACATGGGGCTTCATGGTCTAAGCAGAAGGGAGAACAAGTATTGAATCCCCATTTTACAGATGAGGAAACTGAAACTTGCCCAGGGCCACCCAGCAGGCAAATAGCAGAGCTGCGATGGGATCTATCTGTAATGTATTCTTTCAAATCCATAATTTCTATTAATGTCTGTCTCCCCCTCTAGACCGTAAGCTCGTTGAGGGCAGGGAATCATCATCAATCGTATTTATTGAGCGCTTACTATGTGCAGAGCACTGTACTAAGAGCAGGGAATGTGTCTGTTTATTGTCGTATTGTACTCTCCCAAGCACTTAGTACAGTGCTCTGCACACAGCCAGCGCTCAATAAATATGATCGAATGAATGATGATGGTATTTAAGCGCTTACCATGTGCAAAGCACTGTTCTAAGCGCTGGGGAGGTTACAAGGTGATCAGGTTGTCCCACGGGGGGCTCACAGTTTTAATTCCCATTTTCCATATGAGGGAACTGAGGCACAGAGAAGTTAAGGGACTTGCCCAAAGTCACACAGCTGGCAGTTGGCAGAGCCGGGATTCGAACCCGTGACCTCTGACTCCAAAGCCCGGGCTCTTTCCACTGAGCCACGCTGCGGATCGGCATGGCCTTGTAGCTAGCTAGAGCACAGGCCTGGAAATCAGCAGGACCTGGGTTCTAATCTCAGGGCTGCCACTTGCCTGCTGTGTGACCTTGGGCAAGTCACTTGACTTCTCTGGGCCTCAGTTCCCTCAACTGTAAAATGGGGGTGAGGACTGTGAGCCCCATGTGGGACAGGGACTGTGTCCAACCCTATTTGCTTGTGTCTACCCCAGTGCTTAGTAAAGTGCCTGGCACAGAGTAAACGCTCAACAAGTACCGCAGTTCTTAGTTGTAAGCGCTTAACTTAGTTGTAAGTTAGTTGTAGCTTGTTAACTTGTAACTTGTAACTTAAATTAGTTGTAAGTTGTAAGCGCTTAACAAGTACCATCTCCCCCTTTTAGACTGTGAGCCCACTGTTGGGTAGGGACTGTCTCTATGTGTTGCCAATTTGTACTTCCCAAGCACTTAGTACAGTGCTCTGCACATAGTAAGCACTCAATAAATACGATTGATTGATTGATTACCATTATTATGAATATTGCAATTCCTTATTTCCCAAACCACGTGCTACCTCTAGCTGGGGCCTGGTCTGTGCCGTCCCCCGCTCCCTTCCTGCTTTATCATAGTGGAAGAAGCAGCGTGGCTCAGTGGAAAGAGCCCGGGCTTTGGAGTCAGAGGTCATGGGTTCAAATCCTGTCAGCTGGGTGACTTTGGGCAAATCCCGTAACATCTCTGTGCCTCAGTTACCTCATCTGTAAAATGGGGATTAAAACTGCGAGCCGCCCGTGGGACAACCTGATCACCTTGTAACCTCCCCAGCGCTTAGAACAGTGCTTTGCATGTAGTAAGCGCTTAACAAATACCATCATTATTATTTAAAAATATATATTTATAGTTGGGTTTTAGCCATGCTGTTTTCTCTCTCCTAGTAATGTCAATAATTGAATTTGGTGTGTATCGATTCCAGGCGTCCCCGTATTGGATTTAAATGTGGCAGTGGCCAAATTGTACGTTCGCTCTTTTTCTTAAAGAGCACCCAAAATGATCCCGCTAATTCCCATCTCTTCAGATAGCGAATCCATCACCTCGGTAGCATGCTAGAAGAGATTTCATGATTCTTCTTGTGCTGCAGAATTCATAGTTGGAGAGGTTTGGGGAAGAAGTGTGGTTTTCTACTAGCTTTTCTGTTTGTCAACACTTTCACGAAAACGCGAACGGACCGCAAGTTTCCGCACCGGTGATCTGGAACCTTTCATTTTCAGTGGAGGCCAGCATAAGTGGCGGTGCATGTAATGATGTGGTTAGTGGTTGTAACGATCGGGGTGTTCACACTTGATAAATTGCGTTCTCCCTCCACCCCACAGAGCAGCCACTGTCACTCAGTAGAGGACGAAGTAGAACCATAAAGAAATGGCAGTGGTTTGTTGAGCTAAGGGTTTGTTGGAAAAAAGTCGTAGAATCAGTGTGTTTCTAACAGTTCCCGACTCATTAAACAGATGAAGATCAATTAATTTGTCCCTGCCCAGCGCTTAGAACGGCGTTTGAGACACAAACGCCGAACAGATACCATAAAACAAAACATAAACGGAAAGATGAGGGAGTTGCCTTCTTTTTGGTGTTTAACTCTTATTGGACTGGCAGTACGAGACGGAGGGTTCAGTCTCAACAGCTGGATGTATCGTGGCAGGGCTATATATAAAACAAATCAATCAGTAGTGTTAAGGTCTTTCTAAGCACTGTACTAAGCACTTGGGAGAGTACAATTAACCACATTTACGGATCGCTTACTATGTGTAAAGCGCAGTACTAAGCTCTTGGTTCATTCTCAACAGCTCAAATCCCGACTCGGCCTCGTCAGCTGTGTGACTTTGGGGAAGTCACTTCACTTCTCTGTGCCTCAGTTCCCTCATCTGTAAAATGGGGATTAAGACTGTGAGCCTCACTTGGGGCAACCTAATCACCTTGTAACCTCCCCAGCGCTTAGAACAGTGCTTTGCACATAGTAAGCGCTTAACAAATACCACCATTATTATTATTATGTATCGTAGAAGGGCTATATATAAAACAATCAATCAGTGATGTTAAGGTCTTTCTAAGCACTACTAAGCACTTGGGAGAGTACAATTAACCACATTTATGGATTGCGTACTATGTGTAAAGCAAAGTACTAAGCACCTGGTTCAGTCTCAACAGCTGGATGTATCATAGAAGGGCTATATATAAAACAAATCCATCAGTGGTGTTAAGGTCTTTCTAAGCACTGTACTAAGCACTTGGGAGAGTACAATTAACCACATTTATGGATTGCTTACTATGTGTAAAGCGCAGTACTAAGCACTTGGGAGAGTCCAGCATACAAAATAACTGACACATTCCCTGCCCACAAGGAACTTACAGTCTAGAGGGGGAGGCAGACATTAATTTATTAATATTAATTTATTTCTATAAATGACATACGGACATAAATGCTGTGGGGCTGGGCCGGGGGGGATGAATTAAGGGAGCGAGTCTTACTAAGGGATGTCGAAGAGTTGGGAGGTAATTTCTCTGCTGTTCCCTGAGTTGCTCCATCCCTTAGAGCATTGTGGCCAGCTTTGTTGACTCCACTCTGGAAAAAAAAAATGATGTGGCAGTAGCTACAAAGAGCAGAGAAGTGATTAAAGTGATGAGGAAAAGTTTAAGGGATCAGATTTTTTAAGCTACAGACGAAAAAGTGTGTGTGATGGATTTCCCCATATTCGCAGAATAAAAAAAGTTGACTTTAAAAGAAAAAAGACTGGGCGTTCTTCGTGGGCAGGGATCGAGTCTATCACTCTGTAGTTTTGTGTCTTCCCAAGCGCGTATCCTGTGCTCAGTAAATGTTATTGACCGATGGAGGTAATTGAGCAGTAGGGAAGCAGCGTGGCTCAGTGGAAAGAGCCCGGGCTTTGGAGTCAGAGGTCATGGGTTCAAATCCCGGCTCCGCCACTTGTCAGCTGTGTGACTTTGGGCAAGTCACTTCACTTCTCGGGGCCTCAGTTACCCTCATCTGTAAAATGGGGATTAAGGCTATGAGCCCCCCATGGGACAACCTGATCACCTTGTAACCTTCCCAGCGCTTAGAACAGTGCTTTGCACATAGTAAGCGCTTAATAAATGCCATCATTATTATTATTATTATTATTATTATTATAAAATAAGCAGCAAGGCTCCGGAACAGGCGACTGTGGGAAAGTTCTGGAAACCTTTAAGATTTCTGGAGTGCTTACATAACATTATTCCTGACTGATAATTCCATGAATCACCTGCCTAGACTTCCTTTCATCTCTTCGATGTTATGCAGCTGGCTGATTGACAGTTGCCACACTGTCAATCCGATCCTGGCAAGTCTGTTGCCAATTTGTATTTCCCAAGCGCTTAGTACAGTGCTCTGCACATAGTAAGCGCTCAATAAATACGATTGATGATGATGATGATGAAGTCCGCATTCTTCTCCTTTACTTTGCCGCCAACCTGAGAATCGCACTGCCGATAAGGTGAATAATTCCTGCTGGTGAATGATAAGTAGCTCTAAACAGTTTGGCCGAACAGAAAGAGCACAGGTATTCATTCATTCATTCATTCAATCGTATTTATTGAGCGCTTACTGTTGTGCAGAGCACTGTACTAAGCGCTTGGGAAGTCCAAGTTGGCAACATATAGAGACGGTCCCTACCCAAAAACTGCGTTCTGGCTTGAACTTTGCCACGGTACGTACCTGCTGTGTGACTTTGGACAAGTCACTTGGCTTCTCTTGGCTTCCCGGCTCCGCCACATGTCTGCTGTGTGACCTTAGGCAAGTCACTTAACTTCTCTGAGCCTCAGTTACCTCATCTGTAAAATGGGGATGAAGACTCTGAGCCCCACGTGGGACAACCTGATCACCTTGTATCCCCCCAGTGCTTAGAACAGTGCTTTGCACATAGTAAGCGCTGAACAAATGCCATCATTACTATTATTATTATTATTCTCTTGGCTTGAGACGCAGCATGGCCTAGTGGTTAGAGCCCAGGACTGGGGGACGGGAGGTCATAGGTTCTAATCCCAGCTCGGCCACTTGTCTGCTGTGTGACCCTGGGCAAGTCACTTCACCTCTCTGGGCCTCCGTTCCCTCATCTGGAAAATGGGGATGGAGACTGTTAGCCCCACATGGGACAGGGATTGTGCCCAATTGGATTTGCGTATATCCAGCGCTTAGTACAGTGCCTGGCACATTGTGCTTAATAAGCACCACAATTATTATTATTATTCTTGTTATGCCAGCCATCCAAGTGTCCGGTCCTGAATACTACTGGACAAGGGGCAGGCGGCCGGGAAAACCAGGTGTCTAGTTGGAAACCACATGAATGACCACTCTAGACGAGGCTAATGGCTAGCAGCATGGCATCATTCATTCATTCAATCATATTTATTGAGCCCTTACTGTGTGCCGAGCACTGTACTAAGCGCTTGGGAAGTACAAGATGGCAACATATAGAGACGGTCCCTACCCAACAGTGGTAGAGCACTGTCCTGGGAGTCAGAAGGTCATGGGTTCTAATCCCGATTCCACCACTTGTCTGCTTTGTGACCTTGTCACTTCTCTGTGCCTCAGTTCCCTCATCTGTAACCAACTTGTGACTTCCCAAGCGCTTAGTACAGTGCCCTGCACACAGTAAGCGCTCAATAAATATGATTGAATGAATGAATGTGTAAAATGGGGTTTAAGACTGTGAGCCCCACATGGGACAACCCGATCACCTTGTATCTCCACTGTACCAAGTGCTTGGGAGAGTACAGTAATCCTGGGTGAAGAAAGATTTTTTAATTCACAGTCTTTTAGACTGTGAGCCCAATGTTGGGTAGGGACTGTCTCTGTATGTTGCCAATTTGTACTTCCCAAGCGCTTAGTACAGTGCTCTGCACATAGTAAGCGCTCAATAAATATGATTGATTGATTGATTGATTTTCCTTTTTTGTTTTCATGGTCGTTCCTTTTTTTATGGTATTTGTTAAGCGCTTACCATGTGTCAGGCACTGTTCAAAGCACTGGGGTAGAGAAGGTAATCAGGTTGGACACAGTCCATTTCCCACGTGGGGCTCACGGTCTTAATCCCCGTTTTACAGATGAGGTAACTGAGGCACAGAGAAGCAAAGTGACTTGCCTAAGGTCGCACAGCAAACAAGTGGCAGAGCCGGGATTAGAACCCGGGTCCTTCAGATTCCCAGGCCTGGGCTCTGTGCACTAGGCCATTACTTATTACTGCTGCTTAGTACGATGCCAAATTCGGAAGGGGTTCTCAAACCGCATTGAGAAGCATAGGTAGTTTGTCTTAACATTTTTGAGGAAGGAAATCTCTTGTAGTTGACCAGAAACGATTTAACCGGCCGCAAATCGTGGTCTTAAGTGAACAATAAATAAGAAAGCATTTTATTTCCAAATGAGAATCTCTGGCCCTGTTTTACGCAGTTAAAAAAAAAATGCCACAACGGAAACAGTAGCGTTTGACTCAAATGTGAAAATCAAGGGCCCATGTGTCAAAGTCTCTTCCTTTAAACGAGAACGTTGGAGGCTTCAGTGTGTAAGCAGTCGAAGTGCAGACTTGAAAATGCAAACTGCTACTTAGGGAAGGATATAATCAATCAATCAATCAATCGTATTTATTGAGCGCTTACTGTGTGCAGAGCACTGTACTAAGCTCTTGGGAAGTACAAGTTGGCAACATATAGAGACAGTCCCTACCCAACAGTGGGCTCACAGTGTAGAAGGGGGAGACAGAACAAAACCAAACATACTAACAAAATAAAATAAATAGGTACAAGTAAAATAAATAAATAAAGTAATAAATATGTACAAACATATATACATATATACATGTGCTGTGGGGAAGGGAAGGAGGTAAGATGTGCGGGATGGAAAGGGGGAATTGAATATAATTGAAGAGAGTGAGAATGTAAAGGAAAAAGAGGAGGCTGATTTTCACTTCACATGTTCTACCTCTAATGCGTTCCTGTCCCGTTTGCTTGGATCATAATTCTGGAATCTGTACTCGAATGCCTTGGACATAAGGACTTTAGAATAGGTCAGGCCGTGAGTGATATCTCACAGGTGCTCTGTGGTTACGCAGATTCTTTGTTGTGGTGGTAAATAGTTCTTGAAAAATTGCAGCATTAAATGGCTCAAACGTAATCCTGATTGGTTGTTTTGTTTTGTTTCTTTTATTTCTCTCATTAATCTGTTCCCATTTCCTTTCTTGTAATAATTTAGATTTTTTTAAGGTCCCGATGATTAAATATTTACCCCCACATAATATTTTACAATCAGTGGTTAATGACTGTACAGTTGTTCAGTTATTTCTTTTGCGCTGGCAGAAGATTCTTCTATCTTTCCACAGATGCACCTTTTCCTCCCGCCGCCCCCCGCCAGTATTTAAGCACTTTCTGCTTCTTCGGAGAAGCAGCGTAGCTCAGTGGAAAGAGCCCGGGCTTTGGAGTCAGAGGTCACGGGTTCAAATTCTGGCTCCGCCACTGGTCGGCTGTGTGACTTTGGGCAAGTCACTTCACTTCTCTGGGCCTCAGTTCCCTCATCTGTAAAATGGGGGTTAAGACAGTGCTCTGCACACAGTAAGCGCTCAATAAATACGATTGATTGATTGATTGAGCCCCATGTGGGACAACCTGATCACCTTGTAAACTCCCCAGCTCTTAGAACAGTGCTTTGCACCTAGTAAGCGCTTAATAAATGCCATAATTATTATTGTTATTATTATCATTATTATTATTATGTGCCAGGCACTGTACGAAGCACTGGGGTAGATTCAAGCTAATCAGGTTGGACACAGTCCCTGACCCACATGGGGCTCACTCTCTTAATCCCCATTTTACAGTTGAGGTGACTGAAGCACTAATGTCTGTCTCCCCACTCTAGATTGTAAACTCGTTGTGGGCAGGGAATATGTTGTTGTATCCTACTCTCCCAAGTGCTTAGTACAGTGCTCTGCACACAGTGCGCGCTCAATAAATATGATTGAATGAATGAATGAAAGCACAGGGAAGTGAAGTGACTTGCCCAAGGTCACGCAGCAGACACGTGGCGGAGTTATCTCTTCACCAATACCCAATGCTCCTGCCCATCTAATTTAGGATTGTGTCATCTCCCCTGCCCCGTCCCGGTAAACCGTTCCTAACTTTCCTGTTTCTGTCAATACCACCACCATTCCCTCTGCCCCAGAAACTCACCACCTTGGTACAGATACTATTTAGAAAAAGACAAAAAAACCCCCACCAAAATCACTGTGGTATTATCTTTAATAATAGTAATAGTGATGCCATTTATTAAGCGCTTACTATGTGCAAAGCACTGTTCTAAGCGCTGGGAAGGTTACAAGGTGATCAGGTTGCCCCATGGGGGCTCACAATCTTAATCCCCATTTTACAGATGAGGGAACTGAGGCCCAGAGAAGTGAAGTGACTTGCCCAAAGTCACACAGCTGACAATTGGCTGAGTCAGGATTCGAACCCATGAACTCCGACTCCTTCTCCCCCCCATCTTACCTCCTTCCCTTCCCCACAGCACCTGTATATATGTATATATGTTTGTACATATTTTTTACTCTATTTTATTTGTACATATCTATTCTATTTATTTTATTTTGTTAGTATGCTTGGTTTTGTTCTCTGTCTCCCCCTTTTAGACTGTGAGCCCACTGTTGGGTAGGGACTGTCTCTATATGTTGCCAATTTGGACTTCCCAAGCGCTTAGTACAGTGCTCTGCACATAGTAAGCGCTCAATAAATATGATTGATGATGATGACTCCAAAGCCCGGGCTCTTTCCACAGAGCCACGCTGCTTCTTTGACTCCTCACTTTCTTTAACGCTGCCATTCAGTATGTCACTCAAACCTTTTCTTCCCCCACAATATTTCTTAGTCTCACGTAAACAGCTACTACCTTTATGCAAGCTCTTTGGCTTCTCCTTATCTTCCGAATCAGCCTTCTGACCATTCTGCTTGCCTCCAACCCCTCCCGTCTTCGGTCTAAAGTACACTCCACAGTTTGAATCCTCTTCCTAAAAATGCCATTTTTCTCGCATCTCTCCCCTCCTGCTAAGCCTCCATTGGCTTGGCATTTTCTTCCGTTTCAAGCAAAAATCAATCAATCGTATTTATTGAGCGCTTACTGTGTCCACATGTTTTGTTTTGTTGTCTGTCTTCCCCTTTTAGACTGTGAGCCTGTTGGGTAGGGACCATCTCTACATGTTGCCAACTTGTACTTCCCAAGGGCTTAGTACAGTGCTCTTCACACAGTAAGCGCTCAATAAATGCGATTGAATGAATGAATGAATGAATGAAAAACTCCTGGCTATCGGCTCTAAGGTTCTCCACCACCTCTCTCTCCTTCCGTCCTCTTCACCCACAAACCCCAGCCCATGCTATATCCCTTCCAAACAAATTTCTAGACTGTGAGCCCACTGTTGGGTAGGGACTGTCTCTATATGTTGCCAACTTGTACTTCCCAAGCACTTAGTACAGTGCTCTGCACACAGTAAGCGCTCAATAAATGCGATTGAATGAATGAATGAATCTTACTGTTCCTCACTCTCACCTCTTTACCCCAGGCCTCTTTCTCCCTCGTGACCTTCCCCTTCAAATCTGCCAGACCACAGTCCTTCCCACCTGCAAATCCTCCCCCCTCCAAGAGGTAATTCCTGATTATTTTCTTCTTCCCAGCTCATGCTCTCTGAATTACTACCTCTCAGCATCACTGCGCTCACAGCCACCTAGTCATAAAAATAATAGTACTTACAATAGTAGTATTTGTTAAGCGCCTTCTTCGGGTCCAGCACTGCCCTAAGCGATGGGGTAGATCAAAGGTAATCAGGTTGGATAAAGTCCTTGTCCCCCATGAGACTCACAGTCTAAATAGGAGGGAGAATAGGTATTGAATTCTCCTTTTACAAATGAGACAGCTGAGGCACAGAGACATTAAGCGACTTGCCCAAGATCACACAGCAGGCAAGTGGCAGATTTGAGACTGGAACCCAGTTCTTTGGCTCTTTCCACTAGACCATACTGCTTCTGTACTTACCAAATTACAAACTCTTCTATTTTAGCACTTTTTTCTCCTATCCATCTTTCTGTTTCAAGTTAGAACAATTGCATAGCTCTTCTTAACTATATCATTTTATGTCTTGTCTCCTTTCTTTTAAAAGAAACTTTTATTAAGCCCTTACTTTGTGCTGGGCACTATACTAAGCACCTGGATAGATACCAGATAATCAGGTTGGATATCAAGCGCTTTGTCCAGTGCTCTGCACACAGTAAGCGCTCAATAAATACAACTGAATGAATGAATACCGTCCCTTTGCCAAATGAGGCTCTCAGTCTTTATCTTCATTTTAGAGAGGAGGTAACTGAGGCACAGAGAAGTGAAGAGACTTGCCCAAGGTCATGTGGCAGACGGATGACAGAGCCAGGATTAGAACCCAGCCCCTTGGACTCCAGGCCTGGGCTCTATCCATTAAGCCATGTTGCTTCTTGTAAGATCATATGCTCTTTAAGAGTTGAAATTAATTGTGTCTTTAACTTTAATCCTCTCAGTAGCACCTAGTACACCTAGTACGGACGCATTAGTGATTGATTAATCATGAATGTCATTAGTACCAAGGATCGATCCATTCTAGTACTATCATTTTTCCGTGTCCTCAAAGACCCCATGGTATTAGAAAATATGCATGTTTGCTATTATGCATTTTAAGCAGCCTAGGGAATAGAGCATGTTTCCTATTATGCATTTTAAGCAGAGTGGCCTAGGGAATAGAGCACGGACTTGGAAATCGGAAGGATTTGGATTCTAATTCCGGCTCTGCCGTTTGCCTGCTGTGGGACCTTGGACAAGTCACTTCACTTCCTCTGTGCCTCAGTTCCCTCATCTGGAAAATGAGGATTGAGACTGTGAGCCCCGTGTGGGACAGGGACTGCATCCAACCCGATTTGCTTGTATCCATCTCAGCGTTTAGTACAGTGCCTGGCACATAGTAAATGCTTAACAAATACCATAATTCTTATTATTAAGATTGTGAGCCCTTGTGGGACATGGACTGTGTCCAACCTGACTAGCTTTTATCTACCTCAGCGCTTAGAACAGTGCCTGGCACATAGCAAGCGCTTAACAAATACCGTCATCATCATCATCATAGTAACTGCGTAAATACCATATAAAAAAAATTAATGGGAGAGTTTGCACTGTTTTATAATGAAACGAATGTACGGCTCTTTGTAATATTTGAAGAAATTCATATTATTCCCAATACAGTTCACCCTGAAACTCTCTTTTTTTCAAATCCAAATTTGGTGAGGAGACAGTGTACCCTGCTCATTCGCCATATCTTTTCCCAGCAAGCCAAGTGAATCGGTTTTTGGCCGTGAATCACATTTAAAATCAGGATGGAAAAGCTAAACCATGAACAACGGCATTTTTCCGTGCTGAAAGAGAAGATAAACTAAAATAAATGAAGTGAAAAGTCTCAGCATACCTGTTAGGACCGTTTTAGCTCCTCTAGAATAACTTCCTAATTGCAGTTGTACCAAATTAGCTTGTTAATGTTCAAGTGGGAAGGGGAAGGAATCCAAATTTCTTTGGGAGAATGATTGGGAGCACAGAGCGTGCTCTGCTGCCATCCTGTGAGTACACGACAGGTGGGAATCAGTTTTAATGGTGGAAACTTTGTTCATTCATTCATTCATTCAATCGTATTTATTGAGCGCTTACTGTGTGCAGAGCACTGTACTAAGCGCTTGGGAAGTACAAGTTGGCAACATATAGAGACGGTCCCTACCCAACAGCGGGCTTTGTCTGTCTCGCTGCCGACCTGTTGCCCGTGCCCTGTCTCTGGCCGGGAACACCCCCCATCTTCATCTCTATATGTTGCCGATTCGTACTTCCCAAGCGCTTAGTACAGTGCTCTGCACACAGTATCGCTCAATAAATACGAATAAATGAATGAATGAATAATAATGATGGCATTTGTTAAGCACTTACAATGTGCCAAGCACTGTTGTAAGTGCTGGAATAGATAGAAGGTAATCAGTCCCTCTCCCACATAGGGCTCACGCTCTTAATCCCCATTTTACAGATGGGGTAACTGAGGCCCAGAGAAGTGAAGTGACTTGCCTGAGGTCACACAGCATTCATTTATTCAATCGTATTGAGCACTTACTGTGTGCAGAGCACTGTACTAAGCCCTTGGGAAGTACGAGTCGGCAACATATAGAGACGGTCCCTACCCAACAACGGGCTCACAGTCTAGAAGGGGGAGGCAGACAACCAAACAAAACATGTGGACAGGTGTCAAGTCATCAGAATAAATAGAAATAACGCTAGATGCACATCATTAACTAAATAGAATAGTAAATATGTACAAGTAAAGTAGAGTAATTAATCTGTCCAAATATATATACAGGTGCTGCGGGGAGGGGAAGGAGGTAGGGCGGGGGGATGGGGAGGAAGAGAGGAAAAAGGGGGTTCAATCTGGGAAGGCCTCCAGAGGCGGGATTAGAACCCATGACCTTCTGACTCCCATGCTCGTGCTCTGTCCACGAAGCCACGCTGCTTCTCCGCCGAGCAAAATACAACTCTCCCCACCTTCAAAGCCTTACTAAAATTACATCTCCAAGAGGCCTTCCCTAATTAAGCCCTCCTTTCCTCTTCTCCCACTCCCTCCACATCACCCTTGCACTTGGATTTGCCCCCTTTATTCACCCCACCCTCAGTCTGTCAACACTGATGTCTATATCCATAATCTCTTTATTTCTATTTAGAGAAGCAGCATGGCTCAGTGGAAAGAGCCCGGGCTTGGGAGTCAGAGGTCATGGGTTCGAATCCCACTCCACCACCTGTCTGCTATGTGACCTTGGGCAAGTCACTTAACTTCTCTGAGCCTCAGTGACCTCATCTGTAAAATGGGGGTGAAGACTGTGAGCCTCACGTGGGACAACCTGGTCACCTTGTATCCCCCCCAGCACTTAGAACAGTGCTTTGCACATAGTAAGCGCTTAACAAATGCCATCATCACCATTATTATTATTATTCTATTAATGCCTGTCTCCCCCTCTAGACTGTAAGCTTGTTATGGGCAGGGAACGTTTCTACCAACTCTGCTGATCTCGTAATAATAATGATGGCATTTATTAAGCGCTTACTATGTGCAAAGCACTGTTCTAAGCGCTGGGGAGGTTATAAGGTGATCAGGTTGTCCCATGGGAGGCTCACAGTCTTAATCCTCATTTTACAGATGAGGTAACTGAGACACAGAGGAGTTAAGTGAAGTGCCCAAAGTCACACAGCTGACAATTGGTGGCGGCTGGATTTGAACCCATGACCTCTGACTCCAAAGCCCGTGCTCTTTCCACTGAGCCATGCTAATTCTCATCTCCTACTCCCCCAAGCGCTTAGTACAGTGCTCTGCGCCCAGCCAGTGCTCAATAAATAGGATCGATTGGAAACGGGTAGCAGAGCGCGTGGGTTTGAGAGCCTAATTTTTCCACAAGAGTTTAGTGCTCCGGGAAGCAGTGACTTGAAACATGCTGGGGAGTAGAGAACAACATGGCCTAATGGATAGACCTGTATATATGTATATATGTTTGTACATATTTGTTACTCTGTTTATTTTACTTGTACATATCTATTCTATTTATTTTATTTTGTTAGTATGTTTGGTTTTGTTCTCTGTCTCCCCCTTCTAGACTGTGAGCCCGCTGTTGGGTAGGGACCGTCTCTATATGTTGCCAACTCGTACTTCCCAAGCGTTTAGTACAGTGCTCTGCACACAGTAAGCACTCAATAAATACGATTGATGATGATGATAGAGCACACACCCAGAGGCAGAAGGTCATGAGTTCTAATCCCGCCTCCTCCACTTGTCTGGTGTATGGCCTTGGGCGAGTCACTTCACTTCTCTGGGCCTGTTCCCTCATCTGTAAAATGGGGATTCAGACTGTGAGCCCCATGTGGGACAGGGACTGTGTCCAACCCAATTTGCTTCTATCCACCCTTAGCTTAGTACAGTGTCTGGCACATAGTAAGCGCTTAACAAATGCAACAGTTATTATTCTTATTACCTAATGTGGTGTCCCTGGCATCCTCTATATTGTCAGCTCCTTGTGGGCAGGGAACACGTCGACCACCCCTTTTATCCCGTAATAATAATCGTGATGTTTGTTAAGCACATACAAGGGACAAGAAATGTACTAAATGCTGCGATGGGGATCAGGTCCCGCATGGGGCTCCCAGTGTAAGTACAACGAAGAACAGGGATTGAATCCCCATTTTATAGATGGGGGAACTGAGGTACATCATCGTCATCAATCGTATTTATTGAGCGCTGACTGTGTGCACTGTACTAAGCTCTTGGGAAGTACAAGTTGGCAACATATAGAGACAGTCCCTACCCAATAGTGGGCTCACAGTCTAAAAGGGGGAGACAGAGCACAAAACCAAACATACTAACAAAATAAAATAAATAGAATAGGTATGTAGAAATAAAATAAATAAATGAATAAATACATAAATAAGTAAATAAATACATAAATAGAGTAATAATAAATAAATACAGTAATAAGGTACAGAGAAATGAGGTGACCTACCCAAGGTCTCACAGCAGAAAAAGTGGCAGGGCCGGGATTAGAAACCAGGTCCTCTGACGCCCAGGCTCTTTCCATGAATCAATCAATCAATCAATCGTATTTATTAAGCACTTACTATGTGCAGAGCACTGTACTAAGCGCTTGGGAAGTACAAATTGGCAACACATAGAGACATGAAGCCACGCTGCTTCTCTACTCTCCCAGACCCTTAGAACAGTGCTCTGCACATAGTAATCACTCAGTCAATACCAATGATTGATTGGTGGAAACCTAACCATATTTAGGCCCCAGAAAGTGAAACTGCCACTGAACAGTTTTCGACTGGCCCTTCCCAGCACTCAGATAACAAACACCCACGTTGAAACAAGCACGCGGCCTCGGTTTTATTTAATATAGTCATTTGTGGAAGCCACAGTTAGTTGTTAAATGACGGCGGGTTGGGGGATCGGGGAAAAAAAGAAAGGTAGTGGCCCACCTGGTGTTTCTGCGGATTAAGCTTTTGCGGATAGAAAAGTGAATTTGTACATGCTGTGCTGTAAACCAAGAAATGAAGCTGGTCCTAATAAGTGGTTTTCCTTTAGTGTTTATAGCAAAAGTATTGAAGAGACTCTTCCCTCCTGATGTCGGTTCCTCTTCTATAAATGTCCCCAGTGACCCGCCACAGACCTCAGTGGAAAATCCTACCTCGAAATCAAAGCAAGAACCAGAGAAACCTCCACCTTCAACGGGTAATGCCGCTTGCCCGCTTCCATGTAATGAAATGCTTATTTGGTTTTGAGACTTAGATTATTCTAATAGATTTTTCTACTGTTGTAGTTGGCATTTAGGTTGAATACTGTTCTAATTGTACTCTCCCTAATGTTCAGTACAGTGGTCGGTACACAGTAAGCGCTCAATAAATACCAGTGGTTGACCGTAAGCTCATTATGGGCAGGAAACCACGTCTGCTCATTCCATCTTGCTCTCCCAAGTGCTTAGTACAGAGCCCTGTACATAGGAAGCGCTCATTAAATTCAATTGATTGTCCGTCTGCAATCATTCTTTGACCATGGAAAAATTTATACCATCTCCGCTGGAGCCTTCTGACATGTATGATTATCATATGATTATGTATGATTATCAGAGAAGCAGCATGGCTCAGTGGAAATAGCATGGGCTTGGGAGTCAGTGGTCACGGGTTCTAATCCTAGCCCTGCCACTTGTCAACTGTGTGACTTTGGGCCCGTCACTTCACTTCTCTGTGCCTCAGTTCCCTCATCTGTAAAATGGGGGTGAAGACTGAGCCCCACGTGGGACAGCCTGATTACCTTGTATCTATCCCAGTGCTTAGAACGGTGCTTGGCACATAGTAAGCACTTAACAAATGCCATTATTATTATTATTATTATTATTTTGAGCCACTCGGAAGCCAGATCCAACTTCTAAATCCAGGTTTCAGAAGGCAGATCGAGCCGGCAGACAGACTTTGGGAAATGTGAGGGGTTGAAAAGAACCATCCTTTCTGTTCATTTAGGTTATCAGTAGAGCTTATCCCTGAGAGTAAACTTTTGGATACCTCATCTTTTTCTTCTAATTATAGTCCATTTAAAAATTGAACTTAAAACAAAGGCCTCACCTGTTTTAGCTGGTTCACTGGGCATCATAGGGACCTCTCCTCATTAATGAAGAAGGAAGCAGGCATGGCCTACTGGATAAAGCAAGGACTTGGGAGTCAGAACACCTGGATTCTAGTCCCATCTCTGTCATATTTTTCTTCTTTATCAACTGTGCCTCAGTTCCCGCTCCGTTTTAAGTAAGATTCCTTTCATCCTGGACCTTTTCCTTTCCAGTTCTCTACTCCTCCTCGCCCTAACTGAAACATGGCTGTCGTCGGACGACACGGTCTCTTCTGCTGCTCTCTGCAGTGCAGGCCTCTTCTTCTCCCACTCCCCCAGACTCACTGGAAAAGGAGGAGGTGTCGGTTTCCTTCTCGCCCCCCAATGTCGCTTTCGCACTATCCCTCCTCCCCCTTCCCTTTCCTTCCCCTCCTTTGAAGCCCACATTATTCGCCTCTACCACCCCCTCCAGATTCTTGTAGCCGTCATCTACCGCCCTCCGGGCCCCACTTCCAACTTCTTTAACGACTTTGACCCCTTCCTCACATTCCTTCTCTCCTTCTCCATGCCCACTCTGATCCTTGGAGACTTCAATATCCACATGGATATCCCTAACGACTCCTCTGCCGCCCGCCTTCTATCTCTCCTTGATGCTGCCAACCTCTTCCTCCACCCCACCTCACCCACTCACCAACTTGGTCATACCCTCGACCTCATCATCTCCTACCGCTGCACTGTGTCCACCCTCACCAACTCTGTGATCCCTCTCTCTGATCATAATCTTCTCACCTGCCTCCTCACTCACACTCCTTTCCCCTGTAAATCCGTATTACTCCCTCACAGAGATCTCCGCTCTCTGGACCCCACCCATCTTTCGGAACGCCTCACACCCCACCTCGCCGCCCTCTCCTCTCTACCCAGTCTTGATGATCAGATTACTGCTCTCAACTCTACCCTTTCTACTCAGCTAGACTCGCTCGCTCCCCTTTCCCTTCGCCGCTCTCGCACCACTAACCCACAGCCCTGGATCACTGCCACTGTCCGCCTCCTTCGCTCTTATGCTCGAGCTGCCGAACGCTGCTGGCGAAAGTCTAAACACCATGCCAACCTCGTTCACTTCAAGTTTATCCTTTCCTGCCTTAACTCAGCCCTCTCTTCTGCCAGACAAAACTATTTCTCCTCCCTTATTGACACCCATGCCCATCACCCCCGCCAGCTCTTCCGTACATTCAACTCCCTTCTCAGGCCCCCGGTTCCTCCCCCTCCTCCTTCCCTCACCCCCAACGATCTGGCCTCCTACTTCATTAACAAAATTAAATCCATCAGGTCCGACCTCCCCAAAGTCTCTTCCCCCCCTTCTCCAACCCCCCGGCTCTCAACATTCTCTGCTACTCTCCCATCCTTCCCAGTGGTATCCTCAGAGGAACTCTCCTCCCTCCTCTCAAGTGCTACTCCGGCCACCTGTGCTTCTGACCCTATTCCCTCTCATCTTATGAAATCTCTCGCTCCATCCCTTCTCCCCTCCTTAACTTCCATCTTCAACCGCTCACTCTCCACTGGTTCCTTCCCCTCTGCCTTCAAACATGCCCATGTCTCTCCCATCCTAAAAAAACCCTCTCTTGACCCCACCTCACCTTCTAGTTATCGTCCCATATCCCTCCTACCATTCCTTTCCAAACTCCTTGAACGAGTTGTCTACACGCGCTGCCTAGAATTCCTCAACAACAACTCTCTCCTCGACCCCCTCCAGTCTGGCTTCCGTCCCCTTCATTCCACGGAAACTGCGCTCTCAAAGGTCACCAATGACCTCCAGCTTGCCAAATCCAACGGCTCATACTCTGTCCTAATCCTCCTCGACCTCTCAGCTGCCTTTGACACTGTGGACCACCCCCTTCTCCTCAACACGTTATCTGACCTTGGCTTCACAGACTCCGTCCTCTCCTGGTTCTCCTCTTATCTCTCCGGTCGTTCTTTCTCAGTCTCTTTTGCAGGCTCCTCCTCCCCCTCCCATCCTCTTACTGTGGGAGTTCCCCAAGGTTCAGTGCTTGGTCCCCTTCTGTTCTCAATCTACACTCACTCCCTTGGTGACCTCATTCGCTCCCACGGCTTCAACTATCACCTCTACGCTGATGACACCCAGATCTACATCTCTGCCCCTGCTCTCTCCCCCTCCCTCCAGGCTCGCATCTCCTCCTGCCTTCAGGACATCTCCATCTGGATGTCCGCCCGCCACCTAAAGCTCAACATGTCGAAGACTGAGCTCCTTGTCTTCCCTCCCAAACCTTGTCCTCTCCCTGACTTTCCCATCTCTGTTGACGGCACTACCATCCTTCCCGTCTCACAAGCCCGCAACCTTGGTGTCATCCTCGACTCCGCTCTCTCATTCACCCCTCACATCCAAGCCGTCACCAAAACCTGCCGGTCTCAGCTCCGCAACATTGCCAAGATCCGCCCTTTCCTCTCCATCCAAACCGCTACCCTGCTAATTCAAGCTCTCATCCTATCCCGTCTGGACTACTGCACTAGCCTTCTCTCTGATCTCCCATCCTCGTGTCTCTCTCCACTTCAATCCATACTTCATGCTGCTGCCCGGATTATCTTTGTCCAGAAACGCTCTGGACATATCACTCCCCTCCTCAAAAACCTCCAATGGCTACCGATCAATCTGCGCATCAGGCAGAAACTCCTCACCCTGGGCTTCAAGGCTCTCCATCACCTCGCCCCCTCCTACCTCACCTCCCTTCTCTCCTTCTACTGCCCAGCCCACCCCCTCCGCTCCTCCACCACTAATCTCCTCACTGTACCTCGCTCTCGCCTGTCCCGCCATCGACCCCCGGCCCACGTCATCCCCCGGGCCTGGAGTGCCCTCCCTCTGCCCATCCGCCAAACTAGCTCTCTTCCTCCCTTCAAGGCCCTGCTGAGAGCTCACCTCCTCCAGGAGGCCTTCCCAGATTGAGCCCCTTCTTTCCTCTCCCCCTCGTCCCCCTCTCCATCCCCCCGCCTTACCTCCTTCCCCTCCCCACAGCACCTGTATATATGTATATATGGTTGTACATATTTATTACTCTGTTTATTTATTTATTTATTTATTTTACTTGTACATTTCTATCCTACTTATTTTATTTTGTTGGTATGTTTGGTTCTGTTCTCTGTCTCCCCCTTTTAGACTGTGAGCCCACTATCGGGTAGGGACTGTCTCTATGTGATGCCAATTTGTACTTCCCAAGCGCTTAGTACAGTGCTCTGCACATAGTAAGCGCTCAATAAATACGATTGATTGATTGATTGATTCCCTCGGAGAACCAGTGTGGCTTAGAGGAAAAAGCATGGGCTTGGGAGTCAGACGTCATGGGTTTTTTTTTTTTAATGGCATTTATTAAGCGCTTACTATGTGCAAAGCACCGTTCTAAGCGCTGGGGAGGTTACAAGGTGATCAGTTTGTCCCATGTGGGGCTCACAGTCTTAATCCCCATTTTACAGATGAGGGAACTGGGGCACAGAGAAGTTAAGTGACTTGCCCAAAGTCACGCAGCTGACCATTGGCGGAGCCGGGATTTGAACCCATGACCTCTGACTCCAAAGCCCGGGCTCTTTCCACTGAGCCACGCTGCTTCTCAATCTGGTTCTAATCCCGGCTCTGCCACTTGTCTGCTGTGTGACTTTGGGCAAGTCATTTCACTTGTCTGGGCCTCAGTTCCCTCATCTGGAAAATGGGGATTGACTGTGAGCCCCATGTGGGACAACCTGATTACCTTGTATCCCCCCAGCGCTTAGAAAAGTGCTTGGCACATAGTAAGCGCTTAACAAATGCCATTATTATTATTATTATTATTCCCTCAACTGCAAAATGGGAGTTCAACAAATACCACAATCATTATCATGAGTATTATGATCATTATGATTAATAATAATGGTAATAATGACAACTGACAACTACTATTGATGAATGACAACTACTATTCTATTTACTTCATCAATGATAATAATAATAATGTTGGTATTTGTTACGCGCTTACTATGTGCAAAGCACTGTTCTAAGCGCCGGGGTAGATACAAGGTAATCAGGTTGTCCCACGAGGGGCTCAGAGTCTTCATCCCCATGTTACAGATGAGGGAACTGAGGCCCAGAGAAGTGAAGTGACTTGCCCAAAGTCACGCAGCTGACAAGTGGCGAAGCCGGAATTTGAACCCATGACCCCTGACTCCAAAGCCCGGGCTCTTTCCACTGAGCCACGCTGCTTCCCCTATGCACAATGATGTGCATCTAGCTTTACTTCTATTTATTCTGATGACTTGACACCTGACCACATGTTTTGTTTTATTCTCTGTCTCCCCCTTCTAGACTGTGAGCCCGCTGTTGGGTAGGGACCGTCTCTATATGTTGCCCACTTGTACTTCCCAAGCGCTTAGTGCAGTGCCCTGCACACAGTAAGTGCTCAATAAATACGAGTGAATGAATGAATCAGCGCTGGAGAAGCAGCGTGGCTCACTGGAAAGAGCCCGGGCTTTGGAGTCAGAGTTCATGGGTTCAAATCCCGGCTCCGCCAATTGTCAGCTGTGTGGCTTTGGGTAAGTCACTTCACTTCTCTGGGCCTCAGTTCCCTCATCTGTAAAATGGGGATTAAGACTGTGAGCCCCCCATGGGACAACCTGATCACCTTGTAAACTCCCCAGCGCGTAGAACAGTGCTTTGCACATAGTAAGCGCTTAATAAATGCCATCATTATTATTATTATTATGAATGAACGAGCTGCATTTAGGAGAACACTCGTTTGTTTTGTGGCATTTGTTAAGTGCTTACTATGTGTCAAACAGTGTTCTAAGCACTGGAGTAGGTACAGGTCAAGGGAAAGGGAAAGGAGGGGCTCAGTGTGGGAAGGCCTCCTGGAGGAGGTGAGCTCTTAATAGGGCTTTGAAGGGAGGAAGAGAGCTAGCTTGGCGGATGTGCGGAGGGAGGGCATTCCAGGCCAGAGGTAGGATGTGGGCCAGGGGTTGTCGGTGGGACAGGGAAGAACGAGGCCCACTGAGGAGGTGAGCGGAGGCAGAGGAGCGGAGGGTGTGAGCCGGACTGGAGGAGGACAGAAGAGAGGTGAGGTAGGAGGGGGCAAGGAGATGGACAGCTTTGAAGCCGTGTCCTATTATGCCTCCCTTGATGATGATGATGGCATTTGTTAAGCACTTACTATGTGCAAAGCACTGTTCTAAGCGCTGGGGTGATCAGGTTGTCCCACGTGGGGCTCACAGTCTTCATCCCCATTTTACAGATGAAGTAACTGAGGCACAGAGAAGTTAAGTGGCTTGCCCAAGATTACACAGCTGACGTGGTGGAGCAGGGATTCGAACCCATGACCCCTGGCTCCCAAGCCCGTACTCTTTCTGCTGAACCACGCTGCTTCTCCACCATCTGCCAGCGGAGCGCTTTCATGTCCTCGAAAATACTTGGTCAACTCCCTTCTGTGGGTATAGATCTTATC
The DNA here is from genome assembly GCF_015852505.1 of Tachyglossus aculeatus. Lineage (NCBI taxonomy): Eukaryota > Metazoa > Chordata > Mammalia > Monotremata > Tachyglossidae > Tachyglossus > Tachyglossus aculeatus. The sequence continues at coordinate 8,129,508 of NC_052101.1, read as the reverse complement.
CTCCATTGCTTCCACTTACCGGTAGTTTCTTTTAGTACCCGTTTGGTCCAGTAGACTGTAAACTCATCGTGGACTCAAACTCCTTCCACATTTTTGCATGTAATTGTCAATCCCCGGGGCTTAATGCGGGTCCTGGCTCACTTAGATTTGGAGGTGAGGCGTTGTGTCTTCTACATTTGTTGCACCCCCTCTCGCCCCCCACCAAATGCTTAATTCAATGCTGTGTGCACAGTAGGGACTTAATTCATTTAACCAAATTTATCGAGTGCTTCCTGTGTGCGGAGTACTGTACTAAACGCTTGGGAGAGTACATTATAACAATAGACACATTCCCTGCCCACAGCGAGCTTTAGTTTTCACTTTATAACTGTCGGTGTCAAGGGTTTAATTGGGTCACACAAAATTTAGAGCCAGAGGTGTCTTTCTTTGCCAATTTGTACTTCCCAAGCGCTTAGCACAGTGCTCTGCACACAGTAAGCACTCAATAAATACGATTGATTGATTGATTTCTTGCCTCTTGTCTCTCAGAGGGTGATGGAGAGATCCCGCCTTGTCGCCGGTTCTACACAGCCAGCCCGCCTCCTGAGGGATATGTCGCCGATCCCCTGGAATGTGCCAATTTCGAGAAATCGGAAAACTCTGGCAGCAGTGAAGATCCAGAGGGTAAGGAGTTAGCCTTTATCATTGTCTTTTTAACTGTTGTTGGTTTAAAAAAAAAAAATCAAGGAAGAACATCCTTAGTACAAAAATGGAGCACCAGCCATTAGACGGCAGTTTGCCGGTAGGTTTTGTGGGAAGTTTGCAAATCTGGCATGGCCAGTTTCACTTCGGCAGCACCTCACCTTTGACTGAGCCCCTTCTTTCCTCTCCCCCTCGTCCCCCTCTCCATCCCCCCATCTTACCTCCTTCCCTTCCCCACAGCACCTGTATATATGTATATATGGTTGCACATATTTATTACTCTATTTATTTATTTATTTATTTATTTATTTATTTTACTTGTACATTTCTATCCTATTTATTTTATTTTGTTGGTATGTTTGGTTTTGTTCTCTGTCTCCCCCTTTTAGACTGTGAGCCCACTGTTGGGTAGGGACTGTCTCTGTGTGTTGCCAATTTGTACTTCCCAAGCGCTTAGTACAGTGCTCTGCACATAGTAAGCGCTCAGTAAATACGATTGATTGATTGATTGATTGATTGAAGCAAAATGAAATATTTGCTACTTACCGGTAGTTTCGTTTAGTACCTGTTTGGTCCAGTGCACTGTAAACTCATCGTGGAATCAGACTCCTTCCACATTTTTGCATGTAGTTCTCAATTCTCAGTGCTTAATGTGGCTCACTTTGATTTGGAGGTGAGGCATTGTGTCTCCCACATTTGTTGCACGCCCCCCACCAAATGCTTTGTTCAGTGCTGTGTGCACAGTAGGGAAATAATAATCCATGTAATTCTTAGATGTTCTCTCGGCTCATCATCCTCATCAATCGTATTTATTGAGCGCTTACTATGTGCAGAGCACTGTACTAAGCGCTTGGGAAGTACAAATTGGCAACATACAGAGACAGTCCCTACCCAACAGTGGGCTCACAGTCTAAAAGACTCCTTTCGAAAGGCTCCTTTCGAAGCGAGCTTTTTTTGAATAAAATCATGAAAACGTCCAAGTCCCGAAATGTCTTCTCGGAAACGACACCACGCCAAATAATAATAATGATGTTGTTATTTGTTAAGTGCTTACTATGCGCCAAGCACCGTCCTGAACGCTGCGGGGGGATACAAGGTAATCAAGGTTGTCCCACGTGGGGCTCACAGTCCTCATCCCCATTTTACAGATGAGGAAACTGAGGCACGGGGAAGTTAAGTGACTTGCCCAGAGTCACACAGCTGACAAGTGGAGGAGCCGGGATCTGAACCCCTGATCTCTGATTCCCGAGCCCGTGTTCTTTCCACTGAGCCCCGTTGCTTCCCTAAAATTAAGCACGCGTTCTGGCACAACCGATTGCCCACGTGGGTCTTAGAGGTGGCTGATGGGATCGATTGCTGAGGAGGTGGAGGATCGTTGGGGAAGGCCTCCTGGAGGAGGAGGTGGCGATTTTTAGAGCTGCCTTGAAGGTGAAGAAAGGGACGGTTGGGTGGATTTGGAGGTGAGAGGGCGAGGAATGAATGGGGCATAAGTCTTTTAGACTGTGAGCCCACTGTTGGGTAGGGACTGTCTCTATATGTTGCCAACTTGTACTTCCCAAGCGCTTAGTACGGTGCTCTGCACACATTAAGCACTCAATAAATACGATTGATGATGACATAAATGGGGGAACGGAGAGCGAGGCGCCTCTTGGACGTTAGCTCGGTCCGAACACAGAGTGCCAGCCCAGTTGTGGTGTGAAGGGGACAGAGTGTCGAGTCCAGGGGCAGGAGGGGGAGCCGAGGAAGGTAGAGAAAAGAGCGGAAAATCTTGCACGAGGGTACTCAGAGAAGGGGTATGTAAGTCGCAATCGGCTGGAGATGTTTTGGGAGGCACTAAAGTGCTGGGTTTGGCAGATTTTCCCTCGGCCTCCCATTCCCCTGGTAGCTGTGCTTCCTCCCACAGTGCCTCCAGCTCGCCAACACGCTTAGGAGAGGGAGTGGGCGAGAGGAAACTAAAGAACCACCCGGCGAAAGGTCTTTATGCACTGCCATTCTCCTCTTACCCAGATTTCCCAAAGGAAAGGCATGGCCTAGTAGAAAGGGCCTGGGCATCAGAGGATTCCTGTTGTTGGGCAGGGATTGTCTCTATTTGTTGCCGAAATGTACTTTCCAAGCGGTTAGTACAGTGCTCGGCACACAGTAAGCACTCTATAAATATGATTGAATGAAATAATTCTCATCCCAGCTCAGCCACCTGCCTGCTGGGTGACCTTGGACAAGTCACTTCAATCAATCAATCAATCAATCGTATTTATTGAGCGCTTACTTTGTGCAGAGCACTGTACTAAGCGCTTGGGAAGTACAAGCTGGCAACATATAGAGACGGTCCCTACCCAACAGTGGGCTCACAGTCACAGTCATTCTTCTGTGCTTCAGTTTCCTCATCTGTAAAATGGGGATTCTGTACCTGTTCTCCTACTTCTATTCTGAGCCCCATGTGGGCAGGGCTGGTGGCTTTTTTTCTGTGATATTAAGTGCGTACTATGTGCCAAGCGCTGTATGAGGCGCTGGGGTAGATACAGGCTAAGCGGGTTGGACAAAGTCCATGTCCTACATGAGGCTCGTGGTCGTAATCTCCATTTGACGTAGGCGGTAACTGAGGCAAAGAGAAGTGAAGTGACTCGCTCAAAATCACCCAGCAGACACATGGCAGAGCGGAATTGGAACCCACTCCCAGGCCCAGGCTCTGTCTGTGACTGACTCGATTAACACTTATCTACCTCAGTGCTTAGTCCAATGCTCATCACGTAATACGCGCTTAAGAAATACATAGGAAAAGAGCTTTTTTGCCAGGCTAAAAATTATTAGCGTGTTCCACTTGTGTCATCAGGCTCACACGTGCATTCACATTCAGCAGTGTGAAATGAAGGTGCATTAGAACCTTCTAGAATCCTCTCCTTCCAATCAATCAATCAATCGTATTTATTGAGCGCTTACTCTGTGCAGAGTACTGTACCAGGCGCTTGGGAAGTACAAGTCGACAACGTATAGAGACGGTCCCTACCCAACAGTGGGCTCACAGTCTAGAAGAGTCACGCGGAGCGGGTAACGGAGTCACGGTCAAGTGGAGGGGGAACTGAGACAAGGAGAAGGTACTTCCCCCGAGGTTGGTTCGGCACACAATATGCAGAGAAGCTGCATGGCTCAGTGGAAAGAGCCCGGGCTTTGGAGTCAGAGGTCATGGGTTCAAATCCCAGCTCCACCAGTTGTCAGCTGTGTGACTTTGGGCAAGTCACTTCACTTCTCTGGGCCTCAGTTACCTCATCTGTAAAATGGGGATGAAGACTGAGCCCCCCGTGGGACAATCTGATCACCTTGTAACCTCCCCAGAGCAGTGCTTTGCACATAGTTAGCGCTTAATAATTCATTCATTCATTCAGTCGTATTTATTGAGTGCTTACTGTGTGCAGAGCACTGTACTAAGCACTTGGGAAGTACAAGTTGGTAACATATAGAGACGGTCCCTACCCAACAGCGGGCTCACAGTCTAGAAGGGGGAGACAGACAACAAAACAAAACATATTAACAAAATAAAATAAATAGAATTAATATGTACAAGTAAAATAAATAAAGTAATAAATACGTACAAACATATATACATATATACGGGTGCTGTGGGGAGGGGAAGGAGGTAAGGCGGGGGGGAGGGGGAGGGGGAGAGGAAGGAGGGCTCAGTGTGGGAAGGCCTCCTGGAGGAGGTGAGCTCTCAGTAGGGCCTTGAAGGGAGGAAGAGAGCGAGCTTGGCGGATGGGCAGAGGGAGGGCATTCCGGGCCCGGGGGAGGACGTGGGCCGGGGGTCGATGGCGGGACAGGCGAGAGCGAGGTACGGTGAGGAGATCAGCGGTGGAGGAGCGGAGGGTGCGGACTGGGCTGTAGAAGGAGAGAAGGGAGGTGAGGTAGGAGGGGACAAGGTGATGGACAGCCTTGAAGCTGAAAATAAATGCCATCATTACTATTATTATTATCTTCATTTCCTTTTTAAACGATTGACGGGTTAGCTCTGTCAGAAAACGCGGGTTGAAATCCTACGAACGACCTCTTCGTTTCCGGATTTGAAGAGTGAGAGACGGATCTATTGGCTCCCAAGAGAGGGAAGGTTTAGACTTAACCTTGTCGTTCCGGGCCGGCTTCTCCCAAATCAGAATGTCAACCCCTGAGAGAGTAAGACATCAGCTCCGGTATATCTTTCCAGTACTCTGTGTCTGGTTCAGAATCCAAATGTGGGTCTTGCCCCTGGTTTCCTCTTGCTCGAGTTTCCTCTGGTTTGTCTCCCCTTGCTCACCTTATTCTCACCGTGGGCAGGGAAGGTGTTTATCCACTGTATTAGACTGTACTTTCCCGAGGGCTTAGTTCAGTGTTTCGCACACAGTGAGCATGCAAAAGCACTCAAATACCATTGATTGATAGGTGCAGTAGAGGGCAGGCATCTGATGCCTGCCCTCAGGAAGTTACAGTCTAGTGTCTTTTCCGTTTATTTGCCTCCCCCTCTTCTGCCTGCTTATCACGGTGCTGTGGCTGTGAGCCCACTGTTAGGTAGGGACCGTCTCTATATGTTGCCAACTTGTACTTCCCAAGCGCTTAGTACAGTGCTCTGCACACAGTAAGCGCTCAATAAATACGATTGATTGATTGATTGAAATGCCACTGTCAAGATCAGCAGGATAAGGCAGATTTCATGCTATTCATTCCCACCTTTCCAGTTATGCATAGAGATGAAGCTAATACATATTCATTCATTCATTCAATCGTATTTATTGAGCGCTTACTGTGTGCAGAGCACTGTACTAAGCGCTTGGGAAGTACATCTTTGCATGCCGGGGAGATAGAGAATTCCACGGCAGTCGTAATGGAAATGATATTTATCGACCACCCTGTGCATCCGACGTACAGCACTAATGGCTTGAAATCCATCAGTCAGTCAATCAGAGAAGCAGCGTAGCTCAGTGGAAAGAGCCTGGGCTTTGGAGTCAGCGGTCATGGGTTCAAATCCTGGCTCCGCCACTTGTCAGCTGTGTGACTTTGGGCAAGTCACTTCACTTCTCTGTGCCTCAGTTCCCTCATCTGTAAAATGGGGATTAAGGCTGTGAGCCCCCCGTGGGACGACCTGTTCACCTTGTAACCTCCTCAGCTCTTAGAACAGTGCTCTGCACACAGTAAGCGCTTAATAAATAAATGCCATTATTAATCGTATTTGAATGCTCACTGTGTGCAGAGCACCAATACTGAGCACATAGTTGTTAGCACGATGGTTCCTGTCCACAGTGAGCTTACAACTAGAGGAGGAGACAGGCACTAATAGAAATAATTTATAAGTATAATATATAAGTAGATACTTAAGTGCTCCCCATGCCTCCCCACTTACACACACAAGTTAAGAGGTGAGAATTAGGAGTAAAGCCTGAATCAGATTCTCCAGAGAAGCAGCATCCCTTAGTGCAAAGAGCCCCAACTTGGGAGTCTGAGCCCACTGTTGGGTAGGGACCGTCTCTATATATTGCCAACTTGTAGTTTCCAAGCGCTTAGTACAGTGCTCTGCACACAGGAAGCGCTCAATAAATACAATTGAATGAATGAATGAGTCGGAGGACTTGGGTTCTAATCCAGCCTCCACCACTTGGCTGCTGTGTGACTTTAACTTCTCTGTGCCTCCGTTCCTTCATCTGTAAAATGGGGATTAAGACTGTGAGCCCCTCATGGGACAACCTATTTGCCTTGTAACCTCCCCAGCACTTAGAACAGTGCTTTGCACATAGTATGTGCTTAATAAATGCCATTGTTGTTGTTGTTATTATTATTGTTGTTGTTGTGGTGGTTTTTGTTGTTATTATTATTGTGAAGCAGAGAAGCCACGTGGCCAAGGGGTGGATAGACACCTCATCTGGAAAATAGGGAGTGAGACTGTGTGTCCCATGCGGGACAGGGACTGTATCCAACTTGGTACTTTCCAAGTGCTTAGTACAGTGCACTGCACACAGTAAGCGCTCAATAAATACGATTGGATGAATGTTTAGCTTGTATCTACCCCAGTGCATAGTACAGTGCCTGGCACAGAGTACACACTTAACAAATACCATTAAAAAAAAGGTCACATAGCAGGAAAATGGCAGAGCTGGGATTAATCTCCTGGGCTTCAGGTCTCAGGTTCTTTTTCCTAGACCATCTTTATCCATCCTTCTTTCTGTGAATAAGTTTTTCACGTGCAACTGAAAGTGGCAAGCCCAGTGTCGGCTGGTATTATCACTCCGACTTTTGTAAATGGCAAACCTGACAGAAATTTTGGCTGACCGAAGAACGCAGAAGACGCAAGGGAGGAGACTAGCAATCCAGGTCTCCAGTCGCAGGATTGTGAGAGTCTCTTCTTGCATTTAAACTCTACTTACAAATATCATCATCCTCAATTGTATTTATTGAGCGCTTACTATGTGCAGAGCACTGTACTAAGCGCTTGGGAAGTACAGATTGGCAGCATATAGAGACAGTCCCTACCCAACAGTGGGCTCACAGTCTAAAAGGGGGAGACAGAGAACAAAACCAAACATACTAACAAAATACAATAAATAGAATAGATATGTACAAGTAAAATAAATAAATAAATTTATTTATTATAGATATCCCTGACACATAAATGTATTCTCCCTGTTTCTCGCTCCACGTACACCGAAAATGATCCACTCTTTAGCCAGTTCCGTTTTCAGGGGAAAACGATAGTGGTTGTAATGAAGATTTAATTGATCTAAGCTTTGGTTCTGTTATTGGGAGTTCTCCAAGTGATATCGGTGCCTTCTTTGCTTTGAGACGGTCTGCCCCAGTTGAGGGAATGTTTTTTTTTTTCCTTCTTCTCCCTTATGATCTAGAAATTCTGGTCTCCGCTCCCGAAGTGATTACTGTAATGCATTACTTGGCATTCAGCTCATTTGATGAAATGGTTGCAGTTCTTACAAATGCAGCCTCAGATGCTGACAGGATCTGAGAGTCAAGCAGGTGCTGACTAGTCCCATTTTGTATTTTATTTACAAGGGGAGTGACTTCTAAAATATCAGTGATACTCTTGAGAGCGCTTAGTACAGTGCTCTGCACACAGTAAGCGCTCAATAAATGCGATTGATTGAGAGAAAAGTCGAGTTGCCTCTGTGATTCATCAAGTCCCATTCATCAAGTCCCATCCTCTCCCCCTCGTCCCCCTCTCCATCCCCCCCATCTTACCTCCTTCCCTTCCCCACAGCACCTGTATATATATATATATATGTTTGTACATATTTATTACTCTATTTATTTATCTTGTACATATCTATTCTATTTATTTTATTTTGTTAGTATGTTTGGTTTTGTTCTCTGTCTCCCCCTTTTAGACTGTGAGCCCACTGTTGGGTAGGGACTGTCTCTATATGTTGCCAATTTGTACTTCCCAAGCGCTTAGTACAGTGCTCTGCACATAGTAAGCGCTCAATAAATACGATTGATGATGATGATGATGCAGGTCGAAAAGAAATGGAGTAGTTCGATCCAACCTCCTGGAGAAGCAGAGTGGCTCAGTGGATAGAGCCCGGTCCCGGGAGTCAGAAGGTCATGGGTTCTAATCCCGGCTCCGCCACATGTCTGCTGTGTGACCTTGGGCAAGTCGCTTCTTTTCTGTGGGCCTCGGTTATCCCATCTGGAAAATGGGGGTTGAGCTTGTGAGCCCTGTATGGGACAGTCCAACCTAACTTGTAACTTTCCCAGTGCTTAGAACAGTGCTTGGCTCCTAGTAAGTGCTTACCAAGTACCAGAATTATTATTATTATTATTATTATTGTTATTATTATTATTATTGTACTTTCGAACCTCTGGTGTTTGAACAGGGGAGAAGGCATTAGTCTTTCCGAGCTGCTATTGTGTTCCTCAGAAGTTAGTTCTCGTGTTGCCCTTTAAGCACCCAGTCTTCACTGTACATATCCTTAATGTATTTTAATTTCCCTCTCCCTCTCTAGACAATAAGCTCCTTGTGGGCAGGGAGCGTGTCTGCCAACTGTGTAGTCTTGTAATAATAATAATAGTGGTATTTGTTTAGCGCTTACTACGTGCCAAGCAGGGTAGATACAAAGTTATCAGGTTGTCCCACGTGGGGCTCACAGTCTTAATCCCCACTTCACAGATGAGGTAACTGAGGCACAGAGAAGTTAAGTGACTTTCCCAGAGTCACACAGCTGACAGGTGGCGAAGCGGAATTCGAACTCACCACCTCTGGCTCCCAAGTCCACACTCTTTCCGCTAAGCCACTGTACTCTCCCAAGCGCTCAGACCTGAGCTCTGCACAGAGTACGAGCTAAGTAAACAGCATTGGTCGTTAACATTTCTTAATGATATTAAGATATCCAGCCCATAGCATTCAATCATTCACTCAGTTGTATTTATTGAGCACTTACTGTGTGCAGAGCACTGTACTAAGTGCTTGGAAAGTACAACTCAGCAACAAATAGAGACAATCCCTGCCCAACAACGGGTTCACAGTCTAGAAGGGGGGGAGACAGACATCAAAACAAGTAAGCAGACATCAATATAAATAAATAGAATACTTATGAACGTATCTGTCATTTATTTATATTAATGTCTGTCACCCCCTGTAGACCGGAAGCTCATTGCAGGCAGGGAATGTGTCTGTTTTTTGTTATCTTGTAGTCTACCAAGTGCTCAGCTCACAGTGAATGCTCAATAAGTACAATTGACTGAGTAATAATAATAATAATGACATTTATTTTATTACTCTATTACACATTTATTACTCTATTATTACATTATATTATTATATATAATATATAATTATATATATTGACAGTAATAATAATATATAATATATAATATATAATAACATATAATATAATATAATATATATAATATAATGTATATATTGACTGAGTAATAATAATAATAATAATGGCATTTGTTTTTATTACTTTATTACATATTTATTACTCTATTATTACATTATATTATTATATATAATATATAATTATATATAATATATATGCATTATTATATTATTACATTAATATTACATGTTATTACATATTTATTACTCTATTTATTTATTTATTTATTTTGCTTGTACATGTCTATCCTATTTATTTTATTTTGATAGTATGTTTGGTTTTGTTCTCTGTCTCCCCCTTTTAGACTGTGAACCCACTGTTGGGTAGGGACTGTCTCAATATGTTTCCAATTTGTACTTCCCAAGCGCTTAGTACAGTGCTCTGCACATAGTAAGCACTCAATAAATACGATTGATGATGATGATTTATTAAGCGCTTACTATGTGCAAAGCACTGTTCTAAGTGCTGAGGAGGTTACAAGGTGATCAGATTGTCCCACGGGGGGCTCACAGTCTTCATCTCCATTTTACAGATGAAGTAACTGAGGCCCAGAGAAGTGAAGTGACTTGCCCAAAGTCACACAGCTGACAATTGGCGGAGCCGGGATTTGAACCCTTGACCTCTGACTCCAAAGCCCGGGCTCTTTCCACTGAGCCACGCTGCTTCTCTTACTAGCGCTACATATCTTGGCACCAGCAAGAAGCTTGAACTTCTAGACCGTGAGCCCGCTGTTGGGTAGGGACTGTCTCTATATGTTGCCAACTTGTACTTCCCAAGTGCTTAATACAGTGCTCTGCACACAGTAAGCGTCCAATAAATACGATTGAATGAAATGAATGAACTTGTCCCTTCCTTTAGCCATAGTGTTTCGTAGCTCTTAGGGTGTTAATTCTTGCCCCTGGCCTTTTTTATGTGGTGTTTCTGGTTTTTTCACAGTTTTACTTCTCCTTATATGTCTCCACTAGACCGAGAACTCCTCCAGGGCAGGGATCGTGACCACCATCTGTATCGTACTTCTCCCAAGCGCTCAGTTCAGTGCTGTGCACAAAGTAAGCACATAGTAAATACCGACGCTTAACGGTTCGATCCCTTATTCATTGATCGTGAGCTCCTCGAAGGCCAGGGATTGGGTCTCCCTGTTTTCCGTGAATTTTTTCCCAGCACTTAGTACAGTGCTTTGCAGACAGTAAGTGCTTAGTCAGTACTATCACTACCGCTCCTGGTGACAGTTAATAATAATAATAATAATAATGATGATGGCATTTGTTAAGCGCTTACTATGTGCAAAGCACTTTTCTAAGCGCTGTGGGGGGATACAAGGTGATCGGGTTGTCCCACCTGGGGCTCACAGTCTTAATCCCCATTTTACAGATGAGGTAACAGAGGCTCAGAGAAGTTAAGTGACTTGCCCAAGGTCACACAGCAAACGTGTGGCGGAGCCGGGATTTGAACCCCTGACCTCTGACTCCAAAGCCCGGGCTCTTTCCACTGAGCCACGCTGCTTCCAGTTCTAGAAGTGCCGGGAGAAGCAGTGTGGCCTGGTGGCTAAAGCCCGGGCTTGGGAGTCAGAAGGACCTGGATTCTAATCCCGGTTCCACCACTTCATTCATTCATTCAATCGTATTTATTGAGCGCTTACTGTGTGCAGAGCACTGTACTAAGCGCTTGGGAAGTACAAGTTGGCAACATATAGAGACGGTCCCTACCCAACAGCGGGCTCACAGTCTAGAAGGGGGAGACAGACAACAAAACATATTAACAAGATAAAATAAATAGAATAAATATGTACAAATAAAATAAATAAATAGAGTAATAAATACGTACAAACATATATACATATATACAGGTGCTGTGGAGAGGGGAAGGAGGTAAGGCGGGGGGGATGCGGAAGGGGAGGAGGGGGAGAGGAAGGAGGGGGCTCAGTCTGGTCTGCTGTGTGACCTTGGTCAAGCCGATTAACTTCTCTGGGCCTCAGTTACCTCATCTGTAATAAAATAGCAATAATGACAGTATTTGTTAAGCATTTACCATGTCCCAGGCACTGTACTGAGCTCTGGGGTGGAGACAAGCAAATAGAGTTGGACACAGTCAACGGCGATTGAGATTGTAAGCCCTACATGGGACAGGGACTGTGTCCAACCCGATTTGCTTATATCCACCCCAGCACTTAGTACAGTGCTTGGCACATAGTAAGTGCTTAAAAAAATACTATTATTATTATTGCCCTCTCCTTAGCGCTTACAGTGCTCTGCATTCATTCATTCATTCATTCAATCGTATTTATTGAGCGCTTACTGTGTGTAGAGCACTGTACTAAGCGCTTGGGAAGTACAAGTTGGTGACATATAGAGACGGTCCCTACCCAATAGCGGGCTCACAGTCTAGAAGGGGGAGACAGACAACAAAACAAAACATGTGGACAGGTGTCAAGTCATCAGAATAAATAGAATTAAAGCTAAATGCACATAATTAACACAATAAATAGAATAGTAAATATGTATAAGTAAAATAGGTATTACTGTACAAACATATATACAGGTGCTGTGGGGAGGGGAAGGAGGTAGGGCTGGGGGGTGGGGAGGAGGAGAGGAAAAAGGGGGCTTAGTCTGGGAAGGCCTCTTGGAGGAGGTGAGCTCTCAGTAGGGCTTTGAAGGGAGGAAGAGAGCTAGCTTGGTGGATGTGCGGAGGGAGGGCATTCCAGGCCAGGGGGAGGACGTGGGCCGGGGGTCGATGGCGGGACAGGCGAGAAGGAGGCCCGGTGAGGAGGTTAGCGGCGGCAGAGGAGCGGAGGGTGCGGGCCGGGCTGGAGAAGGACAGAAGGGAGGTGAGGTAGGAAGGGGCGAGGGGATGGATGGACAGCCTTGAAGCCGAGAGTGAGGAGTTTTTGCTTGATGCGTAGGTTGACAGGCAGCCGCTGGGGATTTTTGAGGAGGGGAGTAACATGCCCAGAGCGTTTCTGGACAAAGACAATCCGGGCAGCAGCATGAAGTATTGATTGAAGTGGGGAGAGACAGGAGGCTGAGAGATCAGAGAGGAGGCTGATGCAGTAATCCAGTCGGGATAAGACGAGAGATTGAACCAGCAAGGTATTGGTTTGGATGGAGAGGAAAGGACGGATCTTGGCGATGTTCTGGAGGTGAGACCGGCAGGTTTTGGTGATGGATTGGATGTGAGGGGTGAACGAGAGAGAGGAGTTGAGGATAATAATAATAATAATAATAATAGTAACGATGGCATTTGTTAAGCGCTTACTATGTGCAAAGTACTGTTCTAAGCGCTGGGGAGATACAAGGTGATCAGGTTGTCCCACATGGGGCTCACAGTCTCCATCCCCATTTTACAGATGAGAATGACACCAAGGTTGAGGGCTTGTGAGACGAGAAAGATGGTAGTGCCGTCTACAGTGATGGAAAAGTCAGGGAGAGGGCAGGGTTTGGGAGAGAAGACAAGGAGTTCAGTCTTGGACATATTGAGTTTTAGATGGTGGGCAGACATCCAGATGGAGATGTCCTGAAGGCAGGAGGAGACGCGAGCCTGGAGGGAGGGAGAGAGAGCAGGGGCAGAGATGGAGCTTTGGGTGTCATCAGCGTCGAGATGATAGTTGAAGCCGTGGGAGCGAATGAGGTCACCAAGGGAGGGAGTGTAGAGAACAGAAGGGGACCAAGAACTGACCTTTGAGGAACCCCCGTAGTAAGGGGATGGGAGGGGGAGGAGGAGCCCGCAAAGCAGACTGAGAATGAACGGCCGGAGAGATAAGAGGAGAACCAGGAGAGGACGGAGTCTGTGAAGCCAAGTTTGGATAGCGTGTTGAGGAGAAGGGGGTGGTCCACAGTGTCGAAGGCAGCTGAGAGGTCGAGGAGAATTAGGATAGAGTAGGAGCCATTGGATTTGGCAAGAAGATCATCGGTGACCTTTGAGAGGGCAGTTTCGGTAGAGTGTAGGGGACAGAAGCCAGATTGGAGGGGGTCGAGGAGAGAGTTGACGTTGAGGAATTCGAGGTAGCGGGTGTAGACGACTCGATCTAGGAGTTTGGAAAAGAATGGAAAGAGGGAAATAGGGTGATAACTAGAAGGGGAGGTGGGATCAAGAGAGGGTTTTTTTAGGATGGGGGAGATATGGGCATGTTTGAAGGCAGAGGGGAAGGAACCAGTGGAGAGTGAGCAGTTGAAGATGGAAGTTAAGGAGGGGAGGAGGGAAGGGGCGAGAGATTTCATAAGATGAGAGGGAATGGGGTCTGAAGCACGGGTGGCTGGAGTAGCACTTGAGGAGGGAGGAGAGCTCCTCTGAGGATTCTGCTGGGAAGGATGGGAGAGTAGCGGAGAGGGTTGAGAGCTGGGGTGTTGGAGAAGGGGGAGGAGTGACTTTGGGGAACTCAGACCTGATGGAGTTAACAGTAAACACTCAGTCAGTAGGATTGACTGGCAAGGAATGTGTCTGTTTATTTTTCTATTGTACTCTCCCTAGTGCTTAGTACAGTGCTCTGCATATGGTCAGCACAAAATAAATAGAATTCATTGACTTGAGTTCAGCCTTCTCGAATGTCTGGGAGGTTTGTGTCCTCCAGGTTTTCTGCAGACTACCAGGGCCTTGTGAGGTGGGATGAGGTAAAGAAACAGCGTGGCTCAGTGGAAAGAACACGGGCTTGGGAGTCAGAGGTCACGGGTTCAAATCCCAGCTCCGCCTCCTGTCAGCTGTGTGACTTTGGGCAAGTCATTTAACTTCTCTGCGCCTCAGTTACCTCGTCTGTAAAATGGGGGTTAAGATTGTTAGCCCCACATGGGACAGCCTGATCACCTTGTATCCTCCCCAGCTCTTAGAACGGTGCTTTGCACATAGTAAGCGCTTAACAAATACCAAAATTATTATTATTATTATGTTAACACATTTTTTCAAGCCATAGCCAGAGGATCCAATCCTGCCAGAATTCATGAGCCAACGTAGGAGCCGGTGACACTTGCCATTAGTTGTACGCCACGCAGTTTCAGGTGTTGTTTTCTAGACAGGTGATGTGGTAAATGTCCATCGCCCTTAAAGAATACCGGCACCAGGATTAAAAATGCATCCATCCGAGACCACTTAGCGCTTACCACCATTCTGAGTAGAATTGCCTTATTCTAATATGTCTCAAGTATGATTAAATCATCGAAGGCATCATAGCAAGAAATAAACCCATGGTGAAGCTATTAACAATGTAGCATTTTTTTTTGGCTTCCTATAAGAATGGCAATTCCATTTTCATAAAGTACAGAAATTGCCTTCATTATGATTAAGGCCTTGTAACTGTAGAAGTGTGAAATTTATATTATAGCCAGATTTAGTTTCAAATGCAAACTATAGCAGCGGTGTGGGCAATCAGGCTTCTGCTGAATTCATTCCTTAACATAGTCAAACTTGTTCAAAAGCAATAAGGTGCCCAGAAATAAGAGAAGCAGCGTGGCTCAGTGGAAAAAGCATGGGCTTTGGAGTCAGAGGTCATGGGTTCAAATCCCGGCTCTGCCACTTGTCAGCTGCGTGACTTTGGGCAAGTCACTTCACTTCTCTGCACCTCAGTTACCTCATCTGAAAAATGGGGATTAAGATTGTGAGCCCCACGTGAGACAACCTGATCACCTTGTAACCGCCCCAGCGCTTAGAACAGTGCTTTGCACATAGTAAGTGCTTAGCAAATGCCATTATTATTATTATTATAAATAGCACCTCAAACCATGTTCTCCTGATGGCTTCTTCAACCAGACAAATAGTTAGGCAAGCTTCCCGATAATCCAAATGTGTTTTATCTTTGGACTGTAGATGAGGAAACACCATTGGTCATGTTGGGGCGAAAAAGAGGTCATGGTAAGTGCTCAATAAATACGATCAGATGAATGAAATGAAAGCCTGATTGGAATAGGCTGTTGTATTATTATAATATCCTCTCCCAAATGCTTCGAGGAGTGCTCTGTACGCAGTAAGCGCTCACTAAATACGAATGATTGAAAGAAGTTGAATGTTTTATCGGAGGGGCCAAAGTCTTCTGATCACAAACAATGACTCTCCCACCTTTCAAAGCCGTACTGAAGGCCCATCTCCTCCAAGAGGCCTTCCCTGACTAAATCCCCCTTTCTCTTCTCCCACTCCCTTCTGCTTCACGCTGACTTGCTCCCTCCGATCACCCCCGGCTCCCAGCACTTACATACATATCCGTAATGTATCTAGACTGTGGGCCCCTTGTTGGGTAGGGACGGTCCCTATATGAGCAGCAGCATGGCTCAGGGGAAAGAGCCCGGGCTTTGGAGTCAGAGGTCATGGGTTCAAATTCCGACTCTGCCACTTGTCAGCTGTGTGACTTTGGGCAAATCACTTAACTTCTCTGTGCCTCAGTTACCTCATCTGGAACATGGGGATGAAGACTGTGAGCCCCCCGTGGGGCAACCTGATCACCTTGTAACCTCCCCAGCACTTAGAACAGTGCTTTGCACATAGTAAGTGCTTGATAAATGCCATTATTAGCGCTTAGTGCAGTGCTCTGCACACAGTAAGTGCTCAATAAATACAATTGAATGAATGAATTAATTAACTTTTATTGATGTCTGTCTCCCCCTGTAGACTGTAAGTTTGTCATGGGCAGGGAACGTGTCTGTTTATTGTTATGTTGTAGACTTCTAGACTGTGAGCCCACTGCTGGGTAGGGACTGTCTCCATATGTTACCAACTTGTACTTCCCAAGTGCTTAGTACAGTGCTCTGCACACAGTAAGCGCTCAATAAATACGATTGATGATGATGATCTCTATATGTTGCCAACTTGTACTTCTCAAGCGCTTAGTACAGTGCTCTGCACACAGTAAGTGCTCAATAAATATGATTGAATGAATGATTGAATAAATACAACTGAAGAAAAGAAAGAATGAGGGGTCACAGTTTTCCATCTCTAGTTGGTCAACCACCTTGGTAAAGGTTTCGGTTCCTGTTCATCTCCACAAAAATAATAATAATAATAATAATAATGGCATTTATTAAGTGCTTACTACATGCAAAGCACCATTCTAAGCACTGGGGAGGATACAAGGTGATCAGGTTGTCCCACGGGGGGCTCACAGTCTTAATCCCCATTTTACAGACAAGGTAACCGAGGCACAGAGAAGTGAAGTGACTCGCCCAAAGTCACACACCTGACAATGGGCGGAGCCGGGATTTGAACACATGACCTCTGACTCCAAAGCCCGGGCTCTTTCCACTGAGCCACGCCGCTTCTCCAAGGTGGCCCTCCACTTCTAGTTTGGCCTCCGGAGGTTGGTGGAGAGCTTCCGAGGTCGGTGGAGAGCTTCCTCGCCTAGGTAGCGGAATATCGCTTCCACCTTCCATCATGAAGGGCTGAAAAACTGTTGGCTCGCCGAGAGGAAGGCCACCGCTGCCTCCTTTCAAATCATCCCTTGTCCATAGCCAAGGGCCCTCAGCTTGAGCCCACTGCATTCTCAATCGACCGGGAGATTTCCGCCCTGGCTGGCCGCTGCTACCCGAGAAGGAACTCCGAAACAAAAAGTGGATCTGGATGAAATCCTCGGAAATGGGCCCGATTTGTCGGCTGCACAGAGCAAGGCGTGAAGGTCATTTGACGACCATTAAGGAAGGCAAGGAATTTGAGGTTTCTTTGAGAGGTGCCCATGATGACGAATAACACAGTATTATTGTACTTAAGCAGCGTGGCTTACTGGAAAGAGCAAGGGCTTGGGTTCTACAGTCCAGGCTTCACCACTTGTCAGCTGTGTGACTGTGGGCAAGTCACTTCACTTCTCTGTGCCTCAGTTCCCTCATCAGTAAAATGGGGATTAAGACTGTGATCCCCACGCGGGACACCTGATAACCTTGTATCTACCCCAGTGCTTAGAACAGTGTTTGGCACATAGTAAGCGCTTAACAAGTACCATTATTATTAGTAGTAGTAGTAGTACTACTACTTAGAGAAGCAGCGTGGCTCAGTGGAAAGAGCCCGGGCTTTGGAGTCAGAGGTCATGGGTTCAAATCCCGCCTCCGCCACTTGTCAGCTGTGTGACTTTGGGCAAGTCACTTAACTTCTCTGGGCCTCAGTTCCCTCATCTGTAAAATGGGGATTAAGACTGTGAGCCCCTTGTGGGACAACCTGATCACCTTGTAACCTCCCCAGCGCTTAGAACAGTGCTTTGCACATAGTAAGCGCTTAATAAATGCCATTAAATAAATAAATAATAATAAATAATAGTAGTAGTAGTAGTAGTAGTAGTAGTATCTTTTCTTTCCATACCTTTTCTAACATAACCTCTAATTTTAGTATAAGAACTGCATGTAGGACACATTCGTACTTAAAAACGTTTGCCCTCATATATGACCTCATATAGGAGAAGCAGCGTGGCTCAGTGGATAGAGCACGGGCTTTGGAGTTAGAGTTCATGGGTTCAAATCCCGGCTCCGCCAGTTGTCAGCTGTGTGACTTTGGGCAAGTCACTTCACTTCTCTGGGCCTCAGTTACCTCATCTGTAAAATGGGGGTGAAGACTGTGAGCCCCCCGTGGGACAACCTGATCACCTTGTAACCTCTCCAGTGCTTAGAACAGTGCTTTGCACATAGTAAGCACTTAATAAATGCCATTATTATTATTATTATGTTTGAACAGTCTTTTAGAGAAAGGATCTATGGATTTTTTTTCTTTACATAAAAAAGTTACTGTTCATAGACTCAAAACCCTTTCCACGCAAATCATTTCTTGAAAAAATAAACCCCAAAGGGGTTTGTGCTACGTTCTTTCAAAAGTATTCTTGGGTTGTTCCCACAGACTAAGTAAACTGGATGTTCAAGTCCAAGAGCTTCACATGAGACCTAACAAAATAACTTTCCATTTTCCTTAAGGAAATCATCCTTAAGCACCGGCCTCAGGAAATAGATGTCAGAAAGGAGGTTGGAGAAAGAGACTAGGGTGATTAAGTGCTTTTGTAGCAAATGATGTCAATCAAGTGAAAGAAGAGTCTGTGCCTTGAGACTCAAGGAGACAGTGTGGAATGTTCTATAAAAGGGCCCTAGTTGGTGTTAAAGTTCCTATAATTAGTTTAAATATATATATAAGTATAATTAGTTTAATCAAAAAACCAATTCCCTGAGGAGTCCACTGAAAGGCAGTAATTAGGAAGCCTAGCATCTGATCATGGCAACCTCATTCAGATTCACCTTTATCCCGCCTCATTATTATTCAGGACAGTCCAACTTTCTTTTTTAAAAAGAGCCATCTTTCTTTAAATCTATAGGTTAAAGTCATGACACTGCAGACATGTGCCTTTAAGCCTGAGGAAAAAAATCTAACGAGGTCTAAATGGAAAACGAGAACCATATTACTTCCCACCGGCTTTGAGAAAACTCCCGTCCGAAATGGCGGCGTGCAAAGAGTTTACAAAAACCCCTTAAAAGATCTTGCCTGATGTTCTACCCTTCCTTATTACTATTGTTCCAAACGCTTCATTCGTCTGACAAAGTAGAGGTTTTGTTCACTGAATTCATTCATTCAATCGTATTTATTGAGCGCTTACTGAATAGCAGACATTCACACTTTCTCATTTAGCAATCTGGAAGAACTAATGCGACACACTTATCCACAGTCTGAGTGGATCGATATATAAATATTATATGGCATTCCTCCATAATAATCCAGCCCTGCTGAGACCAGGATTAATCCAGGATGTGTGCCAAGTGATTGGAAGGACCGAGCATTCCTCCCCTCAAGCTTTTTGGTTCATTAATCAATCAATCAATCGTATTTATCGAGCGCTTACTGTGTGCAGAGCACTGTACTAAGCGCTTGGGAAGTCCAAGTTGGCAACATATAGAGACAGTCCCTACCCAACAGTGGGTTCACAGTCTAAAAGATCAATCAATCAATCAATCAATCGTATTTATTGAGCGCTTACTGTATGCAGAGCACTGTACTAAGCGCTTGGGAAGTACCAGTTGGCAACATATAGAGATGGTCCCTACACAACGGTGGGCTCACAGTCTAGAAGGGGGAGACAGAGAACAAAACCAAACATACTAACAAAATAAAATAAATAGAATAGATAGGTACAGATTCAATCGGGTTGATTGAGCACTTAGTGCAGTGCACAGCACTGCACTAAGCGCTTGGGAAGGTGCAAAGGAACTTGGGAGCATTAACACCTTCAAATGGAAGATGATCTAGGTTGGGAATTATTTTTCATTCAGAAGAACATCGACAGTATAAAGAGCAAATTCTAGGCCCCTTCTCATACTTTGCCCCCAGTCAAAAGTCCATGGGGGAGTAGTGGTGAATTCTCCATATGGCTTCAGGGGGCTTCTTCCAAATTCATTCATTCAGTCATATTTATTGAGCGCTTACTGTGTGCAGAGCACTGTACTAGGCACTTATGAAAAAGACCCAACATGCAGCATCCAGTAGCCAGGCCACATATGCTCAGCAATTATTTTTTTTTTTTCATTAAAGCAGTCAGGGTGTCTTTCGTTGAGCTGGAGGCTGAAACTTGGTCGCCCGCACTTGTGAGCGAACAAGATTCCTTGTCTCCTGAAGCAGTATTGCCTAGTGGACTCAGGAGGGCCTGGGTTCTAATCTCGTCAAGCCGTCAGTCGTATTTATTGAGCGCTAACTGTGTGCGCAGAGCACTGCACTAAGCATTTTGGTGAGTACAATGCAGCAATAAATGGACACATTCCCTGCCCACAAGGAGTTTACAGTCTAGAAGGAGAGACAGACATTAATAGGGAAGCAGCGTAGCTTAGTGGAAAGAGCTCGGCTGGGCAGTCAGAGGTCATGAATTCTAATCCCGGCTCCTCCACTTGTCTGCTGTGTGACCTGGGGCAAGCCGCTTAACTTCTCTGTGCCTCAGTTACCTCATCTGTAAAATGAGGATTAAAACTGGGAGCCCCAAGTGGGACAAACTGATTACCTTGTATCTACCCCAGTGCTTAGAATAGTGCTTGGCACATAGTAAGCGCTTAACAAATACCATAATAATAATAATAGAAATAAATAAGGTATGGATATGTACATAAGTGCTATGGGGCTGGAATAGGGGATGAATAAAAAGAGCAAGTCAGGGTGACGGAAGGGAGTGGGAGAAGAGGAAAGGAGGGCTTCTCCACCACTTGTCTGCTATGTGTCCTTGAGTAAGTCACTTAGCTTCTCCCTGCCTCAGTTACAGCATCTGTAAAATGGGGATTAAGTCTGTGAGCCCCACATGGGACATGAACTGTGTCCAACCTGATTAGCTTGTATCTACCCCAGTACTTGGTACAGTGCCTGCACGTAGTAAGTGCTTAATAAAAACCATAAAAAAATTACAAAGTACGCTCAATTCGGCTGTAACGTGGGTTTTCATTACATTCATTCATTCAGTCGTATTTATTGAGTGCTTACTGTGTGCAAAGCACTATACTAAGCGCTTGGGAGACTACAACGTAATAACCAACAGGCACACACAGTAAGCGCTCAATAAATACAATTGAATGAATGAACAGACACATGGCCTGCCCACAATGAGCTCGCAGTCCAGAAGGGGAGACAGACATTAATATACATAAATAAGTTATATATATATATATACACACATAGGTGCTTTGAAGGAGCAAGTAAGAGTGATGCAGAAGGGAGTGGGAGAAGAGAAGAGGAGGGCTTAGTCAGGGAAGGCTTCTTGGAGCAGGTGGGCCTTCAGTAAGGCTTTGAAGTAGGAGACCAATAATAATAATAATAATAATGATGGCATTTATTAAGCACTTACTATACGCAAAGCACTGTTCTAAGCGCTGGGGAGGTTACAAGGTGATCAGGTTGTCCCACGGGAGGCTCACAGTTTTAATCCCCATTTTCCAGATGAGGTAACTGAGGCACAGAGAAGCTAAGTGACTTGCCCAAAGTCACACAGCTGACAGCTGGGATTTGAACCCATGACCTCTGACTCCAAAGCCTGGGCTCTTTTCCACTGAGCCACGCTGCTCCTCTATCTGTCTGATATGAGGAGGGAGGGCGTCCCAGGCCAGAGGTAGGATGCAGTCGAGAGGTTGGCGGCGAGATATCATCATCATCAATCGTATTTATTGAGCGCTTACTGTGCGCAGAGCACTGTACTAAGCACTTGGGAAGTACAAGTTGGCAACATATAGAGACAGTCCCTACCCAACAGTGGGCTCACAGTCTAAAAGGGAGATAGATGAGATGGAGGGACAGTGAGAAGGTTAGGATTAGAGGAACAAACTGTGCGGGCTGGGTTGGAGTAGGAGAATAAATAGCGAGGTGAGGTAGGAGGGGGCAACGTGGTTAAGCGCTTTTTAAAACCAACAGTGAGTTTTTGTTTGATGCGGAGGTGGATGGGCAACCACCAGACTTTCTTGAGGTGTGGGGAAATGTGGTCTGAACGTTTTTGAGGGAAGATGATCTGGGCAGCAGAATGGAGTTTGGACTGAGTGGGGAGAGACAGGAGGCAGGGAGGTCAGCAAGGGCGGCTGATACAATCAAGAAGAGAAGCAGCGTGGCTCAGTGGAAGGAGCCAGGGCTTGGGAGCCAGAGGTCATGGGTTCTAATCACGACTCCGCCACTTGTCAGCTGTGTGACTTTGGGCAAGTCACTTCACTTCTCTGGGCCTCAGTGACCTCATCTGTAAAATGGGGATTAAGATGTGAGCCCCACGTGGGACAACCTGATCACCTTGTATTCTCACCCCATGCGAATTCCCCCCTATTTGCACATAGTAAGCGCTTAACAAATGCCATCATTATTATTATTATTATCAAGACGGGGTAGGGTAAGTGCTTTCATTAATGCGGTAGCAGTTCGGATGAAGAAGAAGGGGTGGATTTTGGTGATGTCAGGGTAGAACTGAGAAGATTTAGTAATGGCTTGAATATGTGGGTGGAATGAGAGAGAGGAGTCTAGAATAACATCAAGGTTACAGGCTTGTGAGATCGAAAGGATAGTGGTGCCATCGACGGAGATGGGAAAGTGAGCAGGAGAACAAGGTTTGGGTGGGAAGATAAGAAGTTTAGTTTTAGCCATATTGTTTGAAATGATGGGAGTACTTCCAAGTCGAGGTGTCTTGAAGGCAGGAGGAAATGCGAGACCACAGAGAGGGTGAGAGAGCAGGGCTGGAGATGGAGATATTAATGTACACATTTTAATCTAACATGATAGAGGAATTAGAGAATATTATTCCCACAGTGTGAGTCTGTCCTGGTATAGCTCAAGCCATAAATTGACACAGGTAGTTTTGGTGTAGGAAGAAACAGTTGTGTCCATGGCGTTGGTTGGTTCTCAGTCCCTGCCTCAACGTCATTGTACAATACTTTGTGTGTCCCATGAGTTTTTGCAGCTGGGCAATATTGAAATCCTTAAAAGAAAAATGTGTAGCAAGAGCAGAAAGTCGTCTTCTAGTTGTCGGTGGAACAGAGTCAATCAGTGGGATTTATACAGCATATCCAGATTGGACACGGTCCCTGTCCCACACAGGGTTCATAGTCTGAGCAGGAGGAGAAAGAGCAGGTATTCACTCCCTGTTTTTACCATCAAGGAAGCAGAGGCACAAAGAATTGAAGGGACTTGCCCAAAGTCACTCAGCATGCAGGTGGCAGAGACTGAATTAGAACCCAGGTCCTCTCAACCCCCAGGCCTGTGCGCTTTCTATGAGGCCACGCTGCTTAATATAATGGTATGATATGAATGTAATTATTTATCTGTTTCTTGATTCATATTAATGTCTGTCTCACCCTCTAGACTGTGAACTTCTTGTGAGCAGGGAATGTGTTTGATGTTATATTGTACTCTCCCAAGCGCTTAGTACAGTGCTTTGCCCACAGTGAGTGCGCAACAAATACAATTAATAATAATGATAATGTAATTTGATGCAAATTATCAGCAGAATTTATTTTCCTATGGTATTTGTTAAGAGCTTACTATGTGGCAGGCACTGTACTAAGCGCTGGGATAGATACGAGCTTTTGACCGATTTTGATCAGTCCCTTTTTCTAATCTTTTATTTCAGTCCAACTACAAGTAAACTGGAGAATGTGTTGCCTTTTTTCTAAATGAGACATAGTTCACTGTCCATTAAGGTACTTTTCAGTTTACGTGTTTCATAAAATTTGCTTTTTTCTTTGTTTAAAATGTATGGCTTCTGGAGAAAGTGTTAATGCAGTCCACTAAATATTGTTTATTTTAAGATGCATGCACTAAACGTAGAAGAAAAACTAATTTTATCTTGAATTGTTTGAGAAGCTCCTGTAAAATATCATTAATATCAACTGAGTATTTTCCATACATTGTAATTTAATTTGCAGAGCATAGCATCAAAATTTCTGACCAAATTAAGGTTATAGAGAGAACCACAAAGAATAAAAATAATTTCTTCAATATTAAGAACCATTTTCTTGAAAAGTCCCATGGAGAATTGAGGCAGAATACAAAATGTTTTTTTTTTTAAGGTATGCATCAACTTCGCTCGGTAATACACCAATACGTAAGTTTAAGCACATTCACAATTCAACTACCTGAAGGTAGAGAGTAAAAATAAAATATTTTTATCCAGAAATAACTATCTCTTGGTTTTAAAGGTGACACTGTTGATTATATGGACCAGATGATATGACAGTAGTGTGTCCAACTAACAGTTTGCAATCCCTGGAAGAGCATAATGTACTAAGAAGCATTCAACATGGTTTTGGAAGGAGCAAACGATGAGCGACAAATGGAATCTCCCTCTGATGATGACGATAATGATACTCGTTAAGCACTTACTATGTGCTAAGCACTGGGATAGATGTCAGATTATCAGGTTGAACACAGTCCATGTAGCACGTGGGGCTCAGTCTAAGGAGGGAATAGGATTTGTCCCCATTTTACAGACGAGGGCACAGAGGCAGTGAGAAGTGAAAGGACTTGGCCAAGGTCATGCAGCAGGCGAGTGGAAAAGCCAGGATTAAAACCCAGATCTTCTGACTCCGAGGCCTGGGCTATTTCCACTAGGCCACACTGCTTCCCCAGTGTGTGCCAGATAATAATAATAATAATAATAATAATAATAACAGCATTTATTAAGCGCTTACTATGTGCCAAGCACTGTTCTAAGCACTGGGGAGGTTACAAGGTGATCAAGTTGTCCCACGGGAGGCTCACAGTCTTAATCCCCATTTTTACAGATGAGGTAACTGAGGCACATAGAAGCTAAGTGACTGCCCAAAGTCACACAGCTGACAGTTGGCGGAGCCAGGATTTGAACCCATGACCTGTGACTCCAAAGCCCGGGCTCTTTCCACTGAGTCAGGCTGCTTCTCAAATCACACAGACAAGGAAGAAGCAATAGAAGTACTAAATTTCTTGAATTGATTGAATTCCCAGGTGGGAATTAGACATGATCCCTGTCCCCCATGGGGCTCACAGTCTTAAAATTAGGGAGACGAAATTGGCAATAGACAAAATAAAAAAAAGGACGGGGTGTCAAACTAGTTGGGCACAGATAGAGCCCCCAAAAGTTATATAAGGTGTCATAGTTGACCGTAAATTTATTATGAATCCACAGTGTAGAACCATCATTTTAAAAAGCCCAGAATGGTCCCAAAATGTATTGGCAGGAATTTTCAATTCAACAGTTCACCTGTCAGATTCTCATTAGAGAGTGTACTGTGTCTCTCCGGTTTGGGGCATTGATGTTAAAAGTCATGTAGAGAAATTGGAGAAGATCCAGAGAAGCCCAGCAAAATTTATGGGATGGCAAGTGAGAGGAAATGGGCTTAAAAGCCTGAGATATTTTGTAGGTTAGAAGAAGGAAGTCCTTGAGTAGTAGGCAGATTAAAACATTGGTGAAATGTACTTAATCAATCTGTGTTTATTGTGTGCTTACTGTGTGCAGAGCACTGTGCTAAGTGCTGGGGAGAGTACAACGTAACAGTGGAACAGAGTTGGTAGACACTTTCTGTGCCCACATGGAGCTTGTGGTCTAGAGGGGGGGATGGACATTAATATAAATGAATAAATAAATGACAGATATGGACATGAGTCCTATGGGGATGAGGGAGGGGTGAATTAAAAGAGCACGTCTGGGCAACGCACAAAGGAGTGGGAGAAGAGGAAATGAGGGCTTAGGCAGGGAAGGCCTCTCAGAGGAGTTGTGCTTTCATTAAGGCTTTGAAGGTCGGGACAGTAATCATCTGTCGGATTTAATAATAATAATAATGATAATGGCATGTATTAAGCGCTTACTATGTGCAAAGCACTGTTCTAAGCGCTGGGGAGGTTACAAGGTGATCAGGTTGTCCCATGTGGGGCTCAAAGTCTTAATCCCCATTTTTACAGATGAGGGAACTGAGGCTCAGAGAAGTTAAGTGACTTGCCCAAGGTCACACAGCAGACATGTGGCAGAGCCGGGATTTGATCCCATGACCCCTGACTCCAAAGCCCATGCTCTTTCCACTGAGCCACGCTGCTTCTCTGTAAAAAGAATAAAGGTCTTTATAATAAATGCCATTATTATTATTAGGTCAGTGCTCCGCACATAGTAAGCGCTCAATAAATAGCAGTGATTGATCATATTCATTCATTCAGTTGTATTTATTGAGCAATTACTGTGTGCAGAGCACTGTACTAAGCGCTTGGGAGGTACAAGTCGGCAACATCTTCTCTGGAGGCAGGATATTGGACCCGAGCTCTTTAGATAACCTCCCAGCTCTTTGATTCTATAAGCGTTGGTGTTGCGACAATTGACATACATGTTCTACAACATGTAGAATGTAGTATGTCATGTAGTATGTCATGTTCTCCAACATGACATACATGTTTTAGACTGCGAGCCCCATTTAGACTGTGAGCCCACTGTTGGGTAGGGACTGTCTCTATATGTTGCCAACTTGTACTTCCCAAGCGCTTAGTACAGTGCTCTGCACACAGTAAGCGCTCAATAAATACGATTGATGATGATGATGATGATGATGATGATGATGATGTTGGAGAAGCAGCGTGGCTCAGTGGAAAGAGCACGGGCTTTGGAGGCAGAGGTCATGGGTTCAAATCCCGGCTCCGCCACTTGTCAGCTGTGTGACTTTGGGCAAGTCACTTCACTTCTCTGGGCCTCAGTTGCCTCATCTGTAAAATGGGGATTAAGACTGTGAGCCCCACGTGGGACAACTTGATCACCTTGTATCCTCCCCCAGCGCTTAGAACAGTGCTCTGTACATAGTAAGCGCTTAACAAATGCCATCATTATTTATTTATTTATTTATTTATGTTCTAAAATGAGTTGTGAATAATACACTTGTGTACAGACCATGCTAGGCTAAATTTAGTGCTAGATATTTATAATGGATTTAAAGTCAAGAAGCATGTTTCAATGTTAAGGATTGTGGTCTTAGGAACTGACAGATATATCATTGTTTCTCACAATAAGCTATTTGCTTGTAGATTTGTCATATTGTCTTACTACGGCCTCACAATTCATCGATCACTCTATTAGAGAAAATTAGCTAATTCACGCTTAGAACAATGGTTGGCACATAGTAAGCACTTAACAAATACCTTTACATTAAAACAGTCAAAAGCTCCTTGCTCGTGGAGAGGGATCACATCGACCAACTCTGGTGTATTGTACTTTCTGAAGCGCTTAGTACACTGCTCTGTACATAATAATAATAATAATGATAATAATAGCATTAAGCGCTATGTGCCAAGCACTGTTCTAAGCACTGGGAGGATAGAAGGCAATCAGGTTGTCCCACATGGGGCTCACAGTCTTAATCCCCATTTTACAGATGAGGGAACTGAGGCCCAGAGAAGTGAAGTGACTTGCCCAAAGTCACACAGCTGACAATTGGCAGAGTCGGGATTTGAACCCATGACCTCTGACTCCAAAGCCCGGGCTCTTTCCACTGAGCCACGCTACTTCTCATGCTAAGCCTTCAGTAAATGCTGTTGATTTGAGGAGTTTTCTGATGGGATGGGCAACTTTTTTTGTGGTGTTTGTTAAGCACTTATTATGTGCCAGGCATTGTACTAGGCGCTGGGGTAGATTCAAGTTAATCAAGTTTGTGTGTTCATTTTGTGGGTCTTGTTACGCGCTTACTATGTGTCAAACACTTCTAGTAGGTTAGGTTGGGCACAGTCCCTGTCCCCCAAGGGGCTCCCAGTCTTAAGTCGGAGGGAGAAGAGATATTGAATCCCCATTTTACAGTTGGTGAAACTGAGGCGCAGAGAAGTTGTGACTTGCCCAAGGTCACACAACAAGGAATTGGCAGAGCTGGAATAAGAATCCAGGCCCATGCTCTTTCCACTAGACCACACCGCTTTTAGGTCAGGCACAGTCTGTGTCCCTCGTGGGGCTCACGGTCTTTATCCCCAGTTTACAGATGAAGTAACTGAGGCACTGAAATATTAAGTGACTTACGCAAAGTCTCACAGCGAATTAAAGAATTTGCTTTAATTGGAACTTTAAAGAATTAATTAGACTGTGAAACCATTGTTGGGTGGGGACCGTCTCTATATGTTGCCAACTTGTACTTCCCAAGCGCTTAGTACAGTGCTCTGCACACAGTAAGCGCTCAATAAATACGATTGAATGAATGAATGTTCCAATAAGGCTTAATCCGATGATTACTATGAGTGTAATATGTTTAGTTCAGTGCCCTGTGTGCACCTATTGACAAAAGCCCCACATTTGATCAGATTTATAGGTATGAATTGAGGCTCAAACGTAGAATGTGAGGAACATGTATGTTTCTTTTTAAAATATTTAGTTCCTTCTATTTAAATGTTAGAGGGAAATTTGGGATATTAGGAAGATTGCAGCCATTTTTCATTTGTACTAGAGTTGATCAAATTATGCAGGTAGGAGAACAGTCTGGAGAGTTTTAATTAATTGTAATTATTTTTTAAAAAAAACCTAAAAGTTATATTTTAGTATTTCTTCTTTGGGAAGAAATTAGGCATCACCTAAGCCGCACGTAGCTTCTCCTTCACTGCCAGAGATTTTTCTCGGATTTTCATTTTGGATCTATTAATGATGGCATTTGTTAAGCGCTTACTATGTGCAAAGCACTGCTCTAAGCGCTGTAGGTTTTGTTTTTTTCTCCCTAATGTAGTGTGTATGGAGATGTTGTTTTGTTGTACATCTTAGTACAGTGCTCTGCACACAGTAAGTGCTCAATAAATACGATTGATTGATTGATTGTTGTTTTAATGTCAGAAATTGAATGTGAAACGTAAATAAGGCACAAAGTGTTTGAGCAGGTCAGGATGAGGTAAAATTGAAATTTTAACAATTCTAGACCAACTTGTCTCATATTACTGTAATTTTAAATTGTTCTACCCAGTTTAAGTGTGAACATTTTGAAACCATATCATATGGCTCCGGGCTGTTTTCCCACTAATAGCCTCGGGCCTTTACTTCTTCGCCCATCATCAATCATCATCAATCGTATTTATTGAGCGCTTACTGTGTGCAGAGCACTGTACTGAGCGCTTGGGAAGTACAAGTTGGCAACATATAGAGACCGTCCCTACCCAACGGAAGCCTCGTCTTTGATAAATTGTGTTCACCATTTCCATTTCCCCCACAGTATTTAATAGTAATTCATTGGAGTGCAAAATAAATTTTAAAGGCTTTATTAATCCCGCCCTGCTTTCTAAGAGCAACCCACCAACGAGCAGCACTGAATATGGCATGAAGTTCCTTGGAGGCAGGAAACATGCCTCATTCATTCAGGCGTATTTATTGAGCGCTTACTGTGTGCAGAGCACTGTACTAAGCACTTGGGAAGTACAAGTCGGCAACATATAGAGACAATCCCTTTCCACAGCGGGCTCACACACTGTCATCAATGCTCGTGCCATGCATCGATGAGAACCATGGTATCGTATTGTCACTTTTTAAAATCCCAAACTAGAGCCGGTCACCAATTCTATTCCATTAACAGCGACCTGAGTCAGTTGTATTTATTGAGCGCTCTTACTATGTGCAGAGCGCTGTAGAGAAGCAGTGTGGCTCAATGGAAAAGAGCCCGGGCTTTGGAGTCAGAGGTCATGGGTTCTAATTCCCGCTCCGCCAATTGTCAGTACACTGCTCTGTACATAATAATAAGAATAATATTGTCAGCTGTGTGACTTTGGGCAAGTCACTTCACTTCTCTGGGCCTCAGTTCCCTCATCTGTAAAATGGGAATGAAGACTGTGCGCCCCCCCGTGGGACAACCTGATCACCTTGTAATCATCAATTGTATTTATTGAGCGCTTACTATGTGCAGAGCACTGTACTAAGCACTTGGGAAGTACAAACTGGCAACATATAGAGACAGTCCCTACCCAACAGTAATCTCCCCAGCGCTTAGAACAGTGCTTTGCACATAATAAGTGCTTAATAAATGTACTTCCCAAGCGTTTAGCATGGTGCTCTGCACACAGTAAGCGCTCAATAAATACGATTGATTGAATGAATGAATAAATGCCATCATTATTATTATTATTACTAAGCACTTGGGATAATATGTACTTCTAGACTGTGAGCCCGCTGTTGGGTAGGGACTGTCTCTATATGTTGCCAACTTGTACTTCCCAAGCGCTTAGTACAGTGCTGTGCACACAGTAAGCGCTCAATAAATACGATTGATTGATTGATTGATACAACAGAGTGTGTAGACACGTCTCCCGCCCGTAACGAGCTTAGGGTCTAGACGGGAGACAGACATTAATATAAATAAATGACGGCTGTGGACGAAGCAGCGTGGCTCAGTAGAAAGAGCCCGGGCTTTGGAGTCAGAGGTCATGGGTTCAAATCCCGGCTCTGCCACTTGTCAGCTGTGTGACTTGGGGCAAGTCACTTCACTTCTCCGTACCTCAGTTCCCTCATCTGGAAAATGGGGATTAAGACTGTGAGCCCCATGTGGAACAGGAACTGTGTCCAACCTGCTCACCTTGTATCTACTTTAAGGCTTAGAAGAGTGCTCGGCACATAGAGCATAACAAACACCATAATTATTATTATCATTATTAGGATTACCTTCCTCTTCCCCATCGTGGCCACTGCAGAGGAATTTCATTTTTCACCTTGAAAACTGCCGTGTGCGGAATTTTAAGCCCATTCTTCATTCATGCCAGGGCATGAATTAATTATGCTGAGCCCCCTTTTTCCTCTCCTCCTCCCCACCCATGCTGCCTTACCTCCTTCCCCTCCCCACAGCACATATATATATATATATATATATATATATATATATATATATATGTTTGTACAGACTTATTACTCTATTTTACTTGTACATATTTAATATTCTATTTATTTTGTTAATGATGTGCATCTTGCTTTACTTCTATTTATTCTGATGACTTGACACCTGTCCACAGGTTTTGTTTTGTTGTCTGTCTCCCCCTGCAAGACTGTGAGCCCGTTATTGGGTAGAGACCGTCCCTATATGTTGCCAACTTATACTTCCCAAGCGCTTAGTACAGTGCTCTGCACACAGTAAGCGCTCAAGAAATACGATTGAATGGATGAATGAATTAGGGCACTTATCCGAGTCAACCCGTGTGAAACTCAATTGCTTATTTACACTGGTTTCCTTTTTTCCTTGTTATTTCTGTTTAGTGGTAGGACTGATTCTTTTTTGCAGTTAGATATGGTTCTTTTTTCCATTGTTATTTGTGTTCAATTATAGAACCACCATTAGTCACCTTGCTTTTGTATATTGGCCACAGAAGTCATGTATTACCATTTCTTTTCAAACGATTGTCTTTTAATGCCGCTGTGCTTTAATTGTAATTATTAGATGATGTAAATTTAAAAGCTGTTCAGCTAAAAGTTTAACTTCCCAAATTATGTCTTTTCTTAGGTTAGGGATATGAGCATTCGGTTTTTGAAAGCGCGTTGCCCCAAAGCAGGTCCAGGGACTGATTTAAGAACACAGTGACACCCTACAAATTTTTAAATCAGTTACCTACCGAGGGTTTTTAAAAAAGAATTCAAATATTTAGACATTCTGGCATGTGATTAGCAGTATGGTGAAGAAAAAAAAAACTTTCCCGGCAAGTATAAATCCTTGTCTGAGTAAACATGATTAGGAGCTTGATAAGAATAATAATGATCGTATTTGTTAAGCGCTTACTATGTGCAAAGCACTGTTCTTAGCCATTAACCATTCGCATCGTCATTGGCAACAAAAGACAATCAATCAGTCGATTTAATTATTAAATAATTAATATTAAATAATTTATTTAATTATTGACTGCTCACTGCATTGAGAGCACTGTACTAAGCGAATTGGTAGACAAAACCCCTGCCCTCAAGGAGCTATTAAATCTGCTCCTTTTGGTGGGGAAACTGGAGTCGTTTTAATAGCGACCAGCCCAAAACACAAAAGTTCGGGTTAGAAGAGACCCTCAACGCGAGTCTCCCTCATAGGATCAATCAATCAATCAATCGTATTTATTGAGCGCTTACTATGTGCAGAGCACTGTACTAAGCGCTTGGGAAGTACAAATTGGCAACACATAGAGACAGTCCCTACCCAACAGTGGGCTCACAGTCTAAAAGGATAAAGCTCAGCCCTCTTTACTGATCTCATCTTCTCAGAGAAGCAGCGTGGCTCAGTGGGAAAGAGCCCAGGCTTTGGAGTCAGAGGTCATGGGTTCAAATCCCGGCTCCGCCAATTGTCAGCTGTGTGACTTTGGGCGAGTCACTTGACTTCTCTGGGCCTCAGTTCCCTCATCTGGAAAATGGGGATTAAGTCTGTAAGCCCCACGTGGGACAACTTGATTACTTTGTATCTACCCCAGCGCTTAGAACAGTGCTTTGCACATAGTAAGCGCTTAATAAATGCCATTATTATTTGAGAAGCAGCGTGGCTCAGTGGAAAGAGCACGGGCTTTGGAGTCAGAGGTCATGGGTTCGAATCCCGACTCCACCACATGTCTGCTGTGTGACCTTGGGCAAGTCACTTCACTTCTCTGAGCCTCAGTTCCCTCATCTGTAAAATGGGGATTAAGACTGTGAGCCCCAGGTGGGACAACCTGATCACTTTGTATCCCCCCAAGCCCTTAGAACAGTGCTTTGCACATAGTAAGCGCTTAACAAATGCCAACATTATTATTATTAGTAGTAGTAGTAGCAGCGCTTAATAAATGCCATCATCATCATCATTTACGTTGCCGCTGACCCCTTTCCCCCGTCTTCCCCCTAGTCTGGAACTCCCTCCCCTCCATCTACTCGAGACCACCACTCCCTCCACCTTCAAATCATTATTGAGGTCACCTGTCCTCCAGCAGATCTTTCCCAGTTAAGCCCTCGTTTCATTCAGTCATATTTATTGAGCGTTTTCTGTGTGCGGAGCACTGTACTAAGCGCTTGAAAAGTACAGCAACAGAGACAATCCCTACCCAACAACGGGCTCACACCCCGGCTCCCTCTCCCTTCTGCGGACCTCTGACCTTTGGATAATTTGATATTCACCCCACCCCCAACCCCACAGCACTTCGGTACATATGTTTAAATTATTTACTGTAAATAATTCCTATTAACGGGCAGGAAGCATGTCTGTTAATTCTGTCATATTAATCAATGGTATTTATGGAGCGCTTACTCTGTGCAGAGCACTGTGTTAAGCGCTTGGGATAGTACAGTGCAACAGAATTAGGGGACACGTTCCCTAAGAGCTCATAGTCAGCGCAGCTCATTTCAGTCATTCATTCAATCGTATTTATTGAGCGCTTACTGTGTGCAGAGCACTGTACTAAGCGCTTGGGAAGTACAAGTTGGCAACATATAGAAACGTCCCTACCCAACAGTGGGCTCACAGTCTAGAAGAAAGTCAGTGGAAAGAGCACAGACTTTGGTGTCAGAGGTCATGGGTTCAAATCCCAGCTCCGCCAGTTGTCAACTGTGTGACTTTGGGCAAGTGACTTAACTTCTCTGTGCCTCAGTTCCCTCATCTGTAAAATGGGGATGAAGACTGTGAGCCCCCCGTGGGACAACTTGATCACCTTGTAACCTCCCCGGCGCTTAGAACAGTGCCCTGCACATAGTAAGCACTTAATAAATGCCATCATTATTATTATTATAGTCAGGCACCCCTTCTAGATTGTGAGCCCGCTGTTGGGTAGGGACCGTCTCTGTATGTTGCCAACCTGTACTTCCCAAGCGCTTAGTACAGTGCTCTGCATACAGTAAGCGCTCAATAAATACGATTGAATGAATGAATGAATGGAGACGAAATTACAGTCCTGTATCCTCCCCAGTGCCTTAGTACAGTGCTCTGCGTATAGTAAGTGCTCAATTAAGTGCTCCCAGTAATCTGAAGTACAGACTACAGATTCTTTAATAACGATAATAATAATAGTGATATTTGATGGGCACTTACTATATGCCAACCACTGTTCTAAGACAATCCGATCCCAAATGGGCCTCACAGTCTTAATCCCCGTTTTTACAGGCGAGGGAACGGAGGCTCAGAGAAGTGAAGCGCCTTGCCCAACGTCACACAGCAGACAAACGCCAGAGCCGGGATTGGAACCCAGGTCCTCTAACTCCCATGCCCAGGCTCTTTCCACTAGGCCACACTGCCTCTGTACTGGCCCTAAGTAGACGGCATCACAAAAACAGTTTCAATCCAGCACGTGGTGCTGAACCTGAGGTGAGAAAAATACCATTTATTGAAGGTTAGTGATTCACTAAGTGTGCGAGCCGTAATTAATTTATGTGAGAAGAGTTTTATTTGAAATGGCTGGCAGAACTTTTTGGAAGGATCAGTGCGTGAAAGGCTTACTGTGAAAATCCAGCTAAGAAGAAAGCGTATAAAATTTGGATGGAGGACTTGGGCTTATTAAAAAATTCCTCAGGTGGGTTTAAAAACCAAGGCCTAAAGCCCTGAAGGAGCCAAAAGCCGGATTAACTTCTATTCACAGATATTAATTCTAAGACTTTGGGGGTTCAGTTTCTACGACTACAAGTGGGAGCAAATTTTTTGGCCTAAATTGCTCCTTCTCTTAGACTTCAGCAGTGTGTGTGCTTGCTACACAGTAAATGAATTGCCTGCAAACTTAAGGGACTGACCAGTTATTATGAAAAGCAGTAGTCTTTCTTTCCAGCACGAAGGCTGTTCGTCTCTATCGATGAGGGTGTCCCTAAAAATGTATTGGATCATGCTTTTCAAGAGAGAGTTCCCTTTTTTTTTTCAACTTTTAGACACAGCTTTTGAAATATGCTTTTATGTCTCTTTTGTTTGGACTGAAAAGTTTGACCTGTACTAGCTGTTGTGTTTTGCTTTCTCTGCTTAATTGACTTTATTTGCATGTTTTCCCACATAAGCAACAGGTGAAGCAAGAAACCTTGTTGATACAAATTTGGCTCAATGGAAAGAGTGTGGGCTTTGGAGTCAGAGGTCATCCTGGCTCTGCCACTTGTCAGCTGTGTGACTTTGGGCAAGTCACCTCACTTCTCTGTGCCTCAGTTCCCTCATCTGTAAAATGGGGATTAAGACTGTGAGCCCCCCGTGGGACAACCTGATCACCTTGTAAACTCCCCAGCGGTTAGAACAGTGCTTTGCACATAATAAGCGCTTAATAAATGCCATCATTATTATTATAAATCCAGAAATCAGGAGTATGCATTTAACTAAGCCTCCTAGTTCTAAACATACCATACCGAATTTTTATGTCGTTCTACTTGTAGAAGTCTAGACTGCATTGAATAGCGCGGTGTGGTTTCCCAAACCGGCTGTCGCAAATCTACAAAACCCAGATCATTTTTCTACAAAAAATGTCCAGTCCATGTTTCCCCACTCCTCAAGAACCTCCAGCCCACCTACCTCTGCATCAAGCAGAAACTCAATCAATCAATCGATCAGTCGTATTTATTGAGCGCTTATTGTGTGCAGAGCACTGTACTAAGCACTTGGGAAGTACAAGTTGGCAACATATAGAGACGGTCCCTACCCAAGAGTGGGCTCACAGCGTAGAAGGGGAAGACAGAGAACAAAACCAAACATATTAACAAAATGAAATAAATAGAATAGATATGTACAAGTAAAATAAATAAATAGAGTAATAAATATGTACAAACATATATACATATATACAGGTGCTGTCGGGAAGGGAAGGAGGGAAGACAAGGATGGAGAGGGGGGCGAGGGGGAGAGGAAGGAGGGGGCTCAGTCTGGGAAGGCCTACTGGAGGAGGTGAGCCTTGAAGGGTGGAAGAGAGCTAGCTTGGCGGATGGGCAAAGGGAGGACATTCCAGGCCAGGGGGATGACGTGGGCTGGGAGTCGACGGCGGGACAGGCGAGAACGAGGCCCGGTGAGGAGGTTAGCGGTGGCAGAGGAGCGGAGGGTGCGGGCTGGGCTGGACAAGGAGAGAAGGGTCCAGCACCTTGCCCCCTCCCACCTCACCTCCCCACTACAACCCAGCCCACAAACATGGCTCCTCTGATGCCAACCTACTCCCTGTACCTCAATCTCATCTATCTCATCACCAACCTCTCACCCACGTCCTTCCTCTGGCCTGGAATGCCCTCCCTCCTCATATCCCACAATGGCTCATCCCCTCTTCAAAGCCTTATTGAAGGCCCATCTCCTCCAAGAGGCCTTCCCTGACTAAACCCTCCTCCCCTCTTCTCCCACTCCCTTCTGCGTCATCATCTCTTTATTCACCATCCCAGCCCCACAGCCCTTACGCACATATCTTTTAGACTGTGAGCCCACTGTTGGGTAGGGACTGTCTCTATATGTTGCCAACTTGTACTTCCCCAGCGCTTAGTACAGTGCTCTGCACACAGTAAGCGCTCAATAAATAAGATTGATTGATTGTTTGATTGATTGATTGGAAAATAGTAAGCTCTTAACAACTATTATTAATATTAGCCCACATCTCTCCTCTTCTGAGACTCCTCCACTGGCTTTTTTGTGTCTCTTTGGAGAAGCAGCATGACATAGTGGATAGAGCATGGGTTTGGGAGTCAGAGGTCATGGGTTCAAATCCTGGCTCTACCACTTGTCAGCTGTGTGACTTTGGGCAAATCACTTCACTTCTCTGTGCCTCGGTTTCCTCACCTGTCAAATGGGGATTAAGATTGTGAGCCCTGCATGGGTCAACCTGATAACCTTGTATCTATCCCAGTGCTTAGAAAAGTGCTTGGCACATTGTAAGCACTTCACAAATGTCATTATTATTACTATGTATTATTATTGTTAATAATAATTATTATTATGTTTAATTATTATGGTTAATACTAATTATTATTATGTTTAATTATTATTGTTAATACTAATTATTCTTTTAATTATTATAATTATTATTAATAATAATAAACAAAAAAGCTTCCCAGTTGGCATCCAGGCCCCTCCATCACGGGTCCCACCTTTCCTTTCTCTTCCTTCCCACTGTCTTCATTCAGTCATTCATTCAGTTGTATTTATTGAATGCTTACTGTGTGTCGAGCACTGTACTAAGCGCTTGACCAGGTCTAACTCACAGTCCACTCTCCCACCTCCTCTCGCTCACCGATCCCCCCCAGCTCGGCCGTCCCCCTGCCCAAATCGGACAGACCCCAGCTCTCTACCCATTCAAATCCTTCTTCAGAGTTCACCTCCTCCTCCAAGGCTCGTACCTTGTATCTACCCCAGTGCTTAGAACAATGCATGGCACATAGTAAGTGCTTAACAAGTACCATTATTATTATCCCCTTCCCCTCATGTTCTTTCTTGTTCTTCCTCCTTCCCGCCGCCACTCCCCCAGAATCCCCCACCCTTCAGAAAATTGCCTAGGTCGGTCTGAAACCATTACATAATTACCGGGATACTATTAGTAATCACGGCTAGCAATATTGTAGAAACTAATTAAGCCATTTTCCACCCAAATCATTTCATCCAGAATCAAGCATATACTTTGGCTTATTGAATTAAATGCTCCCCTATTGTTCAGTGGTATTCACCAGGTCACCCTCTCCATCAGCATATGCTTTCATCTCCTAGGCTTTGTAAAATAATGGAATTTTTAACACAAAAACGAGTTCTATTTTAGCAGAGAAATTACATCTCATTAGCCACAGCCACCTACAGCTTACATTTATCGTTTGTTGGCTCTGCATTTTCTTAAGAAATTCTTTTATAACTGAAGTTATTGCATCTGAATCCTAAATGGGCACTCACTGTAATAACCAAAGTACAGAGCAAAGAATCCCTTTGGTCTTCCCCCCCGCCCCCACCATCAAAAACAAGAATCAAATAGAACTACACTCATATATAAAGATCTGCGTGTCTTCTTTCAGGAAATAATTTATCCTTTGTGGTCGTAAAGATTCATTCATCCATTCGATCGTATTTATTTATTGAGCATTTACTGTGTGCAGAGCACTGTACTAAGCGTTTGGGAAAGTACGACACTACAATAAACTGACATTCCCTGTCCACAACGAGCTCACAGCCTAGGGATCGGGAGACAGACATCAATACAGATAAATCAAATTGCAGATATGGACACAGGTGCTGCGGGGCTGGGTGTGGAGAAGAGCAAGAACAGACCTTTTTCAAAAAACTCATTTTTTATCGACTACTGGGAGATTTCTGGAGGAAACTGTAGGCCTAGCGCCTTAAAATGTTCCTCTGAGAAGGCTTCGTGTAGGAGGTAAGGGTTTTTAGTATAATTTTGAGACGGGGAAGACACAGGTTGCCAACAGAGACTGTGGAGAATGGCTAGGCCACGGGAATCATTTGTTTGCTTTTTTTTTTCTTCTTCCTTTTTTTTTGGTGCTTAAGTGTTTACTAGTAATAATGATGATATTTTTAAGTGCTAACTATGTACCAAGCACTGTCAAACACTGTTCTAGATACAAGTTAATTAAGGGACACCGTCCCTGTCCCACGTGGGGCTCACAGTCTAAGCAGGAGGGAGATCAGGTAATGAATCCCCATTTTACAGTTGAGGAAAGTGAGACACAGAGAAGCAAAGTGACTTGACCAAGGTCACACAACAAGCAACTGGCAGAGCTGGAGATTAGAACCCGGGACTTCTGACTCTTTGGCCTGTGCTTTCTCTACTTGCCAGAGTGGAACCCACTGAAAGCACTGTGTGAGGACAGTT
Organism: Tachyglossus aculeatus; assembly: GCF_015852505.1. Lineage (NCBI taxonomy): Eukaryota > Metazoa > Chordata > Mammalia > Monotremata > Tachyglossidae > Tachyglossus > Tachyglossus aculeatus. The sequence goes on along the minus strand of NC_052101.1, from coordinate 8,090,917 downwards.
GGTCTGATGGGGAGAGAGAACAGGAATTTTATTCCTTTTAGACCTTGAGCTCGATGTGGGCAGGGACTGTGTCTAATGTTATATTGTACTTTCCCAAGCGCTTAGTAAGGTGCTTTGCACACAGAGCTCAGTAAATACGATCGAATGAATGTTTGAACGAACTGAGGAGGAGGGAAACAGGTTGGTTCATCTGCCCAAGAGGTTTCTGGAAGTTATCTTAGGCTTCTGAGGAGGCAGCAGCATGATCAAAATGACTCTATTTTTGACTTTATGCAAAGACGAATTGTTTAACAGGATGAGGTCAAGAGAAAATGAGAAGGTGAGTCATATTTGCTCTTCTAAAGCTCCCACCTCAATTTATTTTCCACTTGCCTATTTGGGAGTTTAATCAAAATATGCCCAAGTCAGAAAATTGAAATCCACGCGGTTGCGGCACAGAATGTTTATTAAAATTCCAGGTTACCGAAAGCCGGATTTGTGTTTGCTTGTTCGTTGTGCTTTTTCAGAAGACGATCCCAGCGGGCAACCAAAGAGAAGGCGAACTCGGAAGAAGAAACCCAGGAGTAGAGTGCTAAATCCCTCCGTGGCAGGTGGAGAGCAAACAGAATTTGAGAAGCATGGAAATCTCACACGAGATAAATCACAGTCTCAGCACACAGATGGCCCCAGAATAAGCAGAAATAAAAAACGGAAATTGAAAAAGAAACGGCAAAAAGAAAGGAAGAGAGCAGCTGGCTTACTAACAAAAGCCACGGGCGTGGATTTTATGTATCAGCCTGAGGAGCGTGGCAGTGAAGAAGATTTTGAAGACACTGATGAAATGGCAGATGGCATCCTAGACTTCTTGCAGGCAACACAAGAAATTTATTTCTCTGATCGTATGTTCTCCCCTCTTCGATCTTTCGGAATAACTGTAACAATTTGCAGTTTAGGCCAATCAACGCCTCTTGTTCAACTATTTCTCAACTCAGTACCTTAAATCAGTAGTATATACTGACACCCAAATAGAGATATTTGAATCCTTCCTAATGAATCAATCAGTGGTATTTATTGAGCGCTAATCTAGACTGTAGGCTCGTTGTGGGCAGGGAATGTGTCTGTTTATTGTTATATTGTGCTCTCCCAAGCACTTAGTATAGCGCTCTGCACACGGTAAGAGCTCGATAAATATGACCAACTGACGGACCAGCCAAGAGCCGTCCTGACGCATTGTCCAGGGCCCAGCAAACGCAGCAGATCAATCAATCGTATTTATTGAGTGCTTACTGTGTGCAGAGCACTGTACTAAGCGCTTGATCATTAAGCAGATGATCTTTGGGTTTGGCTTGCCGGCCAGGGTGATGGTCAAGATCATATTTTTAATCCCATCCCGATGTAAAAGATGAATGCAAGTAGAGCGAGAGTATGACAAAACTGGATTTTTAGTCCACGTTTCCACTCTCCCTCTCTGAAGTACACCTGAGAGTGATTTGTGGCTACACCTCCTAAGCACTTAGTACAGTCCACCGACAAAGGTGCTCAATACATACAGTGGATTGAAGCCCTCATGCCTATCATGCACATATCTTGACTTTCTTTAAGTCTGAGTTTGGCTTAAATGACACCATTCTCATCCATGCCAGTAGTGCTGGCGCCCGCGCGTAATACACTCCTTCATTCAGTCGTATTTATTGAGCGCTTACCGTGTGCAAAACACCGTACTAAGTGCTTAGGAGAGTACAGAGAAGCAGCATAGCTCAGTGGAAAGAGCACGAGCTTGGGAATCAATCAATCAATCGTATTTATTGAGCGCTTACTGTGTACAGAGCACTGTACTAAGCACTTGGGAAGTACAAGTTGGCAACATATAGAGACGGTCCCTACCCAACAGTGGGCTCACAGTCTAAAAGGGGGAGACAGAGAACAAAACCAAACATACTAACAAAATAAAATAAATAGAATAGATATGTACAAGTAAAATGCAAGTCAGAGGTTCTAATCCCAGCTCCTCCACTTGTCAGCTGTGTGACTTTGGGCAAGTCACTTCACTTCTCTGTGCCTCAGTTCCCTCATTTGTAAAATGAAGGTTGTGAACCCCATGTGGGACAGTCTGATTACTTTGTGTCCCCCCCAGTGCTTAGAACAGTGCTTGGCACATAGTAAGCGCTTAACAAATGCCATCATTATTATTATTGCAATATAACAATATGAGAAAGGTGGCAGAAGGGCAATACACCGAGGAATGCACAGGAAGGATTTTTGGGAGGCGGGGGTCAGTCAGTCGATAGTATTTGAATACTTCCTGTGTGCACAGTGCTGTGCTAAGGTTTTGCACAGTAATTCAGGCCCCTCCCTGAGCCGTTAAAGGGCCTCTGACAGGTTTAGGGATGCTGTGCTCACCCATGGAGGAGAGGGAACCGAAAAAGTGGACGACTGTATTCCCGTGGATCTGTTGAGGCCCGGACTTGACTTCACTGGACCACGCCACAACTGATGAAATCTCATCGTCAGCAGTAGCATCTTGAAATGTGAAGGGTGACTGTTGTACCCCTTTTAGACTGTGAGCCCAATGTTGGGTAGGGACCGTCTCTATATGTTGCCAATTTGTACTTCCCAAGCGCTTAGTACAGTGCTCTGCACATAGTAAGCGCTCAATGAATACGATTGATGATGATGATGATGTGCATGTGTGTACTCACAATAGAGGGAGTGTGCATTCTTTTCTGGTATTTGTTAAACGCTTTTCTGTGTGTCAGACACTGTTCTAAGCAGCGTGGCTCAGTGGAAAAAGGCATGGGCTTTGGAGTCAGAGGTCATGGGTTCAAACCCCGGCTCCGCCAATTGTCAGCTGTGTGACTTTGGGCAAGTCACTTCACTTCTCTGTGCCTCAGTTACCTCATCTGGAAAATGGGGATTAAGACTGTGAGCCCCCCATGGGACAATCTGATCACCCTGTAACCTCCCCAGCGCTTAGAACAGTGCTTTGCACATAGTAAGCGCTTAATAAATGCCATTATTATTATTATTTTATTGAGAAGCAGCGTGGCTCAGTGGAAAAGAGCCCGGGCTTTGGAGTCAGAGGTCATGGGTTCAAATCCCGGCTCCGCCAATTGTCAGCTGTGTGACTTTGGGCAAGTCACTTCACTTCTCTGCGCCTCAGTTACCTCATCTGTAAAATGGGGATTAAGACTGTGAGCCCCCCATGGGACAATCTGATCACCCTGTAACCTCCCCAGCGCTTAGAACAGTGCTTTGCCCATCGTAAGCGCTTAATAAATGCCATTATTATTATTATTTTATTGAGAAGCAGCGTGGCTCAGTGGAAAAGAGCCCGGGCTTTGGAGTCAGAGGTTCAAACCCCGGCTCCGCCAATTGTCAGCTGTGTGACTTTGGGCAAATCACTTAACTTCTCTGTGCCTCAGTTACCTCATCTGTAAAATGGGGATTAAGACTGTGAGCCCCACGTGGGACAACCTGAACACCTTGTAACCTCCCCAGCGCTTGGAACAGTGCTTTGCACATAGTAAGCGCTTAATAAATGCCATCATTATTATTATTGTTCTAAGCCCTGGGGTAGAGACAGGCTGATTAGGTTGACACTGCCCCTGTCCCGCATGGGACTCGTAGTCTAGATAAGAGGGAGAACTGAGCACAGAGAAGTGAAGTGACTTGCCCAAGATCCCGCAGCAAGCAGTTAGTACAGTCGGGGTTAGAATCCAGGTTCTCTGACTTCAAGGCCTGTGTTGTTTCCAGTAGGACAACCTGCTTTTCATTATCTGTAATTTATATGTATACACATACATATATATGTAAAAAAAAATTATTTATATTAATGTCCGTCCGCCCCTCTAGACTGTAAGCTCGTTGCGGGCAGGGAATGCTCATGTTTATTGCTTAGAGAAGCAGCGAGGCTCAGTGGAAAGAGCCCGGGCTTTGGAGTCAGAGGTCATGGGTTCGAATCCCGACTCCGCCATATGTCTGCTGTGTGACCTTGGGCAAGTCACTTCACTTCTCTGAGCCTCAGTTCCCTCATCGGTAAAATGGGGATTAAGACTGTGAGCCCCACGTGGGACAACCTGATCACCTTGTAACCTCCCCAGCGCTTAGAACAGTGGTCTTAGTACAGTGCTCTGCACACAGTAAGCGCTCAATAAATATGATTGAATGAATGAATGAATGCTCTGCACATAGTAAGCGCTTAACAAATGCCATTATTATTATTATTATATTGTTATACTTTCCCAAGCATTTAGTACAGTGCTCTGCACACAGTAAGTGCTCAATAAATACATTTGAGTGAATGAATGAATGATCTGACTGCATGCTCCTTTCCAGGATCTTGCTTTTTCTACCGATACTTTACATTCCTGTTGAAAGCATGTGGATATCTAACTCTGGATAAACTTGCTCTTCTGCCCTGGGACGATCTGCCCTAGAATGATATCCTAAGATCAAAAAAGAGAATAACTGTAGGCTGCAATGGTTGTGCCTTTCTTTCTCTAGGTAAATCTGCCTGTGCAGATTGGTCCGTATGTTCAGAAACTCTTCAGAAGGTTTTAAAACGGCTCGAATCTCACTGTATGCCTTCCCCCGATGTGACGCTTCTGCATCAGATGAAATCTCTGGTACTCCTGCGCGATACCGAAAGACTGACCAGCGCCCTGGACCAATTCCAAGAACATTGCCTGATGCCGCCACGTATGTACTGTCCGTCATCCCGCCCGGGATATTTCCCTGTGCGGACTCAATTTCCGATCGGCTGGGGCACCTCCCATTCAGTACCGAAACAATACCGAATTAGAAACGTAATAGGACACACATGGTTCGGTTGAAACCAATCCAGAGGAAAATGTGACTCGCTTTTCTGTATTAAAGAAAAAGATCCCTCTTAAATATATCCCAGATCATTGAGAGTGTCCATTTTGGGTTCCTTGGTCAAAATTCTCACCATATACAGTTTTTGAACTCTGTGTAATAATTAATAATAATGATAGCTGTTAAGCACGTGTTACATACCAAGCACCATTCTAAATGCTGGGAGAGATACAAGGTAATGATGGTAATTCTGGTACTTGCTAAGCACTTACTGTGTGCCAAGCACTGTTCTAAGCTCTGGGGAGACGCAAGGTAAGAAGCAGCGTTGGCTCAGTGGAAAAAGCATGGGCTTGGGAGCCAGAAGTCATGGGTTCTAATCCTAGCTCTGCCACATGTCTGCTTTGTGTCCTTGGGCAAGTCACTTAACTTCTCTGAGCTTCAGTTACCTCCTCTGTAAAATGGTTATTAAGACTGTGAGCCCCACATGGGACAACCTGAACACCTTGTATCCCCCCCAGCGCTTAGAACAGTGCTTTGCACACAGGAAGCACTTAACAAATGCCATAGTTATTATTATTATTATTATTATTATTATTATTATTATTATTATTATTAGTTTTATTAATCGGGTTGGACACAGTCCTTTGTCCCACATGGGGTTTGCAGTCTTAGTCCCCTTTTTACAAATGCAGGAACTGAGGCACATATAAGGGAAGTGACTTGTCCAAGGTCCCGCAACAGACAGGTGGAGGAGCCAGGATTAGAACCCACGTCCTCTGATTCCCAAGCCTGTGACGAGCCCCTAGGCCTTGCTGATTTGCACAAGCAAATACTGTCTGAAAAGCAAATGCTCGCTAGAATGAAGTTGGTGTGGTTGGGGCTACTGTCCATTTATTTTGGAGATGAATTTCCAACACCTCTCATTCCGTGGCATTCGTTGAGCGCTTACTGTGAACACGTGCTGTGTTCAGAGCTTTATTCTGAGCCCTTGAAGACCTGAAAATCAGGGGCTCACAATCCTCCAATTTTGATTAATCAGCTAGCCTGCAATTAAGTACACATTAAATGTAGACTTTTTCTTAAATGGTATTTGTTAAGCACTCATCAAGTGCCATTCATTCGTATGTTGCCGACTTGTACTTCCCAGTCGCTTAGCACAGTACTCTGTACACAGTATGCGCTCAATAAATACAATTGAATGAATGAATGAATTCAGTCATATTCATTGAGTGCTTACTGTGTGCAGAGCACTGTGCCAGGCTCTGTACTAAGCGCTGGGGTCGATGCAAGCTAATCAGGTTGTACAGAGTCACTGTCCCACATGGGGCTTTCATTCTTAATCCCCATTTTACAGATGAGGCCCGGAGAAGTGAAGTGACTTGCCCAAGATCACACACAGTAGACTAGTGGCGGAGTCAGGATTAGAATCCAGGACCTTCTGACTCCCAGCCCGTGGTCTATCCACTAGGCCACACTGCTGCTGCTTACTTGTCAGAGTAAAACTGAATTTAGAACCTGGTTGAAAAATAAGGCACCGATTTAATTACGCACAGAGCTAAGATAACTAAGGATTGGATTGGCGAGCAGGTGAAGCTTGCATGCAGTCTGTTTGTTTTTTGTATATGTGTGGGGTTTTTTTGTTTGTTTTTCATTTTAGCCGTAGGTTTTCTGTTGAAAACCAAAGCAGTTTTTAAAGGTGATTGACCATTAATGGGCTTTGATTTTTGTAAAGTTTATCTCAAAGGTTCAAGGTATTTTGTAACTTCCCTCTTGCATTCTCAAGTAGATTTGGGGGAAAATTATTCCCTACCAATTTTTTTTTCTAAAATCAATCATTTGAGTGTGTAGCATTATACCAGTAGTAATTCTGCTCTGGGCAATGACTGTCACTCCTCATGCGGCCTATTTTTCTCTGGTTCTGCCTCTCTATAAAGAGGAGATCCTACTTTTTTAAAAAAATTTATTTCCTAAGATGATTTGGCTGAAGCTGTTCTTACGTAAGGGAAGCATTGCCCTTTCATTTGAATGCAGTGTGGGTATGTTTTCACGGGTTTAATTTGTGTTCCTCAACAGTTGGGTTTTTCTTTTAAGAATTCATTTAAGCGTGCTCCCATTCCAAGTGTTATAATTCCTGCCTCAGTTGTCCTTTGTTACCTCTAAGTCAGTCTGGTTTAAAAATACGGCTAATATACAAAGTCAGAGACCCAATTTTAATTATTGAAACTTTTTTCATTCCTAGTCTAAGAAAGCCATAGGGTCTAAAGCTCAATAACTGAAAGTGAGAAAGAGACTGTCTTCCTTCCAGCTATTGTAGGCACGCCACTTAAACAGATGGCAGCTGCTCAATAATAATTGTGGTATTTCCTAAGCGCTTACTGTATAATAATAATAATGACAATGGCATTTATTAAGTGCTTATTATGTGCAAAGCACTGTTCTAAGCACTGGGGAGGTTACAAGGTGATCAGGTTGTCCCTCGGAGGGCTCACAGTCTTAATCCCCCCTTCTAGACTGTGAGCCCACTGTTGGGTAGGGACCGTCTCTATATGTTGCCAACTTGTACTTCCCAAGCGCTTAGTACAGTGCTCTGCACACAGTAAGTGCTCAATAAATACGATTGAATTGAATTGAAATCCCCATTTTACAGATGAGGTCACTGAGGCACAGGAAGTTAAGTGACTTGCCCAAAGTCACACAGCTGACAATTGGCAGAGCCGGGGGTGAACACAAGTTAATCAGGTTGGACACAGTCCCTGTCCCACATGGGGCTCACAGTCTCAATCCCCGTTTTACAGATGAGGTAACTGAGGCTCAGAGAAGTGAAGTGACTTGCAGACAGTCACACAGCAGACAAGTGGCAGAGCCAGGATTGGAACCCATAACCCACTGATTCCCAGGCCCGTGCTCTTTCCACTATGCCATGCTGCTCCTCTGGCCAGTGAAAATCCACTCTCTCCCCTACGTGTCAGAATGTGATTTGAGAGTTCATCAAAGAAGCCCCCATTTCTCAAAAATGTCATAGGTAGGTATCATCCGAAACACTTCACGTAAACGCATTTAAACTGCTTAGGTTTTATTGTGGGATTTGGGAGTGCATTTTGTTCTTTTATTAATGAGGGCCTAAAGCGAATCAAAGCGTGTTATAAATTGACCAGTTTTATTTCCTGTTCTTTTAAAACTATGATATTAGAGCAAGGCCTATTGAGTAGGTTGGCTTGAGAGGAGCGAGGTATGCATTTTTGGATATGGGGAAGATGAGCAAGAATAGCCTGAAAGCCAGTGGCTGGGACTTTTCTGCGTGATGAGGAGAGGTATGGGCAGCTGTCGGAAGGTTTTTAGGAGTGAGATGTGCGCAGAACACGGATGTGTTCCCCAAAATAAGACGTGCATTGCAGTGGGGAGAAACTGGAGGCAGGGAGGTCAGTGAGGAGGCTGATGAGGTAGTCGAGGCAGGACTTGGACCAGTGGGGCGTTACAGTTTGGTTTCAGAGGAAGGGGCAACTTCTAGAGAAGCAGTGTAGCCTAGTAGTAAGAGCCTCGGCTTGGGAGTCAGAGGACGTGAGTTCTAATCCCGGCCCTGCCCCTCGTCTGCTGGGTGGCCTCGGGCAAGCCGCTTAACTTCTCCGTGCCCCATCTGTAAAGTGGGGATTAAGACTGTGAGCCCCATGTGGGACAACCTGATTACCTTGCATGCACCCCAGTGCTAAGAAAGCACACAGCAAGCACTTAACATATGCCGTCATTAGTATTAGTATTAGAGAAGTGGAGGTGGAACCCACCGGATTTGGTCACGGACTGAATACGAGTGAGAGAAAGAAATCAAGGGTGATGGCAAAGTTGCAGATGATACAGAGTTGAATATCTGAGGAAAAAATGCACTCATCACCATTGGCGAAGCTTCAGCCGTGTGTGACCCCGGGCCCTTTTGAAGATATTGTTTATAATTAGTCGAGGGGAGACATTTTCCTCAGGTTTTCCAAACAAAGGAAATGAGATGTGAAGACGAGGTAAAAATAACTTGTTAGCCTGCTTTCATTTGAGTGAACCACAGGAGGTTCATAATTGAAGGCATTTCCTGTGAGTTTCCAACAGGCCGAGCGGCTAACCCACATTCTAAAGAGGCCCGAAGCTGCCGTCTAAGGCAAACAAAATGGTGCCCAGTCAGTCATATTTATTGAGCGCTGACTGCAGGGCACTGTACTAAGCACTTGGGAGAGTACAGTACAACAATATCACAGACACATTCCCTGCCCTCGACGAGTTTACAGTCTAGAGGGACTGTAAGACCAGTGGCAGTAGGTTTTAAAACCACTTTCACATCTCGTTGCTCAGTGGAAAGAGCCCGGGCTTCGGAGTCAGAGGTCAAGGGTTCCAATCCCGGCTCCGCCACTTGTCAGCTGTGTGACTTTGGGCAAACCACTTCACTTCTCTGGGCCTCAGTTACCTCATCTGTAAAATGAGGATTTTACAGGATGGGTAGGGACCGTCTCTATATGTTGCCAACTTGTACTTCCCAAGCGCTTAGTACAGTGCTCTGCACACAGTAAGCGCTCAATAAATACAATTGAGGATTAAGACGGTGAGCCCCACGTGGGACAACCTGATCACTGTGTAACCCCCCCCCCCCCCAGTGCTTAGAACAGTGCTTCACACATAATAAGTGCTTAACAAATACCATCATTATTATTATTATTATTATGTATTGCTGTAATCTGATCATTTATTCTACTCTAGTTAGCACCTCTAGGAATATTTTATTTCACTGTAGAATTCCTATATTTCTAGTGAACTTTGAAAATGTGCCTTTCAGGATCCGGGATATTGGGTTTTCTAAGTTTCTAAGTCGGCAACTCTCAAACATCTAAACTCAACTATGGTGCAGTCACTTAGAATGTAGACTTTAAAAAATTGAAAGCGAACTGTGGCAGATTTTATTGAACTGAGATTGAATGTTTAAACCCTAATGATAGGTGACAGCAGATTCAGGGTTTAGTTGCTGCTTCTAGAACTTACTACAAAAATACCAAAACGAAAAATCTTCAAGCATTTGTTTTCTCTTTTCAGATGAATCCAAGGTAATCTCAACCCTCTTTCATTACTGGATGACTGAGATCCTTCCTGTAAAAAACAGAAACTAAAGTTCATGATTCCGTCTAGGAAGAGTTCAGTTTTAATGTGAATATTGTTACCTTTGTCTTACGTTGCTGACATATGTTTCTCTTTAATGTAACTCATTTAGTAAATTAAATTGTTTTCAGAGTCATGCCAGTTGAGTGCACTTGTAATATTGTTTAACTGTCTGTGTTTTTTCTAAGGAAAAATGAGTTCTGATTCCAACATGGTATTTATAATTCAGTTTTCAAATTCTGTATTCAGAATGTATTTTTCTAACATGAGAAATTTGAAAAACGAGCGCTTTCAAATGGAATGAAATGTATCATTTTAAAACTATGTGTTGTAAATTCAAACAAATCATCAATGGAATTGAACTTCGTAGCATTTGATGTTTTCCAGATGCTCTACTTCACTTACGGCATTTCAGAAGGAGGGAGAACGTTATTTTACCTAGTTGGAATGGAAGGGAAACAGCACAAAATCATCCTCCCGAAACCAGGCAGGCTGACCTAGCGGAGAGAGCCAGAGGCAGGAGTCCTGGGTTCAAGTCCCATATATGCTACTTGCCTGCTGTGTGACCATGGGAAAATCACTTAACCTCTCTGGCCCTCAGTTTCCTCATCTATAAATTCAGACGGTTTTGACACCTGTCTACACGTTTTGTTGTCTGTCTCCCCCTTCTAGACTGTGAGCCCACTGTTGGGTAGGGACCGTCTCTATATGTTCAAATTTCTCATGTGTTGCCAATTTGTACTTCCTAAGCACTTAGTACAGTGCTCTGCACATAGTAAGCGCTCAATAAATGCGATTGATGATGATATGTTGCCGACTTGTACTTCACAAGTGCTTAATACAGAGCTCTGCATAAAGTAAGCGCTCAATAAATACGATTGAATGAATAAATGAAATTGCAGACAAGGTAGATTGTGAGGCCCATGTGGGACAGAGGACTGTGTCCAATGTAGCCCAGCACTTAGCGCAGTACTTGGTACACAATAAGCACTTAATATATACCATTATTATTGCTGTTGCTATAATGTTTTCAGTGAGGAGTGCAGGCTAGGGCGAGTTTTAAGAATTTGACTGCACTTATCAACCCGGAATTGTTCACACTATCTGTTGAGCAAGAATAGTTTGCCCCAATTCTCCAGATTCAAAAAGGACTTATGGAAAGCTAATGGATGTCTGACTTCTGGATTCTCTGGCAGGTACTGAAGCTTTTGGGTTAATCAGTCAGTCAGTCCATCATATTTATTGGGCGCTTACCGAGTACAAAGTACCATACTAAGCACTCGGGAGACAATAACGCAGCAATCTAACAGACACATTCGCTGTCCACGGTGAGTCCGGCTTTTTGCATTTGAAAATTAGTGAAATGCAGGCAAGCTTTAGTGCCTCTTAGAAGATGTAGGAATATTTTTTGCCAAGAATGGGACACTGAGATGTAAGCCCCTGAGAGACCAGTCAATCAATCAATCCTATTGATTGAACGCTTACACTGTGCAGCGCACTGTGCTAAGCACCTGGGAAAGTACAGTATCACAGAGTTCATTCATTCATTCAATCGTATTGAGCGCTTACTGTATGCAGAGCACTGTACTAAGCGCTTGGGAAGTTCAAGTTGGCAGCATATAGAGACGGTCCCTACCCAACAGTGGGCTCACAGTATAGAAGGGGGAGACAGAGAACAAAACAAAACATATTAACAAAATAAAATAAATAGAATAAATGTGTACAAATAAAATAGAGTAATAAATGCATACAAACATATACATATATACAGGTTGGTAGACCTGTTCCCTGCCCACAGTGAGCTGACAGGCTAGGACATAACTTATATTCATGTCTGCAGACATTAATATAAATAAATTAATAATAATAATGGCATTTATTAAGCGCTTACTATGTGCAAAGCACTGTTCTAAGCTCTGGGGAGGTTACAAGGCAATCAGGTTGTCCCACGGGGGGCTCACAGACTTCATCCCCATTTTACAGATGAGGTAACTGAGGCCCAGAGAAGTGAAGTGACTTGCCCAAAGTCACACAGCTGACAATTGGCGGAGCTGGGATTTGAACCCATAATCTCTGACTCCAAAGCCCGTGCTCTTTCCACAGAGCCACGCTGCTTCTCTATTAGACATATGTACGTAAGTGCTCCCATAAGTACATAGACTCTCTAGACTGTGAGCCCGCTGTGGGCAGGGATTGTGTCTCTTTATTGCTGTGTTGTACTTCCCAAGGCTTAGCACAGTGCTCTGCACACAGTAGGCTCTCAATAAATAGAATTGAATGAATGAATGAATGAATGAATGAATGAAAGGGCCATGGGGCTGAGGGAGGGGGGAATTAAAGGGTACAAATCCAAGTGCACGGGTGAAGCGGGCGGGAGTGGGAGAAGACCTAAGCGTGGCCCAGTGAATAGAGCCCAGGCCTGGGAGTCGGAAGATCTGGATTCGAGCCCCGGCTCCGCCACTTGTCCGCTGCGAGCCCTTGGGCAAGTCACTTCACTTTTCTCTGCCTCAGTTCCTTCATCTGTAAAACAGGGATTACGACTGTGAGCCCCATGTAGGACGTGGACTATGTCGAACCTGATTAGCTTGTATCTTTCCCAGCGCTTAGTACAATGCCTAGCACTTAGTAAGCACTTAAATATCGTAAAAATTATTAGGAAGGGTACAATAGAATTAGAAGGTGTGATCTCTACCCTGAGGCCTGTAGCAGTTTAGAATCTAGTTTGTCACTCACTCGATTTTTTAAGCACTTAGCCTCTGCAGAACACTATACTAAGCATTTGGTGGAGTCCAAAATAACAATATAACATCATCATCATCATCATCAATCGTATTTATTGAGCGCTTACTTACTATGTGGAGAGCACTGTACTAAGCGCTTGGGAAGTACAAATTGGCAACATATAGAGACAGTCCCTACCCAACAGTGGGCTCACAGTCTAAAAGAAACAGACACATTCCCAGAAACAGACACATTCCCTACCCACAACAAACTTACAGTCTAGTGATGACCTGACACCTAGAGAAGCAGCATGGCTCAGTGGAAAGAGCCCGGACTTTGGAGTCAGAGGTCATGGGTTCAAATCCCGGATCCGCCAATTGTCAGCTGTGTGACTTTGGGCATGTCACTTCACTTCTCTGGGCCTCAGTTACCTCATCTGTAAAATGGGGATTAAGATTGCGAGCCCCATGTGGGACAAACTGATCACCTTGTATCCCCCCCAGTGCTTAGAACAGTGCTTTGCACATAGTAAGTGCTTAACAAATACCATCATTATTATTATTATTATTATTATTACACTCTGGCAGCAGGAAGTTTTGACGGAGAGCCAAGACTTCTGCCGACTGTTTTCAGTTTGCTGATTAGAGGGGTGTCCTGAAGGGAGGATGCAGGAAACGACAAGGATCCTCCCTTCACTTATTGTCCATTTGGGACATCTCAAGCCCTGACGCTTGACAATTCTCTCATTTCACTAGCCTCTCTATCTCTTAAATGAGTTGCCAAATTTAAAAGGCTGTCCTAAAGTCAAAGCGAAAGGGCTGTGGATTGGACAGGTGTCAAATAAATTCTTATAAATTCTTTCATAACGCACCCGCACATCTGTATTACAATGCGCCCATTCATCCCGGCTCTGTGTGACCTTGGGCAAGTCACTTTCCTTCTCCGGGCCTCAGTTTCTCATATGTAAAATGGAGATGAAACAGCTGTTCTCCTTCCTGACCGTGAGCCCCATGTGGGACAAGGACTATGTCCAATCTGATTAAATTGTATATACCCCAGCACTTATAGAGTAGTGCCTGACACATAATGAACACTTAGCAAATGTCAGCATTTTTATTATTAATAATTACTATTATTATTAGGCTTAGATGATCCTACTTGACGCTTTTTCAAATATCAAAGTTTAGTGGCACATACCTTATCAAATCTTATCCTGCTGTTTCCATCCTTCATTAGGTTTTGGTTTTATATTCTTATTTTTCTTCTGACAGGCCTCCTCTAAGAACCAACCAAGCCAAAGTAATTTGGGAAAGTTCCAGAGGACAAGCTTTAGGCCTCCTGAAGCTCTTTCAAAAGATTATTTTCTCTTTGTCACAATGGTGTCGCGAGAGCTGTAAATAAGATCAGCAAATACCGGTGACAAACTGGGTTATTTGTTGGGTTTTTTTCCTATTGTTTGAGATTTAGCATTGTCATACCTAGAAGAGGACAAAATCCCTGCTTGGGGTGACTATGCCCTGGAGAACCAAACAAGATCCTGCCTTTAAAAAAGCACTAAAGCCCTCAGATTGGGTTGGGAAACTGGGGCTTACAGTTGTTAGTTTTTTGTATTTCTTCCAACTACCATGCCTCTTTTTTCCCAGATGGTATGTACAGATCTGTGAAGAAAGACTTTTGAGGAATAATTGAATTGCTCGAGAAATGGGAAGGAGAAGAGGCAGCTGGCTGGGCATCCAGGCTGGGGGTCAATCACTCAATCCATCTAGGGGTTAATCACTCAATCCATCAGTGGTATTTATTGACTGCTTACAAAGTGAAGAACACTGTACTGGGAAGAAGCAGCATGGCGTAGGGCTAGAGCCCAGGCCTGGGAATCCGAAGGTTGTGGGTTCTAATTCCGGCTCTGCCACTTGTCTGCTGAGTGACCTTGGGTAAGTCACTTCACTTCTCTGGGCCTCAGTGTCCTCATCTGTAAAATGGGGATTGAGTCTGTAAGCCCCACCTGGGACAGGGACTGTGTCCAACCCAATTTGCTTGTATCCACCCCAGTGCTTGTTACAGTGCCTGGCATATAGTAAGTGCTTTACAAATAAATTTTAAAAAAATCCAGAGACATTCCCTCTGGGTGAGACGTTCCTTGCCCATACGAGGAAGAACTGGAGGGGTAAATGAATTAATAATAACAACAATAATAATAATAATGGTATTTGTAAAGTACTAACTGTGTGCCAGGCACTGTACTAAGTGCTGGGTTATATACAAGTTAAATGGGTTGGACACAGTCCCTGTCCCACATGAGGCTCACAGTCTCGATCCCCATTTTCCAGATGAGGTAACTGGCCCAGAGAAGTGAAATGACTTGAATAATAATAATAATAATAATAATGGCATTTATTAAGCGCTTACTATGTGCAAAGCACTGTTCTAAGCACTGGGGAGATTACAGGTGATCAGGTTGTCCCATTGGGGCTCACAGTCTTAATCCCCATTTTACAGATGAGGGAACTGAGGCACAGAGAAGTTTTAAGTGACTTGCCCAAAGTCACACCGCTGACAATTGGCAGAGCCGGGATTTGAACCCATGACCTCTGACTACAAAGCCCATGCTGTTTTCCACCGAGCCATGCTGCTTCTCTGAAGTGAATGAATTGAGAAGGAGTAGGCCAAAGAGATGTCAGCAGAGTGGAGAGCCAGGGAAAGATGATGGAAAAAGGGAGAGAACTAGTGCAGTTCATTCAATTGTATTTATTAAGTGCTTACTGTGTGCAGAATACCATACTAAGCACTTGGGAGAGTACAATATAACAATAAACACTTTCCCCGCCCATGACGAACTTACAGTCTAGATGGGGAGACCGACATTAGTTAAAATAAATTACAGATATGTACTTAAGTGCTGGGAGTGGGTGGTGAATAGAGGAGCAAGTCAGGGTGACACAGAAGGGAGTGGGAGAAGAGAAAGGGGGGTTTAGTCAGGAAAAGCCTCTTGAAGGAGATGTGTCTTCAGTACAGCTTTGAAGGGTGGGAAGAGTCGTTGTTTGTGATCAGAAGCCTTTGGCCCCTATGATAAAACGTTCAACTTCTTTCAATCAACCATATTTAGTGAGCGCTTACCCTAGACTGTGAGCCCGTTATTGGGTAGGGACCGGCTCTATGTGTTGCCGACTTGTACTTCCCAAACGCTTAGTACAGTGCTCTACACACAGTAAGCGCTCAATATGTATAATTGAATGCATGTTGGCCTCTCATGCTCATAAGAACTGGAGGTAATAATGCATCTGGCCTTTTGTGATTTGTTTCGGCACAAATTTTGGCCGATTTGTTTTTCAGTATTCCATTTTGTCTTTCCACTGCCCCAGCCAATTGTTGGTGTACGGACAATAGAAATTCCTCTGTATTCCCAGGCCCTGTCGTGGCATTTGTTGAGCCCATACTGGATGCAGAGTACTGTACTAAGCTCTTGAGAAAGTTCAATATATCCCTCTCCCTTCTGAGTTGCCCTTACGCTTGGACTCTTCAATTGGATTCATCTCTCCTCTCTTGAAAGACCTTACAGTCTACTTGGAGAGGGAATAAATAATACTAATAATAATGGTGGCATTTATTAAGTGCTTACTCTGTGCAAAGCACTGTTCTAAGCACTGGGGAGGTTACAAGGTGATTAGGTTGTCTCATGGGGGACTTGATCCCCATTTTACAGATGAGGGAACTGAGGCCTAGAAAAGTTAAGTGACTTGCCCAAAGTCACACAGCTGACAAGTGGCGGAGCCAGGATTTGAACCCATGACCTCTGACTCCAAAGCCCCGGCTCTTTCCACTGAGCCCCTCTGCTTTTCTGATAAAACCATCCCAAAGGCATCTCTGAGATGGCTGAAGACCCCTACCCAGATCCTGGGTCATTCCAGAGCTATCCTTGGGTGCAGGGGTGGGGAACTGCACTTGGCCCCTCCATTTCCACCTGCAGGAAAATGGTACCTTGCTATTTGTGAGGCAGAAAACATCAAAGTCTTGAATTATCTGAAGGAGAGGCATAGACACTCCTTTATCCCCCTCCCTTGTGTAAAGGAGCCCTGTCTTTTGTGGCATTGGTTGGAACAGCTGCAAAGTTGTGCAGGTCCTCTGTTGGGTAGGGACCGTCTCTATATGTTGCCAACTTGTACTTCCCAGGCGTTTAGTACAGTGCTGTGCACACAGTAAGCGCTCAATAAATATGGTTGAATGAATGAAAAAGGAAATGTGTGAGCTAGAGCTCTGGAAGAGACTGGTTACAGTAAAAAGAAAGGGGGAAGGAGGGTGTGGGAGAAGAGCGTAGGCTAGGGGCATGGTTCATGAACATTCAATAGGGGCATGTTTAATTCAATCACATTTATTGAGCGTTTACTCTGTTGACATGGAAGCACCAGGAAAGGGGATCATTTCTTTTGGAATGGAATCCAAGCCAGGGTCCACCACAGGAGCAAGCTTCAGCCCCCATTTTTCCACAGAAGGAGCTGGAGAATGTAAGAAGAAACAGAAGCCCGGGGGGTGGGAGGGGGGAGTTTTTTAATTCCATGTGAAACTGCACCGTACTGTTGAAGTTCAGAACCTTTTTTAAAAGATCATACACTTGTCCCAAATTCAAGGTAGAGGTTTTTGCTAAATATATTCTTACAGTGTTGCGGGGGGGGGCGAACAACTAGAGATGGTGACACGGTTCTCCAAGGATCCCTTTTAGAACTGATAGTTGACTCCCGGGAAATAGTATCAAATCAACCTTGACAGAGTTTCAAAATGAGACCCAGGCCATTAGCTAAGCCGTGGTCAATCAGCCCATTCCATCTTTTCAAAATCCCATTGCGTGTTGCTTAGAGCATTAGTATGTTTCAGTAGCTAAATTTTTAGGACCAAGGTGATCTTCCCACCCAAACCTGTGACTTTCCCATCACTGTACTGGCACCACCATCCTTAGAATAGTGCCTGGCACATAATAAGTGCTTAACAAATACTATTATTATTATTATCGTTCCTGTCTCACAAGCCCACAACCTTGGTGTTTTCCTTGATTCCTCTCTTATTCAACCCACATATTCATCACTAAATCCTGTCGGTCCCACCTTCACAACATCGCTAAAATCCACCATTTCCTCTCCATCCAAACTGTTACCACATTAATCCAATCACTCATCCTATCCCGCCTGGATTATTGCCTCAGCCTCCATGCTGACCTCCCAACCTCCTGTCTTTCCCCAGTCCAGTCCATACTTCACTCTGTTGCCCAGATCATTTTTCTACAAATCGAAGACCTGTCACCCGGCTCCTCAAAAAACTCCAGTGGTTGGCCATCCACCACCACATCAAACAAAAACTCCTCATCGTTGGCTTTAAAGCCCACCACTATCTCACCCCTTCCTATCTCACCTCACTACTCAATCAATCAATCAATCAATCATATTTATTGAGTGCTTACTGTGTGCAGAGCACTGTACTAAGCGCTTGGGAAGTACAAGTTGGCAACATATAGAGACGGTCCCTACCCAACAGTGGGCTCACAGTCTAGAAGGGGGAGACAGAGAACAAAACCAAACATACTAACAAAATAAAATAAGTAGAATAGATATGTACTCGTCTTCTACAACCCAGCCCGCAGACTTCTCTCTTCTAGTGTTAACCTTCTCATTGGGCATCCATCTCTCCTGTCTCGCCGCCAACCCTGCCTCTGGCCTGGAGCATCCTCCCTCCTTAAATCTGATAGACAGTTGTTCCCCCCACTACTTTAAAGCCTTACTTGAAGGCGCATCTCTTCCAAGAGGCCTTCCCAGACTTAGCCCCCCACTTTTCTCCTCTCCCACCCCCTTCTCCTTCACCCTAACTTGCTCCCTTTGTTATTCTCCCCTCCCAACCCCACAACGCTTATGTACATATCTATAATTTATTTATTTGTAGTGGCCGGCCCCCGGGAGCCATGGCCGGAGTCCGGAAAGGAGGTAAGCCCGGCCCTTGTCCTTTTTATGGCCTCTCCTTCGTGCTATAATCATCATCATACTATAATTAATATTAATACAATTAATATGATAATTATGGTATAATTGTATTATTATTATTACTATTAAGTGGCGGAGCTGGGATTTGAACCCGTGACCTCTGACTCCCAAACCCAGGCTCTTTCCACTGAGCCACGCTGCTTGGGAAAGGGAATCCCCTCCTCACAGCACCTGGATATATGTATATTTGTTTGTACATATTTATTACTCTATTTTACTTGTACATATTTATTCTACTGATTTTATTTTGTTAATATGTTTT
Source organism: Tachyglossus aculeatus (assembly GCF_015852505.1). Lineage (NCBI taxonomy): Eukaryota > Metazoa > Chordata > Mammalia > Monotremata > Tachyglossidae > Tachyglossus > Tachyglossus aculeatus. Next base: position 8,071,993 of record NC_052101.1, on the reverse strand, counting down.
GTTTTCTCTGTCTCCCCTTTCTAGACTGTGAGCCCACTGTTAGGTAGGGACCGTCTCTAGATGTTGGCAACTTGTACTTCCCAAGCGCTTAGTACAGTGCTCCGCACACAGTAAGCGCTCAATAAATACGATTGAATGAATGAATGAATGATATCTGTCTCCCCCACTCTAGACTGTAAGCTCACTGTAGTCAGGGAATGTTTATTGTTTTAGTGTACTCTCCCAAGTACTTAGTACAGTGCTCTGAACACAGTTAGCGCTCAATAAATACAATTGAATGAATGAATGAAAGCTTTTGAAGAGCTGAGAATCCATTTCATCTTTAAGGTGATAGATTAGCATCCAAAGCATTGAGGGTTTTAACGTGACCAGTGGAAATTACTAAACCCTTGACACATATTTGTTGTCTATTGGCTGTTAGGTGTTAAGTTGAAATTCATTTGTCATTTCTAGACTGTGAGCCCGTTGTTGGGTAGGGACCATCTCTATATGTTGCTGACTTGTACTTCCCAAGCACTTAGTACAGTGCTCTGCACACAGTAAGTGCTCAATAAATACGCTTGATTGATGTTGCTGACTTGTACTTCCCAAGCTCTTAGTACAGTGCTCTACACACAGTAAGCACTCAATAAATACGATTGAATGAATGAATGAATTTCCAAATCTTTCCCTATTTGTATCACTATAGCTTGTTGGTCCTTTCAACCTGCTACCCTGCTTCAAGTTTTCCATCAAAAAATGTAATTTTTTCAGACTCAAATTAAGAACATTCAAATCTTCAGGGTCCTTTAGGTTGTAACGCACTTAATCCTTTCCTACTAATGAGATGAAAATAGAGAGACATCTGCACATGCAATACTTGATTCAATTACCAGGTTTTAGAAGAGTGATGGATCCTTCATCATTTCCAGACCTTGGATTACTTTTCAATCTCATGCTGATTCATAGTATTCTTCAGATGGCCAGAGGGATAATAATAATAATAATGATAATGATGGTATTTGTTAAGCACTTACTATGTACAAAGCACTGTTCTAAGCGCTGGGGGGATACAAGGTGATCAGGTTGTCCCACGTGGTGCTCACAGTCTTAATCCCCATTTTACAGATGAGGGAATTTAGGCACAGAGAAGTTAAGTGACTTGCCCAAAGTCACACAGTTGACAATTGGCAGAGCCGGGATTTGAACCCACGACCTCTGACTCCAAAGCCCGTGCTCTTTTCACTGAGCCACGCTGCTTCTCAATGACATATTCCATTTGGTGTCGCTGGACCAGTCCTACCCACATTTTCTTATAACTTTCCAGAAGAACCAATCCAAAATTCTTGCATTGGAAAGAGGGTTGGGAAGGCTGTCAAGGAAGGAAGGAAGGAAAGAAGGGAAAGAGTTTAAATGCAGTGTAAACTCAGCCTAAAAACCGAAGAATGGCATGTGAAAAGCCTCCTAGGTGAAACAATAATTTTTTTCAGATATTTTAGCACAAACAACCTTTCATATACAGTGCAAGTGTTTATTTTCAGTGTGGGACTCTGAAGGGAATGTTTTAAGTATTTGTTACAAATGTTTATTTGGAAGGGCTCCACCATCAAGGCTACAGAGGCAAATGCACATTCTTTTTCTTTTCTTGCTAAACAAGGTCCATAACATTAATGCCACTCTGTCATCATTTTGTGATAGGGTGTTAATTTGCTTATAAACTCAGTGTCCGACCAAATGATCAGAAAAAGGTGTTCGGCAGTCCTTGCCGTGTTTTACTACAGGGGATTTTTCAGGAGTAGCAAGAGCATTTATTGAGCACCCACTGGATGCAAGCCAGCGTACTAAATGCCTGGGAAGTACAAATCAAGCAATTGACCCAAACCCTGCCCACAAGGAGATAGAATCAATCAATCAATCGTATTTATTAAGCGCTTACTGTGTGCAGAGCACTGTACTAAGCGCTTGGGAAGTACAAGTTGGCAACATATAGAGACAGTCCCTACCCAACAGTGGGCTCACAGTCTAGAAGGGGGAGACACCCAGAGGAGGCCACTCTTCAAGCTGCATTTGTTCAATCGCTGAAACATAAATTACCTCATGAATTGCTTCTAGGTTGGTGTTCTTCTTCTTCATGGGCAAGCCCTTGGCTTAGTGGAAAGAGCACAGGCTTGGGAGTCAGAGGTCGTGGGTTCTAATCCCGCCTCTGCCGTTTGTCAGCTGTGTGACTTTAGGCAAGTCACTTCACTTCTCTGGGCCTCAGTTACCTCATCTGTAAAATGGGGATGAAGACTGTGAGCCCCACATGGGACAACCTGATTACCTTGTATCTACCCCAGCGCTTAGAACAGTGCTTGGCGCATAGTAAGCGCTTAACAAATACCAACATTATTATTATTATTATTACATTTACCATTGGCAGTGAACAACACGTGGGCCAAAAACTAGCATATCTACTATTGACTCCGGCACTTACCGCAGTGCTGGGTGCTGAGTTCGTGCTTACTGAGCATCATGATTCTCCATGTTACTTTTCTTTAATAATAATAATAATAATAATGACGGTATATGTTAAGCGCTTACTATGTGCAAAGCACTGTTCTAAGCGCTGGGCACTGTTCTAAGCGCTGGTCGTCATCCTAAATCCATAACAGTCCCCAGCTGCATGTCGGCAAGAAGCACGCAGACGTACCCAGGGGGATTTGCCCGAGAACCAGATGAAGACGAACAGGAGGAGGATGAGGAGGATGAGCGGCTCAAAGGAAAGCCAACCCTCTCCATCTCCTCTCCTCAGTAGCTGGGAACCACCATCCCTGTGGTTCATTTTTTTCCTTGGATGGAGAGGGGTTGCCTGGTTCAGGAGGGAGAAGGCTAAGTTGTGCCTGGCAATTTAAACCCTAGATGAACTATTTTGAGAAGCAGCATGGCCTAAGGGTAAGACCTTGGGCCTGGGAATCAGAGGACTAAGACTAAGTCCCAGACTAAGACCTCCTTCCCAGACTAAGCCCCCATTTTCCTCAGCTCCCCCTCCCCTCCGCATCGCCCCGACTCGTCCCCCCTCCCCACCCCGCAGCACTTGTGTATATCTGTACATATCTGTCATTCGATTTATTTATATTGATGCCTGTTTAGTTGTTCAGATGTGTACACATCTATAATTCTGAATATTTATATGATACCTGTTTACTTGTTTTGAACTCTGACTTCCCCCCTTCTAGACTATAAGCCCGGTGTGGGCAGGGATTATCTCTCTTTATTACTGAATTGTACTTTCCAAGCGTTTAGTACAGTGCTCTGCATGCCATAAGTGCTCAAAAAATACGATCAAACGAATGAATGAAAGGACCTGGGTTCAAATCCCAATTCCATCCAAAATATTGTTTACTGTCAGTCGGTCAGTGGTGTTCATTGAGCACTTACTGTGTGCAGAGCACCATACTAAGAACTTGGGAGAGTACAATCTAATAGAGTCGGTAGACGTGTTCTCTGCCCACAGATATCCATTATTTAGCCTTTCTGTGCCTGTTTCCTCATCTGGGAAATGGGGATTTGGCAACTCTTAGGTTGTGAGCTCTGTGAGGGATAGGAATTCATTCTGATTTAATGGTGATAGTTAGTGGCTCAATGGAAAGAGCACGGGTTTGGGAGTCAGAGGTCATGGGTTCAAATCCTGGCTCTGCCAATTGTCAGCTGTGTGATTTTGGACAAGTCACTTCACTTCTCTGGGGCTCAGTTACCTCATCTGTAAAATGGGGATGAAGACTGTGAGCCCCATGTGGAACAATCTGACCACCTTGTATCCTCCCCAGCACTTAGAACAGTGCTTTGCACATAGTAAGTGCTTAACAAGTGCCATCATTATTATTACAGAGAAGCAGTGTGGCTCAGTGGAAAGAGCCCGGGCTTTGGAGTCAGAAGTCACGGGTTCAAATCCTGCCTCCACCACTTGTCAGCTGTGCGACTTTGGGCAAGTCACTTAACTTCTCTGTGCCTCAGTTACCTCATCTGTAAAATGGGGATGAAGACTGTGAGCCCCCCTTGGGACAACCTGATCACCTTGTAACCTCCCCAGTGCTTAGAACAGTGCTTTGCACATAGTAAGCACTTAATAAATGGCATTATTATAATTATATCTATCCTGGTGCTTGGCACCTAGCAAGTGCTTAACTATTATTATCATTATTATTATTATTATTGTTGTTATACCTGGACAAATAGCTACAACTGCATCAGCCACTTAGAAAAAAGATGTCAGAGATTCGAGGAATAAATAAACATTTCACAAATATTCTTCTTTCTCACGTTCTTCCTCGTTTCCTTGTCAGACAGCAGTCAGATTGTTTACCCAAGAGCAAGAGCATCTTTGGTTTAAATTATGTTTAAGAAAATCCACCTCATCAAAGTAAATTGGCATCAACTGTGCTGGCATCAAGCCATTCCTAAAATAATGGATGTCTTGTGAGGAATTATGGCATTTAGGCATGGAGTTAGATGGTAATTGATAGCACAGGAAAGAAATTAACCTTACAAGGCAATTATGAGAGAACGAACAACAGTAAATGTGTCTGCAAAAATTATAATAGGACTTCAACTAACAGCTACTTGCAAAACTATAAGGGGAAAACCTCAATTGAAAATTTAGAAACTGTCAAACTGAGAGAATCATCATTTGAATCTTCATCAGATTTTAAATTGCTTTCATGATAGTTAAGAAGCCCCACTCTTAGTATAAGTTTGTAAAGTAGATTGCAAACACCCTGCTGGTTTGTAAGGTTCTTCAGGGCAATTACTCTCATCCTCTCCCAAGTGCTTAGTACAGTGCTCTGCACACAGTAAGTGCTCAATAAATACAATCAAATGAATGACTGTGAATCATACTTTCTTCAATGAAATTAATCCAATCCACTGATCATTCTTTCTTCTTTCCAAAGAGCAGTAATTTTCTGCCCATTCAAAAATCAGAAAGGATTGCTCTGAAACGAAAACCAATAACCCTAGCTATGTCCTTTCAACTAGCTTCTCTCTTATGGAATCCGAAATTTTGTCATTATTCTTCTCAACTCCAGGAGTGAGGTGTTCTCTGTAGACCTGTGATAAATCAGGGGAAAATACCATGTTCATCATGCAGCATGTGCTTATGATCAAGTAATTTTGGATAGATGACACATCAGTTGGGGAAGGCCAATTTTTCTAAAGTATTCACAATATATGGCAAAGCCTACCAAACCTAAATCATAGACAGTATTTTTGAGATCTTCTAAACCATAGGAAAGCAAGCTTTTCCTGTCAATCCTTTTTTTCCTCTGCACCTGTAGTGATTGAAGTTAATAGACATGAATCTTAAACTTAATCTCAAAATAAAGAAAGATGTGATCTTTAGATTCCAGAATGTTGGAGTTTTCCTATTTTGGGTTGTCCTAGCCAATGGCACTATAATCTCTCGGGCTCAGAATGATTGATCGTTCATTTGACCATGGAAAGTGCCCTCTCTAAGGAGGAAACAAGGAGAAATAGGAGAAAGAATATTTGTAAAGTGCTTATTTATTCTGTGAATCTCTAGCACCTTTTTTCGAGATAGCTGGGGCAGTCATAGCTTTTCATCCAGGTCTAATAACAGTAATGATAATAACAGTGACCTCCTTCTTGCCAAATCCAACAGCCTCTGCTCCGTCTTTGTCCTCTTCAACTTCTCAACTGCCTTTGACACTGTCGACCACCCTCTTTTCCTGGAGACATTATCCAACCTTGGCTTCACTGACACCGTCCTCTCCTGGTTCTCCTCTTATCTCTCTGGTCGTTCATTCTCAGTCTCCTACGCGGGCTCCTCCTCTACCTCCCACCTCCTAACTGTGGGGATCCCTCAAGGGTCAGCTCTGGGCCCCCATCTATTCTCCATCTACACCCCTGCCCTTGGAGAACTCATTTGCTCCCATGACTTCAACTCTATTTGGATGATTCCCCACTCTACCTCCCTTTCTCTGCAGTATCACATTTTCTCCTGTCTTCAGGACATCTCTAATCGGATGGCCCTGCCGACGCCTCACCCTTAATGAGTCCAAAACAGAACTCTTCATCTTCCCACCCAAACCCTGTCCTCCCCGAGACTTGCCGTAGATAACACTACTATCCTCCCTCTCTTACAAGCCCCAAAGTTGTCACGATGCTCGACTTATCTCTCTCATTCAACCCACATATTCAATCTTGCTACCAAATCCTGTCAGGTCTACTTTCATATCAGAAGAATCCATCCCTTCCTCTCCATCCAACTGCTTCCAAGCACTTACCCTCTCCCACCGTTACTACTGCATCAACCTCTTTGCTGACCTCCTTGCCTCCTGTCTCTTCCCTTTTGGTCCATATTTCATTCAGCTGCCTGGATCATTCTACTTTCATATCAGAAGAATCCACCCCTTCCTCTCCATCCAACTGCTTCCAAGCACTTGCCCTCTCCCACCATTATACTACTGCATCAACCTCTTTGCAGACCTCCTTGCCTCCTGGCTCTTCCCTTTTAGTCTATATTTCACTCAGCTGCCTGGATCATTTTTTCTAAACAAAACTCTCAGTCCATATCTTTCCACTCCTCAAGAACCTCCGATGGTTGCCCATCCATCTCAGCATCAAATAAAAACTCCTTACCGTTAGCTTTAAGGCAGGCAATCAGTTCTCCACTCCCGCTTTACCCCCACTTTTTTACCCCCCTCTTTTAACGCCAACCTACTCACTGCACCTCAATTTTGTCTATCTCGCCCCCGGACCCTTGCCCTCTGGCCTGGAACCTTCTCAATATTCATATCCAATGGACCACCACTCTCCCCATCTTCAAAACCCCACTAAAATCACATCTCCTGCAAGAGGCCTTCCCTGACTAAATCCTCGCTCCCTTGTGTCCCCTACAAGCTTAGGGATGTTATCCTTAAGTATTTTGATGACATTTACCTCATCCCCAGCCCTGCAGCACTTTTGTACATATCCAGCTTCTTCATTTCACATTTGTCATCCCCCTCTGATGATGGCATTTTGATGGCATTTATTATTAAGCACTTAATATGTGCAAAGCACCGTTCTAAGCGCTGGGGAGGTTACAAGGTGATCAGGTTGTCCCACGGGGGGCTCACAGTCTTAATCCCCATTTTACAGATGAGGTAACTGAGGCACAGAGAAGTAAAGTGACTTGCCCAAAGTAACACAGCTGACAATTGGCGGAGCCGGGATTTGAACCCATGACTTCTGACTCCAAAGCCTGGGCTCTTTCCTACTGAGCCACGCTCCTTCTCACGCTGCCTCTGGTCTGTAAGTACCTTGGTACACATATAGGTAAGTTCTTGCAGGTATTCTGAGTGGTGTTCTGCATATAGTAAATGCTCCATAAATACCACAGATGGATTATCATCCATAATCATGTCTACCAGCTCTGTTGTGCTGTGCTCTGCCAAAATCAATCAATCAATCAATCAATCAATCATATTTATTGAGTGCTTACTGTGTGCAGAGCACTGTACTAAGCGCTTGGGAAGTACAAGTTGGCAACATATAGAGATAGTCCCTACCCAACAGTGGGCTCACAGTCTACAAGATGCCAAAAGCATAGTATGGTACTCTAGACACAAGAAATGATTAATAAATAACATTGATTGATTGCTAGCTATTGAGTACTTGAGTACTTGATTGCTAGCTATTGAGTAGGGAAGTAGCGTGGCTCAGTGGAAAGAGCACGGACTTGGGAGTCAGAGGTCATGGGTTCAAATCCCGGCTCTGCCAATTGTCAGCTATGTGACTTTGGGCAAGTCAGTTAATTTCTCTGTGCCTCAGTTACCTCATCTGTAAAACAGGGATGACGACTGTGAGCCCCACGTGGGACAATCTGATCACCTTGTATCCTCCCGAGAGCTTAGAAAAGTGCTTTGCACATAGCGCTTAACAAATGCCATCATTATTTTTATTATTATTATTAAATACCGTCATTATTAAAGAGCTCAGCACTTCAAGTGCCTCACCTTTCATTCACTCAATCATACTTATTGAGCCCTGTACTAAGCGCTTGGGAGAGTACAATATAGCAATAAACAGACACATTCCCTGCCCACAAGGGGTTTACAGACTAGAACGGGGAAGACAGACACCAATACAAATAAATAAATTATAGATATGTACATAAGTGCTGTGGGCCTGGGAAGGGGAACAAACCAAGGGAGTGATCAAGTCTCACCCAAGACTACCGGAGTGATGGAGTTTTTCTTAGACAAATCAAGAGGCCTCCCCCAAACAATTCCTATTCATGAAGGATGTTACATTTAAAGGAACATGACTTTTTTTACAGATACAGAGCAATCACAACAGAAAAAAACATGTGCAGTAGTCAATGGAGTATCTGCCATCTTGCTTCCCAATTTAAACCGCCCTCAGGGCTAACTAACTGTGTTTTCCCATGTGGCAGTAATTCACTCTGGGTTATTTGACTATCTCTGTAAATTAAATTCCACTTCTATAGGGAAACTCAGCTCTTTGCTCAGAGTGTTTAGCTTCTAAAGACCCAGGGTAATGCTCACCCAGGACATTTTTCCCCTTGCACCAGATCCTTTGGAAAATAGGGATTTGAGGATAATGGCTTCTTTATATGAAGCATCAATCCTCTCAATAAAAACATGAAAGCCCTCTAGGTGCATGCGTTGCTTAATCCTTTGCAGTGGGTGAAGAAATAACTGGAAACGAAAGGTGAAGGGTTTTGAGAGGTGTGGGGAGACAGCAATTTTGAAAACAGGCTACTGTGTGATGTCACATGGGAGGGAGAACAGCCCAGAACAGCTTTCAGAGAGAAGCAATGAGGCCTAGTGGAAAGAGCCCAGGACTGGGAGTCAGATGTGGGGTTCTAATCCCGGCTCAGCCGCTTAATTTGCTGGGTGACCTGGGATAAGTCATTTACCTTGTCTGTGTTTCAAGTTTCTCCAAGTGTAAAATGCAAATAAAATGCCTATTCTCCCTCCCCCTTAGACTGTGAGCCTCATGTGGGAAAGGGACTGTCCGATCTGAACTCCGTGTGGTATTTTGGGATGATTATGAGGTAACTGAGCCACAGAGAAGCAAAATGACTTGCCCGAGGTCACACGGCATCAAACAAAAAATCCTCACTTTTGGCTTTAAAGCAGTCCATCACCTTACCCGCTTCTCTCCTTCTACAACCCAACCCACACGTTTTGCTCCTCTAGCGTTAACCTTTTCACTGGGCGTCCACCTCGCCTATCTCGCCACTGACCCCTTGCCCATATCCTGCTTCTGACCTGGAAATCTGACAGATAGTTACTCTCCCCACACTTCAGAGCCTTATTGAAGGCATATCTCCTCCAAGAAGCCTTCCCAGACTAAGCCCCCCTACCCCTTTCCTCATCTCCCACCCCCTTCTGCGTTGCCCCGACTTGCTCCCTTCTTTCCTCCCAGCCCCACAGCACTTATGTCCAGATCTGAGAAGCAGCGTGGCTCAGTGGAAAGAGCCCGGGCTTTGGAGTCAGAGGTCATGGGTTCAAATCCCGGCTCCGCCCATTGTCAGCTGTGTGACTTTGGGCAAGTCACTTCACTTCTCTGAGCCTCAGTTACCTCATCTGGAAAATGGGGATGAAGACTGTGAGCCCCTTGTGGCACAACCTGATCACCTTGTAACCTCCCCAGCGCTTAGAAGAGTGCTTTGCACATAGTAAGCGCTTAATAAATGCCATCATTATTATTGTCATTTATATATTTGTATTCATGTCCGTCTCCCCTCCTGTAGACTGTAAGCTCGTTGTGGGCAGGGAGTGTGTCTGTTTATTGTTGTATTATACTCTCTCAAGCACTTAATACAGTGCTCTGCACACAGTAAACGCTCAATAAGTAGAATTGAATGAATGATTGACAACAGACAAGGGGCGGGGTCAGAATTAGAACCCAGCTCCTCTAACTGCCAGGCCCAGGCTCTTTCCACAGTGCCTCAGGAACACAACTCTTCTCTCACTGGACTCTGGCCTTAGAAAAGACCCAGGATTCTTTACCTCCAGGGCTGGAGAGACGGGGTGTGAAGGATGGAAGCAACATACCCTAGTAGATAATAATAATAATAATGGCATTTATTAAGAGCTTACTATGTAAAAAGCACTGTTCTAAGCACTGGGGAGGTTACAAGGTGATCAGGGTGTCCCACGGGGGGCTCACAGTCTTCATCCTTATTTTACAGATGAGGTAACTGAGGCCCAGAGAAGTGAAATGACTTGCCCAAAGTCACACAGCTGACAATTGGCAGAGCTGGGATTTGAACCCATGACCTCTGACTCCTAACCCCGGGCTCTTTCCACTGAGCCACGAGAGCAAGGGCCTGGGGGTGAGGAGGAAGTGGGTTCTAATCCCGGCTCTGCCACTTGTCTGCTGTGTGACCTTGGACAAGTCACTTCACTTCTCTGGGTCTCAATGATCTCATCTGTAAAATGGGGATTAAGATTGTGAGCCCCAGGCGGAATAAGGACTTTCTCAAACCTCATTAGCTTGTATCTACCTCAGTGCTTAGTACAGTGCCTGGCTTAACAAATTTCATGAAACAAGAAGAATTACTGAGCATTTTTCATACTTACAATATTCACTTACATTTCATGAAGTATCAGTCTGGACAAGGATGTGCCCTCCTGGAGGAAATCCTAGACTTTGTATTTTACTTCATTTCCCTTTTTATTTAATGATATTTATTAAATGCTTAATGTGTGTCTAGCACTGTTCTGAATGGTTGGAAAGAGACAAGTTAGTCAAGTTGGACACAGACCCTGCCCCAAATAAGGCTCACAGTCTAAGTAGGAGGGAGAACAGGTTTCGAATCACCATCTTACAGTTGAGGAAACTGAGGCACAGAGAAGTTAAGTGACTAGCCCAAGTTCACACAGCAAGCAACTGGCAGAGCTGGGATTAGAACTCAAGTCCTCTGGCTCCTAAACCTGTGCTCTTTCCTCTGGGCCACTCTGTTTCCTAATTGCTAGCTGTTGCTTGCAAACAATGGGAAAGTGCTTAGTTCAGTGCTTTGCACACAGTAAGCGCTCAATAAATACGATTGAGTGAATGAATGAAAGAGCAAACCTAGCTATCAGGTCCTCCCCAAAATGGGGCGGGAAAGTGGGTTGTCATGAAAATGCACGGATAACATGGATTACAAGGGAAGTAAACCCCTCCATCTCTATTGAAGTGGCTCCTTAGATGTGAGACCCCCAGGGATAGAAACTACATCTAAATCCCACCTGTATATTCATTCATTCAATCATATTTATTGAGCACTTACTGTATGCAGAGCACACAGTCCTTTTCCAGCACTTAGTACAGCGCTCTGCACATGGTATGTGCTCGATAAATACCATTGATCTATCGACGGACTCAATAAGCTCTTCGAAACACGTTCTTGAAGTGATGGATTTTTTATTTCCTTGTTTTCTCCTATCCAAAATGATATATTACCGCTTTTGGCTCAGAATTAAAAGAGAAGCTGAGAAACCCCAATCACGGGAAGACACATGAAGGAATTTTCACACCTCTAGTTCTAGATGCTCGTTGGTTTCTGAACACAGCAACCAACTAAACCAACTAAATGTCACATCCTTAGCCCTGAGCTTGGATCATTGTTATCTTTGGCTAGATTCAACCCCAAGTATGAGTCTGCAAGAATTAAACGGTGAACATTAAGAAATCAAATTCCGTGACTGAGCCTAGCTCCAGAGGTAGACCTTATTTCCACAAAAGAGAAACACTTTGAGGATGACTAAAATTAGAGTAGGTGGAAAATGCCACTGGTTAAGATGAATGTACCGTAATGTCTGCTTTTGGAAACAGGGAACCTATGTCCTTTTTTCAAAATGGGGTAGATGCATCTTAGAGGAAAAGGACAAAAGAAGGACAGAGAAGAAGGATGGCTTAGTGGCAAGAGCAGGGGCTTGGGGGTCAGAGGTTGTGGGTTCTAATCCCGGCTATGCCACTTATCAGATGGGTGGCTTTGGGCAAATTAGAAAATCAAGTGACCTAGTGGAAAGAGCCTGGGCCTGGGGCTCAGAAGGCCTTGAGTTCTAATCCCAGCTCCACCACTTGTCTGCTTTGTGACCCTGGGCAAGTCACTTCACTTCTTTGGGTCTCAGTTACCTCATCTGTAAAATGGGGATGAAGACTGTGAGCCCCATGTGGGACAACCTGATTACCGTGTGTCTACCCCAGTGCTTAGAACCATGCTTGGCACATAGTAAGCACCTAACAAATACCATTATATGTTAAAATGAGATCACTGCTGTATTTAAAATGTCAAAAAACCGGGAGACATCCCTGTATGTCTGCAGACTCTAAAGCAAACACTGGGAACGTTGGCTAGTTTGGGCTTTACAGTCTCAATATTTATGCATTTGATTTATTTAAAACATTCGCAATGCGCTGGAGCCTCTTGGAGATTTGCTTTCCATTGGAAAGCTGCCTGAAGGCTAGTTTCCTGCTCTGTCCCCTGAGGTGAGAGGGCAGGGATGGTGTATGAGGTAAGGAGGAGAGACAGAGCCTGGGGCTCTGGGGAAAAGCAGTACGGGATTCTGTCTCTTCTGGTGAAATACAACTTATCATCATCAATCGTATTTATTGAGCACTTACTGTGTGCAGAGCACTATACTAAGCGCTTATGCGTTCTCCTGCCTCTGCAGAGGAGGAGGAGGTTGATGTGTTGCAAATGGAAGTGTTGACTAGAGAGACGCAGCAAGGCCTAGTGGATAAAGCACGGGCCTGGGATTCAGAAGGACCTGAGTTCTAATCCCGGCTCCACTGCCTGTCCGCTGGATTGACCTTGGCCAAGTCCCTTCACTTCTCTGTGCTCCAGTTCCCTCATCTGTAAAATGGGGATTAAGACTGTGAGCCCCACGTGGGACAGGGATTGTGTCCAACCCAATTTGCTCGTATCCACCCCAGTACTTAGTACAGTGCCTGGCTCACAGTAAATGCTTATCAAATCATCGTCATCATCAGTCATATTTATTGAGTGCTTACTGTGTGCAGAGCACTGTACTAAGCGCTTGGGAAGTACAAGTTGGCAACATATAGAAACAGTCCCTACCCAATAGTGGGCAAATGCCACAGGTATTACTATTAGCAGTAATAGTATTATAGGCCAGAGCTGGGGATACACAATGTCCAGTCGTATGCTAGCCTGCTTTCACTTTAAGATTAATACAATTAATTCCAATTTATTGCTCAGTAAATAGCATCGATTCATTGGTTCAACCTGAAGCTCACTGAAGGGGCTACCAAATGAGTTGACTGTGAGCCCGTTGTTGGGTAGGGACCGTCTCTATATGTTGCCGACTTGTACGTCCCAAGTGCTTAGTACAGTGCTCTGCACACAGTAAGTGCTCAATAAGTACAATTGAATGAATGAATGAATGGTCGTAAAGCCAATAAACTGATTGCAATCTGAACCAGCTCCAGCTAATCTCAGTTTGGTGCTGATCCTGAGCTTGTTTGACTCCAGGAAAGAGTCAGTTCAGGTCACAAGCTTAAACCCCCATACGTACGCTGCCACCGCATAATAAGCAATAAACTGCTCTTCTAGACGATAACCGAAAAGCATTTACAGGGAAAAAAGAGGGTCCAGAAAACTGGAAGAATCATGAAAGAGAGCTGAATTTGACTTCAGTTGTCTTCCTTACAGAATCAGCTTAACTCTAAAAGTTCATTCATTCGTTCAATTGTATTTATTTGTCTTTCAGGCATGGAGAACAGTCACACGTGAGTTAAAAAGGCAAGACAAACCGCCGGCTGGCCTCCGCCTCCTGTAAAATTATCTGAATGCACAGAAGACACTGACCTATTCGGAAAAAAAGTGGAAGACTCTAAAGGTCATTCACTGAAACTCTTCTTTCCCTTGACTTCCACCCAAACAAGCTACTGCCTCTCACTCTTTGTATTTGAAGGACTCTAATATAAAAGACAATAAAACAAACAGAAAGCAGGGCCAGCCCTTTTGGCAGGTAATGTCGGAGGGAAAAATGGATGACTAGGAGCAAACTAATTACTCAGCAATGTTGCTGGGTAGACCTGCCCTCTGCATTCAATCGCATCCTAAAAATGTTCAAAATGACGGTATTTATTGAGTGCGTATCATGTACAAAGCACCGTACTAAGTGCTAGGGAAAGTATAGTGCAACAAAATGGGTAGACACGGTCCCAGCCCATAAATTAAAATAAATTATATATGTAAATAATAATAATAATAATAATAATAATAATGAGAAGCAATAATATATTAATAATGTATGTAATAATAATAATATATTGAGAAACAGTGTGGTTTAGTGCCAAGAACCCGGGCTTGTGAGAGAGGATGTGGGTTCTAATCCTGGCTCCATCACTTGTCCATTTTGTGACCTTGGGCAAGCCACTTCGCTTCTCTGTGCCTCAGTTCCCTCATCTGTAAAATGGGGATGAAGACTGTGAGCCCGACCTGGGACAACCTGATTACCTTGTACCTATCAACCAATCAATCAATCAATCGTATTTATTGAGCACTTACTGTGTGCAGAGCACTGTACTAAGCGCTTGGAAAGTACAAGTTGGCAACATATAGAGACAGTCCCTACCCAATAGTGGGCTCACAGTCTAGAAGGGGGAGACAGAGAACAAAACTAAACATATTAACAAAAAAAATAAATAGAATAGATATGTACAAGTAAAATAAATAAATAAATAAATAAATATAGTAATAAATATGTACAAACATATATACATATATACAGGTGCTGTGGGGAAGGGAAGGAGGTAAGGGGGGGGATGGAGAGGGAGACGAGGGGGAGAGGAAGGAGGGGGCTCAGTCTGGGAAGGCCTCCTGGAGGAGGTGAGCTCTCAGTAGGGCCTTGAAGGGAGGAAGAGAGCTAGCTTGGCGGATGGGCAGAGGGAGGGCATTCCGGGGGTTGACGTGGACCAGGGGTTGACGGCGGGACAGGCGAGAACAAGGGATGGTGAGGAGATTAGCAGCAGAGGAGCGGAGGGTGTGGGCTGGGCTGGAGAAGGAGAGAAGGGAGGTGAGGTAGGAGGGGGCATGGTGATGGACAGCCTTGAAGCCGAGGGTGAGGAGTTTCTGCCTGATGTGCAGATTGATTGGTAGCCACTGGAGATTTTTGAGGAGGGAATAACATGCCCAGAGCGTTTCTGGACAAAGACAATCCAGGCAGCGGCATGAAGTGCTTAGAACAGTGCTTTGCACACAGTAAGCACTCAATAAATGTGATTGAATGAATGAATAGTAACTGCTTAACAAATACCATCATTATTACATAAGCGATGTGGGGCTGAAGGTGGGATGGCTATCAGTTGCTTAAAGCGTACAGATCCAAGTACACAAATGCAGAAGGGAGACGGATAGGGGGAAGAGGGGAAGGCCACTTGAAGGAGATGGAATTTTAATAAGAGGGTAGTGGTGATCCGTTGGTTATGAAGGAGGAGGCTGGAAGGAGGAGGTGGGCAAGGGGGTGGCAACAAGATAGGCGAGATTGAGGTACAGGGAGTAGGTTGATGTGTGGGGAGTGAAGCGTGTGAGTTGGGTTGTGGAAGGAAATCATCAAGGAATCAGACTGTAAGCTCATGTACTAGACTGGAAGCTCAGAGTGGGTAGGGAATATTGTGTCATGCTCTCCCAAGCACATAGTACAGTACTCTAAGAACGCACACTAAGCACTCAACAAATACCACTCATAGATTGAGTAGGAGGGGGTGAGCTGACTGAGTGCTTTAAAGCCAATGGTAAGGACTTTCTGCTTGATGTGGAAGTGAGTGGGCAGCCACTAGAGATTCTTGAGGAGTGGGGAGACGTAGACTGAACTTTATATTTTTTTAAATGATCTGAGCATCAGAATGCAGGTTGGACTGGGGAGAGACAGGAGGCAGGGAAGTCAGCTAGGAGGCTGATGCAGTAGTCAAGATGGGATATGATAAGTGCTTGGGTTAGAGTGGTAGCATTTTAGATGGAGAGGAAAGAGCAGGGTTTAGAGATGATATGAAGTTGGAATCAACAGGACTCGGAGACAGATTGAATACGTGGGTCGAATGAGAGAGAGGAGTAGACAATAGCAAGGTTACAGGTTTATGAGACAGAGAGGTTAGCAGTGTTGTCTACAATCATGGGAAAGACAGGCGGAGGACAGGGCTTGGGTTGGAGGATGACAAGTTCTGTTTCGGACGTGTTTTGTTTGAGCTGCAGGTGGGTTCTCCAAATAGAGATGTCCTGAAGGCAGGAGGAAATTATAAAATTGCACAGGAGAGAGGTCAGGACTTGGAAGTTGGATTGGGGAATCATCCGTATAGAGATGATAACGGAAATCACGGGAGGGAATGTGTTCTCCAAGGGAGTGGGTGTAGCTGGAGAATAGGAGGAGTCCCAGAACTGAACTCTGAGGGACTTTGCAGTACTTTGAGAAGTAGAGGAAGAGCCTGTGAAAGAGACGAAGAAGGAGCGACCAGAGAGAGCGAAGGAAAACCAGAGAGGACAGTGTCCCTGGAGCCAACAGGGAATCCAGTTTGAGCTGGACTGAAAGCTTAAAATAATAATAGTATTTGTTAATCCCACAATATGTTAATCACAGTCCAAGAGGCAGGGAGGACAGGTATTTAATCCTCGATTTACAGAAGACTAATCTGTGGCACAGAGAATCAATCAGTCAGTCAATCATATGTATTGAGTGCTTCCTGTGTGCAGACCACTCTACTACGCAGCATGGCTCCGTGGAAAGAGCATGGGATTTGGAGTCAGAGGTCATGGGTTCGAATCCTGATTCCGCCAATTGTCAGCTGTGTGACTTTGGGCAAGTCACTTCACTTCTCTGTGCCTCAGTTCCCTCATCTATAAAATGGGGATTAAGACAGTGAGCCCCACATGGGACAACCTGATCACCTTATATCCCCCCAGCGCTTAGAATAGTGCTTTGCACATAGTAAGCACTTAACAAATACCATCATTATTTCTACTATTATTACTAAGCGCTTGGGAATAGAATAGAACATTATAACAGATTCCCAGTCCACAGTGAGCTTATGGTCTTGAGGGGGAGACAGACATTAATATAAATAAATTACAGATAATGTACATATATATGCTGTGGGGCTGGGAGAGGAGCTGAATTAAGGGAGCGAGTCTGGGTGACACGGAAGTTGAAGAAAAAGAAAAGGGGGCTTAGTCAGGGAAGGTCTCTTGGAAGAGATGGGCCTTCAATAAGGCTTTGAAGGTGGGGGGAGTAATTGCCTCTCAAATATGAGGAAGGAGGGTTTTCCAGGCCAGAGCAGGATATGGGTGAGAAGTCGTTGGTGAGATAGACGAGATTGAGGTACAGTGAGAAGATTGGCATCCGGGGAGCGAAGTGTATGGGCCGCATTGTAGTATGAGAGAAGTGAGGTGAGGTAAGAGGGGGCAAGGTTATTGTGTGCTTTAAAACCAATGTTGAGGAGTTTCGGTTTGATGCAAAGGTGGATGGGCAACCACTGGAGATTCTTGAGGAGTGGGGAAACATGGTCTGAATGTTTTTATAGAAAAATGATCCAGGCAGCAGAGTGAAGTATGGACTGGAGTGGAGAGAGACAGGAGGCAGGGAGGTCAGCACGGAGACTGATACAGTAATCAAGGAGGGATAGGATGAGTGATTGTATTAACGTGGTAGCTGTTTGGATGGAAAAGAAAGGGCTAAGTGACTTGCTCAGGTTGACACACCTGGCAAGTGGTGGAGCTGGAATGAGAACCCAGGATTCCTGACTGTCAGGCCTGGGCTCTTTCCGCTAGGATTCACTGCTTCTCACTCCTTCCTCTCCAGTGAAACTGCCAACACCCTGCTCCAAAAACTTGTCGTATCCTGGCTTGGCTCCAGCTTTAATGTTCTCTCTGACCCTCCCTGCCTTCAGTCTCTCCCCAACCTAATCCGTAATTCACTCAATTGCCCAGATCATTTTTCTTCGACACTGTTTTACTCAGGCCTCTCCACTCCTTAGAATCCTCCATGGGTTGTCCATTCTTCTCCTCATCAAGCTGAACTCCTGATCATTGGCTTTAAGGCACTCAAATTACCTCTCTCCCCATTATTCATTCAATTCGTTCAATCCAATTCATTGAGCATGTACTGTGTGCAAAACACTGTACTAAGCGCTTGGGAGTGTACAGTATAACAACAGACACATTCCTGCCCACAGCGAGTTACTTATTCCTCACTTCTCTCCCTCTATAACAGTTCCCATAATGATGATGATGATAATAATAATAATGGTATTTGTTGAGCGCTTACTATGTGCCAAGCACTGTTCTAAGCGCTGGGGTAGATACAAGGTAATCAGGTTGTCTCATGTGGGGCTCACAGTCTTAATCCCCATTTTACAGATGAGGTCACTGAGGCCCAGAGAAGTTAAGTGTCTTGCCCAAGCTCACACAGCAGACAAGTAGCAGAGCCGGGATTAGAACTCATGACCTCTGACTCCCAAGCCCAGGCTCTTTCCACTAAGCCGTGCTGCTTCCCATGCTTCACTCCTCAAGTCAAACTACAAATTGTGCCTTAATCCCAGCTCTATTACATACCAGCTGTGTGACCTCAGGCAAGTCACTTAACTTCTCGGTGCCTCAGTTCCCTCTTCTGCAAAATGGGGATTCAATACCTGTTCTCCCTCCTACTTAGAATGTGAGTCCCATGATTACCTTGTATTTACCCCAGTGCTTAGTTTGGAGATTAACAAATACCATTATCATTAATAATAATAATAATAATAATAATAATGGCATTTATTAAGCACTTACTATGTGCAGAGCACTGTTCTAAGCACTGGGGAGGTACAAGGTGATCAGTTTGTCCCACGTGGGGCTCACAATCATAATCCCCATTTTACAGATGAGGTAACAGGCCCAGAGAAGTGAAGTGACTTGCCCAAAGTCACACAGCTGACAATTGGCGGAGCCGGGATTTGAACCCATGACCTCTGACTCCAAACCCCGGGCTCTTTCCACTGAGCCATGCTGCTTCTCTAATAATTACCATTATTATTATCAGTATTGTTATTATTCTCATCTCCCTCACCATAAACCTCTTGCTCACACACTCCCGCCTGCATGGAACTCTCTCCTTCACATCCAGCATCCATTCATTCAATCGTATTTATTGAGCACTTACTGTGTGCAGAGCACTGTACTAAGCGCTTGGGAAGTACAAGTTGGCAACATATAGGGACGGTCCCTACCCAACAACGGGCTCATAGTCTAGAAGGGGACCGCTGATCTCCCCATCTTCAAAGCCAGACTAAAAAATCACTTCTCCAGGAGAAAATGTATATTCTCCTACTCATATTTTGATGTAAGACCGAGTGAGCCCTCTCAAGTGAAGCAGTGTTGCTTAGTGGATAGAGCACAGGCCCAGGAGTCAGAAGGACATTAGTTCTACTCTGGATTCTGCCAAATGTCTGCTGTATGACCTTGGGCAAGTCGCTTCACTACTCTGGGCCTTGGCTACCTCATCTGTAAAATGGGGATTAAGAGTGTGAGGCTCATATGGGACAGGGACAGTGTCCAACCTGATTCATTCATTCATTCATTGTCGTATTTATTGAGCGCTTACTGTGTGCAGAGCACTGTACTAAGTGCTTGGGAAGTACAAGTAGGCAACATATAGAGATGGTCCCTACCCAACAGCGGGCTCACAGTCTAGAAGGGGGAGAGAAATTAATTAATGTGTTCAGAACAGTGATTGGTACAAAATAAGCGCTTAAGAATTACAATAATAATAATAAATGAAAACTGAACCCCACCTGCTTGGAACCTGAAAAATTAAAGGAGGGTGTCAGAGGAAGTTCCTGGCAATGGACTTTCACTTGCAGAGGTGTGAAGTTTCAGTGAGCCATCCCCTGAGAGAATAAATTCTTCATGTCATTTTAACCAGGAAGCTCTTTTGAAAAGGCCAAGGAACACTGAGTGGTGGGATTTTTTTGTGACTCTTGATAGTTTAGAGCTAGCTGATAAGGAATGATTGGGAAGGAAAAATTCACCTGGTCAAAGTTTAGTAACGCAATAAACTACCGTCTCTGTGTATCTGTGTCAACAAATACCAGAATTATTAACAGTGTGTACAGCACAATATTTTCAGAGTAGTATAGTTAGAGTTTCATGTGAAAGTCCCTTTAACAGATAATAGCTCTTTGGAGATTCTCTGGTGATTCTTCTAAAGATCTAGAATAAAAGCATGTGGAATAGTGGGATAGTGGGAAGCAGTGTGGCCAAGTGGATAGAGCATTAGACTGGAAGCCCAAAGGACCTGGGTTCTAATCCCAGCTCTGACATTTGTCGGCTGGGTGACCTTGGGCAAGTCACTTTATTTCTCGGGCCTCAATTACCTCATCTGTAAAACGGGAATTAAGATTGTGAATCCCACGTGGGACACAGACTGTGTCCAAACTGATTAGCTTTTCTCTACCCCAGCCGCTTAGTACAGTGCCTGGCACATAGCAAGTGCTTAACCAAGTACCATTAAAAAAATGAATAAATAAATTTAATGCGGAGTTTAGATAGGCAGGAAAAGGATCTCAGAAAATTGAAATAAACAGCTTTTTTTCCTAGTGAAATAGGGGAAGTGAGGAAAGGAAGGAGGAGGAGGAGGAGGAGGAGTAAGAAGAAGAGAAAGAGATGGAAGGAGGGAGTGTGCTGTAATGGAAATAACACAATCTTGGTACTCAGAGGATCTTTAGTTCCAATTCTGGCTCTGCCATTTGCCTGCCTTGTGACATGTACTTTCATTCATTCATTCAATCATATTTATTGAGTGCTTACTGTGTGCAGAGCACTGTACTAAGCGCTTGGGAAGTATAGGTTGGTAACATATAGAGACGGTCCCTACGCAATAGTGGGCTCACAGTCTAGAAGGGAGAGACAGACATGTAACTACAATTCTCTGTTCCATAACAAGGCTTAAAGAAGGAAAATATCAGTTGATACAAATGTCTGTCACAGGTTCATGGATGGGATTTTGCTGGAAAGTTATCTTAAAGTGCAATTATTTTGCTTTTTCAAATTAGTTTGATCTATACAACCAGGACCAAGTATTCGTTCCTCCTCCCCCTTAGACTGGGAGAGCATGTGACTGTGTCTGCTGTGTTATCTTGAGCCTTCCACAATGCTTGGCACACAGTAAGTGTTTCACAAATACCACAATTATTATGATGATGAGGGAGGTGGAGACGTAATGGGAGAGAAGAAGCCTGTGGGCACAAGTAGAGTGGTAGGTTGCAGTGTGATGGGAAAAAGATAGAAAATTAATCATTTTTCCATCCACGCATCTCCAATTAATCCCCCACAAATTTAGCAGGGGTTGAATGCCGAACGATTTCCTGGGTCTAATTGCCACAAAAGTTTCTACATCATCAATAAGTTAATGGTTTTCTGTCAAACGCCCTCCTTAAGAGAGTTTTAAACATTTTTCTCACAGGTATGTTGCTGCATACCTCTTCTCACAAACTAATCCATCCATACAAGGCAAAAAGCTCTCATGGAAGGAAATATTATTCCTGAGATCAAGACAGGAAAAATGAATATAGCAGGTATTTTCATATCAGGGAGAAGTTGTTAGGGAGGCAGGAGACCTGGTGGAAAGAGTATGGCTTGGGAGCCAGGAGACCTGAATTCTAGTTCCAGCACTGCATCTGACCTGCTGTGTGACCTTGGGCAAGTCACTTGGCTTCTGTGTAGCTTAATTTCCTCATCTGTAAAATGGGGAAAAATATCTGTTTTCTCTCCCTCTTTTACAGTGAGCCTATTGTGGACAGGGACAGCTTCTGATCCAATTATATGAATCAGTCAATCAATCGTATTTATTGAGCGCTTACTGTGAGCAGGGCAGTATAATAAAAATTTGGGAGAATACAATACACAGAGTTGGGAGACACATTCCCCACCCACAACGGGCTCATATCAGTCAATCATATTTATTTAGCGCATACTTTGAGCAGAGCATTGTACTGAGCACTTGGGAGACTACAATACAGCAGAGTTGGTAGACATGCACCCTGCCCACAACAAGCTTACAGTCTAGAGGGAGAGACATATAAATCTAATATAAATGAATTATGGATATGTACATAAGTGCTGTGGGGATGATAGAGAGATGAAAAGAGGGAGCAAATCCAAATGCAAGGGCAAAGCAGAAGGAACATTTAGCACATAGGAATTGCTTAATATATACCACGATAATGTTGTTTTCTCCCTGTTCCCTCTAGTAACTGCCTGGATCGACACTAATCCATCCATACAAGGCAAAAAGTGGAAAGTTGGCGATTATCTGGTTGATTTACCCCATGAAGAGACCAGGTACAGCTAATCGAAACCCCATCTGAAATTTTTGCTTTGAATGATCTAATTGGCCTGTCCCCCTAGATCAAACAAATTGGATAATTCTCAAATTGCCTCTTCCCTCAGCAGGTTTAATCTTGGCAACAAAGAAAAACAAGATTTGATGGTTTTGTATAAAAAAGTTGTTACCATAATTGAAATCTTACTTTTAAACCGATGTTAATTTTTTCAATGGAAAGGAGGTTATCCTCCAAACATCCGTATTGAGCTTCTTCACCTTGTGTTATATCAATGGGCGGAAATGAACTTGCCAATGAAACTTTCTATTTTTAAAATTTTCTATTTTTTGTACTGGTTTGTCCTGTCGAAAAGGCCTCTAACTCCAGCAGGGCAACCCCTGAAGCATCCAGACAGAGTACCAAACAGAGAATGAGTAAACTTCAAACAGGGAAGGAAAAAAAAATAATCAATCCGTAATTCTCAATTTTAATTTTGTAAACAATAAAAACCCTCTGGTTCCAAACACATATTTGCTTTGCAGTCGTAGGCGTTAGCTTTTAAAGGATTCTGTTTCATTCAAAGTGAGCAAAGAGCACCAAAATTTTAGGGCCCACTTTAAAGTGTCAACTACTACTTATGAATGTCTTTTCTCTTCATTTCTGCTTGCCAGTTCTCTATGTTTATTAGGAAAAACAGCTTTTTGTTTGTGTCCTGACTTGTTAAGCGCTTAGTGCAGTGATCTGCACACAATAAGCGCTCAATAAATACAATTGAATCAATCAATTGTATTTATTGAGCGCTTACTGTGTGCAGAGCACTGTACTAAGAGCTTTATTATGTCATAGTGGAATGATGACCAACATACTGGTGTTTAAATCTGTTTCCAGGCCAGGGACTCTGGACCTCTCTCTACTGTGACCTAGGTAGGTTGTTTGCTGGCTTCTCAGACATCTGCTCCAAGTCATCCCTATGAGATCGGAACCGTATTCACTTTTAAATCCAAGATTAGGTGCTCAACATGGGAAAAACAGAGTGTCCTAGTGGAAAGAGCATGGGCTTGGGGAGTAAAGAAGGGGAGACAGACATTAATGTGACGTTGTCTTATCTTTTAGACAAAGATAAGATAAAATAGACAGATAAATAGATAAAATAGATAAAATAAAATAAATAAAATAAGATAAGATAAAGATAAGTTGTCTTACCTTTTAGACTGTGATCCCACCTTTTAGACTGTGAGCCCACTGTTGGGTAGGGACTGTCTCTATATGTTGTCAACTTGTACTTCCCAAGCGCTTAGTACAGTGCTCTGCACACAGCAAGCGCTCAATAAATACGATCGATTGATTGATTGATTATCTTATGCCGTCGAGTTGTTTCCCACCCAAAGCGACACCACGGACACATCTCCCCCCGAACGCCCCACTCTCCATCTGCAAGTGAGTGCAGTCTACAATCGATTGACGTTACTTTAAAATACCTAATGCAAAACATTTGGAAAGAGAATCTTTTTGCAGATAAGCATCATTTCAATGTCGAATACTTCTCCACCGTCTTTTTTAATCACAGGAGCCATATTCATTCATTCATTCAGTTGTATTTATTAAGCACTTACTGTGTGCAGAGCACTGTACTAAGCGCTTGGGGAAGTACAAGACGGCAACAGATAGAGACGGTTCCTGAACAACAACGGGCTCACAGTCTAGAAGGGGGAGATGTACTTGAGACAATGAGGAAATGAGTGCAACAATGATCAGGTTGAGGGGTCAAACGATTGCAAGTGATCAACCACCGGACATTTCTGTCTGATGCAATAATTGGCTAAGGAAAATATAAAACAAGTAGGACACATTAAGAACTCAGATGAGTAGAAAGGTGTACTACAGAGCGGAAAAATGGTACTTGAAAGCCAAAAGAGTATTATATTGTAAACCTTAGTCTAGGATAGTCACTATTTTGGGACAGTTGAAATATATTCCAGAATATTTAACCGCATTAGCACTCAAACCTCTCTCCCGCTCCTACCTTACCTCACTCATCTCCTATTACAGGCCGGTCTGCTCACTCAGCTCCTCTAGTGCCCGGTGGCTGACTGTGTCCTGATCTCATCTATCTCTCTTCCGACCCTTTTTCTACATCCTCCCTCTAGCCTGGAACTCCTCTCCCCTCCGTATCTGCCAGACCACCACTCTTCTCACCTCCGAAGCATTATTAAGGTCACATCTCACCGTACCTCGTTCTCGCCTGTCCTGCCATCGACCCCCGGCCCACGTCCTCCCCTGGGCCTGGAATGCCCTCCCTCTGCCCATCTGCCAAGCTAGCTCTCTTCCTCCCTTTAAGGCCCTGCTGAGAGTTCACCTCCTCCAGGAGGCCTTCCCACACTGAGCCCCTTCCTTCCTCTCCCCCTCGTCCCCCTCTCCATCCCACCCATCTTACCTCCTTCCCTTCCCCACAGCACCTGTATATATGTATATATGTTTGTACATATTTATTACTCTATTTATTTATTTATTTTACTTGTACATATCTATTCTATTTATTTTATTTTGTTAGTATGTTTGGTTTTGTTCTCTGTCTCCCCCTTTTAGACTGTGAGCCCACTGTTGGGTAGGGACTGTCTCTAGATGTTGCCAATTTGTACTTCCCAAGCGCTTAGTACAGTGCTCTGCTCATAGTAAGCGCTCAATAAATACGATTGATGATGATGATGATCTCCTCCAGGCGGCCTTCCTCAGTGAAGCCCACATTTCCCCGGCTCCTTCTCCCTTTTGTGTCATCTATGCCCTTGGATCTGTGACCTTTGGGCCTTGATATTTGCCCCACCCTCGCCCCCTCAGCACTTATGTACGTATCTATAAATTATATATCATAAACTATATGAGTGTCTGTCTCCCCCTCTAAACTGTAATATATGGATATGTACATATTTATTATTCTATTTATTGTATTAATGTGCATATATCTATAATTCTATTTATTTATATTGATAATAATAATAATGGCATTTATTAAGCACTTATTATATGCAGTGTGGCATTTATTAAGCACTTACTACGTGCAGTGCACTGTTCTATGCACTGGGGAGGTTACAAGGTGATCAGGTTGCCCCACGGGGGGCTCACAGTCTTTAATCCCCATTTTACACATGAGGTAACTGAGGCTCAGAGAAGTTAAGTGACTTGCCCAAAGTCACACAGCTGACAATTGGCAGAGCAGGAATTTGAACCCACGACCTCTGACTCCAAAGCCCGTGCTCTTTCCAATGAGCCATGCTGTTGCTGATGCCTGTCTACTTGTTTTGTTTTGTTTTGTTGTCTATCTCCCGCCTTCTGGACTACGAGCCCATTGTTGGGTAAGGATTGTCTCTATTTGTTGCTGAATTGTACTTTCCAAACACTTAGTACAGCACTTAGAACAGTGCTCAGCGCTTAGAACAGTGCTTTGCACATAGTAAGCGCTTAATAAATGCCATTATTAGTAGTAGTAGTATTAGTAATAAATACGATTAGTAAATACGATTGAATGAATGAACTGTAAGCTCACTGTGGGCAGGCAATACGTCTACCAACTCTGTTGTATTATGCTCTCCCAAGCGCTTAGTACAATGCTCTGCACACAGTAAGCACTCAATAGATACCACTAATTGATTATCAAGGAGGAAAATGGGTTGCCATGGAAAGTTTTCCAAGGAAATTGACCTAGTTTTAATTCACCTGGATCTGTCAACTACCTTCTTCAGAATTGTTCATTCATTTATTCACTTGGAGGAATTTTTTGAGCACTTATTGTGTTCAGGGCACTATACTAAATTCTGGAAAAGAGTGCAGTAGGAGATACAAAAGACTATGTCCCTGGACCTTTAGCAGATTCAATCTAAAAAAGGCAACCGGCACATGAGGATCAATTAATCAATCAGTGGTATTTATTGAGCACTTATCAATCAATCAATCAATCAATCAATCGTATTTATTGAGCGCTTACTATGTGCAGAGCACTGTACTAAGCGCTTGGGAAGTACAAATTGGCATCACATAGAGACAGTCCCTACCCAACAGTGGGCTCACAGTCTAAAAGGGGGAGGCAGAGAACAGAACCAAACATACCAACAAAATAAAATAAGTAGGATAGAAATGTACAAGTAAAATAAATAAATAGAGTAATAAATATGTACAACCATATATACATATATACAGGTGCTGTGGGGAAGGGAAGGAGGTAAGACGGGGGGATGGAGAGGGGGACGAGGGGGAGAGGAAAGAAGGGGCTCAGTCTGGGAAGGCCTCCTGGAGGAGGTGAGCTCTCAGCAGGGCCTTGAAGGGAGGAAGAGAGCTAGCTTGGCGGATGGGCAGAGGGAGGGCATTCCAGGCCCGGGGGATGACGTGGGCCGGGGGTCGATGGCGGGACAGGCGAGAGCGAGGTACAGTGAGGAGATTAGTGGTGGAGGAGCGGAGGGTGCGGGCTGGGCTGGAGAAGGAGAGAAGGGAGGTGAGGTAGGAGGGGGCGAGGTGATGGAGAGCCTTGAAGCCCAGGGTGAGGAGTTTCTGCCTGATGCGCAGATTGATCGGTAGCCATTGGAGGTTTTTGAGGAGGGGAGTGATATGTCCAGAGCGTTTCTGGACAAAGATAATCCGGGCAGCAGCATGAAGTATGGATTGAAGTGGAGAGAGACACGAGGATGGGAGATCAGAGAGAAGGCTAGTGCAGTAGTCCAGACGGGATAGGATGAGAGCTTGAATGAGCAGGGTAGTGGTTTGGATGGAGAGGAAAGGGCGGATCTTGGCAATGTTGCGGAGCTGAGACCGGCAGGTTTTGGTGACGGCTTGGATGTGAGGGGTGAATGAGAGAGCGGAGTCGAGGATGACACCAAGGTTGCGGGCTTGTGAGACGGGAAGGATGGTAGTGCCGTCAACAGAGATGGGAAAGTCAGGGAGAGGACAAGGTTTGGGAGGGAAGACAAGGAGCTCAGTCTTCGACATGTTGAGCTTTAGGTGGCGGGCGGACATCCAGATGGAGATGTCCTGAAGGCAGGAGGAGATGCGAGCCTGGAGGGAGGGGGAGAGAGCAGGGGCAGAGATGTAGATCTGGGTGTCATCAGCGTAGAGATGATAGTTGAAGCCGTGGGAGGGAATGAGGTCACCAAGGGAGTGAGTGTATATTGAGAACAGAAGGGGACCAAGCACTGAACCTTGGGGAACCCCCACCGTAAGAGGATGGGAGGGGGAGGAGGAGCCTGCAAAAAAGACTGAGAAAGAACGACCGGAGAGATAAGAGGAGAACCAGGAGAGGACGGAGTCTGTGAAGCCAAGGTCAGATAACGTGTGGAGGAGAAGGGGGTGGTCCACAGTGTCAAAGGCAGCTGAGAGGTCAAGGAGGATTAGGACAGAGTATGAGCCGTTGGATTTGGCAAGCAGGAGGTCATTGGTGACCTTTGAGAGCGCAGTTTCCGTGGAATGAAGGGGACGGAAGCCAGACTGGAGGGGGTCGAGGAGAGAGTTGTTGTTGAGGAATTCTAGGCAGCGCGTGTAGACAACTCGTTCAAGGAGTTTGGAAAGGAATGGTAGGAGGGATATGGGACGATAACTAGAAGGTGAGGTGGGGTCAAGAGAGGGTTTTTTTAGGATGGGATAGACATGGGCATGTTTGAAGGCAGAGGGGAAGGAACCAGTGGAGAGTGAGCGGTTGAAGATGGAAGTTAAGGAGGGGAGAAGGGATGGAGCGAGAGATTTCATAAGATGAGAGGGAATGGGGTCAGAAGCACAGGTGGCCGGAGTAGCACTTGAGAGGAGGGAGGAGAGTTCCTCTGAGGATACCGTTGGGAAGGATGGGAGAGTAGCAGAGAGTGTTGAGAGCCGGGGGGTTGGAGAAAGGGGGGAAGAGACTTTGGGGAGGTCGGACCTGATGGATTTAATTTTGTTAATGAAGTAGGAGGCCAGATCGTTGGGGGTGAGGGAAGGAGGAGGGGGAGGAACCGGGGGCCTGAGAAGGGAGTTGAATGTACGGAAGAGCTGGCGGGGGTGATGGGCATGGGTGTCAATAAGGGAGGAGAAATAGTTTTGTCTGGCAGAAGAGAGGGCTGAGTTAAGGCAGGAAAGGATAAACTTGAAGTGAACGAGGTTGGCATGGTGTTTAGACTTTCTCCAGCAGCGTTTGGCAGCTCGAGCATAAGAGCGAAGGAGGCGGACAGTGGCAGTGATCCAGGGCTGTGGGTTAGTGGTGCGAGAGCGGCAAAGGGAAAGGGGAGCGAGCTAGTGCAGAACAATGTACCAGAACATCACATTTGCAGGAGCTGCTTAAGATACGGAGGAGAATGGGTTGAACTTTTGGAAGACATCTTATTTTAGGTTATTCTAGGTAATCCCATAATTCTAGAAAATCCAGTGTTCTAGAAGATCATTCGTGTTTATTTTTTTTAGCCCTCAATTCTCATGGAAAGGTATTATTTACCTTAAATCAAAGCTGTGTTATAGGTGCAGACCTTCAAAACAAAAGGAAAGGATCTCTATATTATCTTCACGGTCTTTTCCCTTCTGGCAGGGGGTGGGGGTGGCTATGTATTGTGTCCCTGGACTCGGGATATTGGGTGACAAATTCATATGCAGCTAGAAAGAGAAGTAACAGTGGAAACAGGCCAGGAAGAGAGAGGATAGCTTGAATATAATGGCCACAGAGGCATTACTTCATGTCTTTAGGGAAGCAATCCAGTAACTATCTTCTCCGCTGCAGTTTATTTGCAGCGTGCGATGTTTGCCAAATCACGGAAAGGCAGAAGCAGGTTTCGATACCAAAAGGCGTAAGTGTGCGTTATTGACATTTTTGAGCTGAAAGCAATCAAGCCACCAATTATGTGTAAAGAAACTCACCCGATCAGTTTTAGAGCTATTTTGGGGAAACATGTGGTGTGTCCTATGAAAAAAGCGTAGCTATAACAACGTTCAGTTGCTGTATCAAAACCTGGGGTCTGATGACTGTTTCTCTGCATTTCTCTGTGGATTTTAAGCAGCTGGATAAATGGCCATCAGCCCCACAGATGCATGGATCAATCAACCAATCGATGATATTTATTGAGTGCTTACTAGGTGCAGACTGTGAGTTCCTTGGGGGCAGGGAACGTGTCTTCCAACCCCGTTGTAGTATACTCTCCTCAACTCTTAGTACAGTGCTCTACACACAATAAGCACTCAATAAATACCACTGACTATAGAACACTGAATTAAGCTCTTGGGAGAGTACAATACAACAGAATTAGGAGACATGTTCCCTTCCCATAATGAGCTGACAGTCTAGAGGGTGAGACAGACATTAATATGGCTAAAGAAGTAGTTTATAAGATATAATTTAGAGATATTTATTCATTCATTCAATCATATTTATTGAGCACTTACTGTGTGCAGAGCACTGTACTAAGCGCTTGGGAAGTACAAGTTGGCAACATATAGAGATGGCCCCTACCCAACAGCAGACTCACAGTCTAGAAGGGGGAGACAGGCAACAAAACAAAGCATGTAGACAGTTGTCAAAAAAATCAGAATAAATAGAATTATAGCTATATGCACATCATTAACAAAATAAATACAGTAGTAAATAAGTACAAGTAAAATAGAGTAATAAATCTATACAAATATATATGTATAGATTTATATCCTACATCCTCACATCCTCACATCCTACTACAAAACCCAATTCCCACAATTTACTCCTTTAACACCAGCCTAACTGTACTATACTCAAATGCTTAGTATAGTGCTCTGCACACAGTAAGCACTCAATAAATACAATTGAATGAATGAATGAATAAGCGCTTAGTACAGTGCTCTGCACATAGTAAACGCTCAATAAATACGATTGATGATGAATGTATCTTGAGCTTGTTGAACTCACCCATCAGCCCTTTGCCCACCTATTCATTCATTCATTCATTCAATCGTATTTACTCATTCAATCGTATTTATTGAGCGCTTATTGTGTGCGGAGCACTGGACTAAGCGCTTGGAAAGTACAAGTCAGCAATAAAGACAATCCCTGCCCGCACCGGGTTTACAGTCTCGAAAGGGAGAGACAGATATCAAAACAAGAAAGTGGGCATCAATATAAATAAATAGAGTTGTTGATATGTGCACATCAAAGCAAGTAAACAGGTATCAATATAAATAATAATAATAATAATGGCATTTATTAAGTGCTTACTATGTGCAAAGCACTGTTCTAAGCACTGGGGAGGTTACAAGGTGATCTGGTTGTACCATGGGGGGTTTACAGTCTTAATCCCCATTTTACAGATGAGGGAACTGAGGCACAGAGCCCACTGTTGGGTAGGGACTGTCTCTATATGTTGCCAACTTGTACTTCCCAAGTGCTTAGTACAGTGCTCTGCACACAGTAAGCGCTCAATAAATACGATTGATGATGATGATGATGAAGTGACTTGCCCAAAGTCACCCAGCTGACAATTGGCGGAGCCGGGATTTGAACCCACAACCTCGACTCCAAAGCCCGGGCTCTTTCCACTGAGCCACATTTAAACAGATATCAATCTAAATAAATAGAATTATAGGCATACACATATAACAAGTGCTGTGAAGCGGGGAGGCGGGGAAGAGCAAAGGGAGCGAGTCGAGGTGATGTGGAAGGGAGGAGGAGCTGAGGAAAAGGGGGGCTTAATCTGGAAAGGCCTCTTAGAGGAGGTGAGCCTTCAGTAGGGATTTGAAGCCGGGAAGAGTGACGCACTCAGGCTTGGAACTTGGGAGACTAAAATAATAACCACAAACAGACACATTCCCTGCTTACAACGAGATGGTGTGCTTTGCACATAGTAAGTGCTTAACAAATGCCATTATTATTATTATTATTATTATTCACAGATACAGATAAATAGATTGACATGAAATAGATTTATGTTCATTCTTTTTGCAAGTCTCACCTTTATTTCAGGGACTACATGAATTGATTGACTTTTGATTGACAGCTGACTTTTTCTCTGGATGCAATGCATACTTTGGGATTCTTCTTTTAATTCTGCAGTCCCTGTAGACAAGGAGCCGTAGACTATCACAGACATACTCGCTGCTTCCATTTTACAGCTTACAGTCTACTTAAGGCCGTAGGCCGATAATCTCGTCAACTAACTCTAATAATAGTAATAATGATGATGGTATTTGTTAAGCGCTTACTGTGTGCAAAGCACAGTTCTAAGCACTGGGGAGATTACAAGGTGATCCGGTTGTCCCACGGAGGACTCACAGTCTTAATCCCCATTTTACAGATGAGGGAATTGAGGACCAGAGAAGTGAAGTGACTTGCCCAAAGTCACCCAGCTGACAATTGGCGGAGCTGGAATTTGAACCCACGACCTCTGACTCCAAAGCCCGGGCTCTTTCCACTGAGCCACGTTTAAACAGGTAACAATATAAATAAATAGAATTGTAGGTATATACATATAACAAGTGCTGTGAAGCGGGGAGGCGGGGAAGAGCAAAGGGAGCGAGTCAAGGTGATGTGGAAGGGAGGAAGAGCTGAGGAAAAGGGGGGCTTAATCTGGAAAGGCCCCTTAGAGGAGGTGAGCCTTCAGTAGGGATTTGAAGCCGGGAAGAGTGACGTACTCAGGCTTGGAACTTGGGAGACTAAAATAATAACCACAAACAGACACATTCCCTGCTTACAACGAGATGGTGTGCTTCGCACATAGTAAGTGCTTAACAAATGCCATTATTATTATTATTATTATTATTATTATTCACAGATACAGATAGATTGACATGAAATAGATTTATGTTCATTCTTTTTGCAAGTCTCACCTCTATTTCAGGGACTACATGAATTGATTGACTTTTGATTGACAGCTGACTTTTTCTCTGGATGCAATGCATACTTTGGGATTCTTCTTTTAATTCTGCAGTCCCTGTAGACAAGGAGCCGTAGACTATCATAGACATACTCGCTGCTTCCATTTTACAGCTTACAGTCTACTTAAGGCCGTAGGCCGATAATCTCGTCAACTAACTCTAATAATAGTAATAATGATGATGGTATTTGTTAAGCGCTTACTGTGTGCAAAGCACTGTTCTAAGCACTGGGGAGATGACAAGGTGATCAGGTTGTCCCAGGGAGGGCTCACAGTCTCATCCCCATTTTCCAGATGAGGGAACGGAGGCCCAGAGAAGTGAAGTGACTTGCCCAAAGTCACACAGCTGACAGTTGGCAGAGCTGGGATTTGAACCCATGACCTCTGACTCCAAAGCCCGGGCTCTTTCCATTGAGCCACGCTGCTTCTCTAACTCTACTGTATTGTACTTTCCCGGTGAGTGCTCAGTATATACCACGCTGATTGATGGAGAGTTGAAAGACATACTTCTGTGGGATTAAAAACTATCAACAATCAGCAGGAGGGAAACATCATAGCTTTGTGGTCGTGAGTTCTAATCCCAACTCTGTCACTTAGCTGGGTGACTTTGGGCAGGTCACTTCATTCATTCATTCTTTCATTCAATCGTATTTATTGAGTGCTTACTGTGTGCAGAGCACTGTACTTATCGCTTGGAAAATACAAGTTGGCAACATATAGAGATGGTCCCTACCCAACAGCGGGCTCACAGTCTAGAAGGGGGAGACAGACAACAAAACAAAACATATTAACAAAATAAAATAAATAGAATAAATATGTACAAATAAAATAAATAAATAAATAGAGTAATAAATATGTACAAACATATATACATATATATAGGTGCTGTGGGGAGGGGAAGGAGGCAAGGCGGCGGGGGGGATGGGGAGGGGGAGGAGGGGAAGAGGAAGGAGGGGGCTCAGTGTGGGAAGGCCTCCTGGAGGAGGTGAGCTCTCAGTAGGGCTTTGAAGGGACTTAACTTCTCTGTGCTTCAGTTACCTCATCTGTAAAATGGGGATGAAGACTGTGAGCCCCACGTGGGACAACCTGATTACCTTGTGTCTACCCCAGGGCTTAGAACAGTGCTTGGTACATAGTAAGCGCTTAGCAAATACCATCATTATTATTATTATTATCAGTGGCTAGAGCACGGGCCTGGGAATCAGAAGGACCTTGGTTCTAATCCCAGCTCCGTCATGTGTCTTCTGAATGATGGGAAAATCACTTCGCTTCTCTGGGCCTCAGTTACCTCATCTGTAAAATTGAGATTAAGAGCGTGAGCCCCATGTGGGACAGGGACTGTGTTCAACCTCCTTAACTTGCAACTACCCTGGTGCTCAGAACAGTGCTTGGCACATAGTAAGTACCTAGCAAGTAATAATAATAGTCATGATGGCATTTGTTAAGTGCTTACTCTATGCAAAATACTGTTCTAAGCACTGGGGAGGATACAAGGTGATCAGATTGTCCCAACATGGGGCTCACAGTCTTCATCCCCATTTTACAGATGAGGTAACTGAGGCACAGAGAAGTGACTTGCCCAAAGTCACACAGCTGACAATGGGCAGAGCCGGGATTTGAACCCATGGCCGCTGACTCCCAAGCCATGCTCTTTCCATTGAGCAATGCTGCTTCTCCACCATAATAGCGGTTAGTACAGTGCTCTGCACACAGTAAGCGCTCAATAAATATGATGAAATGAATGAATTATTATTAGGAGTAATACAGGCAGAGACTAGGAAATGGTAAGTGGAGGGAGGATGCATTTTGAAATCAAGCAATGGTATTTTTCTAAGAACAGGTCCATTCTTGTCACTGCCAAACATCATACTTCAGTTCCAGGCTCCTGGACCACCATTTCTCTTCTGTTCCTCTCAAAGCAAATCAATCAGTCAATGGTATTTATTGAATGCTTATCATGTACAGAGCAATCAATCAATCAATCGTATTTATTGAGCGCTTACTGTGTGCAGAGCACTGTACTAAGCGCTTGGGAAGTACAAGTTGGCAACACATAGAGACAGTCCCTACCCAACAGTGGGCTCACAGTCTAGAAGGGGGAGACAGAGAACAAAACCAAACATAGTAACAAAATAAAATAAGTAGAATAGATAATAATAATAATAATAATAATGGCATTTATTAAGCACTTACTATGTGCAAAGCACTGTTCTAAGCGCTGGGGAGGTTACAAGGTGATCAGGTTGTCCCACGTGGGGCTCACAGTCTCAATCCCCATTTTGCAGATGAGGTAACTGAGGCACAGAGAAGTTAAGTGACTTGCCCAAAGTCACACAGCTGACAATTGGCGGAGCCAGGGTTTGAACCCATGACCTCTGACTTCAAAGCCCAGGCTCTTCTCCACTGAGCCACGCTGCTTCTCTATTGTACAAGTAAAATAAATAAATAAATAGAGTAATAAATATGTACAAACATATATACGGGTGCTGTGGGGAAGGGAAGGAGGTAAGACGGGGGGGTGGAGAGGATTAAGACTCCTCTTAATAAGTACAATAGAGTTAGTAATAATAATGGTCGTATTTTATTTTTGTTAGTATGTTTGGTTTTGTTCTCTGTCTCCCCCCTTTTAGACTGTGAGCCCACTGTTGGGTGGGGACTGTCTCTATATGTTGCCAATTTGTACTTCCCAAGCGCTTAGTACAGTGCGCTGCACATAGTAAGCGCTCAATAAATACGATTGATGATGATGATGATGATGATGATTAAGACTGTGAATCCTCTGTGGGACGTGGATCAGGTCTGACCTGATTCAATTGTATCTATCCCGGTGCATAGTAGAGTGCCTGGTACATAGTAAGCGCTTAATTAATACCATTATAAAAAAGGTGAAATATCAATGCACTGTAGGAGAGTTCTGCAGCCTGCAGGTCAGCCTGGTGGGAAACAACTGAGAGAGGGGTTGTTTTCCTCCAGCAGAGGCTCATGGAGATCAGTTAGATCAGGTTGTCCCACGGGGGGCTCACAGTCTTTGTCCCCGTTTTCCAGAGGAGGGAACTGAGGCCCAGAGAAGTGAAGTGACTTGCCCAAGGTCACACAGCTGGCAATTGGCGGAGCCGGGATTCGAACCCATGACCCCTGACTCCAAGGCCCGGGCTCTTTCCACTGAGCCACGCTGCTTCTCTAGATCTAAAGGGAGTGTCCCTTTCTCTAGCTCTCTCCCCACCTTCCTCCCCCTCTCTCAATTCCCTCCTTCCTTCCTCCACTTTCCAGTTCTTTCCCTTCTACATATTTAGGTTTGTACATATTTATTACTCTATTTATTTATCTTACTTGTACATATCTATTCTATTTATTTTATTTTGTTAGTATGTTTGGTTTTGTTCTCTGTCTTCCCCTTTTAGACTGTGAGCCCACTGTTGGGTAGGGACCGTCTCTATATGTTGCCAATTTGTACTTCCCAAGCGCTTAGTACAGTGCTCCGCACATAGTAAGCGCTCAATAAATACGATTGATGATGATGATGATGATCAGTAAGAGCCACTGTATGTCCTCCACCGCAAGCCATCTGATTCACCCTTGGGAGAGTCCAATATAACAGAGTCAGTAGACACGTTCCCTGCTCGCAAGGAAGCTTATGGTCCAGGAGAGACTTCAGGGGGATTTCCAAGCCAGGTGCATGTTTGGACGTGGATCGTCTTGGAAAGGAAAATTAGCCCTGCGTGATAGCATTTAGACTCGGCAACACTGCCATGTTAATTACAGCATCAGGAATTAATGGGCATGGCTGTATCTTGACTCAGAATTAAATCATGCAGGAAATAACTATAAGCATACATTTTGTGATAGACTAAGCTACATAAAACTATAATAACTATTATATACATTTTGTATCATCATCATCATCATCATCACCAATCGTATTTATTGAGCGCTTACTATGTGCAGAGCACTGTACTAAGCGCTTGGGAAGTACAAATTGGCAACATATAGAGACGGTCCCTACCCAACAGTGGGCTCACAGTCTAAAAGGGGGAGACAGAGAACAAAACCAAACATACTAACAAAATAAAATAAATAGAATAGATATGTACAAATAAATAAATTAATAGAGTAAAAATATATATTATATATATGTACAAACATATATACATATATACAGGTGCTGTGGGGAAGGGAGGGAGGTAAGATGGGGGGATGGAGAGGGGGACGAGGGGGAGAGGAAGGAAGGGGCTCAGTCTGGAAAGGCCTCCTGGAGGAGGTGAGCTCTCAGCAGGGCCTTGAAGGGAGGAAGAGAGCTAGCTATACAAATATTGTATAATATACATATATGTATATATAATAATATACATATATAATATACATTAAATCATGCAGGAAATAACTATAAACATACATTTTGTGATAGACTAAGCTACATAAGACTATAATAACTATAATATACATTTATAATATACATGTACTAAGCTACATAAATAATAACTATAAACATACATTTTGTGATAGACTAAGCTACGTAAAAATATCTTTGGGGTTTTTATTTTTTGAATATCCAAGGCCTAGTAGAAAAACTACGGGAGTATGACGTGTATAAAAAGTATGAAATATGGGAGACAGAAGGAACAGCGTTCTAATTGTGGCTGCAGTCTGGGAGTCGGAGGACGTGGGTTCTAATCCTGGCTCCGCCACTTGTCTGCCGGGAGAACTTGGGCAAACCACTTAACTTCTCTTTTGCCTCGGTTCCCTCATCTGTAAGATGGGGATTAAGGCTGTGAGCCCCACCTGGGACAACCTGATTAGCTTGTATCTACCCCAGTGCTTGGCACATAGTAAGCCCTTAATAATGATAATAATAATGATGATGGCATTTGTTAAGCGCTTACTATGTGCCAAGCACTGTTCTGAGCGCTGGGGGGGATACAGGGTAATCAGGTTGTCCCACGTGGGGCTCACAGTCTTCATCCCCATTTTACAGATGAGGTGACTGAGGCCCAGAGAAGTGAAGTGACTTGCCTAAAGTCACACAGCAGATAAGTGGATTAGAACCCATGACCTCTGACTTCCAAGCCCACGCTCTTTCCACTGAGCCATGCGGCTTCCCTTAATAAATGCCGTAATGATAGTACAGTGCTTAGTACAGTGCTTGGCACATAGTAAGCATTTAACAATACCATTTTTTTTTTTAAAAGTGAAGACGATTTTCCTGTCAAAATTATTGTGATTCAACCACTAAGGGGCATCCTAAACAACTGAATTTATTTAGGCCTAGAGATTGCTCAACACAGCATGATACATCACAAGTAGATTTAGATTTACATCCCGTTGGGTGTTTTGTTCTTCAGAAGAAGTGTGATTAAATTCCAGGAAATTAGAAAAGGACTCCTTAGTAGTTCAGTTTGCAAAACAAATCACCCTACAGCTTCCCCCGGTTCTTTTCTAGTTAACTTCATGATGAGCTGATGTAGTGGAGTTTCATTCATCCAACTTTAGTCAATCATTGGTCTTACTGCTCACTTACTGTTTGCAGGACACTGTACGAAGCAATTGAGAAAGTACAATAGAGTTAGTAATAATAATGGTCGTATTTTATTTTTGTTAGTATGTTTGGTTTTGTTCTCTGTTTCCCCCCTTTTAGACTGTGAGCCCACTGTTGGGTAGGGGCTGTCTCTATATGTTGCCAACTTGTACTTCCCAAGCGCTTAGTACAGTGATCTGCACACAGTAAGCGCTCAATAAATACGATTGATTGATTGATTGATTGATTAAGTGCTTACTATGTGCCAAGCATTGTACTAGACACTGGGGTAGTTACAAGGTAATCAGGCTTTCCCACCTGGGGCTCACAGTCTTAATCCCCATTTTGCAGATGAAGTAACTGAGGCTGTGAGCCCGCTGTTGGGTAGGGACCGTCTCTATATGTTGCCAACTTGTACTTCCCAAGTGCTTAGTACAGTGCTCTGCACTCAGTAAGCACTCAATAAATACGATTGAATGAATAAATTAATTAAGCCACGCTGCTTTGGGGTATTTGTTTATTTTATTATTTTATTATTTTATTTTATTTATTTTATTTTATTTATTTTATTCTATTTGTTTTATTTTATTAGTATGTTTGATTTTGTTCTCTGTCTCCCCCTTTTAGACTGTGAGCCCACTGTTGGGTAGGGACTGTCTCTAGATGTTGCAAACTTGTACTTCCCAAGCGCTTAGTACAGTGCTCTGCACACAGTAAGCGCTCAATAAATACAATTGATGATGATGATGATGAGGCACAGAGAAGTGAAGCGACTTGCCCAAAGTCACACAGCTGACAAATGGCGGAGCCGCGATTAGAACCCATGACCTCTGACTCCAAAGCCCAGGCTCTTTCCACTGAGCGATGCTGCTCCTCATAGACGTGATCCCTTCTCTCAAGGAGCTTACAATCTAGCAGAACTTCTCTCATGAGGAGGAAATGAGAAGACTTTTATCATCAACCGGTGGTATTATTTACTGAGTGCTTTGCATGCTAAACAATTTTCTGAACACTCAGGACAGAAGCAAGACTGCCCTTGGTAGGATTACAACCTAAAGGGGTGGGCAGACAGACAAAAATGATATATAAAAAATCGGGAGAAGATGGCAGTAAAAAAGAACATGTTCAAAGGAATGCTTGATGGGATATTGTCTTTGCTCTAGCAGGGGATTTTTCTTGCCTGATAGGGAATCAAATTAATCAATAGCTCCATTAGTCATATTTATTGAACAACTTACCATGTGCAGAGCACTCTATTAATAATAATAATAATAACTGTGGTATTAAGCACTTATTATGTGCCAGGCACTGTACTAAGCACTGGGGTGGATACAAGCAAATGGGGTTGGACACAATCCCTGTCCCATGTTGGGCTCAATTCCCATTTGATAGATGAAGTAACTGAGGCCCAGGGAAGTGAAGTGATTTGCCCTGGGTCACACAGCAGACAGGTGGCAGGGGCTGGATTAGAACCCATGACCTTCTGCTCCCAGGCTCAGGCTATATCCACTATACTGTGCTTCTTCTCTGTACTAAGCACTTGAGAGAGTACGAAACAACAGGGTTGGTTTGACACATTCCCTGCCCACAACAAGCTTACAGTCTAGAGGGAGAGGCAGACATTGAAATAAATTATGGCTATGCACAAAAGTGTTGTGGAGCTGAGGGTGGGGTGAATATCAAGTGCTTAAAGGGGACAGATTCAGAACAAGGGAGGGGCAGGGGAAATAAGAGCTCACTTTTTAAAAAAAAGAACAGACATATCATCGTGGTGGGTCTTTTCCCCTATAAAATTGGTATGGCCCCAAACGATAATTGTGATGTCATATTAAACCTAAATTAGTCTACAGCCCTAATTATTTTTCAGGTAGTAGTTTCCAGTAGACATAAGTTCATTATCATTTGAGCTGATCCACTGGTGGTATTTATTGAGCACTTACTGGGTGCAGAGCACCGTACTAAATGCTTGGGAGAGCACAACAGAATAGAGTTGGTAGACATTATTTATTTATTTATTTTATTTGTACATATCTATTCTATTTATTTTATTTTGTTAGTATGTTTGGTTTTGTTCTCTGTCTCCCCCTTTTAGACTGTGAGCCCACTGCTGGGTAGGGACTGTCTCTATAGGTTGCCAATTTGTACTTCCCAAGCGCTTAGTACAGTACTCTGCACATAGTAAGCGCTCAATAAATACGATTGATGATGATGATGATCCTTGCCTACGAGGAACTACAATTCAAAAGTTCATATTCCATCACAGTTGCACCTAAAATGGAATAGAACCAAAAAACCCTACTTCTCAGGAAGCTTCATACTATTATATATTGATGGCATTTATTAAGTGCTTATTATGTGCAAAGCACTGTTCTAGGAGCTGGTGAGGTTACAAGGTGATTAGGTTGTCCCACAGGGGGCTTACAGTCTTAATCCCCATTTTACAGGTGAGGGAACTGAGGCCCAGAGAAGTGAAGTGACTTGCCCAAAGTCACACAGCTGACAGTTGGCGGAGCCGGAATTTGAATCCATGACCTCTGACTCCCAAGCCCGGGCTCTTTCCACTGAGTCACGCTGTTTCACATGCTACGTCTTGTCTCCCTCTCACCTGGAATTGCTTCCCCTTCCATCTGTGACAGACCACCCCTCTCCCCAGCTTCAAAGTCTTATTAAAACCCCACCTCCTCCAAGAGGCCTTCCCTGCCTAAGCCCTCATTTCCCCTACACGATTTCCCCTTTTAAGTCACAGATGGACTTGGATCCAAAATCCTCTATTGCATGCATTCATTCAGTTGTATTTATTAAGCACTTACTGTGTGCAGAGCACTGTACTAAGTGCTTGGAAAGTACAATTCAGCAACAAATGGAGACGGTCCCTACCCAACAACGGGCTCACAGTCTAGAAGAGGGAGACAGACAACAAAACAAAACAGTAACATCAAAATGAGAAGCAGTGTGGCTCAGTGGAAAGAGCCCGGGCTTTGGAGTCAGAGGTCATGGGTTCAAATCCTGCCTCTGCC
The DNA here is from genome assembly GCF_015852505.1 of Tachyglossus aculeatus. NCBI lineage: Eukaryota > Metazoa > Chordata > Mammalia > Monotremata > Tachyglossidae > Tachyglossus > Tachyglossus aculeatus. The sequence continues at coordinate 8,031,335 of NC_052101.1, read as the reverse complement.
AGTTGTCAGCTGTATGATTTTGGGCAAGTCACTTAACTTCTCTGTGCCTCAGTTACCTCATCTGTAAAATGGGGATTAAAACTGTGAGCCCCCCGTTGGACAACCTGATCCCCTTGTAACCTCCCCAGTGCTTAGAACAGTGCTTTGCACATAGTAAGCGCTTAACAAATACCATCATTATTATTATCAAAATAGATAAATAGAGTTATAGATATGCAGCGTGGCTCAGAGAAGCAGCGTGGCTCAGTGGAAAGAGCACGGGCTTTGGAGTCAGAGGTCATGGGTTCGAATCCCGACTCCGCCACATGTCTGCTGTGTGACCTTGGGCAAGTCACTTAATTTCTCTGAGCCTCAGTTACCTCATCTGTAAAATGGGGATTAAGACTGTGAACCCCACATGGGACAACCTGATCACTTTGTATCCCCTCCAGTGCTTAGAACAGTGCTTTGCACATAGTAAGCGCTTAACAAATGCCAACATTATTATTATTATTACACATTCATTCATTCGATCGTATTTATTGAGCGCTTACTGTGTGCAGAGCACTGTATTAAGTGCTAATAAAATAAACAGAATAATAAATACGTACGAATATACACAAGTGCTTTGGGGCAGAGAAGGGGGTATAGCAGAGGGAGGGAGTAAGGGCGATGGGGAGGGGAGGAGGAGCAGAGGAAAAGGGGGGCTCAGGGTGGGAAGGCCTCCTGGAGGAGGTGAGCTCTCAGTAGGGCTTTGAAGGGGGGAAGAGAGCTTGTTGGTCCCTCCCTCAGCCCCACAAAATGTACGTACATATCAAATAATCAGGGACAAAGTTTGGCCTACAGGAATGAACAGAGACCTGAGAATCAGAGGACATGGATTCTGACTCCCAGCTCCTTCACTTACCCACTGTGTGACCTTGAGCAGGTCACTTTTCTTGTCTGCGTCTCAGTTCTCTCATCTGCAAAATGGGGATTCAATACCTATAGTCTCCCTTCTACTTAGTCTCGGAACCTGATTATCTTGTATCGACTCCAGTGCTTAGTACGGTGCCTGGGGCATGGTGCCTAATGAAAAGCATTAAAAATAATAATAATAAATAAATGCAATTGAATTCCCTAACCAATATTCACAGTATCTTAAAGCTACATTCCAGGTGTAGTTATCAAATGTACCATAATAAATTGTTGGATGTTAATGCATTTTTATTAAGCTAATTTACAGTGACTAACTTTATGCTGCAAACAAGACAAAACGTTGTCTTTCAAATACAGTCTAGAAAGTGAAAACGAAATGCTTCCCGGATAGTTGAATTGAATTCATGGTTTTCACACTGAATGATGGCAATTTAATTGAATTAAGTAACATTCTTTTCTACTTCACCCCAAGAGATAGTAATAGTATTGCACTTTTCAAGAGGCTGGTTGGTGTGAAATATTTGAGGGCAGAAATCTGGAAAAAAGATGTGCGCTCAGCCACACCAGAAACGTTGACACGTGCATGGCCCTAACATGAACCAGGTAATAATGATAATGAAAATAATAATAATAATAATAATAATGGTATTTGTTTAATGCTTACTGATTGCCAGGCACTGTACTAAGAGCTGAGGTGGATCACTGTACTAAGAGCTGAGGTGGATACAAGCAAGTCAGCTTTGCTATTTGTTATTGTACAGTGCTAAATAATAATAATAATAATGGCATGTATTAAGCTCTTACTATGTGCAAAGCACTGTTCTAAGCGCTGGGGAGGTTACAGGGTGATCAGGTTGTCCCAGGTGGGGCTCACAGTCTTAATCCCCATTTTACAGATGAGGGAACTGAAGCACAGAGAAGTTAAGCGACTTGCCCAAAGTCACACAGCTGACAATTGGCAGAGCCGGGATTTGAACCCATGACCTCTGACTCCAAAGCCCATGCTCTTTCCACTGAGCCACGCTGCTTCTCCAATACTGGGATATCATGGCATAGTGGATAGAGCATGGGCCTGGGAGACAGAAGGTCATGGGTTCTAATCCTGGCTCCTCTGCTTATCTGCTTTGTGACCTTGGGCAAGACACATAACTTCTCTGTGCCTCAGTTCCCTTATCTGTAAAATGGAGATTAAGACTGTGAGCCCTATATGGAACAGGGACTGTGTCCGACCCGATTAATTTTGTGTACCCCAGTGCTTAAAACAGTGCCTAGCACATAGTAAGTGCTTAACAAATACCACTATTATATTATTCTTATTATTAATCATCAAATACAGCCCCTGTCCCACACAGGACTCACAGGCTAAGCAGAAGGGAGAACAGGTATTTATCCCCATTTTATAGATGTGAAAACAGAGGCACAGAAAAGTTAAGTGACTTGTCCCAACTCATCTCTTAGGCATGTGACAGAGCTGGGATAGCTTTCCACTGGGCCCCACAGCTTTCTCACGCACTTCCACCCATGGAGAAAATGTCAGCATGTCAAACAATGATGATGATGGTATTTGTTAAGCGCTTACTATGTGCAAAGCACTGTTCTAAGCGCTGGGGGGATACAAGGCGATCAGGTTGTCCCACGTGGGGCTCACAATCTTAATCCCCATTTTACAGATGAGGTAACTGAGGCACAGCAAAGTTAAGTGACTTGCCCAAAGTCACAAAGCTGACAATTGGCAGAGCCGGGATTTGAACCCATGACCTCTGACTCCAAAGCCCGGGCTCTTTCCACTGAGCCACAGGACTTGAATAAGGGACGAGTAAGGTCAGGAAATTTAGTAGAGATGGCAGAGATGACACATTCTCACCCAAGCACTACTCAGCCATGAGACAGTAACTTTAGTTCAGATTCTGTGAATCAGGGAACTTTGGAATGAGGGGCAAGGATGTCTAATTATCCACGGAACAATGCCACTCCACCTCATTGTGAAAGTATTCAGCTGCCTAATGGCAAGAGGCTTGGCACATACAAAATACAATTCAGCTGTTCTATTCATTTCAGCTTATGGCGATGGAAAAAAAACCCCAACAAACCAGAATTACACTCAGCTTAATAAAAGAAAAAAAAACACCAGAAGAGGAATGCACAGCGGCAGGCCTAAGGCTTGATAAGTTTTCAATTACGTTGAACCGTGATCTTGTGATACTTTTCCCTCACGTAGAATAAAGAGAGTTGTGTTACTTTCTCCAGCTCAGTATGTGAACTTTGCCCTAGAAATGCCCAGGTAAACAAGAAGGAATTATAGAGACTTTTGAGCAGTCTAGGTAATGTTTGACCCCTCGAGGGAATCAGCATTTGAAGATTTTTCTCCCCAGCACTGTTATCGATAATCTTCATAACCCACAGCCATTATTTATTATTTCCATTTCCAAACTGATACTTTCATATCATTTCTAATCCAACAGATGATCACTCTCTCCACCTTCCAAGGCTTACTGAAGGCCCGCCTCCTCCAAGAGGCCTTCCTTGACTACACCCTCATTTCCTCTTCTCCCACTCGCTTCTGCATTGCCCTTGCACTTTTTTTTTAATGGCATTTATTAAGCACTTACTTTGTGCAAAGGATTTGTACTTCCCAAGCGCTTAGTACAGTGCTCTGCACACAGTAAGCGCTCAATAAATACGATTGATGATGACTGTTCTAAGCACTGGGGAGGTTACAAGGTGATCAGGTTGTCCCATGAGGGGCTCACAGTCTTCATCCCCATTTTACAGATGAGGGAACTGAGGCATAGATAAGTGAAGTTACTTGCCCAAAGTCACACAACTGACAATTGGCGGAGCCGGGATTTGAACCCATGACCTCTGACTCCAAAGCCCAGGCTCTTTCCACTGAGCCATGCTGCTTCTCCAGTTGCACTTGGATTTGCACTCCCTATCCACCCCTCCCTCAGCCCCACAACATTTCTGTACATATCTGCAATTTATTGTTTATATTAATGTGTGTTCCCCCCTGTAGACCATGAGCTCATTGTGGGCAGAGAATGTGTCTACCAATTCCGGTGTACTGAACGCTCCCAAGCACTTAGTACAGCGCTCTGCACACAGAAAGTGCTTAATAAATACAATTGATCGATTGATCATTTCTCCACATTCAGAGAAAGTCACTGGTCAAATGGCTGGAATTATTGAGTCATGCCATTTTTTCTGGTATTTGATAAGCAGAAAGTCATTTATAAGTTATGTTTGATAAGCCGAAAGTTATAAGTTATTTGATAACTATGTCAAACACTGTTCTACGTGCTGGGGTACATACAAGTTAATTAGATTGGACAAGGTCCCTTGACCCGTACGGGGCTCACAGCTCTCCTAACCTTTAGATTTCACTCTCTTTCATCTTTTTACTTTCAACCACGGGGCCAATGCCTGTGAATTGAGTGATACAAAGCTAAATGAGCTCTGGGTGCTTTGTGTCAGATGTGAACTGCAGCCAGACAATTCATCTCAATCAAGGAGGAATCAAAATCAAGTAAAGCAACTGAAGAAGGCCCTTGAGCTGATAATGTTTCAATTTTAGAGAGCTAGGAAGATGAATCCTTTCACGTGTGCCTTAGATTTCGGACAGCAGAGTATAGCAGTGATGACTTAGTGGCTGATAATGTCACATAACCAATTACTAGAGTCCTGAGTCTGACGGATTATAGGCCTCCCCACCTTCAAAGGCTTACTGAAATCACATCTCCTCCAAGAGACTTCCTAAACTAAGCCCCTATTTCCTCTTCTCCCGCTCCCTTCTGAATCACCCTAGCACTTCATTCATTCATTCAATTGTATTTATTGAGCTCTTACTGTGTGCAGAGCACTGTACTAAGTGCTTGGGAAGTACAAGTTGGTAACATATGGAGACAATCCCTACCCAACAATGGGCTCACAGGCTAGAAGGGGGAGGCAGACAACAAAACAAAACATGTAGACAGATGTCAGAACTATCAGAATAAATAGAATTATAGCTATATGCTCATCAGTAACAAGATAGAGTAGTAAATATGTACAAGTAAAATAAATGAGTAATAAATCTATACAAATATTGGATTTGTACCCTTTATTCCCCCCACCCTCAGCCCCACACCACTTATGTACCTAGCCATAATGCATTTATTTCTGTCATTATTATTATTATTATTATTATTTCTGTCTGTCACCACCTCTAGACTGTAAGCTATTTGCAGACGGGAAATTTATCTGCCAACTCTGTTCTATTGGACTCTCCCAAGAGCTTAGTACAGTGCTCTGCACACAGCGAGCACTCAATAAATACAGTTGAATGATTGATCAACTGATTTGATGGATTTGGTGAGGATTCCTTGGTGTTATGTTTAAAGTAAGTATTGACCTGAGAGTGTCAGGCCTGCTTATTTATTAACCCTCCCATCTTACCTCCTTCCCTTCCCCACAGCATCTGTATTTTATTTGTACATATTTATTCTATTTATTTTATTTTGTTAATATGTTTGGTTTTGTTCTCTGTCTCCCCCTTCTAGACTGTGAGCCCACTGTTGGGTAGGGACTGTCTCTATATGTTGCCAACTTGTACTTCCCAAGCACTTAGTACAGTGCTCTGCACACAGTAAGCGCTCAATAAATACAATTGATTGATTGATTGATTGAGTAGACTGTACTAAGTGCTTGGGAGCATACAGTAGAGTTGATAAATTGATAACTGCGCTTACTATGTGCAAAGCACTGTTCTAAGCGCTGGGGAGGTTACAAGGTGATCAGGTTGTCCCACGGGGGGCTCACAGTCTTAATCCCCATTTTCCAGATGAGGTAACTGAGGCTCAGAGAAGTTAAGTGACTTGCCCAAAGTCACACAGCTGACAATTGACAGAGCAGGGATTTGAACCCATGACCTCTGATTCCAAAGCCCGTGCTCTTTCCATTGAGCCATGATAATGATCTGAAACACAGTTTCCAAGCGCTTAGTACAGTGCTGTGCACTCAGTAAGTGTTCTATAAACAGCGTAGCTTAATGGAAAGAGAATGGGCTTGGGAGTCAGAGGACATGGGTTTTAATCCTGGCTCCACCACTTGTCTGCTGTGTGACCTTGGGCAAGTCACTTAACTTCTCTGTGCCTCAGTTACCTCCATCTGTAAAATGGGGATGAAGACTGTGAGCCCCACGTGGGATAACCTGATTAGCTTGTATCTACCCCAGCGCTTAGAACAGTGCTTGGCACATTGTAAGCGCTTAACAAATACCATTATTATTATTATTAAATAGGATTGAATGAATGAATAAGCACAATCCTAGCCCTCAAGGAGTTTACAAGCTAGTTGGCACCAGAAAAACAAAGAATCAGGACTGAAGATGGAAATGGGGTCCCAAAGCTACCCCAAGTTCAAGATGGATTCCTCTCATCAATTTTCAAGGAAATTAGTCCATTGATGGTATTTATTGAGTGCTTACTATGTGCAGAGCACTGTACTAAGTGCTTGGGAGAGTGCAGTGCAGCAGAGTTGGGAGGCACATTCCCTGCCCATAATAATAATAATAATGTTGGTATTTAAGCGCTTACTATGTGCCAAGCACTGTTCTAAGCACTGGGGGGGGATACAAGGTAATCAAGTTTGTCCCACGTGGGGTTCACAGTCTTAATCCCCATTTTACAGAAGAGGGAACTGAGGCACAGAGAAGTTAAGTGACTTGCCCAAAGTCATACAGCTGTGAAGTGGCAGAGCCGGGATTAGAACCCACGGCCTCTGACTCCCAAGCCCGGGCTCTTTCCACTGAGCCACGCTGCTTCCCCAATAATACACTTACAGTCTAGAGGAGAAGGAAAGGCTGGGCCCGACTTTTTCTGTGCCGAGGTTAGAATTCTTTGAAATGAAATCGTGTTTGTCAGGGGGAAGTCTCTCTGGGGTTTTTTTGTTTGTTTGTTTGTTAATGGCATCTGTTAAGCTCTAGCTACGGGTCAAATACTGTTCTAAACTCTGGAGTAGATACAAGTGAATCAGGTTGGAATTGGTCCCTGTCCCGCCTGGGGCTCACAGTCTAAGTAGAAGGGAAAACAGGAGAACTGAGGCACAGAGAGGTTACCCAAGGTCACACAGGAAGCATTTGGCAGAGCAGGGATTAGAACCCAGGGCCCCTGACTCCCAAGCTCTTCCCTCTAGGCCACACTGCTTCACTTGTATCCTCTTATTTCTCCATTCATTCATTCATTCAATCATATTAATCATTTATTGAGCGATTACTGTGTGCAGAGCACTGTACTAAGCTCTTGGGAAGCACAAGTTGGCAACATATAGAGACGGTCCCTACCCAACAGTGGGATCACAGTCTAAAAGGAGGAGACAGAGAACAAAACCAAACATATTAACAAAATAAAATAAATAGAATTGTAAATACGTACAAGTAAAATAAATAGAGTAATAAATCTGTACAAACATACATACCGGTGCTGTGGGGAGGGGAAGGAGGTAGGGCAGGGGGAATGCGGGGGCAGAGGAAATAGGGGGCTCAGTCTGAGAAGGCCTCCTGGAGGAGGTGAGCTCTCAGTAGGGCTTTGAAGGGAGGAAGAGAGCTAGTTTGGTGGATGTGCAGAGGGAGGGCATTCCGGGCCAGGGGTCGACGGTGGAACAGGTGAGAACGAGGCCCAGTGAGGAGGTTAGCAGTGGCAGAGGAGCGGAGGGTGCGGGTCGGGCTGGAGAAGGAAAGAACGGAGGTGAGGTAGGAGGGGGCGAGGGGATGGACAGCCTTGAAGCCGAGAGTGAGGAGTTTTTGACTGGTGCATTGGTTGATTGGTAGCCACTGGAGATTCTTGAGGAGGGGATTAACATGCCCAGAGCATTTCTGCACAAAGATGATCCGGGCAGCAGCGTGAAGTATAGGCTGAAGTGGGGAGAGACAGGAGGATGGGAGATCAGAGAAGAGGCTGATGCAGTAATCCAGTCGAGATAAGAGGACAGACTGAACCAGCAGGGTAGCGGTTTGGATGGAGAGGAAAGGGCGGATCTTGGTCATGTTGCAGAGGTGAGACCGGCAGGTTTTGGTGACAGATTGGATGTGTGGGGTGAACGAGAGAGTGGAGTCGAGGATGACACCAAGGTCGCGGGCTTGTGAGATGGGAAGGATGCTAGTGCCATCAACAGTAATGGGAAAGTCAGGGAGAGGGCAGGGTTTGGGAGGGAAGATAAGGAGTTCAGTCTTGGACATATTGAGTTTTAGATGGTGAGCAGACATCCAGATGGAGATGTCTTGAAGGCAGGAGGAGACACGAGCCACAGCTCTTGCCTGCCTTGATTGACTTGTGCTCTGCAATCAATAAGCGCTCAGTAAATACAATTAACTGACTGTAATTCAGAGCAGAGACATTTTCCCCATTATGATGTTTTAGTTTAGCCCTTGAGCAGGTTCTTATAATACCGTGTTTTATTTACATCTCATAACATGGCTAATCTATACTTTTTTTTTTTCAGCTGGGACCATTTGGAACTTAAAAACTCCAGCAATGTTCAGAAAGGATCATTTTCAGCCCAACTCTGCCAACTTGGCAAGGTAATATACACATCTGGCATAGACTGTGAGAAACAGCTCTTTTCACAAAGCTGCCACTTGTAGTTTTCTTACCGAAAATGAAATGCTACATCTTCAAACTGGACTCAGAGAAAATATGAAGAATTATTTTGTTTTGGTTTGGGTTTTTTTAATGTGATGATTTCGAAAGACACACAGCACCTATTGTATGCAGTTGGATGTTGACCTAGAAAATGGAAGACTACTGGTTGGGTTAGTTATACTTTATGTAAAGGTTTTTTCTACCCTTTCTTTCATGAACTTGTCTACCAATTCTGTTGTGTCGTAGTCTCCCAAACGCTTAGTACAATGTTCTGCACACAGTAAGTGCTCAATAAATGCAATTAATTGGTAATAATAATAACAATAATGACATTTGTTAAGCACTTACTATGTGCAAAGCACTGTTCTGAGCACTGGGGAGGATACAAGGTGATCAGGTTGTCCCACGTGGGGCTCACAGTCTTCATCCCCATTTTACAGATGAGGTAACTGAGGCACAGAGAAGTGAAGCGACTTTCCCAAAGCCACACAGCTGACAAGCGGCAGAGCGGGGATTGATGATTGCCTGGTAGAACAATGAGAGGAAAGATTTACGGGTCTCATTTTACCCTTTGAAACATCAGTAGAGATTGGGACCATTGAGTTAGTAGTGAAATTTTCTCATTTAAAATGGTCACCAAAGGGAAAGGTGTGACTTCTAGGCTAGTAAAAGCACATTTTCGAATGTGGTTGTTCTTATATATAAGTTGTAACAGTATACTCTTACTTTTTTTCTAATTTCTTGCTTTCCAAACTTTTAAAATAATCTTCATCCAGGAAATTTATCTCAGAAACCCTCAAAAGGACATTAATATATGAAATTACTTAAGACCCTGGGCTGGAAAGTGTGGATAAAGCAGAGAAACAGCGAACCACTGGCTTCACAGTTAAACTTTGACTGGTCTCAGCTCTCTCCCCTCTACTTAATCCACTCTCTTCTCCCACTATACCCCAGCGCACACATTTCATTCCTCTCAAGCCAACCTATTCACTGGACCATCGTTCTCTCTTTCATTCATTCATTCAATCATATTTATTGAGTGCTTACTGTGTGCAGAGCACTGTATTAAGTGCTTGGGAAGTACAAGTTGGCAACATACAGAGACGGTCCCTACCCAACAATGGGCTCACAGTCTAGAAGGGGGAGACAGACAACAAAACAAAACATGTGGACAGGTGTCAAGTCATCAGAATAAAGGCAAATAAAGCTAGATGCACATCATTAACAAAATCAATAGAATAGTAAATATGTACAAGTAAAATAAATAGAGTAATAAATCCGTACTCTGGCTGGCAGTCTCTCTCCTGCCTGTATCTCCCTCCACAACGGCCGGACCACTGATCTCCTCTTCTGAAACCACATCTCCTCCTGAAGGCCTTTCTTAATTAATCTATCATCTCAGTCAGTCAACCCTATTTATTGAGCGCTTACTGTGTGCAGAACACTGTACTAAGTGCTTGGGAGAGTACAATATAATATAATAACAGACACATTCCCTGTCCACAATGAGCATACAGTCCGGAGGATTTCTTTTTTAAGAATCAAACATTCTCCTTTCTTTCCCTGGGGAACTGACCTTAAATGTAAATTGTTAGTACTAAACACTTGGGAAAATACAATGCAACAATAAAAAGGCACATTCCAGTCTCATCTCCCCACCTTAGATCCCCCCAAATCTCCCTGGAGCTCTTTCATGCACCTTTTTAATGGTATTCGTTAAGCACTTACTATGTACCAGGCATTGTACTAAGCACTGGGGTAGATACAAGCTAATTAAGTTGGACACAGTCCATGTCCCATGAGAGGCTCACAGTCTTCATCCCCTTTTTATAGATGAGGTAACTGAGGCACAGAGAAGTGAAGCGACTTGTCCAAGGCCACACAGCAGACACCTGACAGAGCCAGGATTAGAACCCAGGTCATCTGACTTCCAGCATCACCACACCACTTCTCTTCACTAAGCGCTGAAGTACTCACAATTCCCCCTAGCACTTAAATATGTATTTTCTATCCTTTATTACTCCCTCCTCTCTGCAATTTTCTTTAGTGTCTGTCTGCCCTGCTAGATCGTAAACTCCTCGAGGACAGAAATCAGGTGGACTATTTCTACTGCACCCTCACAAACACTTAATATGGTGCTCTGCCCACGTTAAGTGCTCAATGAATGTTACCGATTGAGTGCAGAAGAACTTTAGTTCTGTCCCTTCCCCAGAGGGCTCCCAGTAGAAGCGAGTTGAAAACTCAAAAGGAAAAGGAAATCCCGAAAACAACTTTGATGGTCTTCCTCAAAGTCTGATATTCAGGTCCTGGAATTAAGCTCTGGCCGAAGGCAAGTGGCAAAGATTGTAGAGCATGAATTGGCTGAAGTATAGATGATGCATTCAATCAATCAGTCAATCAATCAGTCTTATTTATTGAGCACTTACTGTACGCACTTGGGAGCGTACAATATAACAATATAACTGACACATTCCCTGCCCACAACGAGCTTACAGTCTAGAAAATTTCATTTTTAAGAATCAGACATTCTTCTATCTTTCCCGGAGGAACTGCCTTTAATTGAAAAGTGTTAGTTGCGAAAATACACTAATTTAGGGTAGTAGAGTCAGTTGTATGTATATATGTTTGTACAGATTTATTACTCTATTTATTTTACTTGTACATATCTATTCTATTTATTTTATTTTGTTAATATGTTTGGTTTTATTCTGTCTCCCCTTTCTAGACTGTGAGCCCACTGTTGGGTAGGGACCGTCGCTATATGTTGCCAACTTGTACTTCCCAAGCGCTTAGTACAGTGCTCTGCACACAGTAAGCGCTCAATAAATTTGATTGATTGATTGATTGATTTGACTAGAACGTCTCTGCTCTGAATTCCAGGCAGTCGGTCGGTCAGTCAGTTGTATTTATTGAGCGCTTACTGTGTACTGTGTTACAGAACAATATAACAGACACGTTCCCTGCCCACAGAGAACTTACAGTCTAGAGGGGGAGACAGAAATGAACAGAAATAAATAAAAGTCTACAGTCTACCTTCTAGTTCCAGCATTTCAACCTATCAACCTTATTTACTGAGCACTTGCTGTGTGCAGAGCACTGTACTAAACGCTTGAGAGAGTACAATATAACAGAGTTGGTAGACATGTTCCCTGTCCACAGCCGACTTACAGTCTAGAGGACAAGTTTACAGTCTAGAGGATTTCTTTTTTAAGTCTCAAACATTCCCCTTCTTTACTTAAAGAACACCCTCGATTGAAAAGTGTGAGTTCAGAAAAATACACTTATTTAGGATGGTAGATCTGCTCTGAATGATCTTTACACTATTAAACCTGATGCTCCAAATTTTTAAGAATTATTTTCCAATAGAGGGAGGAATTTATTAAGAAACGTAATTTGCTTTTAAACTGCCAGTCGTCTTTCTACTTTCATTCATTCATTCATTCAGTCGTATTAATTGAGCGCTTACTGTATGCAGAGCACTGTACTAAGCGCTTGGGAAGTACAAGTTGGCAACATATAGAGACAGTCTCTACCCAATAGTGGGCTCACAGTCTAGAAGGGGGAGACAGAGAACAAAACAAAACATATTAACAAAATAGAATAAATAGAATAAATATGTACAAATAAAATAAATAAATAGAGTAATAAATCCGCATAAACATATATACATATATACAGATGCTGTGGGGAGGGGAAGGAGGTAAGGCAGGGGGATGGAGATGGGGAGGAGGGGGAGAGGAAGGAGGGGGCTCAGTCTGGGAAGGCTTCCTGGAAGAGGTGAGCTCTCAGTAGGGCTGGGACTCTATATCCCAGTTGAGATAAAAATGCAAATGTCAGCTGGACATATTGTTGAGACCTGTGTGTTCTCTGGAAATTTCCTAACATTTATGCCCTTAAGGACTCTATATCCCAGATGAGATAAAAATGCAAATGGCAGCAGGACATATTGTTGAGACCTGTGTGTTCTCTGGAAATTTCCTAACATTTATGCCCTTAAGAAAACAACAATCTAAGTCATCTCGGACATATTGGCTTGGTAATTAAACGGGATAATTTTCTTATTGACACTACGTTCCATGAGCGGCAGCACTTTATTGCTTAGAGAGCAGAAGAATATTGGCATAGACGGGTTGAAGGTGAGTAATTTACGGTAGGGTATTACCTTAGAAAATTGTAATGGTCTCATTTTAACATTGCTTCTTCTTTAGAAACAGCTTGTGTAACTGAGCTGTGATAGCAGCTCATTCTCTTTAGAAGAAACCCAATGGTAATAAAGAAGAAAACAGTCAAACTGGTTCTCAAAATACCAGCCACAAATAATAGGGTCTCACTCTCTCTGGAGAATAATAGTAGGAAATCTATTCACAAGACTGATGCTCAAAGGTGACTTTCATCTGAAAGTACAATCAATCAATCAATCAAATAGTATTTACTGAGTGCTTGCTGTGGACAGAGCACTGTAGTGAAGGCTTGGGAGAATACAATAGAGAACTGGTCATTATTATTATTAATAATAATTCTAATACTATATTGTATCCTATTTTTATAATACAGTTATGTGGCTGTATTATATAATAATATTATATTATAGAATATTAATCATAATCATTGTGATATTTGTTAGGCACTTACTATGTGCCAGACACTGTACTAAGCCCTGGGTTGGATACAAGCAAATCAGGTTGGACACAGTCCCTGTCCCACATGGGGTTCGCAGTCTTAATCCCCATTTTACAGATGAGATTACTGAGTCCCAGAGAAGTGAAGTGACTTGCCAAAGGAAACACAGCAGACAAGTGGCGGAGTCAGGATTAGAACTCAGATCCTTCTGACTCCCCAGCCGGGCTCTATCCACTAGGCCACACAGCTTCTCAGTTATTGACATGATCCAGATCCTTAAGGAGCTTACGGTTTAGAGGGGGAGATAGAATCTAAAATAAAGGACAAGACAGGAAGAAAAAATTGACATTAAATGCTTTTGGGATTAGTGTAATGGTGAACTCACATAAGAAACCCTGATCAGGCAATCTACTGATTTTTCATCAATCCCTATGAGAACTGTTGGGTTTCTAAGGAGTTGGGAGAAGTGAAAAGAGGAGAAAAGAAGCAGCCTGGCCTAGTGGAAAGAGCACGGTCTGGTAATCAGAAGGACCTGGGTTCTAATCCTGGCACCAGTCTGCTCTGTGACACTGGGCAAGTCACTTCACTTTGCCTCAGTTACATCATCTGTAAAATGGGATTTGAGACTGTGAGCCACAAGTGGGACAGGGACTGTATTCAACCTGAGTAGCTTGCATCCGGCGCTTAGTACAGTGCTTGGCATGTAGTAAACACTTAAAAAATACCATTTGAAAAAGAAAAAATCCCTCTCATCAACAAACTGTTCTCTGGGCTTTCCACTAGGCCCCAAATTATGAGCCTGCAGGAGAGGCCTGTTGAAATCAGACGATTGAAACACTGGTCACAGATGGATCACCTCCTTACCTCCTTACCTCCTTCCCTTCCCCACAGCACCTGTATATATGTATATATGTTTGTACGTATTTATTACTCTATTTATTTATGTATTTATTTTACTTGTACATATCTATTCTATTTATTTTATTTTGTTAGTATGTTTGGTTTTGTTCTCTGTCTCCCCCTTTTAGACTGTGAGCCCACTGTTGGGTAGGGACCGTCTCTATATGTTGCCAACTTGTACTTCCCAAGCGCTTAGTACAGTGCTCTGCACACAGTAAGCGCTCAATAAATACGATTGATGATGATGATGATGATCACCCCACTAAGCCCTCCTTTCCTCTTCTCCCATTTCCTTCTGTGTCACCCTGACTTGCTCCCTTTATTCATCCCCCTTCCAGCCCCTCAGCACTTTCATTCATTCATTCAATCGTATTTACTGAGTGCTTGCTGTGTTCAGAGCATTGTACTAAGCATTTGGGAAGTACAAACACATCCTCCAAGCTAGCTCTCTTCCTCCCTTCAAAGCCCTACTGAGAGCTCACCTCCTCCAGGAGGCCTTCCCAGACTGAGCCCCCTTTTTCCTCTCCTCCTCCCCATCCCCCCGCCCTACCTCCTTCTCCTCCCCACAGCACCTCTATATATGTTTGTACAGATTTATTACTCTATTTATTTTACTTGTACATATTTATTATTCTATTTATTTTGTTAATGATGTGCACCTAGCTTTACTTTTTATTTATTCTGGTGACTTGACACCTGTCCACATGTTTTGTTTTGTTGTCGGTCTCCCCCCTTCTAGACTGTGAGCCCGTTGTTTGGTAGGGACCGTCTGTATATGTTGCCAACTTGTACTTCCCAAGCGCTTAGTACAGTGCTCTGCACACAGTAAGTGCTCAATAAATACGATTGAATGAATGAATTTATTTCTATTAATGTCTGTCCCCCTCTAGACTGTAAGCTCATTGTGGGCAGGTAATGTATCTTTTTATCATCATATCCTACTCTCCCAAGCACTTAGTGTAGTACTCTGCACACAGTAAGCACTCAATAAATATGATTGAATGAATGAATGAAAGAATGAATGAACTTCTAGTTTTTCAATGCAGCTGATCTCAGCCATATCCAGTTACAACTGACTCTGTCTCCATTCGCATTTATAACCCTTTGGAAAAAATCAGGGCTAGAGAGACTTGGTAAGCACACTACTTTTGTTTAAGGGATCCATTCTACCGAGTTATTGGTATCAGGCTTAAAATCAGGAATCAAAAAATCAAAATCAGGAATTAAAAATCAGGAAAGAGTGGCTCTCTTCAGCCAAACAATCTGGACAAAGTGAGAGAGGAGATGATAAAAAAGAAAAGAGCAGATTATGAGAGAAAAGAGAAAAGAGTTTGGATTATGCCCACATAAGCCCCCAGAGATAAACTTCACCATCATTCATTAATTCATTCATTCAATCGTATTCATTGAGCGCTTACCTTGTGCAAAGCTTGGGAGAGTACAACATAACTACAGACACATTCCTGCCCACAGCGAGCTCACAGTGATGTCTTTTTCAAATATGAAGGAAACTATCTACCTAGTATCAGGATTTGCTGAAATCTGTCTACCCACCCTGTTTTTACAATGGTATTTGTTAATGCTTTCTAAGTGTCGGGCACTATACTAAGCGCTGGGGCAGATGAAAGCTAGTCAGGTTGGACACAGGCCCTGTCCCACATGGGGCTCGCAGTCTTAATCCCCATTTTCATAGATGAGGTAACTGGGGCCCAGAGAAGTTAAGCAGCTTGCCCTAGGTCACACAGCAAACATGTGGCAGAGTGGGGATTAGAACCAAATCCTCTGATTCCCAAGCCCTTGCCCTCTCCATGAGGCCACCCTGCTTTTCATGATGCTTTAGACCCTTAAAATGGACTAAATACAAACACTAATCTAATCAACCTGGACAATTTAACCTTTAGATTCCAGGTCAGCCATTTCCTTTCCTCTGGAAAAACCCATTATTTTGTTTCGCTCAACTGACTAATTCCTTCTGTTTGAGTTTTCCTCCCTCAAGACCTTCCTTTAATCCAAGGGAAAACAATGGTCAGATCACAACGGTTGTGAATGTCAAATTCCATCGCTCTCATGCTGAAAAGAGATAGTTTCAAAATCTGAAAATCACTGAATCATAGCAGAGGGAGTCAGCGAGTTCCTTATTTCAATAAACATCTCTGAACCGGGACTTGAAGGTTATATAGGCTCTAACCCTGGAGGGATTAGAATTCCAACCCGTTATTCCTGCAGCATGCAGCCTGAATCCTCCTGACAGAGGGTGAGCACTTTGCTCACGGATTTCTGTGGAGTCAGAGGCGTTTTTCCGAAAATAGATAAGTGCACCCCCTCTATTATATTGCACTCTCCCAAGTGGTCTGCACACAGTAAGCACTCAATAAACGTTGACAGATTGACAGTCTTTTAGGCTGTGAGCCCACTGTTGGGTAGGGACTGTCTCTATATGCTGCCAACATGTACTTCCCAAGCGCTTAGTCCAGTGCTCTGCACACAGTAAGCGCTCAATAAATACGATTGATTGATTGATCTGAGGAAAGGAGAAACAATGTGCCCTAGAATCAGGAGAGAGAGTCAGGGCTGAGCGTCAAGAGACCTGGATTCTAATCCTGTCTATTCCAGTTACCTTCTGCGTGTATCTGATTAAATCATACGGCATTTATTCATTCATTCGATTCGATTGTATTTATTGAGCGCTTACTGTTCATTCATTTATTCAACCGTATTTATTGAGCGCTTACTGTGTGCAGAGCACTGCACTAAGCACTTGGAAAGTACAAATCGGAAACATATAGAGACGGCTCCTACCTGACAACGGGCTCACAGTCTAGAAGGGGGAGACAGACAACAAAACAGAACAAGTAGACAGGTGTCAAAACCATCAGAATAGATAAATAGAATTATAGCTATGTACACATCATTAATAAAATAGAGTAATAAATATGTACAAACGTACGCAAGTGCTATGGGGAGGGGAAGGAGGTAGGGTGGGGGTGGGTGATGGGGAGGGGAGGAGGAACAGAGGAAAGGGGGGAGCTAGTCTGGGAAGGCCTCCTGGAGGAGGTGAGCTCTCAGTAGGTCTTTGAAGGGAGGAACAAAGCTAGTTTGGCTGATGTGTGGAGGGAGGGCATTCCAGGCCAGAGGCAGGACGTGGGCCGGCGGTCGACGGCGGGACAGGCGAGAACAAGGCCCGGTGAGGAGGTTAGTGGCGGCAGAGGAGCGGAGGGTGTGGGCTGGGCTGGAGAAGGAAAGAAGGGAGGTGAGGTAGGAGGGGGCAAGGTGATGGACAGCCTCGAAGCCGAGAGTGAGGAGTTTTTGCTTGATTCAAAGGTTGCTGGGCAACCACTGGAGATTTTTGAGGAAGGGAGTGATGTGCCCAGAGTGTTTCTGCACAAAGATGATCTGGGCAGCAGAATGAAGTATAGACTGAAGCCGGGAGAGACAGGAGGATGGGACATCAGAGAGGAGGCCGATGCAGTAAACCAGTCGGGATAGGATGAGAGATTGAATCAACAAGGTTTATCTCAAGTAGCATGGTGTTGTGGAGAGAGCAGAGCCCTAGAAGTCAGAAGGTTGTGGGTTCTAATCTTGGCTCTGCCACTTGTCTGCCGTGTGACCTTGGGCCAGTCACTTCACTTCCCTGGGCTTCAGTTACCTCATCTGTAAAATGGGGAGTGAGACTGTGAGCCCTATGTGGCTCAACCTAATTATCTTACAATAATAATAATGATGATGGTATTTGTTAAGTGCTTATTATGTGCCAAACACTGTTCTAAGTACTGGGGTAGATACAAGGTAATCAGGTTGTCTCACGTGGGGCTCACAGTCTTAATACCCATTTTACAGATGAGGTAACTGAGGCACAGAGAGGTTAAGTGGCTTGCCCAAGATCACACAGTAGACAGGTAGTGAAGCAGGGATTAGAACCCATGTCCTCTGACTTCCAAGCCCACGCTCCTTCCATTAAGCCATGATACCTACCCCAGTGCTTAGTACAGTGTCTGGCACATAGCAAGCGCCTAACAAAGACCACAATTAGTAATAACAATGGTGGTATTTGTTAAGCGCTTACTAAGTGCTAAACACTGTTCTAAGCGCTGGGGAAGATACAAGGTAGTCAGTCCTCCGTGGGGCTCACAGTCTTCATCCCCATTTTTCCAGATGAGGGAACTGAGGCCCAGAGAAGCGAAATGACTCGCCCAAAGTCACACAGCTGACAAGCGGCGGAGCCGGGATTAGAACCCACATCCTCTGATTCTGGAGCCCATCCTCTTGCCACTAGAACAGCGCTTAGAACAGTGCTCAGCGCTTAGAACAGTGCTTTGCACATAGTAAGTGCTTAATAAATGCCATCATTATTATTATTATTACTAGGCCATGCTGCTTCTCCAACCCTGCTAATATACTCCAGAGAGGGTGCATGAGGGCGTTTCAAGGGGACACCACACAGCTCATCTTCCTCAGTTTCCCCTTTGCCATGGAGGCCTTCCCAGACTGAGCCCCTTCCTTTCTCTCCCCCTCATCCCCCTCTCCATCCCCCCCATCTTACCTCCTTCCCTTCCCCACAGCACCTGTATATATGTTTGTACATATTTATTACTCTATTTATTTATTTATTTATTTTATTTGTACATATCTATTCTATTTATTTTATTTTGTTAGTATGTTTGGTTTTGTTCTCTGTCTCCCCCTTTTAGACTGTGAGCCCACTGTTGAGTAGGGACTGTCTCTATATGTTGCCAACTTGTACTTCCCAAGCGCTTAGTACAGTGCTCTGCACATAGTAAGCGCTCAATAAATACGATTGATGATGATGATGATGAAAAGGATACAGCAAATTCTATTCATTGCAGGACTACCTTCTACTGGGTAGAAACATCAATCGAATACGATGAGGATCGGCGGATGCCAGGTTTTCCAGTTGGTAAAGTGCAGGATAATAAAAGCTTTACTGCACTCTGGCACTGCTTCGTCTCTTAATCATCTTAAAGTGCATTCTGGATTTGGAGATAAATTAACATTCCTTAGAGTTAAACAAGGAACTGCTGTAATAGTTCCCATCTTCTGCAGCTCAGAAAGGTTTTGCCCCTGTGATAATAATAATAATAATGATAATAATAATGGCATTTATTAAACGCTTACTATGTGCAAAGCACTGTTCTAAGCGCTGGGGAGGTTACAAGCTGATCAGGTTGTCCCTCGGGGGGTTCACAGTCTTAATCCCCATTTTACAGATGGGGGAACTGAGGCCCAGAGAAGTTAAGTGACTTGCCCAAAGTCACACAGCTGACAATTGCCGGAGCCAGGATTTGAACCCATGACCTCCTCCAGGAGGTCACCTCCTCCAGGAGGCCTTCCCAGACTGAGCCCCTTCCTTCCCCTCCCCCTCATCCCCCTCTCCATCCCCCCCATCTTACCTCCTTCCCTTCCCCACAGCACCTGTATATATGTATATATGGTTGTACATATTTATTACTCTATTTATTTATTTATTTATTATACTTGTACATTTCTATCCTATTTATTTTATTTTGTTGGTATGTTTGGTTCTGTTCTCTGTCTCCCCCTTTTAGACTGTGAGCCCACTGTTGGGTAGGGACTGTCTCTATGTGTTGCCAATTTGTACTTCCCAAGCACTTAGTACAGTGCTCTGCACATAGTAAGTGCTCAATAAATACGATTGATTGATTGATTGATTGACCTCTGACTCCAAAGCCATTGAGCCACGCTGCTTCTCTATAAACCTATATAAACATACTAAATCTTTCACCTTTTCTTTCGGATTAAATTCAAAACTTTACATTGTTTTAAAACTTTCTTTGGGGGGATTCTGTTGACTGAATCGTATGAACCTGATAGCTTCATTAGGGAGAGAACATTCATTCAATCGTGTTTCTTGAGCGCTCACTGTGTGCAAAGCACTGTACTCAGCGCTCGGGAGAGTTTAACAACAAATAATACTGTGTGTGGCAAAATACATCAGTGTGAATTCATGCCACAGGAATGATTCTCACAAAAAGCGAGACAAATTAATTTTAAAGAAGTTAGTTGTAATTGGTTTTCCATGGCCAGCAAAATGGAAATGTTTTATACTGCACATTTGCAGTAATCTTCAGTTTAGATACATTTTTATTACTCCGAAGGCACCAAGGGTGATGCTTGTGATTCATTTTTTAAGCACTGTGGGAAATCTATACATTCTGAACATACGTGTGCTTAAGCAATTTGCAGGTGGCCAGTGATTTCTCAAATATGAAAACTAAATGAGGTATTTTCACTGAGGCATTGCTCACTTTCATTAAAGATGTGCCACCCTTTAAAATGTTTGTGCATTTATTACCTAGAAAATGATTCCCTGAACGGTCACTAGTTATGGGCAGGGAATGTGGCTGTTTTATTGTTAGATCATACCCTCCCATGTTCTTAGTACAGTGCTCTGCACACAGTAAGCGCCCAATAAATACCATTGATCGATTGATCGATGTTTCAACTCTAGGTTTTTTTCTTGGCTGAGCGTTTCTTTAGCATGCTGGATGACTCATGAAGAATCATTTTTCAAGAGAAGCTGTGTGGTCTGGGGGTCAGAAGGACCTGGGCTCTAATCCTGGCTCCAGCACGTGTCTGCTGTGTGACCTTGGGCAAGTCACTTCACTTCCCTGTGCCTCAGTTCCCTCATCTAGAAAATGGGGACTGAGACTGTAAGCTCCACGTGGGACAGGGACTGCGTCCAATCTGATTTAGTTGTATCTACCCCAGTGCTTAGTAATAATAATAATAATAATAATAATGATGATGATGGCATTTATTAAGCGCTTACTACGTGCAAAGCACTGTTCTAAGCGCTGGGAAGGTTACAAAGTGACCAGGTTGTCCCACAGGGGGCTCGCAGTCTTAATCCCCATTTTACAGATGAGGTAACTGAGGCCCAGAGAAGTTGTGACTTGCCCAAAGTCACACAGCTGACAATTGGCTGAGCCGGAATTTGAACCCATGACCTCTGACTCCAAAGCCCATGCTCTTTCCGCTGAGCCACGCTGCTTCTCTGCTAGTACAGTGCCTGACACATAATAAGCACTTTTATGGTATTTCTGAAGCACTTACTATGTGATAATCATGGTTATAAGCGCTGGGGTAAGCACAAATTAATTAAGTGGGATACAGTCTCTGTCCTGCATGGAGCTCACAGTATAAGTAGAAGGGAAGCAGTGTGGCCCAGTGGAAAGAGACCAGGCTTTGGAGTCAGAGGTCATGGGTTCAAATCCCGGCTCTGCCAACTGTCAGCTGTGTGACTTTGGGCAAGTCACTTAACTTCTCTGGGCCTCAGTTCCCTCATTTGTAAAATGGGGATGAAGACTGTGAGTCCCCTGTGGGACAACCTGATCACCTTGTAACCTCCCCAGTACTTAGAACAGTGCTTGGCACATAGTAAGCACTTAATAAATGCTATCATTATTATTATTATTAAGGGGGAACAGTTATCCCCACCTTACAGTTGAGGAAACTGAGGTACAGAGAAGTGAAACAACTTGCCCAAGGTCACTCAGCAGACAATTCGAAGAGCCGGGATTAGAAATCGGCTCCTTCTAGCTGCCAGGCTACTGCTCTCCACATTACATTAGTCCATGCTGCTTCTCCATAACAAATGTGTCTCTCAATAAAAGCGCTTAACAAATACCGTCATAAAAAACGAACCATATAACTTTAGAACTTCAAATTCTAACGGTAAACGCTTGAAATTGGCTAATTTGGTTTTTCATTTGTTTTGCTAATTTTCCCACATTGGCTTTTGAGCCCTCTCCTTTAGAAATTCAATAATATTAAGTTGTAAAGATAAAAGCTTGAAGGAATCATTGACCCAAGAGATCAGAGCTGATCTGGAGAAATTAAATTAAAACAGTTTGGAGGAGGTGGGGGGATATTTCTCCTTATTTTAAATAGAAACATATCTCACATTTCGATTGTCATCAATTGCAAGCACTCTGCATTTCAGCCTGAAACGTCCTGACTATTTTCCTCACGATGCTCTTGTATTTTCCCATCCATTGGAGTAGCTTTCTCTAAATCCTTCATGTGTTTGAGATATTGACAGAGATGAACTCAGTGTACCACTCAATCACACCTGGCATTTTCTCTGGCCTTCTCAAAAGAAATCACAGGGTGGGACAGAAGCAGCTTGGAAAGAGCACAGACTTGGTTGTTAGAAGTCATAAATTCTAATCCCAGGCCTGCCACTTGTCTGCTGTGTGACCGTGGGTAAGTCCCTTCACTTCTCTGGGCCTGTTACCTCATCTGTAAAATGGGAATTGAGACTGTGAGCCCCATGTGGGACAGGGACTGTGTCCAATTCGATTTGCTTATATCCATCCTTGTGCTTAGTATGGTGCCTGGCACATAATCAGCACTTAACAAATACCATCATTATTATTATTATTATTAGTTTGGAGATCAGGGTTCTAATCATTATTGTAGAGAAGCAGTGTGGCTTAGTGAAAAGAGCAAGGGCTTGGGAGTCAGAGGTCGTGGGTTCTAATCCTGTCTCCGCTACTTGTCAGCTGTGTGACTTTGGGCAAGTCACTTCACTTCTCTGTGTCTCAGATCTCCCATCTGTAAAATGGGGATGAAGACTGTGAGCCCCACGTGGGACAACCTGATCACCTTGTGTCTATCCCAGTGCTTAGAACAGCACTTGGCACGTAGGAAGTGCTTAACAAGTACCATTACTATTATTATTATTATTATTATTATTATTATTATTATTATAATCCTGGCTCCTCCACTGACCTGCTGGGTGAACTTGGACAAGTCACTTGATGTGTCTGGGCCTCAGTTCCTCCATCTGAAAATGGGTAGAAGATGGGTAGGATGGTGTGATGGGTATACTACTGTGAGACCCATATGGGACAAGGACTTCATTCATTCATTCATTCATTCATTCATTCAATCGTATTTACTGCGCGTTTACTGTGTGCAGAGCACTGTACCAAGCATTTGGGAGAGTAGACTATAACAGTAAACAGACACTTTGATCTCCTTACCTTACATCAATCCCACATAGCATGCACTTAACAAATACTATAATTACTATTATTAGTATTATTATGATGATGTGTGTTTCCATTTTTTCCATAATGCATGTTTTAAAATTTATAAATAGGGTTGAAAAACAAGACCCTAAGGGAGAGAGTTCAAAGTAGCTGGAGTGTTCAGGCAGTTGTTAGATTGCTGATATAGATGTACCTCAGTTCCAACCCGCAGCGATAAAACCAAGACTGGTATATAGCCTGTATCATTAAATGCTTTTCCCTTCCCATACGGACAGCCGGCACCGACGTTCCAACTGAACACCATGAAGAAGAAAATCCCTCCCCAACCAGACTCCCACCTGGATTATTAAGCTATCAGCAATGGAATTTGGCTGTTTTATTGTTGTATTGTAAAAACAATAATAATAATAAATTGTGGTGTTTGTTAAGTGCTTACTATGTGCCAGGCACTGTACTGAGCTCTGCGGGGGAGACAAGCAAATAGGGTTGGACACAGTCCCTGTCCCACATGGGGCTCCCAGTCTCCTTCCCCATTTTACAGATGAGGTAACCGAGGCCCAGAGAAGTGAAGTGACTTGCCCAGGGTCACACAGCAGACAAGTGATGGAGTTGGGATTAGAACCCATGACCTTCTGACTCACAGGCCTCTGATCTATCCACTATGCCACACTGTTTCCCAAGCACTCAGTTCAGTGCTCCGCACACAGTAAGCACTCAATAAAGATGATTGACTGAATGAATGATGGGTTTTGGGTTTTGCTGGACCCAGATTTTCGAGCTGTTGAAGAGACTTCTGAGCAGAAACCAAAAAAGCAGTTCAATCAGTCATATTTTTGAGTGCTTACTAAGTATAGAGCACTGTACTAAACTCTTGGAGAGTACAATATAACAATCTAACAGAGTTGGTAGACGCATTCCCTGACGGCAGTGAGCTTATCCAGTTGAGTAGAGAGGCAACTTAATTTAAAAATTAATGCTGTTGCCTAGTTCATAGTAAACTCATTTAGGAAATCATCGTCCAGTGAGGACCTCATAGTTTTATGGTATTTGTTAAGTGCTATGTGCCAGGTACTGTACTAAGCGCTGGGGCAGATGCCAGTTATTCAGGTTGAACACAGTTACTTCATCTGTAAAATGGGGATTGAGACTGTGAGCCCCATGTGGGACAGGGACTGTGTCTAGCCTGATTTGCTTGTGTCTACTCCAGGGCTTAGAACAGTGTCTGGCACATAGTAAGTGTTTAACAAATAACATTATTATTATTATTATTATTGTTATTATTATTATTATATTTTTCCTCATGGGCTCACAGTCTTAACCCCTCTTTTATAGATGAGGTAACTGAGGCACAGAGAAGTTAAGTGACTTACCCAAAGTCACACAGCAGACAAGTGGAGGAACGGGCATTAGAACCCAGGAATTTCTGGCCGCCAGGCCCATGTTCAATCCACTGGGCCACACTGCTTCTCATTGCATTTTGATAATCCAAAACATCATTGCAAAATGACAGAACAGATGAAGAGGTTAACAATTTCTCCACCAAATGGAGAAAGGGTAAAATACCATGTATCATTCATTCATTTTTCATTCAATCGTATTTATTGAGTGCTTACTGTGCGCAGAGCACTGTACTAAGCGCTTGGGAAGTAGAAGTTGGCAACATATAGAGACGGTCCCTACCCAACAACGGGCTCACTGTCTAGAAGGGGGAGACAGACAACAAAACAAAACATATTAACAAAATAAAATAAATAGAATAAATATGTACAAGTAAAATTTTTAAGACAGTGGATGAACTTATAAATAGGATTGAAAACCAGGATGCTTGTGGAGAGAATTCAAGCACCTGCTAATAATAATAATTGTGATATTTGTTAAGCACTTACTATGTGCCAGGAACTGTACTAAGCACCGGGATGGATATAAGCAAACTGGGTTGGACATAGTCCCTGTCCCACATGGGAGTCACGAGTCTCCCAGGTACTTTGAGAAGAAAAATGGAAGACCGCTTTTCAACTTACGGGGGACAAATTCTTCACGAGTTGAAAAATCATTATCCCAGTCAGCATCTGTAATTTATTTATGGATTTCCCGGATTAGACTGTCAGCTCCCTGGGATCAGGAATTGGCTCTTCTAGTGCCTGTGTACACCAAGACCTTGTGGAAAGACTGTGAGCCCACTGTTGGGTAGGGACTGTCTCTATATGTTGCCAACTTGTACTTCCCAAGCGCTTAGTACAGTGCTCTGCCCATAGTAAGTGCTCAATAAATATGATTGATTGATTGATTGATTGATTGATTGAAAGACCACCGGTCTGGGAGCCAGAGGACAGCTAGCTCTCTTCCTCCCTTCATAGCCCTACTGAGAGCTCACCTCCTCCAGGAGGCCTTCCCACACTGAGCCCCCTCCTTCCTCTCCCCCTCCTCCCCCTCCCCATCCCCCCGCCTTATATCCTTCCCCTCCCCACAGCACTGTATATATGTTGTCAACAACAACTCTCTCCTCGACCCCCTCGAGTCTGGCTTCCGTTCCCTTCATTCCACGGAAACTGCGCTCTCAAAGGTCACCAATGACCTCCTGCTTGCCAAATCCAACGGCTCATATTCTGTCCTAATCCTCCTCGACCTCTTAGTTGCCTTTGACACTGTGGACCACCCCCTTCTCCTCAACACGCTATCTGACCTTGGCTTCACAGACTCCGTCCTCTCCTGGTTCTCCTCTTATCTCTCCGGTCGTTCTTTCTCAGTCTCTTTTGCAGGCTCCTCCTCCCCCTCCCATCCTCTTACTGTGGGGGTTCCCCAAGGTTCAGTGCTTGGTCCCCTTCTGTTCTCAATCTACACTCACTCCCTTGGTGACCTCATTCGCTCCCATGGCTTCAACTATCATCTCTACGCTGATGACACCCAGATCTACATCTACATCTCTGCCCTTGCTCTCTCCCCCTCCCTCCGGGCTCGCATCTCCTCCTGCCTTCAGGACATCTCCATCTGGATGTCCGCCCGCCACCTAAAGCTCAAAATGTCGAAGACTGAGCTCCTTGTCTTCCCTCCCAAACCTTGTCCTCTCCCTGACTTTCCCATCTCTGTTGACGGCACTACCATCCTTCCCGTCTCACAAGCCCGCAACCTTGGTGTCATCCTCGACTCCGCTCTCTCATTCACCCCTCACATCCAAGCCGTCACCAAAACCTGCCGGTCTCAGCTCCGCAACATTGCCAAGATCCGCCCTTTCCTCTCCATCCAAACCGCTACCCTGCTAATTCAAGCTCTCATCCTATCCCGTCTGGACTACTGCACCAGCCTTCTCTCTGATCTCCCATCCTCATGTCTCTCTCCACTTCAATCCATACTTCATGCTGCTGCCCGGATTATCTCTGTCCAGAAACGCTCTGGGCATATTACTCCCCTCCTCAAAAATCTCCAGTGGCTACCAATCAATCTGCGCATCAGGCAGAAACTCCTCACCCTGGGCTTCAAGGCTGTCCATCACCTCGCCCCCTCCTACCTCACCTCCCTTCTCTCCTTCTCCAGCCCAGCCCGCAACCTCCGCTCCTCCACCGCTAATCTCCTCCCCGTACCTCGTTCTCGCCTGTCCCGCCATCGACCCCCGGCCCACGTCATCCCCCGGGCCTGGAATGCCTTCCCTCTGCCCCTCTGCCAAGCTAGCTCTATTCCTCCCTTCAAGGCCCTGCTGAGAGCTCACCTCCTCCAGGAGGCCTTCCCAGACCGAGCCCCTTCCCTCCTCTCCCCCTCGTCCCCCTCTCCATCCCCCCATCTTACCTCCTTCCCTTCCCCACAGCACCTGTATATATGTATATATGGTTGTACATATTTATTACTCTATTTATTTATTTATTTATTTATTTTACTTGTACATTTCTATCCTATTTATTTTATTTTGTTGGTATGCTTGGTTCTGTTCTCTGTCTCCCCCCTTTTAGACTGTGAGCCCACTGTTGGGTAGGGACTGTCTCTATGTGTTGCCAATTTGTACTTCCCAAGCGCTTAGTACAGTGCTCTGCACATAGTAAGCGCTCAATAAATACGATTGATTGATTGATTGATTGATTGTACATATTTATTACTCTATTTATTTTACTTGTACATATTTATTCTATTTATTTTATTATGTTAATATGTTTTGTTCTCTGTCTCCCCCTTCTAGACTGTGAGCCCGCTCTTGGGTAGGGACCGTCTCTATATGTTGCCGACTTGTACTTCCCAAGCGCTTAGTACAGTGCTCTGCACACAGTAAGCGCTCAATAAATACAATTGAATAAATGAATGAATGAAAGGACAGTAGTTCTGATCCTGGTTCACCATTTGTCTTCTATGTGACTTTGGGGAAGTCAGTTAATGCCTGTGTGCCTCAGTTTCCTCATCTTTACATTGGGGATTCAGTACCTGTTCTCCCTCTGCCCCATTTGGGACAGAAACTGTGTCTGTTCTAATTAACTCGTATCTCCCCCAATGCTGGGTACAGTGGCACATGGTAAGCTTAACAAATACCACAGTTATTACTATTTTTATTCTCCCAAGCAATTGCAACAATGCTCTGTACACAGTAAGTACTCAATAACTGCTACTGATTGACTGAAGCAGACAAAGGTAAATCACCTTTACTTCTTGCGTCGACCTTTGGAATTAAACACGTTGTGGGCAGGGAAACGTCCCTACCAACTCTGATATAGTGTACGCCCCGAAGCGCTTAGTACAATGCCCTCACACAGTGTTGTCTTGTCCTGTGCCGTTGAGTCGTCTTCGATCCATAGCGACGCCAGGGCACGTCTCTCCCAGAACGCCCCACCTCCATCTGCCATCGTTCTGGTAGTGGATCCATGGAATTTTCTTGGTAAAAATCCAGAAGTGGTTTTCCATTGTCGCCTTCCACGCGGTCAACTCCAGTCTCCACCCTCGATTTTCTCCCGTGCCACTGCTGCCCAGCACGGGTGAGTTTTGACTTATATTCGAGACTGGTAGAGGACTGGGAACTCTCCAGTTGTGACCCTGAGAGGGGCTGCACACAGTAAATCCCCAATGAATATGATTGATTGATTGATATATTCTTCTTGCTCATATTACCTAACTTTTAAGGAAGGGGAAGCAGATCATTTTGAACATCCTCCTGCCAGGGAAAAGTTTAATCCCCACAAGAATGCATGGCTCAGTGGAGAAGCAGCATGGCTCAGTGGAAAGAGCACAAGCTTTGGAGTCAGAGGTCAGAGGTCATGGGTTCGAATCCCGGCTCCACCACGTCTGCTGTGTGACCTTGGGCAAGTCACTTAACTTCTCTGAGCCTCAGTTACCTCATCTGTAAAAAAATGGGGATTAAGACTGTGAGCCCCATGTGGGACAACTTGATCACATTGTATCCCCCCCAGCGCTTAGAACAGTGCTTTGCACATAGTAAGCGCTTAACAAATGCCATCATTCTTTTAGACTGTGAGCTCACTGTTGGGTAGGGACTGTCTCTATATGTTGCCAATTTGTACTTCCCAAGCGCTTAGTACAGTGCTCTGCACACAGTAAGCGCTCAATAAATACGATTGATGATGATGATGAAGAATGTTGAACCGTCTCTATATGTTGCCAACTTGTACTTCCCAAGTGCTTAGTACAGTGCTCTGCACACAGTAAGTGCTCAATAAATACGATTGAATGAATGAATGAATGAATTAGAGAAGCAGTGTGGCTCAGTGGAAAGAGCCCGGGCTTTGGAGTCCAAGGTCATGGGTTCAAATCCCTGCTCCGCCACATGTCAGCTGGGTGACTTTGGGCAAGTCACTTAATCAATCAATTAATCAATCGTCTTTATTGAGCGCTTACTGTGTGCAGAGCACTGTACTAAGCACTTGGGAAGTACAAGTTGGCAACCTATAGAGACAGTCCCTACCCAACAGTGGGCTCACAGACTTCTCTGTGCTTCAGTTCCCTCATCTGTAAAATGGGGATTAAGACTGTGAGCCCCCCATGGGACAACCTGATCACCTTGTAACCTCCCCACGCTTAGAACAGTGCTTTGCACATAGTAAGCGCTTAATAAATGCCATAATACAGAAAGAAAGAAAGAAAGAAAGAAAGAAAGAAAGAAAGAAAGAAAGAAAGAAAGAAAAAGAAAGAAAGAAAGAAAAAAGAAGAAGAAAGAAAGAAAGAAAGAAAGAAAAAGAAATAAAGAAAGAAAGAAAGAAAGAAAGAAAGAAAAAGAAAGAAAGAAAGAAAGAAAAAGAAAGAAAGAAAGAAAAAGAAAGAAAGAAAGAAAGAAAGAAAGAAAGAAAGAAAGAAAGAAAGAAAGAAAGAAAGAAAAAGAAAGAAAAAGAAAGAAAGAAAGAAAGAAAGAAAGAAAGAAAGAAAGGCAGGCCATAATAAATAAAAGGCCTGGAAGAAAACATCTCCAATTCCCCAGAAAGTTCTCAGTCATCCGTCTTAAGTGAGATTTTGCAATAAGAGCTGTTTCTACTGACTTATTCCCTCAAAAATGCACCTGGCTCTATAGTGGGACTTAGATGACAAATTACTGGTTTTCATTCATTCAATCGTATTTATTGAGCACTTACTGTGTGCAGAGCACTGTACTAAGTGCTCGGGAAGTACAAGTGGGCAACATATAGAGACGGTCCCTACCCAACAGTGGGCTCACAGTCTAGAAGGGGAAGAGAGAGAACAAAACAAAACATATTAACAAAATAAAATAAATAGAATAAATATGTACAAATAAAATAAATAAATAAATAGAGTAATAAATATGTACAAACATATATACAGGTTTGTTCCTCTAAAACATGGTTTCTTTTCCACAACCCAATAAATGCTTGTGGTTTTTTTTAATGTTGAGGTTAAGATGATCGCCCATCCAGACATACTTGTATTTCATTGTGATAGAATGCTTTGTTGTCCTATTTCAAAGCAGCATGGCATAGTGGATAAGGCACAGGCCTGGGAATCAGAAGGTCATGGGTTCTAAACGCAGCTCTACCACTTGACTGCTGTGTGACGTGGGGCAGGTCACTTTGCTTCTCTGTGCTTCAGTTACCTCATCTGTAAAATGAGGGTCGAGACCGTGAGCCCCGTGTGGGACAGGGACTGCATCCATCCCAATTGGCTTGCATCCATCCTGGTGCTTAGTACAGTGCCTGGCACAGAGTAAGTGCTTAACAAATTCCACAGTAATTATTATTATTATTATTATCATCACTCTGCGGTCTACTCCGCCAACTGTCAGCTGTGTGACTTTGGGCAAGTCACTTCACTTCTCTGGGCCTCAATTCCCCCATCTGTAAAATGGGGATTAAGACTGTGAGCCCCCCTTGGGACAAACTTGGGCAAGTCACTTCACTTCTCTGGGCCTCAATTCTCCCATCTGTAAAATGGGGATTAAGACTGTGAGCCCCCCTTAGGACAACCTGATCATCTTGTAACCTCCCCAGCGCTTAGAACAGTGCTTTGCACATAGTAAGTGTTTAATAAATGCCATCATTATTATTATTATTATCTGATGCCCTTTTCACTTAATAGTAATAATAATAATAATAATGGCATATATTAAGTGCTTACTATGTGCAAAGGACTGTTCTAAGCGCTGGGGTTGTCTCACAGAGGGCTCACAGTCTTCATCCCCATTTTACAGATGAGGTCGCTGAGGCACAGAGAAGTGAAGTGACTTGCCCAAAGTCACACAGCTGACAATTGGCAGAGCTGGGATTCAAACCCATTCCCTCTGACTCCAAAGCCCGGGCTCTTTCCGCTGAGCCACGCAGCTTCACTTCACCTGAGCAGAACTGAATTTCTTCTGGAGAGGTGCAACCAGGAAGCAGTGTTATCTAGTGGAAAGTCCTGGCCTGGGAGTAAGAAGACCTAGTTTCTAATTCCAGCTCTGCCAATTGCTTGCTATGTGACCTTGGGCAAGTCACTTGAATTCTCTGTGCCTCGGTTTCCTGATCTGTCAAATGAGGATTCAATACCTGCTTTCCCTCCTACTTAGGCTGTGAACTCTGTGTGAGGTGGGGACTGGATCTTACCTGGCTATCTCTTCTCTACCATAGCACTTAGTACAGTGTTTGGGATCTAGTAAGTGCTTAACAAATGTCACAAATAGTATTATTATTAGTACAATTATCATTAGACCACTAGCAGGGCCATTTAAGACCAGATAAACATTTATGTAGGAGAGAATGAAGACAGAATAACAAGTATTTTGAAATCCCTAATGTAGGTTGAGTAAATGATACATGGTGTTATTACTTTTAACTTTTATTAGTTATTTATTATTACTTTTCCTGGGCCTGGAATGCCCTCCCTCTGCCCATCCGCCAAGCTAGCTCTCTTCCTCCCTTCAAGGCCCTGCTGAGAGCTCACCTCCTCCAGGAGGCCTGCCCAGACTGAGCCCCTTCCTTCCTCTCCCCCTCGTCCCCCTCTCCATCCCCCCATCTTACCTCCTTCCCTTCCCCTCAGCACCTGTATATATGTATATATGTTTGTACATATTTATTACTCTATTTATTTATTTATTTATTTTACTTGTACATATCTATTCTATTTATTTTATTTTGTTAGTATGTTTGGTTTTGTTCTCTGTCTCCCCCTTTTAGACTGTGAGCCCACTGTTGGGTAGGGACTGTCTCTATATGTTGCCAATTTGTACTTCCCAAGCGCTTAGTACAGTGCTGTGCACATAGTAAGCGCTCAATAAATACGATTGATTGATCGATTGATTGATTTTAATAATAATAATGGTATTTGTTAAACACTTACTATATGCCAGACACTGCACTAAGCACTGGGGTGGGTACAAGCAAATTGGGTTGGACACAGTCCCTGTCTCGCATGGGGCTCATAGTTTCAATCCCCATTTTACAGATGAGGTAACTGAGGCCCAGAGAAGTGAAATGACTTCTTGCCCAAGGCCACACAGCAGGCAAGTGGCAGGGCCAATATTAGAACCCATGACCATCAAACATCCAGGCCGGGGCTCTATCCATTATACCATGCTGCTTTTAAGGGGCTCAGAGAGTCTAAGGAATAAAATTCCCAAAATGAATCCCATATTATCTAGGAAAAAAACAGAGTTGGTTCAGAATCTATGCTCTTCTATTTTGTTGGTGACTGGGCAATTATAAAGACAGGGTTGTCTATTATACAGAGGTAGAAGTGGAAGTAGAAACAGCTGGCTAAGAGGATAGAGCAAGGACTTGGGAGTCATTCGTATATATGTTTGTACATATTTATTACTCTATTTATTTATTTATTTTACTTGTACATATCTATTCTATTTATTTTATTTTGTTAGTCTGTTTGGTTTTGTTCTCTGTCTCCCCCTTTTAGACTGTGAGCCCACTGTTGGGTAGGGACTGTCTCTATATGTTGCCAACTTGTACTTCCCAAGCGCTTAGTACAGTGCTCTGCACACAGTAAGCGCTCAATAAATACAATTGATTGATTGATTCATTCATTCATTCAATCGTATTTATTGAGCGCTTACTGCGTGCAGAGCGCTTGGGAAGTACAAGTTGGCAACATATAGAGACGGTCCCTACCCAACAGTGGGCTTACAGTCTAGAAGGGGGAGACAGAGAACAAAACATATTAACAAAATTAAATAAATAGAATAAATATGTACAAATAAAATAAATAAATAGAGTAATAAATACGTACAAACATATATACATATATACAGGTGCTGTGGGGAGGGGAAGGAGGTAAGGCGGGGGGATGGGGAGGGGGAGGAGGGGGAGTCAGAAGGATCAGGGTTCTAATCCCCGCTCTGCCACATGTCTACTGTGTGACCTTGGGCAAGTCACTTAACTTCTCTGTGCCACAGTTCCCACATCTGTAAAATGAGGATAAGATGTGGGACAGGGACTGTGTCCTACCTGATTTCCTTGTATCTACCTCGGTGTTTAGAATGGTGCTTGGCACATACTAAGTGCTTAACAAGTACCAGCGTTATTATTATCATTATTACTAAGTTAAGAAGTAGTAGTAGGGTAGTAGTAATAGAAAGGTAGTGGTAAAGGTAGTTAATTTATTTCTATTCATGTCTGTCTCCCCTTGACCCCAGACTGTAAGCTCATTGTGACCAGGGAATGTGTCTGTTTAATGTTAAATTGTACTTCCCAAGTGCTTAGTACAGTGCTCTGCACACAGTATGCACTCAATAAATACAATTGAATGAATGTATGAATGAAGAGAAGGCGTACTAAACACTCAACTAGTACCATTTAAAAAGATGCCGCAGTTGGTATTGTATTATATTTTCTTGGACTCTGCAGGAGCATAAGGTGAAACTCACTCGCCTGAATCAATCAATCGTATTGATTGATTGATTCAATCGTATTCAATCGTATTGACTACAGTTTCACTCTCGGGAGCATTAGTTCTGAACAAATGACTGCTCTACCGTCTTCTATTAAGTGTTGGAAATGTTACTGTCTTGATCGAAACAATAATTTAAAATACATTCGAACTCTAGGTGACATGAGTGAATCCGAAAATAAATGCAGCGTCGAAGCCATTAATGCGGCATTCATGTCGACGTTTGAAGAACTGAAAATAATTTAGTTTTTCAAGAGAATCACGGTGCCTTGGGGGCCAAGTGAACAAGAAGGCTGTATGTGTATAATCAAACTCTATTAGTGCTCTAGAGATCAGATTAAATTTCTCGCTAACTTCAACTTTTTAGGTAACATATTGGGAAATAAATTAGTGTTCCTCATTAACACCACTATAAATTGTCTGAGGACTATTTGCAGGTCCATAACTAATGTCATTTCCCACCAGTCAGGGGAATATTCAGGACTAAGAGGATTAACAGACATCCATCTGAATAATTAGAAAGGGAATAGCGAAAACAAGGTTTTAATTTATAGTTGGAATGTGTCAGTAGTCGGCCATGATCCTGTAAAAATGTGGCTTTATTTACGGCATTACTAGTCTGGGAACTCTGAGAGAAAATTTTCAAGACTCTATTAGCCATACATTAATTAAAATTAGTTTATGTTTTCATAGTCTCTGATCATTAAACTAGAATTAGTGCCCGCCAACATTGCGTATTCATCATACTACACTTTCTATCCCGGCTCCTTCTCGTACTGTCTCCCCACTCATAAGATTTCCACGTCATAAGATTTTTGCTGTCTCTTTATCTCTTTCCGCTGCCTCTCCATCGCCTAACCTTTTGATTGGGATGACTCTAAACCCAGTTCCTCTGACTTTCATCCTTCCTGCTCTTTTTTTTATCAGTCCCTTTCACTCTTTTTGGTCTCTAGTTTACCAACCTGGAATTTACCAATTCCAGGCCCACATCCTGCCTCTGACCTGGAACACCCTCCCTCCCTTATATCCGACAGACAATTACTCTCTCCCCTTTCAAAGCCTTATTGAAATCCCATCTCCTCCAAGAGGGCTTCCCTGACCAATCCCTCCTTTCCTTTTCTCCCACTCCCTTCTGTGACTTGTTCCCCGTATTCATCCCTCCTCCCAGCCCCACAGCACTTATGTTTCTATCTGTTATTTATTTATCTATGCTAAAGTCTGTCTCCCCCTCTAGATTATACATTCCTTGAAGGCAGGGAATGTCACTGTTTACTGTTGCATTGTGCTCTCCCAAGCTTTTAGTACAGCGCTTTGTGCACAGTAATCGCTCAATAAATATGATTGAATGAATGAGGTGGAAGGCTGTTCCATTAAAAACAACAGCTATCTGAATTAAGCGGTTGATGTTAAGTATTTTTTTTAATCTATTGTTCACTTCATCAATATAAATCTTCTTTATTATTTACTTCCTTAAATATAGCCTTCAAGGGAACAAATGGTATAAAGCTGACACTCCCTAAAATTCTAATCACAGCTCCTTCACTTACCTGCTATGTGACCTTGGGCAAGTCACTTCACTTCTCTGTGCCTCAGTGACCTCATCTGTAAAATGGGGATTAAGTCTGTGAGCCCCATTTGGGACAGGGACTGTGTCCAACCCTATTAGCTTGTATCTACCCCAGGCACTTAGAACAGTGCATGATGCATAACAAGTGTTTAACAAATACCGTTATCATCATCATCATTTACTGAGCACAGAGAATGACGTAGGTTCAATAATGTGGTAATATATAATAACTGTGATGTTTGTTGAGCACTTACTATGTGCCAAGCACTTGTACTAAACGTAGGGGGTAGGTATAAGATCATCTGGGTCCATACCACTATTATTATTATTATTATTATTATTATTATTATTATTATTATTATCATTATATGGGGCTCACAGTCTAAGTCGGAGGGAAAACAGGTATCAAATCCCCATTTTGCAGATGAAGGAACTGAGATGCGGAGAAGTTAAGTGATTTACCCAAGGTCAGTTGAGTGATTAGGGCAGGATTAGGATGGTCCACAGACCCCCAGGCCCAGGCTCTTTCCACTAGGTCAGCAAAGAGATACTTGGATGCTTAGATACTTCCCCCTTCTTACATGTTATATAATCTATAATAAAACAGAAAGATTCAAAAAGCAAATTGCATAAATCAATTAATTTCTTAGCCTGGAATTGTCATCGTCAATTCAAAATGCACTACAACTTAGCTTTGTAAAGAGAAAAATAAGAGGGGTAAGAAAAACATAGACAAAATTAGGGAGTGTTAGCTTTATACTATTTGTTTCCTTGAAGGCTACATTGAAGAAGAGAAATAATGAAGATTATTTATAATGATGGAGTGAACATAGAGTCAAAAAAAACCCCCTCAACATCAACCGCTTAATTCAGATAGCTGTTGTTTTAATCATATAGCCTTTCACCTCACAAAACTTTGAAGAATTTCAGATTGAAAGGGGCAATAAGGAGATAAAAATCATAGCTTTTAGAAGTCAGGGCTAATTAAGTTTTATACTCTGTGTTTGTCCGAGTCAAAAGACATTCCACCATCACTTGGGTTGGATTTTCTCAGTTTTATGCTAGTAAAAATTGATTGGTATCACTGGAATGGAAAAAATATGGATTTGTTCCTACTTTGAATATGAACCTCCTTGAATGGAAAAGTACAGGTCTGTCAGACACAAAAATGGAAAATAATAGTTCAGCAAAAATGGGGATTCATCTAGTTCAGTGTGCCTTTATAACCTCAACTTTCAACCTCGACTAGAGTGTCTCCAGAGCTAGGATTGCAAACCTTCCCTGCACGAAGCATTTCATTAATATAAAATAAATGTTGAGCCTTTAACTGCTAAAGATCAGAGTCTTACCAGTGCCAATCTTCATGCTAGACTCCACACGTTTCACCAGAGAATGAAAAACATTCTCTTAACTTCTGGAAACAAACAGACTACTGTGGCCCCAGTATTTATATTTATATTCACCTCTCCGAGCTTTGGGTTTCGACCCCAAATCTCAGGGGATTTTGTGAGTACAAGTTGGGGACTTTGGGTCTCTGATGGGATCTGCTTCTTCTCACACTGAATCTTATCATGCTATTCAAGGGAGAGAATCATCCCATATGTGGACAAGAAAAGTCCTTACTTTTTACCCAAGTACACTAGCTTTAGTAAGTGCCTTTTATCAACAAGCATTTTTCCCATGGGGATGGGCTAGACCTAACTATTATTATTATTAATAATAATAATAATAATAATAATAATGGTACTTGTTAAGAACTATGTGTCAAGCTGCCATGGTCAGAGAATGTCTTTGTCTATTGTTTCATTGTACTCTCCCAAGTGCTTAGTGCAGTGCTCGGCACACTTTAAGCGCCCAATAAATACGATCGAATGAATGAATGATTGTTCTAAGTGCTGAGGTAGACACAAGCTAATCAATCTGAACACTGCCCCTGTACCACATGGGGCTTACAGTCTTAACAGATGAGGGAACTGAGGCCCAGAGAAGTGAAGTGACTTGCCCAAGGTCACACAGCAGACAAGCGGTGGAGCCGGGATTAGAACTCTCTGCCCCTCAGGCCTGGGCTCTATCCTCTAGGCCATGCTGCTTCCAGACTGTTTCATAACAATAATAATAATAATAATAGCATTTATTAAGCACTTATTATGTGCAAAGCACTGTTCTAAGCACTGAGGAGGTTACAGGGTGAACAGGTTGTCCCACGGGGGGGCTCACAGTCTTAATCCCCATTTTACAGATGAGGTAACTGAGTTACAGAGAAGTGAAGTGACTCGCCGAAAGCCACACAGCTGACAAGTGGCGGTGTTGAAATTGGAACCCATGACCTCTGACTCCAAAGCCCGGGCTCTTTCCACTGAGCCACGCTGCTTCTCTAAGGATGTTTCATCATCATCATCAATCGTATTTATTGAGCACTTACTATGTGCAGAGCACTGTACTAAGCGCTTGGGAAGTACAAATTGGCAACATATAGAGACAGTCCCTACCCAACAGTGGGCTCACAGTCTGTTTCATCCACATCCTTCAACCCTCCCCCATCCCCATCTCTAATCGGCAATTGTCAGTAATCATTAATCAAGAAATAGTACTCACTGAGCACTTGTTGTGGCAGAGCACTGTACTAAGCGTTGGGGAGAGTACAAGATAATGAATAGGCTCGATCTCTACCCTGAAGGAGCATTCAGTCCTGGGCAGGAAGACGGACATTAACTATTTGTTAAGCATGTGCTGTGTGTCAAGCACAAGTTAATCAGGTTGGACACAGTCCCTGTCCCACTTGGGGCTCACACTCTTAATCTCC
The DNA here is from genome assembly GCF_015852505.1 of Tachyglossus aculeatus. Classification (NCBI taxonomy): domain Eukaryota; kingdom Metazoa; phylum Chordata; class Mammalia; order Monotremata; family Tachyglossidae; genus Tachyglossus; species Tachyglossus aculeatus. Next base: position 7,993,589 of record NC_052101.1, on the reverse strand, counting down.
ATTTTACAGATGAAGGAACTGAGGCCCAGAGAAGTGAAGCGACTTGCCCAAGGTCACGCAGCAGACAAGTAGCAGAGCCAGGATTAAATCCCAGGTTCTTCTGACTCAGGCCCATGCTTTTCCATTAAGCCATGCTGCTTCTCATAAGTGCTTAGTATAGTGCTCTGCACATAGTAGACGCTCAGGCATAGTGGATAGAGCACAGGCCTGGGAATCAGAAGGTCATGGTTTCTAATCCCAGCATGGCCACTTGTCTGCTGAGTGACCTTGGGCAAGTTGCTTCACTTTTCTGGGCCTCGGTTACCTCATCTGTAAAATGGGGATTGAGACTGTGAGCCCCATGTGGGACTGGGACTGTGTCCAAACTGATTTGCTATTTGTCCTGATGACTTGACACCTGTCCACATGTTTTGTTTTGTTGTCTGTCTCCCCCTTCTAGACTGTGAGCCCGTTGTTGGGTAGGGACCGTCTCTCTAAGTTGCCAACTTGTACTTCCCAAGCGCTTAGTACAGTGCTCTGCATACAGTAAGCGCTCAATAAATACGATTGAATTAATTGAATGAATGAATATTATTATTATTATTACTATTCCCCCCGATCTCCCACAGCACCTGTATAAATGTTTGTACATATTATTACTCTAACTTGTACATATTTACTATTCTATTTATTTTGTTAAAGATGTGCATCTACCTTTAATTCTATTTGTTCTGACGACTTGACACCTGTCCACATGTTTTGTTCTGTTGTCTGTCTCCCCGTTCTAGACTGTGAGCCCACTGTTGGGTAGGGACCGTCTATATAAGTTGCCGACTTGTACTTCCCAAGCGCTTAGTACAGAGCACACAGTAAGCGCTCAATAAATACGATTGAATGAATGAGCCTGTTGTTGGGTAGGAACAGTCTCTAGATGTTGCCAACTTGTACTTCCCAAATGCTTAGTACAGTGCTCTGTACACAGTAAGCGCTCAATAAATACGATTGAATGAATGAATGTGCTTGTATCCACCCCAGGGCTTAGTAAAGTGCCTGGCACGTAGTTAAGTGCTTAACCATTACTATTATCATTATTATTGTTATTATTATAAATGCCCTTGATGATTAAGATAAATTACAGGAAGGAAGAATAGCACCTACTATGTGCAGAGCACTGCACTAAGTGCTTGGTAGAGTACAATATGACAGAATTAGCAGAAACATTCCCTGTCATGGGAAATCTCCCACTCGGTGTCCTTGCCTCTTCACTTGAAGAGTCACACACACGAATCCAGATTAGCTAGTGGCCAGTAATCTTGATAAGATTTATTTACTTTGTCCTGGGTTTTGTATGTGGAGAAAGAGAGTAGAGGGAAGGCTTCAAAAATAAACAAGGAAAATATTTAAAAGAACAAAGGATGGTACTGTTGTGACCGTCAGTCCCGGAACTGGAAACTCTGTGCTGATGAAATCCTTGCAAGCGTAAACTTTACTAACAATATCTCAGAGCTTTCGGCTTTGCTATTAGAGCCAACGTATTAATCAAGAGAATTGAGATGGATGAGGCGTCATCTATTTCCGTGAATTTCTGCTCTGGTAGCTAGAGGAACACAAGCAAAGAGGTTGAGTTCAATTTTAAGCGGTGCCACTCACCTGTTCTCTGTTATAACTCTTTCTGCCACAGGAAAATGGAGACTTTAGGTGCTGCTTATTTCATGTCTTTGTGGTTCTTTCGGGGGTCCTTGGAGAAAAATGACCTTTCTTCTGGGGGCTGCTGTTGAATTTGGATGGGTCGCCTTCGGATTCCATGGAGACTTTTCTTTGATGATTTGTTCCAGGTTCTTTAACTGCCTCCCTCTAAGTAATCTCCCAAATGATGCCAAAATACAGGAAAACTGTATGTAATTAAATATAAAATATTCACCCTCCAAAGGAATTAAAATTAGTTCCTTGTATTCTATCCAAAACAACACATCTCCCTCCCTACTCCAAAGCTAACTGCCCCCAAACCAATCAATTAATCATATTTATTGAGTGTTTTCTATCTGCGGAACTCTATACTAAGCGCTTGGGAAAGTACAATATAGCAGAGTGCCTGTCGAAATCCATTTAGAAGATTCCAAAACCGTGATCCTTTTTTTTTTAAAAAAAAAGGAAGATTCCAAATTAAGCCAACCTCGTTGCAAATCCTTAACCTTAGTGTACTTAGAACTATTAGCAAGGATTCCAGACTAAACATCGCATCTGGCATGAATCGCTGATTTTTTTTTTAATTTTTCTAGATTTGGACTTCAAAAACTATGGAAAAGTTCATTTTAAATCCGTACACATTTGCTCAAACTTTGGTGCTCACAGCAGACTAGTGGAGGAGCCAGAATTAGAACCCAGGTTCTTCTGACACCCAGGCCCAGGCTCTAATAATAATAATAATAATAATTGTATTTGTTAAGTGCTTCCTGTATGCCAAACACTGTTCTAAGCACTGAGGGAGATACAAGGTAATCAGGTTGTCCCACGTGAGGCTCACAGTCTTAATTCCCATTTTACAGATGAGGTAACTGAGACACAGAGAAGTGAAGTGATTTGCCCAAAGTCACACAGCTGACAAGTGAAGCAGCATGAAGCAGCATGGCTCAGTGGAAAGACCATGGGCTTTGGAGTCAGAGATCATGGGTTCGAATTCCGGCTCCGCCAGTTGTCAGCTGTGTGACTTTGGGCAAGTCACTTAACTTCTCTGTGCCTCAGTTACCTCATCTGTAAAATGGGGATTCAGACTGCGAGCCCCCTGTGGGACAACCTGATCACCTTGTAACCTCCCCTGCACTTAGAACAGTGCTTTGCACGTAGTAAGTGTTTAATAAATGCCATTATTATTATTATTATTATTAAGTGGCGGAGCGGGAATTAGAACCCATGACCTCTGACTCTCAAGCCAATGTTCTTTCCACTGAGCCACACTGCTGCTCTTGCTCTAACTCTGACTAGAAGCCTGTTCTCTCAGTCCGGAGATCATAGAAGAGAGAACACCTTGGAAGCAGCAGCATTTTGGGAAGGACTGTGTGACCTTCGGTAAGTTATTTCACTTTTCAGTGCCTCGATTACCTCATCTCTAAAATGGGATTGAGACTGTGAACCCCATGTAGGGCCTGGACTCTGTCCAAACTGATTAGCTTGTATCAATCCCAGTGCTTAGCAAGCATGTCTGGCACATAGTAAGTGCTTAACAAATGCCATTAAAAAAAATGGAATGGCAAGGAGTTCTCCAAGGTCTGACTCTGGAATTGGACAGTGATTGTTTCGCTGCTCTGGTAGGCAAAAAGCTGAGCAAATCAAACCATTTTGGAAAAAACTGTAAAATCCCGAAAATCTCTTCTAATCTGTTTTGGGTCCCTAAAATCCAAAAAATGGATAAAATCCATGAAAATAATGCTCTAACTCTAATGATAACTGTGGTATTCATTAAGCACTTACTATTTCTTAAGCTCTGGGGTAGATACAATACCATCACATTGGACACAGTTCCTGTCCTACATGGGGCTCACAGATTAAGGGGGTGGGAGGACAGGTATTATCATTACTGTTATTATTATTATTGTTGTTGTTATATTCATTCATTCACCTGCATATATGTATATATATGTGTACATATTTCTTACTCTATTTATTTATTTATTTATTTATTTATTTAACATGTACATATCTATTTTATTTATTTTATTTCGTTAGTATGTTTGGTTTTGTTCTCTGTCTCCCTCTTCTAGACTGTGAGCCCACTGTTGGGTAGGGACTGTCTCTATGTGTTGCCGACTTGTACTTCCCAAGCGCTTAGTACAGTGCTCTGCACACAGTAAGCGCTCAATAAATACGATTGATTGATTGATTCATTCATTCAATCGTATTTATTGAGCGCTTACTGGGTGCAGAGCACTGTACTAAGCACTTGGGAAGTACAAGTTGGCAACACGCCCTTACTATGTGTCCCTCTAGACTGTACGCTCGTTGTGGGCAGGGAATATAACCTGCCAACTCTCCCAAATGCTTAGTTCAGTGCTCTATACAAAGTAAATGCTTAATGAATACTGTTATTATAAATACCATTATTAAGGTATGATTACGGTATTAAGGTAGATGCGCATTTATTTATAAGTTCATTTATATTTTACAGATGAAAAACCTGAGGCACAGAGAAGTTAATTGACTTGCCCAAAGTCACACAGGATCCAAGTAGCAGCTTCCAGTTTCCCAGGCCAGTCATCTTTTCCTCAGACCGTGTTGCTTTTCGAAAGAACTCGAACGTATTCATCTTTACTTTGAAGTGGTCTTTGCTTCTCCCGGTTCATATCACACCTTAATACCCTTTCAATGTGGTTTCTTACGGGTGAATTTATCATATGATGAGCATTTTATTATCACCTGCCGTCTTTTTAGTCATTCCATTCCTCTCAGAAAAGCACTCGTGTCTGGGGCAACTCATCTTCAAAACTGAATCTGCAGTTTTCCTTAAGAATATGAACACCTTTAAATGGTAGATATCCAGTGACTTGCCAAAGACTTTCAAAACTGGCCCAGTTGCCTGCTGCAATACGTGGGGATGGTGTGGTGAAACTAAAATAGCTCTTCACTGCTGCATACTGCAAAAGAAATAAACTTCATCTTGATTAAAAGATCATGTTTCATAATACGCTCTTGACAGAACAAAACAGTCATTCCATAATAGGCAATTTATGGACGGGGATTTTTTTTTTTTTTGGACTTGGGTCTAATAACGACAACTAAGAATATCGGTATTTATAATTACCCAGCTAGTGTGCTGTAACTAGTTTTCTTTAGAGAAAAAGGAGAAACAGGACAGGTATCTGAAAACGTTTCCTCAAATCTGAACAATGAAGTATTGTTGGGTAGCTGAAATGGGGAAAGGTCACAAAAATAAGCGACATCTTTCACAGTTACTCATCAGTGTCTCATGTTTGGAAGGGTGGCCAGGGATTTTATGCGGGCCATTACTGATCAAGGGGTAACTGGAATGCTTTTCTTGAAATAAGCAAAGAGAAATTCTTCCATGACTGGAAATAAAAGACAAAACAATATAACAGGATTGAAGACTTTTTTTTTCCGTTATAGGTTTCCAGGATGACGGAGGAATTCTCAAGGTGAATTCAAGAGGTTAGCACACTCTCCTTCTAGTTCTCAGCCATAAGAACAATGTGTGAACTTACATGGGGTTATTTAAGTTCGCAAGCTTGCTCATTTGTGAGTCTCTCCTTGGTACGGAGCATTAACGATAGCTTTTGTTCCACAAGGGCTGAACTGATGCCTTTAATGTTAATGGCTGGATTTAAACCAGGCCTGAAGAGAAATGCTCAAGTGATTTTATTCGCCGACTCATTCATAACAAGCCTGAGCTGTTCTGTCTCCGAGCAGTGCTTCAAACTACTAAATACAAATAATTGGGTAAATAGAAAGGAGATGCAGTCTTTTAATTGACTTGCTCTGTCTTGCGTATGAATTATTTTCCACTTATCCTGATAGACTCACCATCTATCTGGGACTGAAGACATGTATGGCCCATCTTCTTTGATGTCAAACTAGTATGCGTTCAGAAACCTAATGTGCCAGACCCAATATTAAAAGCAATATGTTCATTGTAAACCAAGTCCTTAATCAAGCAATGATATTTATTGAGCGCTTACTGGACACAGAGCACTGTACTGAGCACTCGGGGGAGTGTAACGAAACAGAGTTGGTAGTCATGTTCCCTGCCACCAGTGTATTTGGTTTAACTCATTCAATCATACTTACTGAGCACTTCCTGTGTGCAGAGCACACATTATTAGTTATTAGTTATTAGTCTAATAACGTTCATAGATTACAGTCTATGACGTGGGTTCTAATCCCAACTCTGCCCTTTGTCTGCTGTGTGACCTTGGGTGAGCCACTTAACTTTTCTGTATCTCAGTTACCTCATCTGGAAAATGGGGATTAAGACCGTGAGCCCCGTGTGGGACAACTTGATTACCTCGTGTCTACCCCAGCACTTAGAACAGTGCTTGGCACATAGTAAGCGTTTAACAAATACCGTAATTAATAATAATAAAAATAATAATAATAATAATGATGGCATTTGTTAAGCGCTTACTATGTGCAGAGTACTGTTCTAAGTGCTGGGGGTGGGGTACAAGGTGATCAAGTTGTCCCACGTGGGGCTCACAGTCTTAATCCCCATTTTACAGATCAGGTAACTGAGGCTCAGAGAAGTTAAGTGACTTGCTCAACATCACACAGCAGACATGTGGTGGAGTCAGGATTCGAACCCATGACCTCTGACTCCAAAGCCCATGCTCTTTCCACTTAGCCACCCTGCCTCTCTAGTTATTATTATTATTACAGTTAGTGACTGCCCCTTTCCCAACAATTTATCAATCAGTGGTATTCATTTAGTTGACTATAAGCTCTTAACAGTGATATTAATAATTTGTGTATTTATTAAGTGCTGACTCAATAATAATATTTGTTAGAACTGAGTAGAGAACTGAGTTGGAACTGAGTTAGAACTGAGTTAGAACTGAGTTAGAGTAGTTAGAACTAAGAAAGCACTGACCTAAGACAAAATAAGGTATCTTTTGGAGAATTATTTTGTGTCACCTGCAAAGATGTTATAGAAAGACATTTTTATTATTTTTTTTAATTTTAGAATCTTAAAAAACAGTTTATAAATGCTGGCTTGAAATAGGATTGAATGAATGAATGAATGAAGTAGCCATGAAAGATAGCAAGTATTCCAATACCCAACCCCACTTTTTTGAGAAGTTGAGTGTAAAGGGTCTTGTGTAGCTTGCAATTTGGTGTATTTCTGAAGACTTACAATTCCTTAGTTTGTAGGAATGATACAATAACTGCAGGTCATTTTCTTCAGAAAAAGACTCCTCATGATAGGGGAGAAATTTTTAGTACAAAAGGACTCATTTTAAGAGAACTGTGTGTACTGTATATACTATATATTTATTTGAAGATGATGTTACTGACATTGAAATCCTAACTGTGAAGTGCAGATATAGCCGTAAAGATCAACGTCTGCCCAACACTATTCTATATCGTGTATCAGGTGTACTTCTATATCGTAAGAAGTATCATGGCTTAGTGGCAAAAACCCGGCTTTGGGAGTCAGAGGATGTAGGTTCTAATACTGGCTCTGCCACTTGTCTGCTGTGTGACCTTGGGCAAGCCACTTAACTTCTCTGTACCTCAGTTACCTCATCTGTAAAATGGGGATTAAGACTGGGAGCCCCATGTGAGACAACCTGATCACCTTGTATCTACCCCAGGCTAAGAACAATGCTTGGCACATAGTAAACACTTTTTACAAATACCATTATTATTATTATTACTTAAAGAGAGATTCTTGTTGTGCTAATGTATTTCCCCGTTAAGGACCAGTGTTGGTTTCCGAGATAGCCTCCTTTTTCCTGATCTTCATGGAAACAAATGATAATGATGATGATGATGATAATGATAATAATACTAAAATGATATTAAGTGCAAGGATAGATAGAAAATAAACTCCATTTGTTATTCCACCTGTTCTCCCTCTAGGTTCAATGCACTGTACTAAGCACTTGTATATATGTATATATGTTTGTACATATTTATTACTCTATTTATTTATTTATTTTATTTGTACATATCTATTCTATTTATTTTATTTTGTTAGTATGTTTGGTTTTGTTCTCTGTCTCCCCCTTTTAGACTGTGAGCCCACTGTTGGGTAGGGACTGTCTCTACATGTTGCCAATTTGTACTTCCCAAGCGCTTAGTACAGTGCTCTGCACATAGTAAGCGCTCAATAAATACGATTGATGATGATGATGATGATGAAAGTATGAAACAGGAGAGTGACACATTTCCTGTTCTCAAGAACTTCCGCTCCAAAGGGGAAGGAAGGTATGAAAATACTACCAGATGAGCCATCAAAATGCACAAATGACTGTAAATAGAATAAGCATTTCTAAGTTAGATGTGTTAAAAATGGTTCATTCATTTATTCATTCATTCAATCGTATTTATTGAGTGCTTACTGTGTGCAGAGCACTGTACTAAGCGCTTGGGAAGTACAAGTCGGCAACATATAGAGACGGTCCCTACCCAACAACGGGCTCACAGTCTAGAAGGGGGAGACAGACAACGAAACAAAACATGTAGATAATGTAGACATGTAGACAAATGGTTGATAGGTTTATATAACTTGGGGAGCTAGGGTTTAATCAGGGAAGGCGAATTTCCTACTAAATAATAATTACGGTATTTGTTCAGCATTTACTCTGTGCCAAGCACTGTACTAAGCCAGGTACTGTACTGGCTTCCTTTGGTCTCAAAACATGCAGGGACCTAAGCACTGGACTGTCAGGACTAGTATTTGGTTCCCTGCCACAGAAATACCTTCCTTTTATGTTTTTTATGTCATGTCTTAAGCGCTAAGAATATGCCAGGCACTGAACAAAATGTAGGGGTAGATACAAATAAGCAGTTTGGACACAGTTTTAATACTTTAATACACAGAATTTAATCAGGGAAGGCAAATTAGAGAAGCAGCGTGGCTCAGTGGAAAGAGCCCAGGCTTTGGAGTCAGAGGTCATGGGTTCGAATCATGGCTCCACCAATTGTCAGCTGTGTGACTTTGGGCAAGTCACTTCACTTCTCTGTGCCTCAGTTACCTCATCAGTAAAATGGGGATTAAGACTGTGAGCCCCACGTGGGACAACCTGATCACCTTGTAACCTCCCCAGTGCTTAGAACAGTGCTTTGGACATAGTAAGCGCTTAATAAATGCCTTAAAAAAAAGAATTCGACGAGGAGGGCTTCAGGAGGACTTCAGGAGGGCTTGGAGTGATTTGAAGAGGGAGGGATTTCCAAGAACAATCCAAGAGAGGGGACAGCCTGTCCCACCGTTGACCCCTGGCCCACGTCCTACCTAATCATCATCATCATCATCAATCGTATTTATTGAGCGCTTACTATGTGCAGAGCACTGTGCTAAGAGCTTGGGAAGTACAAATTGGCAACATATAGAGACAGTCCCTACCCAACAGTGGGCTCACAGTCTAAAAGGGGGAGACAGAGAACAAAACCAAACATACTAACAAAATAAAATAAATAGAATAGATATGTACAAATAAAATAAATAAATAAGTAAATAGAGTAATAAATATGTACAAACATATATACATATATACAGGTATATACATATCTGCCAAACAATCACCCTTCCCCCCTACAAAGCCCTACTGATAGCTCACCTCCTCCAGGAGGCCTTCCCAGACTGAGCCCCCCCCTTTTCCACTTCTCCCCCTCCCCATCTCCCCGACTCCCTCCCTCTACTCTACCCCTACCCCAGTCCCATAGCACTTGGGTATAGATGTGCCTATTTATCATTTTATTATTCTATTTATTTTATTAATGCATAGACTGTGGGCTTCTAGACTGTGAGCCCATTGTTGGGTAGGGACTGTTTCTAGATGTTGCCGAATTGTACTTTCCAAGCGCTTTGTAAAGTGCTCTGCACACAGTAAGCGCTCAATAAATACGATTGAATGAATGAATGGATATTAATGATGTGTATATATCTAAAATATTGACGCTATTGATGCCTCTCTACTTGTTTTGTTTTGTTGTCTGTCTCCCCCTTCTAGACTGTGAGCTAGTTGTTGGGTAAGGATTGTCTCTATCTGTTGCTGAACTGTACTTTCCAAGTGCTTAGTACAGTGCTCTGCACACAGTAAGTGCTCAATAAATACAATTGAATGAATGATTGAATGAAGCAATTCCAGCCCTTCTCCATTGTATTTTCTACTTACTTGCCTCTCTACTTGTTTTGTTTTGTTTTGTCTGTCTCCCCCTTCTAGACTGTGAGCCCACTGTTGGGTAGGGACTGTCTCTATGTGTTGCCAACTTGTACTTCCCAAGCGCTTAGTACAGTGCTCTGCACACAGTAAGCGCTCAATAAATGCGATTGATTGATTGATTGTCAGCTCTGTGCATAATCAAATTGTACGCTGCCTACGTAGCAGAATGCAGTGAAGGCATCACCATCTTTAGGCTTGTATGCTGGGAAACATGTAAATATTGTGAATGATTTCACCAAGTCTGCCCAGGACTATGCAAGGACAGTAAGACTGAAGAAAACAGATTATGTGCCAACCCATTCCCAGAAGACACTCCACACAATTAAAGGTTTTTATTGACAACAACAGCTGAAGAGAATAACAAAAGGGGAAAGGATACAATACCTTCCCTCAAGGATTTTACACCCTAATGGAGAGGACAAAACAAATATAAATAACATAAGCCTGCAATTAGACCAAGAGGCCAAAAATTTCTTTAAGGAAACATAATCGAGTTACTAAATCAGTTTATCTGTGGAAGGGCCAATCTCTAGTTTTCATAAGACTGCTATGTGTTTATGTCTTTCCTGGCAGATTATCTGCACTGGGTGAGAACGATCTGGATATTGAACATCAAAAAACCCCTTCTCTTTGAAAGATGCTGATAATTTAGATCAAAGCATATTGGGTGGGGGGGCGGTTGACATACCCAGATAATTTGTGCACGTAGACACAGAACAAGGGCCTTTTTATATTTGCCTAAGTCTTTAGAGTCATGGCAGGCAGCTGCAAACAGACTTGATATTACCCTTTCCTTGAAGGACTGTAATTATGCTAGAGCCTAGCCATCGTTTAGCTATTTAACATCAAAAAGTGCAGAGGACAGACCTCTCCTGGGAATGAGATTTGCCAGGAATCTCCACCAAGAGGCCCACTGCAACTTCACTACACTGCTATTCATTCAATTGTATTTATTAAGAGCTTACTCTGTGCAGAGCACTGTACTGAGCGCTTGGAAAGTACAATTCAGTAACAGAGACAATCCCTGCCCAACAACGGGCTCACTGCCTAGAAGGGGAGAGACAGACATAAAATCAAGTGAACAGGGAACCAAACCACACACCATCACAATGACCCTTGCATCACTGTTGACAGTAAAGACATTTCATGCTAGCAGATTCCTATGTTTTTTACATTTCTGGAGGACAACACTTGAAAATAACTTCAGGGTGAACTTGTGGCCTCGCGAATAGTGCATGGACCTGAGAGTTGGAAGGAGATGAGTTCTAGCTCCTGGGTTCTTCTTCTTATTATTATTATTATGGTATTCGTTAAGCACTTACTATGTGCCAGGCACTGTACTAAGCTCTGGGGTGGATACAAGCAACTCAGGTTGGACACAATCATTCATTCATTCATGCAATTATATTTATTGACGGCTTACTGTGAGCAGAGCACTGTACTAAGCGCTTGGAAAGTACAACTCAGCAACAAAAAGAGACAATTCATTCATTCATTCAATCGTATTTATTGAGCGCTTACTGTGTGCGGAGCACTGTACTAAGCGCTTGGGAAGTAGAAGTTGGCAACATATAGAGATGGTCCCTACCCAACAGTGGGCTCACAGTCTAGCCCACAATGGGCTCACAGTCTAGAATGGGGGAGACAGACATCAAAACAAGTAGAGAGGCATCAATAGCATCAATATAAAATTGAATTATAGGTATATACACATCATTAATAAAATAAAAGAATGCTAAATATGTACATATATACACACAAGTGCTGTGGGGCAGGGATGGGGGTAGAGCAGAGGGAGGGAGTTGGGGTGATGGGGAGGGGAGGAGGAGTAGAGGAAAAGGGGGGCTTAGTCTGGGAAGGCTTCTTGGAGGAGGTGAGCTCTCAATAGGGCTTTGAAGGGAGGAAGAGAGCTAGCTTGGCAGATGGGCGGAGGGAGGGCATTCCAGGCCAGGGTGAGGACATGGGCCAGGGGTCGACGATGGGACAGGCGAGAACAAGGCCCAGTGAGGAGGTTAGCGGTGGCAGAGGAGTGGAGGGTGCGAGCTGGGATGGAGAAGGAGAGAAGAGAGGTGAGGTAGGAGGGGGCGAGCTTTGAAGCCAATAGTGAGGAGTTTTTGCTCAATACGGAGATTTATAGGCAACCACTGGAGATTTTTGAGGAGGGGGTTGACATGCCCAGAACGTTTCTGTAGTAAAATAATCCAGGCAGCAGAGTGAAGTGGGGAGAGACTGAAGGTTGGGAGATCAAAAAGGAGGCTGATGCAGTAATCCAGTCAGGAAAGGATGGGTGATTGCACTAAAGTGGTCTCAATCCCCATTTTACAGAGGAGGTGATTGAGGCCTAGGGAAATGAAGTGACTGGACCAAAGTCACACAGCAGACGAGTGGCAGAGCCGGGATTAGAACTCATGGCCTTCCAACTCTCAGGCCCAGGCTCTATCCACGACGCCATGCTGCTTCTCATGCTGGTTCTAACAGGACAGGGACTGTATCCAACCCGCTTTGCTTGTATACACCCCAGCGCTTAGTACAGTGCCTGGCCCACAGTAAGCACAAACACCATTATCATTATTACTATTATTAGATGAGACGAGGATAACGGGCCTGTGAGACAGGGAGAATGGTGGTGTTGTCTTCAGTGATGGGAAAGTCATCACGGGGAAAGACGGGGTTTGGGTGGGAAGAAGGAGTCCTGTTTCGGACATGCTAAGTTGAGGTATCCAAGTAGAGATGTCAGGAGGAAATAGGAAACTGCAGAGAAGGAGGGAGAGCAGAGCTGGAGGTGTAGATTTGGGAATCATCTACAGAGAGTTTGTGGATGAAGCCATGGGAGTGAATGAGGTCTCCAAGGGAGTGGGTATAGATGGAGAATAGAAGGGGACCCAGAATTGAAATTTGAGGGACCCCCACAGTTAGAGGGCAGGAAGCAGAGGAGGAGCCCACAGAAGAGACTGAGAATGAGTGGGCAGAGAAATAGGAGGAGAACCAGGAGAGGACAGTATCAGTGAATCCGAGGTTGGATAATCTTTCCAAAATTAAGGCGTATCTGACAGTGTTGAAGGCAGCTGATAGGTCCAGGAGGATTAGGATGGAGTAGAGGCTGTTGGATTTCGTTTCGTCAGAAGACCATTTGGATCCTGGCTCAGTGGAAAGAGCACGGGCTTTGGAGTCAAGTTCATGGGTTTGAATCCCAGCTCCGCCAATTGTCGGCTGTGTGACTTTGGGCAAGTCACTTAACTTCTCTGTGCCTCAGTTACCTCATCTGTAAAATGGGGATTAAGATTGTGAGCCCCCCGTGGGGCAAACTGATCACCTTGTAACCTCCCCAGCGCTTAGAACAGTGCTTTGCACATAGTAAGCGCTTAATAAATGCCATTATTATTGTCTCTGTTGCTGAATTGTACTTCTGAAATGCTTAGTACAGTGCTCTGCACACAGTAAGTGCTCAATAAATAAGATTGACTGACTGACTGAATGAATGAATGAATGACTTATCCAAGGTCACACAGCAGACAAATGGCAGAGCAGGGATTAGAATTGCGTAGTACAGTGCTCTGCACGCAGTAAACGCTCAATAAATACAATTGACCGACTCTATCTCCCCGGCTCCAGGCTGCCTCTTTTATTCAATTGTATTTATTGAGCGCTTTCTGTGTTCAGAGCACTGTACTAAGCACTTGGGAAAGTACAAAACAACAATAAGGAGTGACAATCCCTGCCCACAGCGAGCTCACAGTCTTGGGTGAAATTCAACAGGTCCCAGAGAGATTCAAACTCAGAAGTCTGGATTCAGAGGCCTCCCTGCTAACCGCTACACCAGGCCTCTTCACACTCCCCACATTGCTCCCTTTGCTTAGTACAGTGCTCTGCATACAGTAAGCTCTCAATAAATACAAATTGAATGAAATATGACCACGCTCCTGATTTGGATGTGATCCAGACTCTAAGTTTGTTTGGGGTAGGAAACGTCTGCTAATTCATTCAGTCATATTTATTGAGAGCTTACTGTGTGCAGATCACTGTACTATGCGCTTAATTCTAATAATTCTATTGCATTGTACTCTCCCAAGCACTTAAGATAAGTGCTCAATAAATACCACTGATTGATTGATTGATCTATTGATCGACGGATCGTGTCAAAGGGGAAGGGAGTAAAATTTCTTACAGCTAAACTGTAAGCTCATTATGGGCAGGGAACGTGTCTACCAACTCTGTTATAGTGGCTCAATGGAAAGAGCCCGGGCTTTGGAGTCAGAGGTCATGGGTTCAAACCCCAGCTCCACCAAATGCCAGCTGTGTGACTTTGGGCAAGTCACTTAACTTCTCTGGGCCTCAGTTACCTCATCTGTAAAATGGGATTGAAGACTGTGAGCCCCGAGGGGCAACTTGATCACTTTGTATTCTCCCCAGCACTTAGAACAGTGCTTTGTACATAGTAAGTGCTTAACAAATGCTATTATTATTATTATTATTATTATTATTATTATTATTACTCTCCCAAGTTCTCAATGCAGTGCCCTGCACACAGTAAACACTCAATAAATATGATCAACTGATTAAGCTAGAGGATTCATAGACAGAAGATGCACAAATGCACACAAAAAACCCTAGCTGCTTCTCCCCCATCACACCGTCCCCCACCAAAGATAATGACAGAGAAATAAAGGCAGGCTAAAAGAGTAGATTAAAAGGAAGGATCTGAGTAAAACAGAGAAATTGAGGTAAGGATATAGAAATGGGGACAGTTAGAGGCAAAGAGACAGTGACCCCGATGAAGAAAAAGACCAAACCAGTGAGTCAGAAAAAAGGGAGCTAGAGTATTTTAAAGCACAGTGAATTCATTCATTCATTCATTCAATCGTATTTATTGAGCACTTACTGTGTGCAGAGCACTGTACTAAGCGCTTGGGAAGTACAAATCGGCAATAGAGATGGTCCCTACCCAACAACGGGCTCACAGTCTAGAAGGGGGAGACAGACAACAGAACAAAACAAGTAGATGGGTGTCAATACCATCAGAGTAAATAGAATTATAGCTATATATGCATCATTAATAAAATAAATATAGTAAATATGTACACATAAAATAAATAGAGTAATAAATATGTACAAATATATGCAAGTGCTGTGCAGAGGGAAGGGGGTAGGGCCGAGGCAGGGAGGGGGGACGATGGAGAGGGGAGGAGGAGGAGAGGAAAAAGGGGGGGCTCAGTCTGGGAAGGCCTCCTGGAGGAGGTGAGCTCTCAGTAGGGCTTTGAAGGGAGGAAGAGAGCTTTCATGACTATTGGCTAGTGTGATATATAGTGTTCAAAAGGCTTAGGAGACAAATCTTAAAAAACCCTGGTGTTCTGACACACTACAACATAAGAATAATAATAAAAGCCAGGAAATGGAATATTAAAGGGGCCATGGTCTTCAAAAGAGAACGGAAACAACTAAAAACAACTCTGAATTAGGAGCACCATTGTCAAGGCGATGCCTAAATTTCCTTAAATTGTTTAACCCGAGGTTTTTCTGGGTCTCTGAAGAAGACCCTGCTGGCAGGCATTGGGCTTCCTGCTTCTTGCAGTTTTTGGTAGGCCTGTTGTTTAGTTTGGAAGAAAAAGGGCCAGTAGCATTTGTTGAAAATAAAGCATCTCTTCCACCCAAAGTCAGTCCTCCTGAAAAGCTGTATTTTATTTTGTGTTATCTTTGGAGAACGCTATATTCAATGGTGAGCTAGTATTTCCTGTCTCGTTATTCAAAACCTTCCTTTGTTTGAGGGGAGCTATCCATTCATTCATTCAGCCGTATTTATTGAGCGCTCACTGTGTGCGGAGCACTGTACTAAGCGCTTGGGAAGTACAAGTCGGCGACATATAGAGACGGTCCCTACCCAACAACGGGCTCACAGTCTAGAAGGGGGCTCCTTTGGGTAGTTTCTTGAATTCAACTGATTTGAGAAATTGAAATTAAGGGTAAGAACTTTTGTTAGTGTTTTTTGCAGTTAAATGGTCCTGAAAATCTTGAGTAGGGGGCGAGCACTGGTGAAAATTTGTTTCACTTTGAAGCTCCCTCCTGACACTTAAGAGTTGTCTCCTACTCCAACTGAAGACCTTCCTAAAAGCCTCCCAGGCTAAGACACTCCCTCCAGATAACGATGGTATTCAGAAAACACTTACTATGTGCCAAAACAGTGCTAAAGTGCCGGGGCAACACCAGATCATCAGATCCCACTTGACATCTCTCAGTCACAATCAGAAGGGTGTTTTATCTCATTTTTACAGATGAGGAAACTGAGTCACAAGGAATCAATCAATCAGTAGTATTTATCGGGTCTTTACTCTGTGCTAAGCACCATACTAAGCACTTGGGAGGGAACAATAGGGTTTAGTAGACACTATCCCTGCCCTCAAGGAGTTTACAGATAGGGGAAGTAAAAGAATCAATCAATCAATCAATCAATCAATCGTATTTATTGAGCGCTTACTGTGTGCAGAGCACTGTACTAAGCGTTTGGGAAGTAGAAGTTGGCAACACATACAGACAGTCCCTACCCAACAGTGGGCTTACAGTCTAGAAGGCAAGTGACTTGCCTAAGGTCACACAGCAGATTATAATAATAATAATAATAATAATAATAATAATAATAATAATAATGGCATTTATTAAGCACTTACTATGTGCAAAGCACTGTTCTAAGCACTGGGATGGTTACAAGGTGATTGGGTTGTCCCACAGGAGGCTTACAGTATTAAACCCCATTTTTCAGATGAGGTAACTGAGGCATAGAGAAGTTAAGTGACTTGCCCAAAGTCACACAGCTGACAACTGGCAGAGCTGGGATTTGAACCCATGACCTCTGATTCCAAAGCCCAGGCTCTTTCCACTGAGCCACACTGCTTCTCTAAGACTAAGACTAAAACAGACTAAGACTAAGGATTAAGACTGTGAGCCCCCCGTGGGACAACCTGATCACCTTGTAATCTCCCCGGCGCTTAGAACAGTGCTTTGCACATAGTAAGAGCTTAATAAATGCCATTATTATTATTAATCCCCATTTTCCGGATGAAGTAACTGAAGCCCAGAGAAGTGAAGTGACTTGCCC
The DNA here is from genome assembly GCF_015852505.1 of Tachyglossus aculeatus. Lineage (NCBI taxonomy): Eukaryota > Metazoa > Chordata > Mammalia > Monotremata > Tachyglossidae > Tachyglossus > Tachyglossus aculeatus. The sequence goes on along the minus strand of NC_052101.1, from coordinate 7,976,630 downwards.
AAAGTCACACAGCTGATAAGTGGTGGAGCAGGGTTTAAAACCCACGACCTCTGACTGTCAAGCCCGGGCTCTTTCAATCAATCAATCAATCAATCAGTCAATCATATTTATTGAGTGCTTACTATGTGCAGAGCACTACTAAGTGCTTGGGAAGTACAAGTTGGCAACATATAGAGACAGTCCCTATCCAACAGTGGGCTCACAGTCTAGAAGGGGGAGACAGAGAACAAAACCAAACATATTAACAAAATAAAATAAATAGAATAGATATGTACAAGTAAAATAAATAAATAAATAGAGTAATAAATACGTACAAACATAATAAGCCCCGCTGCTTCAACTAGAATCTTGGTCTGCTGATTCCCAGTGTCTTCGTTGTTAATGGATTCTGTTAAATACTAAATGTTATTTACTAAATATAAAACTAGATTTTAAAACACTTGGACAAGGGCATACACATGGAAACTTGAAGGGGGTTGGTTCTTTTTTTTTTTAATTAATGCTATTTGTTAAGCGCTTACTATGTGTAGGCAGCCACTGTAGATGCAAGCTAATCAGGTTGGACACGGTCCCTGTCCCACATGGGGCTCAAAGTCTTATTCCCCCGAGGTCGCTGAGGCCCAGAGAAATGAAATGACTTGCCCAAGGTTACACAGCAGTCGGGCTTGGAGCCCAGTTCTGTCTGACTCTCAGGCAGCTGAGGAAAGGCAGATCTCATTTTTACAGAGGAGGAAACTGAGTCACAGAGAATCAATCAATCAATAGTATTTATCGGGTCTGATTCTCAGCCCGTGCTCTATCCACTAGGCCACACAACTTCAACCCAAAAGGGACTGCTTCTTCACCCAGAAGAGAATAATCACATACAATTCATTACCACAGGATATTATGCAGGGCAAAGATGCCACAAGGTTGAGAAAGGACTGAGGAAATAATAATAACAATAATAATAATAATAGACATAGTTGTGGTATTTGTTCAGCACTTATCTTCCCACCCAAACCCTGTCCTCCCCCTGATTTACCCATAATTCATTCATTCATTCATTCATTCAATCATATTTCTTGACCGTTTACTGTGTGCAGATCACTGTACTAAGCGCTTGGGAAGCACAAGTCGGCAACATACAGAGACAGTCCCTACCCAACAACGGGCTCACAGTCTAGAAGAGGGAAGACTTCATCACTGTAATAATGATGGCATTTATTAAGCTCTTACTATGTGCAAAGCACTGTTCTAAGCGCTGGAGAGGTTACAAGATGATCAGGTTGTCCTACGGGGGTGCTCACAGTCTTAATCCCCATTTTACAGATGAAGGAACTGAGGCCCAAATAATCAATCAATCAATCAATCAATTGTATTTATTGAGCGCTTACTATGTGCAGAGCACTGTACTAAGCGCTTGGGAAGTACAAATTGGCATCACATAGAGACAGTCCCTACCCAACAGTGGGCTCACAGTCTAAAAGGGGGAGACAGAGAACAGAACCAAACATACCAACAAAATAAAATAAGTAGGATAGAAATGTACAAGTAAAATAAACAAATAAATAAATAAATAGAGTAATAAATATGTACAACCGTATATACATATATACAGGTGCTGTGGGGGAGGGAAGGAGGTAAGACGGGGGGATGGAGAGGGGGACAAGGGGGAGAGGAAAGAAGGGGCTCAGTCTGGGAAGGCCTCCTGGAGGAGGTGAGCTCTCAGCAGGGCCTTGAAGGGAGGAAGAGAGCTAGCTTGGCGGATGGGCAGAGGGAGGCCATTCCAGGCCCGGGGGATGACGTGGGCCGGGGGTCGATGGCGGGACAGGCGAGAGCGAGGTACGGTGAGGAGATTAGTGGTGGAGGAGCGGAGGGTGCGGGCTGGGGGCTGGAGAAGGAGAGAAGGGAGCTGAGGTAGGAGGGGGCGAGGGGATGGACAGCCTTGAAGCCCAGGGTGAGGAGTTTCTGCCTGATGCGCAGATTGATCGGTAGCCATTGGAGGTTTTTGAGGAGGGGAGTAATATGTCCAGAGCGTTTCTGGACAAAGATAATCCGGGCAGCAGCATGAAGTATGGATTGAAGTGGAGAGAGACACGAGGATGGGAGATCAGAGAGAAGGCTAGTGCAGTAGTCCAGACGGGATAGGATGAGAGCTTGAATGAGCAGGGTAGCGGTTTGGATGGAGAGGAAAGGGCGGATCTTGGCAATGTTGCGGAGCTGAGACCGGCAGGTTTTGGTGACGGTCTTTGGGTGACTTGCCCAAAGTCACACAACTGACAAGTGGCAGAGCCGGGATTTGAACCCATGGCCTCTGACTCCAAAGCCCGGGCTCTTTCCACTGAGCTATGCTGTTTTTCTGTAGACGGCACCACTATCCTTCTTGTAATAATAATGATGATGATGATGATGATGATGGTATTTGTTAAGTGCTTACTATGTGCCAAGCACTGTTCTAAGCTCTGGAGTAGATACAAGGTAATCAGGTTGTCCCACGTGGGGCTCACAGTCTTAATCTCCGTTTAACAGACGAGGGAACTGAGGCCCAGAGAAATTAAGTGACTTGCCCAGGGTCACACAGCACACAAGTGGTGGAGTCGGGGTTAGAATCCACAACCTCTGACTCCCAAGCCCCGGCTCTTACCACTAAACCACGCTGCTTCTCTTATTCAATCGTATTTATTGAGCGCTTACTGTGTTCTCTTGTCTCGCAAGTCTGTAATCTTGACTTCTCTTTCTTATTTAACCTACATATTCATATCCATCACGAAATCCTGTCAGTCCCACCTTCAGATGGTGCTAAAATCCGCCCTTTCCTCTCCAGGCAAAACGCTACCATGTTAATCCAATCACTCATTCTATCGCCCCTGGATTACCGCCTCAGCCTCCTTGCTGCCCTCCCAGCCTCCTGCCTCCAGCCCATACTTCACGATGCTGCCCTTATCATGTCTCTAGAAAAACATTCAGGACAGCTCGCCCCCGCCCTCCTCAAAAATACTCCAGCGGTTGCCCATCCACCACCACATCAAACAAAAACTCCTCACCATTAGCCTTAAATCAGTCCACCACTTTGCCCCCTCCTACCTCATCTCATTACTCTCCTTCTATAACCCAGCCTCCATCATCATCATCATCAATCGTATTTATTGAGCACTTACTGTGTGCAGAGCACTGTACTAAGCGCTTGGGAAGTACAAGTTGGCAACACATAGAGACAGTCCCTACCCAACAGTGGGCTCACAGTTTATAAGGGGGAGACAGAGAACAAAGCCAAACATATTAACAAAATAAAATAAATAGAATAGATATGTACAAATAAATTAAATAGAGTATAAAAATATGTACAAACATATATACATATATACAGGTGCTGTGGGGAAGGGAAGGAGGTAAGATGGGGGGGATGGAGAGGGGGACGAGGGGGGACAAAGCCTGCACACTTTGCTCCTCTGATGAGGCCTTCCCAGACTGAGCCCCCTCCTTCATCTTCCCCTCCTCCCCTTCCCCATCCCCCACCTTACCTCCTTCCCCTCCCCACAGCACCTGCATATATGTTTGTATGTTATTTATTACTTTATCTATTTATTTTATTTGGACATATTTATTCTATTTATTTTATTTTGTTAATATGTTCTGTTTTGTTCTCTGTCTCCCCCTTCTAGACTGTGAGCCTGCTGTTGGGTAGGGACCGTCTCTATATGTTGCCAACTTGTACTTCCCAAGCAATTAGTACAGTGCTTTGCACACAGTAAGCGCTCAATAAATACAACTGAATGAATGAACCATCTCACTAGACCTCCATCTCGCCTGTCTCGCCACCGACCGGTGGCCCACATCCTGCCTCTGGTCTGGAACGCCCTCCCCCCTCAATTTTACTCTCCCCCACCTCGAAGCCTTACTGAATAATAATAATGTTGGTATTTGTTACTAGTTGCCAAGCCCTGTTCTAAGCGCTGGGGGAGATACAAGGTAATTGGGTTGTCCCACAGGGGGGCTCAAAGTCTTAATCCCCATTTTACAGATGAGGTCACTGAGGCCCAGAGAAGTTAAGTGACTTGCCCAAGGTCACACAGCTGACAAACGGCAGAGCTGGGATTAGAACTCATGACCTCTGACTCCTAAACCCGGGCTCTTTCCACTGAGCCACGCTGCTTCTCTATGGAAGGCTCTTCTCCTCCAAGAGGCCTTCCCAGACTAGCCCCCCATCCCCTTTCCTCTTCTCCCACTCCCTTCTGCATCGCCCTGACTTATTCCCTTTGTTCTTCCCCCTTCCCAGCCCCACAGCACTTATGTCCCTATCTGTCATTAATTTAGTTATATTAAAGTCTGTCTCCCCTGCTCTAGACTATAAACTCATTGTGGGCAGGGAATGTGTCTGTTTACTGTTGTATGCTCCTCTCCCAAGTGTTTATTACAGTGCTCTACACACAGTAAGTGCTCAATAAATGCGATTGAATGAATGAACATTTAGGAGAAGCAGCGTGTCTCAGTGGAAAGAGCATGGGTTTTGGAGTCAGAGGTCATGGGTTCAAATCCAGGCTCTGCCAATTGTCAGCTGTGCGACTTTGGGCAAGTCACTTAACTTCTCTGTGACTGTTACCTCATCTGTAAAATGGGAATTAAGACTGTGAGCCCCCCCTAGGACAACCTGATCACCTTGTAACCTCCCCAGTGCTTAGAACAGTGCTTTGCACATAGTAAGCACTTAATAAATACCATTATTATTATTATTAGTAGTAGTAGTAGTATAGTGCTTGGCACATAGTAATTGCTTAACAAATACCACAATTATTATGATTTAAGGCTGCAGTAAAGGACAGTCTCAGATCATGGAGTAACAAAACTGAAAGCAGAAGGGAAACTAGGATGCAGACCAAAATAGTAGTAGTAATAATAATAATAATAATAATAATAATAATAATAATAATAATAAAGTCCCTGTCCCACATGGGGATCACAGTCTTATCCGGAGGGAGAACAGGTATCCCCATTTTACAGATAAGGAATCTGAGGCACAAAGAATAATAATAATGGCATTTGTAATAATAGTAATAATGGTATTTGTTAAGCACTAAGGTCAGCGTAGCTCAGTGGAAAAAGCCCGGGCTTTGGAATCACAGGTCTTGGGTTCAAATCCCTGCTCCATCAATTGTCAGCTGTGTGACTTTGGGCAAGTCACTTAACTTCTCTGTGCCTCAGTGACCTCATCTGTAAAATGGGGATGAAGACTGTGAGATGGGGATGAAGACTGGGGATGAAGACCTTGTAACCTCCCCAGAGCCTAGAACAGTGCTTTGCACATAGTAAGCACTTAATAAATGCCATCATCACTGTCGGCACTTAGAACAGTGCTTGGCACATAGTAAGCGCTTAACAAATGCCATCATTATTATTATTATTATGTGCCCGGCTCTGTACTAAGCGCTGGGGTGGATGCAAGCAATTCAGGTTGGGCAGAGTCCCTGTCCCACGTGGGCCTCACAGTCACAATCCTCATCAATATTTACGAGGAAGTAAACGGAGTCACGGAGAAGTGAAGTGATTTGCCCAAGGTCACCCAGCAGACAAGTGGCAGCGCCAGGATTAGAACCCACGACCTTCTGAGTCCCAGGCCCTTCATCATCATCATCATCATCAATCATATTTATTGAGCGCTTACTATGTGCAGAGCACTGTACTAAGCGCTTGGAAAGTACAAATTGGCAACATATACAGTCCCTACCCAACAGTGGGCTCACAGTCTAAAAGGGGGAGACAGAGAACAAAACCAAACATACTAACAAAATAAAATAAATAGAATAGATATGTACAAGTAAAATAAATAAATAAATAAATAGAGTAATAAATATGTACAAACATATATATATTGTAGTGCCCTTGCTCTATCCACTACACACTGCTGCTTCTCCCAAACAAGTAAAGTGACTTACTCCGAGGTTTAGTAGGTGTTCAAAAAGGACGCCCAGGATTAGAATCTGTTTTTTGCAATCAATATAGGAGTGTCCCAAACTGAGCTCCCTTTTTCCTCTCCTCCTCCCCTCCCCACAGCACTTGTATATATTTGTACAGATTTATGACTCTATTTTACTTGTACATATTTACTACTCTGTTTTATTCATGATGTGCATATAGCTATAATTCTATTTATTCTGACGGTTTTGACACCTGTCTACGTGTTTTGTCTTACTGTCCATCTCCCCCTTTTAGACCGTGAGCCCGTTGTTGGGTAGGGACCGTCTCTATCCGTTGCCGACTTGTACTTCCCAAGCGCTTAGTACAGTGCTCTGCACACAGTGAGCGCTCAATAAATACGATTGAATGAATGAACGAATGCGTGGCCCATTTGAAACGGAAACTTCAAGACGGGGGCCCAGGAGGCTGAAGCAAAAAGCTTGTGAGGTTCAGGAAACAGCAGATTTGCCTGTAAACCAGACAACAGACATTGCAAATTCATGGTCTGGTTGAGACTTTTAATCCCGGTTGAATTTCCATGGATAAATTTCACTGTCAGGGGAGGGGAAGGAGGAGAGAAGATGGGCTGTGCAGGAGAAGCGGCGTGGCCCGGGTTTGGGAGTCAGAGGTCGTGGGTTCTAATCCCGGCTCCGCCACACGTCTGCTGTGTGACCTCGGGCAAGTCACTTAACTTCTCTGAGCCTCAGTTCCCTCATCTGTAAAATGGGGATTAAGACTGTGAGCCCCACATGGGACAACCTGATCACCTTGTATCCCCCCAGCGCTTAGAGCAGTGCTTCGCACATTGTAAGCGCTTAACAAATGCCATCATTATTATTATTATTGTTATGTGTATGTGTGCTTGTACCTAACCGTCCGGGGCTTGTAATGGGCAACATTCATTCATTCAACCGTATTTATTGAGCGCTTACGGTGTGCAGAGCACTGTACTAAGCGCTTGGGAAGTGCAAGTTGGCAACATATAGAGACGGTCCCTACCCAACAGTGGGCTCACAGTCTAAAAGGGGGAGACAGAGAACAAAACCAAACATACTAACAAAATAAAATAAATAGAATAGATATGTACAAATAAATTAAATAAATAAATAGAGTAAAAATATATATTATATATATGTACAAACATATATACATATATACAGGTGCTGTGGGGAAGGGAAGGAGGTAAGGCGGGGAGGATGGAGAGGGGGAGGGAGGGGGGAGAGGAAGGAGGGGGCTCAGTCTGGGAAGGCCTCCTAACATCTAATGTTCAAGGCCCTGGTGAGAGCTCACCTCTTCCAGGAGGCCTGCCCAGACTGAGCCCCTTCCTTCCTCTCCCCCTCATCCCCCTCTCCATCCCCCCCATCTTACCTCCTTCCCTTCCCCACAGCACCTGTATATATGTATATATGTTTGTACATATTTATTACCCTATTTATTTATTTATTTTACTCGTACATATCTATTCTATTTATTTTATTTTGTTAGTATGTTTGGTTTGTTCTCTGTCTCCCCCTTTTAGACTGTGAGCCCACTGTTGGGTAGGGACTGTCTCTATATGTTGCCAATTTGTACTTCCCAAGCGCTTAGTACAGTGCTCTGCACATAGTAAGCGCTCAATAAATGCGATTGATGATGATGATCTAATGAAAACATCTAGGTGAGCCTCCGACATTATTATATAAACCCCAATGCTGTAGTAATCAAAATTTGAGGACTCTGAAAAGTCCTAGAGGTTGTTTGGTGTGGTTTCTGAAGAGAACGGCCGTTCCAGCAGCACCGCTGTTTCCTCTGCAGAGCATGCGATGTGCAGTGAGAACATCAGCCATTACTGGTCTGGTGATTGTATCATTTTTCATTCATTCAATCGTATTTATTGAGCACTTACTGTGTGCAGAGCACTGTACTAAGCGCTTGGGAAGTACAATTTGGCAACATATAGAGACGGTCCCTACCCAACACAGTCTAGAAGACTGTATCTTTTTGGAGAAAGCTGGCTGGGGGGATTTGGGTCCATTGCCACATCTCCAAGAGTCCCATCTAGACTAGGCCCTCATTTCCTCTTTTTTATTTAAGAGAAGCACTGGGGCTCAGAGAAAAGAGCATGGGCTTGAGAGTCAGAGGTCATGGGTTCTAATCCCGGCCCCGCCACATGTCTGCTGTGCGACTTTGGGCAGGTCACTTAATTTCTCTGAGCCTCAGTTCCCTCCTCTGTAAAATGGGGATTAAGATTGTGAGCCCCACGTGGGACAACTTGATAATAATAATAATAATGATGGTATTTTTTAAGTGCTTACTATGTGTAAAGCACTGTTCTAAGCGTTGGGGGGGATACAAGGTGATGAGGTTGTCCCATGTGGGACTGTGAGCCCACTATTGGGTAGGGACTGTCTCTATATGTTGCCAACTTGTACTTCCCAAGCACTTAGTACAGTGCTCTGCACACAGTAAGTGCTCAATAAATACGATTGATGATGATGATGTGGGACTCACAGTCTTAATCCCCATTTTACAGATGAGGTAACTGAGGCTCAGAGAAGTTAAGTGACTTGCCCAAGGTCACACAGCAGACATGCGAGAGAGCCGGAATCCGAACCCATGACCTCTGACTCCAAAGCCCGGGCTCTTTCCACTGAGCCACGCTGCTTCCCTTGATCACCTTGCATCCCCCCAGCGCCTAGAACAGTGCTTCACACATAGTAAGCGCTTAACAAATACCATCATTATTATTCTCTGGGCCTCAGTTCCCTCATCTGTAAAATGGGGATGAAGAAGACTGTGATCCCCACATGTAATAACTTCTTTACCTTGTATCTACCCCAGGGCTTAGAACAGTGTTGGGCACATAGTAAGTGCTTAACAAATACCATTGTTATTATTATTATTTATGGTATTTGCTTACCATGGGCCACTTGTTCATTCATTCAATTGTATTTATTGAGTGCTTCCTGTGTGCAGAGCACTGTACTAAGCACTTGGAAAGTACAATTCAGCAATAGAGACAATCCCCGCCCACATGGGCCTTACAGTCTAGAAGCCAGGCACTGTACTAAGCACTGGGGTAGATATAAGTTAATCAATTAATCAATTCATTCATTCATTCATTGACATTTATTGAGCACTTGTTTGCAGAGCACTGTTATTTATTGAGCACTTATTGTGTGCAAAGCACTGTACTAAGCACTCGGGAGAGTACTATACAACAATAAACAGACCCATTCCCTGCCCACAAGGAGTTTACAGTCAGTGCTTACAACAGCGCTCTGCACGTAGCAAGCACTTAATAAATGCCGTCATTATTATTATTAATATTAGAGGTGCTGAATGTGAGCCCACTGTTGGGTAGGGACTGTCTCTATATGTTGCCAACTTGTACTTCCCAAGGGCTTAGTACGGTGCTCTGCACACAGCAAGCGCTCAATAAATACGATTGATTGATGATGATGATGAATTGTACTTTCCAAGTGTTTCCTGCAGTGCTCTACACACGGTAAGCACTCAATAAATATGATTGAATGAATGAATGAGACAGACACTGATGCAAATAAATAAACGACAGATATGGACATAATAATAATAATAATGCTGATGGTATTTGTTAAGCGCTTACTATGTGTCAAGCACTGTTCTAAGCACTGAGGGAGATACAAGGTAATCAGGTTGTCCCATGTGGGGCTTCCAGTCTTTAATCTCCATTTTCCAGCTGAGGTAACTGAGGCTCAGAGAAGTTAAGCGACTTGCCCAAAGTCACACAGCTACGTGTCAGAGCTGGGATTAGAACCCACGACCTCTGACTCTTAAGCCCACGCTCTTTCCACTGAGCCAGGCTGCTTCTCTATATAAGCACTGTGGGGCTGGGAAGTGGTATCCCCACAGCACCTGTATATATATATATATATATATATATATATATATATATATATATATATATATATATATTTGTACATATTTATTACCCTATGTATTTATTTATTTATTTATTTTACCTGTACATATCTATTCTATTTATTTTATTTTGTTAGTATGTTTGGTTTCTCTGTCTCCCCCTTTTAGACTGTGAGCCCACTGTTGGGTAGGGACCGTCTCTATATGTTGCCAATTTGTACTTCCCAAGCGCTTAGTACAGTGCTCTGCACATAGTAAGCGCTCAATAAATCCGATTGATGATGATGATGATGGTAAGACTTCAAGGGAGCCAATCAGTACTCTTGCACTCTCAAAATCCCACTCATTCCTTCGATCGTATTTATTGAGCGCTTACTGTGTGCCGAGCACTGTACTGAGCGCTTGGGAAGTACAAGTTGGCAACATATAGAGACGGCCCCTACCCAACAGTGGGCTCACGCTCAGAATCGCTTTTCGCAGAAGCCAGAGGGAGAAGACGAAAGTGGGGGGGGCTTACTCTGGGAAGGCTTCCTGGAGGAGACGTGCCTTCGGGATTGATTTCCAGGGCCATTAATCCAGTCGTGATGCTAAAATGGAAAAATCCTTTTAAGCATCCCAATATACTTGATGTTCACCCCACTCCGCCCCACAGCACTGATAATAATAATAATGATAGCATTTATTAAGCGCTTACTATGTGCAAAGCACTGTTCTAAGCGCTGGGCCATATTAGTAATTTATTTACTACTACTAATGTCTATCTCCCATTAATAATAATAATGACGGCATTTGGTAAGTGCTTACTATGAGCCAAGCATTCATTCATTCATTCAGGTGTATTTATTGAGCACTTACTGTGTGCAGAGCACTGTACTAGGCGCTTGGGAAGTACAAGTTGGCAACCTATAGAGACGGTCCCTACCCAACAGTGGGCTCACAGTCTAGAAGGGGGAGACGGAGAACAAAATAAAATAAATAGAATATGTACAAGTAAAATAAATAAATAAATTGAGTAATAAATCCGTACAAACATATATACATATATACAGGTGCTGTGGGGAAGGGAAGGAGGTAAGGCGGGGGGACTGAAGGGGGAGGACCGTGGCTTAATGGAAAGAGCCTGGGCTTTGGAGTCAGAGGTAATGGGTTCAAATCCCGGCACCACCAATTGTCAGCTCTGTGACTTTGGGCAAGTCACTTAACTCCTCTGTGCCTCAGTTACCTCATCTGTAAAATTGGGATTAAGACTGTGAGCCCCCCCGTGGGACAATCTGATCACCTTGTAACCTCTCGAGCGCTTAGAACAGTGCTTTGCACATAATAAGCGCTTAATAAATGCCATCATTATTTTCTAAGCACTGGGATAGATACAAGATGATCAGGTTGTCCCACGTGGGGCTCACAGTCGTCTTCCCCATTTTACAGATGAGGTCACTGAGGCACAGAGAAGTGAACTGACTTGCCCAGAGTCACACAGCTGGCAAGTGACTGAGCAGGGATTTGAACCAATGACTTCTGACTCCCAAGCCCGGGCTCTTTCCACTGAGCCACGCTGCTTCCCATTCTATCGATCAATCAATCAATCGTATTGATTGAGCGCTTACTGTGTGCAGAGCACTGTACTAAGCGCTTGGGAAGTACAAGTTGGCAACATTGTAAACCGTAAACTCCTGGTGGACAGGGAATATGTCTCCCAACTGTGTCTCACTGTACTTTCCCAAGGACTCAGAAAGCACTAAAATAAATACCATCATCAATCATATTTATTGAGCGCTTACTGTGTGCAGAGCACTGTACTAAGCGCTTGGGAAGTACAAGTTGGCAACATATAGAGGGAATGCCCTCCCTCTGCCCATCCGCCAAGTTAGCTCTTTTCCTCCCTTCAAGGCCCTACTGAGAGCTCACCTCCTCCAGGAGGCCTTCCCAGACTGAGCCCCTTCCTTCCTCTCCCCCTCGACCCCCTCTCCATCCCCCCCATCTTACCTCCTTCCCTTCCCCACACCTGTATATATGTATATATGTTTGTACATATTTATTACTCTATTTATTTATTTATTTATTTTACTTGTACCCATCTATTCTATTTATTTTATTTTGTTAGTATGTTTGGTTTTGTTCTCTGTCTCCCCCTTTTAGACTGTGAGCCCACTGTTGGGCAGGGACCGTCTCTATATGTTGCCAATTTGTACTTCCCAAGCGCTTAGTACAGTGCTCTGCACACAGTAACCGCTCAATAAATAAGATTGATGATATAGAGACACCGAATGATTGATTGATTGATTCAGTGGTGTCACTTGACAGTTTATCACTTTGGTCAAGTTTCACACTTCACACTACAAGAAACCATTATATTTGCAGTCCACACCCCATTCTCCCCACCTCTTCCATTCCAGGCTGCATACAGTGAAACTATTTTCATCATTAGCAAAACAATCAGTCAATTAATCAATCACATTTACTATGTGCAGAGCACTGTACTAAGTGCTTGGGGGAATAAAAACAAAAACAGCAGAGTTGGGATGAGCTAGCAGTCTGGTAATATAAATTATGGAAATGGGCACAAACGCTGTGGTGCAAAGTGCTGTGAACAAAGAGCTTGCATGTTATAATAATAATAATAATAATAATAATAATTGGCATTTGTTAAGTGCTTACTATGTGCAAAGCACTGTTCTAAGCGCTGGGGAGGATACAGGGTGATCATGTTGTTCCACGTGGGGCTCACAGTCTTAATCCCCATTTTCCAGATGAGGGAACTGAGGCCCAGAGAAGTTAAGTGACTTGCCCAAGATCACACAGCAGACATGTGGCGGAGTCGGGATTCGAACCCATGACCTCTGACTCCCAAGCCCGGGCTCTTTCCACTGAGCCACGCTGCTTCCATGTTATGTGACCTTGGTCAAGTCACTTGATTCAGTTAGGCAGTAGATATTGTATTTGTTGAGCACTTCCAGTGTGCAGAACAAAGTGCTTGAGAGGGTGGAATATAACAATAACCAGATGCCTTCCCTGCCCTGAAGATGGGGAGACAGACATTAATGTAAATAAATAAATGACAGAGACGGACATTCATTCAATCATATTTATTGAGCGCTTACTGTGTGCAGAGCACTGTACTAAGCGCTCATAAGTGCTGTGGGGCTGGGAGGTGGGGATGAATAAAGGGAGCAAGTCAGGGAGAGGCAGAAGGGAGTGGGAGAAGAGAAAAGAAGAGGGAACCAGCATGGTTCAGTGGAAAGAGCCTGGGATTGGGAGTCAGAGGTCGTGAGTTCTAATCCCGGCTCCGCCGCTTGTCAGCTGTGTGACTTTGGGCAAGTCGCTTCACTTCTCTGGGCCTCAGTGACCTCATCTGTCAAATGGGGATGAAGACTGGGAGCCCCACGTGGGACAACCTGATCACCTTGTATCTATCCCAGCACTTAGAACAGTGCTCGGCTCATAATAATAATAATAATAATGACATTTATTAAGCGCTCACTATGTGCAAAGCACTGTTCTAAGCGCTGGGGAGGTTACAGGGTGATCAGGTTGTCCCACGGGGGGCCTCAAAGTCTTAATCTCCATTTTACAGATGAGGTAACTGAGGCCCAGAGAAGTGAAGTGACTTGCCCAAAGTCACACAGCTGACAAGTGGTGGGGCCGGGATTTGAACCCATGACCTCTGACTCCAAAGCCCGGGCTCTTTCCACTGAGCCACGCGCTTAACAGATGCCATCATTATCATTATTATTCTAAAGAGGGCTTAGTCAGGGAAGGTTGGGCCTCAGTTTCCTCATTTGTAAAAATGGAGATGAGATATACCTGGTCTCCCTCCCCCTTTGACTACGAGCCCCATGGACGACAGGGAGCATATGTTCCCCAATGCATAACATCAATCGTATTTATTGAGCGCTTACTGTGTGCAGAGCACTGTACTAAGCGCTTAGCACTGTACAGTGTGTGGCACTTAGTAAGCACTTCACAAATACCATCGTCATTAAATACCACTGTCATTATTAATGATGATGACCATTCTTTTAGAATGGAGACGGAGGGGGCACCATGATTCAAGAATAATAATAACAATGATGGCGTTTATTAAGTGCTTACTATGTGCAAAGCACTGTTCTAAGCGCTGGGGAGATTACAAGGTGATCAGGTTGTCCCACGTGGGGGGCTCACAGTCTTAATCCCCATTTTACCGACGAGGTAACTGAGGCACAGAGAAGTTAAGTGACCTGCCCAAAGTCACACAGCTGACAAATGGCAGAGCCGGGATTTGAACCCATGAACTCCAAAGCCCGGGCTCTTTCCACTGAGCCACGCTGCTTCTCCAACAAAGCAACGAGGTGGAGTAAAGATGCTCAAGCGGCGTTATTGAAAGAATTGTTTCAACAAAATATGAGGCCATGGGGCCAACTGAATTTGGGAAAATCCAGAGGAACAGAAAAATTCCTATAACGGTGAAAGCGCAAGACTGTAAGATAACGAGCCGTAGATTTTGTGTTTCGTTCTTCGGAATGGCATTTTGACTTTTTGGGTGTGCCGACCCTTTGTTTATAGGGGTGCTTGACTTGTTTTGACATGTTTTGGGATGCCTTTTTTGTTTACGCTCTTCGGTGGGCTGAGAATGTGACTTTTTTACTAGACGTTCATCTGGTTTATGTGAGATTTAGGGGTGTTTTATGGGTTAGGTGTGGTTTGGAGAGAAGTGTATACATTCAAGTGTGTATTCCTAGTATTGGTGAACTTAAGCAGGTCTTCATTTCCCTGGGCAAATTGCAGTTCTGAAGACTAGCTTGCATTTACTGCTTTTATGTTGACGTAAAATGTATTTTCGGGCTTCACATTTATAAATGCGATGGACTAGGCCCTTTCATTTGGGTTTCTTTATTTGGGGATTAATGTGGAGTATTGCCTCCAGTTTGGCTTATTTGTTTTGTTAGTGTGGGTTGGTGTGGTGTGGTGTAATGCTTGGATAACTTTTAGGTTATACGTGGAGGAGAGATTGACTTTTCTTTTTCTTTATGAGAAAATCTGGTCTACAGGTACTCTGGGGCGGAACCTCCCCCCCAGTCCCCCCAAAACTGGCAACTCACTACTTATTTGTAGAGAAGCAGCGTGGCTCAGTGGAAAGGGCACGGGCTAGGGAGTCAGAGGACATGGGTTCGAATCCCGGCTCCACCACTTGTCAGCTGTGTTACCTTGGGCAAGCCACTTAACTTCTCTGTGCCTCAGTTCCCTCATCTGTAAAATGGGGATGAAGACTGTGAGCCCCACGTGGGACAACCTGATGACCTCATATCCCACTCAGCGCTTCACTCTGCCTCAGCTTCTTCATCCATAAAATGGGGACTAAATCCCACTCCCTCCTACTTAGACCGATAGCCACATATGGGCCAGAACCTTATTCATTCATTCATTCATTCATTCATTTAATCCTATTTATTAAGTGCTTACTGTGTGCAAAGCACTGTACTAAGAGAGCTTGGGACACTACATTAGAACAGACACATTCCCCGCTCACAACAAGTTTACAGACTAGAGGCCTCTAGCAAATGCTCAATAAAGACCATTGATGACGATAATTATAATAATAATAATTGTGGTATTTAAGTGCTTACTATGTGGCAGGCACTGTACTAAGCACAGGGGCAGAGATAAGCAAAACTGTGGAGCTCACGGTTTTAACCTTGTACTTCTCAAGCACTCTGCACACAGTAAGCGCTCAATAAATACGATTGAGCGAATGAATGAATCCCCATTTTACAGGTGAGGAAACCGAGGTCCAGAGAAGTGAACTGACTTGCCCAAGGTCACACAGGGGACTAGTGGCAGAGCCCGGGTTAGAGCCCACATCCTGCTCACTCCCAGGCCCCAGGCTGTATCCAGTAGGCCATGATGTCTGACCTCATTAGCTTGTATCTACTGTGGCGTGAGGAACAGTGCTTGGCACATAGTAAGTGCCTAGCGAGTACCGTTAATAATAATAATAAATAATAATAATAGTAATAATGGTATCTGCTAAGCGCTTTCTATGTGCCAAGCACTGTTCTAAGCGCTGGAGAAGATACAAGGTCATCAGGTTGTCCCACGTGGGGCTCACAGACAGGCAGGGGGACACAAGGACACGAGGAGACACAGACGGAGACAGAGAGACAGACAGAGACACAGAGACACAGAGAGAGTGTGGGAGAGACAGAGAGTTGGAGACAGGGAAAGGCGCAGAGACACAGAGACAGCGAGGAAGAGACAGAGACATCCAGAGAGACAGAGACAGGGAGACAGAAAGATGGAGAGAAAGAGACCGGGAGAGACACAGAGACAGGGAGATGAAGAGAGACTGAGGGAGACAGAAAGATGGAGAGAAAGAGAGAGGCACCCAGAGGGACAGAGACAGGGAGAGAAAGGCACAGAGACACAGAGACGGCGAGGAAGAGACAGAGACACCCAGAGAGGCAGAGACAGGGAGACGAAGAGAGACCGAGGGAGACAGAAAGATGGAGAGAAAGAGACCGGGAGAGACACAGAGACAGGGAGATGAAGAGAGACTGAGGGAGACAGAACGATGGAGAGAAAGAGACCGGGAGAGACACAGAGACAGAGAGAAAGACAGAGAGAGGGAGAAAGAGGAGACAGAGAGATGGAGAGGAAACTACAGACAGATAACAATAATAACAATGATGGCATTTATTAAGCGCTTACTATGTGCAAAGCACCGTTCTAAGTGCTGGGGAGGTTACAAAGTGATCAGGTTGTCCCCCCCGGGTGGGGGGTGGGGGGGCTCACAGTCTTAATCCCCATTTTACAGATGAGGTAACTGAGGCACAGAGAAGTGAAGTGACTTGCCCAAAGTCACACAACGGACAATTGGCAGAGCCGGGATGTGAACCCATGACCTCTGACTCCAGAGCCCCGGCTCTTTCCACTGAGCCACGCTGCAGAGACAAGGGGAGAGAGGCAGAGACTGAGAGAGGGAGGGAGAGACAGAGACAAGGGGGAGAGAGGCAGAGACTGAGAGAGGGAGACAGAGACAGAGAGAAGGGGAGAGAGACAGAGACAGAGAGAGGGAGAGAGAGACAGACACAAAGGGAGAGAGACAGAGACAAGGGGAGAGAGACAGAGACTGAGAGAGGAAGAGAGAGACAGAGACAAGGGGAGAGACAGAGACTGAGAGAGACAGACAGAGACAAGGGGAGAGAGACAGAGACTGAGAGAGGGAGAGATAGAGACAAGGGGAGAGAGACAGAGACTGAGACAAGGGGAGGGAGAAAGAGACAGACACAAGGAGAGAGAGAGACAGAGACTGAGAGAGGGAGGGACAGAGACAAGGGGAGAGAGACAGAGAGACAGAGACTGAGAGAGACAGAGACAAGGGGGAGAGACAGAGACTGAGGGGGGAGAAAGAGACAGAGACAAGGAGAGAGAGACAGAGACAGACTGAGGGGGAGAGACAGAGACTGGGAGAGGGAGGGACAGAGACAAGGGAAGGGAGACAGAGACTGAGAGAGCGAGAGACAGAGAGAGACAGAGACAAGGGGAGGGAGACAGAGACTGAGAGAGAGACAGAGATTGAGAGGGAGAGACAGAGACTGAGAGAGGGAGGGAGAGACAGAGAGAAGGGGAGAGAGACAGAGACTGAGAGGGAGGGAGGGAGAGAGAGAGAGACTGAGGGGGAGAAAGAGACAGAGACAAGGGGAGAGAGACAGAGACTGAGAGAGGGATGGAGAGACAAGGGGAGAGAGAGACAGAGAGGCCGAGAGAGGGAGAGAGAGACAGAGACAAGGGAAGGGAGATAGAGACTGAGAGAGACAGAGAGAGACAGAGACAGAGACAAGGGGAGGGAGACAGAGATTGGGGGAGAGACAGAAACAAGGGAGAGAGACAGAGACTGAGGGGGAGAGAGAGACAGAGACAAGGGAGAGAGACAGAGACTGAGAGAGGGAGGGAGAGACAGAGGCAAGGGGAGAGAGACAGAGACTGAGAGAGGGAGACAGAGACAGAGAGAAGGGGAGAGAGAGAGAGAGAGGGGAGAGAGACAGAGACAAGGGGAGAGAGACAGAGACTGAGAGAGGGAGGGGGACAGAGACTGGGAGAGGGAGGGACAGAGACAAGGGAAGGGAGACAGAGACTGAGAGAGCGAGAGACAGAGACAAGGGGAGAGAGACAGAGACTGAGAGGGAGGGAGAGACAGAGGCAAGGGGAGAGAGACAGAGACTGAGGGGGGAGAGAGACAGAGACGGAGAGAGAGAGAGACAAGGGGAGAGATACAGAGACTGAGGGGAGAGAGACAGGGACTGAGGGGGGAGAGAGAGAGACAGACGCAAGGGGACAGAGACAGAGACTGAGAGAGACAGAGACAGAGACAAGGGGAGAGAGACAGAGACTGAGGGGGGAGACAGAGAGAAGAGGAGAGAGACAGAGACAGGGAGAGAGAGACAGAGACTGAGAGAGGGAGAGGCAGAGACAAGGGGAGAGAGACAGAGACTGAGGGGGGAGGGACAGAGACAGAGACTGAGAGAGACAGAGACTGAGGGGGAGAGACAGACACAAGGGGAGACAGAGACAGAGGGAGGGAGAGACAGAGACGAGGGGAGAGAGACAGAGACTGAGAGAGGGAGAGAGACAGCGACAAGGGGAGAGAGACAGAGACAAGGGGAGAGAGACAGAGACTGAGAGAGGAAGAGAGAGACAGACACAGAGACAGAGACAAGGGGAGACGTTGGCCTGGAGCCCGGGGGGGGGGGGCGAGGGCTGGGCGGCCGGTTGCCGCGGTAACGAGGGAGCGCCCTGCCCCGCCCCGCCCCCATCGGAGGGTCGCCCCGCCCCCGAGGCGCAAGCCCCGCCCCGATTGGTGGATCTCCCCGCCCCCGAGGCGCAAGCCCCGCCCCGATTGGTGGATCTCCCCGCCCCCGGCGGGGGGTGTGTGAGTGAGTGCGTGCGTGTGTGCGTGTGTGTGTGTGTGTGTGTGTGTGTGTGTGTGTGTGTGTGCGCGCGCGCGCGCGTGGGGCCCGGGGGCCAGCGTGCAGCCCGCGCCGCGCAGCCCCGGAGGAGCCGCGCGCGCCCCCGGCCCCGGCCCCGGCCCCGGCCCCTCCGCGCGCCCCCGGCCCAACGGCCGCCCCGCGCGCTCCCGGCGGCCCCGGCGGCGGCATGTGGCGGCTGAGCGGCAAGGCCAAGGTGCTGCTGGGAGACGGAGCCGCGGAGCCCCCGGAGCCCCCCGGAGCCCCCGGAGCCCCCGGGGCCCCGACACCCCGCGGAACACCCCAACCCGCCCCGGCCCCGGCCCCGGCCCCGGCCCCGGCCCCGGCCCGGGCCCCGCACGGCGCACCCAAAGGTAAGCGGGGACGGGCGGAGGGAGGGAGGGAGGGAGGGAGGCCGGCCGGCCGGCGGGCCGTCCGTCCGGCGGGCCGCGCCCCCGGGAGCCCCGGGCCCGGGGCCGGGCCCCTCCGCACCCCGCTCCGCTCCTCCACGCCGCCCATGACTTGGCATTTCCACAGCTCCCTCTCCCCTTCCCTCCCCGCTCCCCTCATCTTCTCTCCTATCCCTTTCCCTGTCTCCTTCCTTCTTCCCTTCCTCCCTCCCTCTTTCCTTTCCTGTCTCCTTCCCTCTTCTCTGTCCTTGCCCCTCTCCTTCCTTTCCTCCTTCTTTCTTCCCTTCCCATTCTCCTTCTCTCTCCCCTGCGTTCTCTCCTTCCCTCTTTCCTCCCCCTTCCCTTCCTTCTCCCCTTCCCTCTCTCCTTCCCTTTCTCCTTCCTTCTCCCTTTCCTTCCCTCCCCCCTTCCTTTTCTCTATTCCCTCTTCCCTTCCCTCTCCCCTTTCTACTCTTCTTCCCTCTCTGCTCTTCCCTTCATTTTCTCCTTCCCTTCCCCTTCCTTCTCTCCTTTCCTCTCCACTTCCTTTTCCCCTTCCTTCTCTCCTTTCCTCTGCACTTCCTTTTCCCCTTCCCTTCTCCCTTTTTCTTTCTTCCCTCTTCCCTTCCCTCCCTCCTTCCCTCCCTCCTTCCCTCTCCCCTTCCCTCTCCCCTTCCTTCTCTCCTTCCCTTTCCCCTTCCCTTTCCCCTTCCTTCTCTCCTTTCCTCTCCCCTTCCTTTTCCCCTTCCCTCTTGCCTTCCCTCCTCCATTCCTTTTCTCCTTCCCTCTTCCCTCTTTCCTCTTCCCTTTCTCCTTCTCTCTCTTACCTCTTACCTTCCCTCCTCCCTTCCTTTTCTCCTTCCCTCTTCCCTTCATTTTCTCCTTCCCTCTTGCCTTCCCTCCTCCCTTCCTTTCCTCCTTCCTTCCCTCTCCTCTTCTCCTTTCCTCCTTTCCTCTTCCTTTTCTCCTTCCCACTCGCCTTCCCTCCTCCATTCCTTTTCCCCTTTCCTCTTCCCTTCCTTTTCTCCTTTCCTCCTCCCTTCCTTTTCTCCTTTCCTCCTCCCTTCCTTCTTTCCTCCTCCCTTCTTTCCTCCCTTCTTTCTTCCTCTTTTCCCTCTCTCCTTCCCTCTCCCCTTCCCTCTCTCCTTGTTCCCTCCAGTGCCCGCGGGGGACCCGGGCCCTGCTTCCCTTTAAACATTGCATTTCGACTGTTAAAAAAAAAAAAATCCTTGGAAAAAGAGGGTAGCGCGGGGTAGCGGGGCCAAACGGACAGCCCATCCATCATCCCCCTTGGAATTAACCGCCCCACAGTCGGGCAGAGAAAGAAATCAACCCCTGGAGCGATGGGTGCTTTAGCCCTTTAATCTGGACACTTATTTTTCTTCAGGTTGACCCACGTAAAGCATTGATGGCTAATAGATGCCAAATACAAAAAAAAAAATAAATAAAAAATCGGGGCGTCTCTATTTCCAGGTACTCCCAGTCCAAAAAAAAAAAATTTGCAGTGGCTCAGACCGCAGGCCCAAAGTGCAAATCTCATCGACTGGGCAGTCAGACAGCCTGAGCGGTTTAAGGATGCGTTAAATTCTTTCCTTTTTCTCCATTTAGTGTATGGGAGCTTTTGATCTGATTTTATTTAAGACTAAAATCTTCTTAGCGTTTACCCGAGGGATCAGGTGAATGGCCTTACTGCTGTATGACTAACTTCAGAGTGAAGACAAAGTGCTGGCTACTCAGTCGAAACTTTCTAGACATTCATTTAACGTTTTGCTTCTAAAGTTCCCCAAGCCCATCGTTGCGTCTGTGGTACTCACGGCAGTCTCCTAAATAACGTATTCATTAAAAAAAAAAACGGATTTAGAAATGAACCGGGTAAGTACTTAGGTTCTCTGCCAATGTTTCTCTGGGTTTACATTGGATATTAATGTGGTAATTACGGAGACAGCTAAATCAGAGTAAATTGTAATTGCCCGTTTGAAATCCGAAAGCTTTTGACGATCCTAATAAAATGTTAAATGCCGTGTAAAATATTTATTTGGTTAGCAAGCGCTTCCGTATTTTAAATCTTTGATTATTCAAGGAGTGGGGTGGTGGATTGTTAACGACAGAAATAATGGGGGAAAAAAAAAGTGTTGATGTTCAGTGTGGGCGGGTTCTGTTTTCAGTTGTTTTTGTGGCCACAATAGGTGTTGTCTGAGTAGAATCACATTTTCGCCCCAGGGACCTCTCATTTCTTTTCATTCATTTTTCCAAGCGCTTAGTACAGTGCCCTGCGTACAGTAAGCGTTCAGTAAGTATGATGGGATGAATGAATTTCTTCATGAGTCGCTAGAACTAGGCAGTTGGGCTCCACAAGGGATGTCTACCAGGAATAGGACTTAGGCTCCTTGCTCAAAACTGCTCAAGACCCCAAATTCCTCCTCCCGCCGTTATTATCGAGATGGTTTTGCTCCTGGAGAATGCTTTCCTTCCAAAAGTGAGAAAGGCTCTGTTTCCTAGTGTTGTTTCCGCTTGGTAGGTGGTAGGAACTTGTCGCCAGAGTTGAAGAAAGTCCATTAATATACTGTTGAAGCCGCCCAACCGCTCATTAAGGGAAATACAGAAAAGGAGCAGAAAATCTATCCAAGTGCCTTGTTCCTCCTGAATGTCACCAGACGTGTCTTGCAGTAACCACCTGCAGTCAGGCAGATCTATAGGATTGTAATTAGTAACTTTCCCCGTCTATGATTTGGGAGGAAATACTGCCATTTTCCATCCAGTCTTCTCAACTTATGGAACTTTAAAAGGTGAGTTCATACCTTATTTGAAGGCTAACTCGCCTTTTAAAGTTCCATAATATTTAAATCAGAATTCCAGTTCCTCTGTGTAAAATACCACAATTATTTAATCATCAATCGTATTTATTGAGCGCTTACTGTGTGCAATCAATAATCAATCGTATTTATTGAGTGCTTACTGTGTGCAGAGCACTGTACTAAACGCTTGGGAAGTACAAGTCGGCAACACATAGAGACAGTCCCTACCCAACAGTGGGCTCGCAGTCTAGAAGGGGGAGACAGAGAACAAAACCAAACATACTAACAAAATAAATAGAATAGATATGTACAAGTAAGATAAATAAATAAATAGAGTAATAAATATGTACAAACATATATACATATATACAGGTGCTGTGGGGAAGGGAAGGAGGTAAGATGGGGGGATGGAGAGGGGGAAGATGGGGGGGAATGGAGGGGGGCTTATAATAGGGGCTTTAGAGGGGGCTTTAGGCTTATAATATCCATTTACTTCAAGCGATGTACTTATGGAAAAGGACCTTTGTGGGAATTCTACTTGAAAAAGCTTTCTGACTTTTCTGGCTGAAGAGCAGAGGGACAAAAATCATCGTCTGATAGGTTAGTTGACATCAGACCAATTAGACTAGTTGACGTTAAGTCTTTCGGAAGAGTTCACCGCTAATACACCAGGCTTAAAAATCAGTTCTGCTTATGACACGAGACCTGCCTGCCCACAAAATGTAATTTCAGTTGACTGAAGGAAGGATTACTGCATGAGTAGGATTTAATGAGTCCATTAACATGTGACTGTAGAAGACTCCTTACAAAAGTTCACGATACCATATTTTGCTGCCCTTTCAGAGTTCAGCTTTATAAAAACAAGACTTTATTGTTTAATCGTGCACCATGGACGTTTACTCTTTTTCTGTCCTCGAAAAGGGACTTCATTTGAAGTGAAATTCGCTATTCTCGGTATTTTAACACCCCCCTCCACCCCACCCTCCCCCAAACACATGACATTTCCTACTCAGTTCACATGACTGGGTTATGAAAAGAATTCCGGCTTAATGACAGGTATGCCTTTAAGATGCAGGAACTGGGGATACGTGTGACACAGATATCGTGGCGAAAACCTAATTAGCCTTATTTTTCTAGTATAGAATCAACCCTGAGGTCCTCTCCTGTCCTAGTGGAATGATTTTCACTAGCTCATCTCACTGGATTGTAGCGCTATAGAAGAGAAGTACCTCTAGAGCCGTGTTCAGCATTAATGAATGCAGGCCTGTTGACCAAAGCGGAACTGCTCAGTTTTAGCGGGTTTTTCTGTTGTCTGGAAATTAATGTTTGAAAGCCCTTGTTGGAGTCAAACTTTCATGACAGCATTACCCTTTAAATTCCCACAAATACTCTGTAGAGGGGTCGGGGAAAGTGAAAGAAAAATCAGTGATGCAGTAGATACTTTGAATAAGGCTAATGGTCTTCCATACAATACTCTTTTTTTTTGTTAAAGATTTCAAAAGTCATTCAGCGTTAATGCTGTCTGAAAGTACTTGACACAACTGCCATCCCGGATCAGGTATCGTTAATAAACTGGTGGTGATAGAGAAGCAGCGTGGTATAGTGGGCTAGACCCCGGGCCAGAGAGTCAGAAGGTCATGGGTTCAAATCCCAGCCCCACCACTTGTCTGCTGTGGGACCTTGGGTAACTCACTTCACTTCTCTGGGCCTCAGTGACCTCATCTGTAAAATGGGGATTGAGACTGTGAGCCCCACGCAGGACAGGGACTGTGTCCGACCCCATTTGCTCGGTATCCACCCCAGCGCTCGGTACAGTGCCTGGCACATCATGAGTGTTTAACAAATACCGTAATTATTGAGAAGCAGCGTGGCTTAGTGGAAAGAGTACAGGCTTGGCAGTCAGAGGACATGGGTTCTAATCCCGGTCCTGCCACTTGTCTGCTATGTGACTTTGGGCAAGCTATAACTGCTCTGTACCAGTTACCTCACCTGTAAAATGGGGATGAAGACTGTGGGCCCCATGTGGGCCAACCTGGTTACTTTGTATCCACCCCAGCTCTTAGAACAGTGCTTGGCACGTAGTAAGCGCTTAACAAGTTCCATAATGTTTAGAATTAATTATTATGGAGTTCCCCGTTGAATGACGGACAAGCTTCGCCCTCATCACCAATGGTATTTATTGAGCACCGACCGCGTGCGGAGCCTTGTACCAAGCTCTGGGGAGAGCACAATACAACAGAGTAGGCAGACCCGTCCCCTGACCACAATGAGCTTACCGTCTAGAGGGGGAGGCGGACATTTGGTATCATGAATATCCGGCCTGAAAGTTGGGCAGCGTGAGCCAGCACGGAAGAACTGATTTGAGGGTTGGGGGTTGCACGCGGCCACTCGTACTCTCCCGCCCGTGCCCGTCCTGTCCCCGGGGGGTCCCTGGCAGGGGCTCGCGAGGAGTAGGCCGGCAGGGCTGTGGCACGTCGTGGCGGGCACACAAAGATTTCTTCTCTGCGGGTGCTGCTCGCCACCCGAATGATTTTGCAGTCTAGTGCCCTGTCCCTTGGAAGTTGCAGAGGTCTTCCCTGCCCGCCTTAGCTATTTTCAGGATTCCCTACTGGTCCTGTTCACCTTGCAGGAAGGAAGCCGTAGGCAATCCTCTGGGAAGAAACCTTCAGCGCCGATGGCAGAACCGGGAGCAGAACCCCAGTGTCCCGATTCCCAGAGCCTTCCCCTGTCCACTAGACTAAATTACAAGAAGAGTAATTACTGTAATGTTTATTTTGCACTTACTGTATCTCTCAGTCTGTAGAGTTTATAGAGCACTTACTGTATTGAGAGCACTGTACTAAGCTCTTGGGAGAATCCAAGATGCCAGGCGGTGGAATAGATACAAGATCAGCAGGTCCCTGTCCCACGTGAGGTCCACTGTCAAAGCTGGAGGGAGAATGGGCATTGAATTCCCTTTTTACAGGTGTGAAAACTCTAGTTCAGAGAGGTTAGTGACTTACCTTAGTGTCCACTGGCAGAGCCTCTTGGAGGAAGTGTGATATTAATCATGCTTTGAAGGCGGGGACCGTGGTAGTCTGTGAAGCCTGTGTACAACTCAAGGTCTTTCTGAGTCCCAAGTTCGTGTTCTTGGCACCAGGCCACTCTGTTTCAAGAAAGGAACCTGAGTGTCTCCAAGTTGTGAAAAATTCTAGTGCTTTTTTTTTTTTGTTAAAAACAAAAATAGTCGACAAGTGTCTGCTGTTAACTTTTCAGACATACGCTTTATTGAAACGACCCGTAGGTGCTTTCCTGTATGAGAGTCAAGCTGTCATTTTGCAAATTGGTGCTCTGCGTTTTCAGTTTTATCTGCTATCTTATTTTAAGGGCATGCAATAAAAACACCCAAAATTTTAGGACGAAGGGAAAGGGTATTATTTTGGGCCCTTTAACCTTCCTGAAAACCTTTCTGATGAGAGAGAAAAAATGAATGGTTTGAGCGTGCATTTTTCAGAAGAGTTTTCAAAGGATGGAAAGTTCTATTCAGAATTCAAGAAGAGTAAATGCAACAAGAAATAAAAAAGGTTCTTGGAGATGGATTTATATGGGCTTATATCTGCTGCCCTGTTTATTTCATTCAGCTTCATCGATGTCTGTGTCTGCTTCTGAATGATTCCAAACTCATTCAGAGCAGGCAGGGTTTCCCTTTGCTATTTTCGTAGATTCCCCAAGCACTTAATGCGGTGGTCTATCCACAGGCTTTCTGCCTCAGATCAGCCGGTAAAAATTTCATTCCCCCACATGTTTCTGGTCTTTGGGGAATCTTGTTAAAACTGACCTTGTCATAACAGAGCTCCGATATTCTTTAAGAATAGAAAACACGTGTGCCTGGGCTGAACTTCTCGGTTTCACTAGCGAAGGGTGGATGGGGGGACTAATAATAATGTAATAACCACAATATTTATGGAATTAGGCACTTACTCTGTGCCAAGCACTGTTCTAAGCACTGGGGTAGACACAAGGTAATCAAGTTCTACGTGGGGCTCGCAGTCTTCATCCCCACTTTCCAGATGAGGGAACTGAGGCCCAGAGAAGTGAAGTGACTTGCCCAGGGTCACACAGCAGACAAGTGGCA
The DNA here is from genome assembly GCF_015852505.1 of Tachyglossus aculeatus. NCBI lineage: Eukaryota > Metazoa > Chordata > Mammalia > Monotremata > Tachyglossidae > Tachyglossus > Tachyglossus aculeatus. The sequence goes on along the minus strand of NC_052101.1, from coordinate 7,950,577 downwards.
GAGGCCAGCTTAGAACCCACGCCCTCCGACTCCCAAGCCCAGGCTCTTGCCACTAGGTCACACTGAAATGGTTATGGTCGAGTGTTAGGGAGAAAGGGGGCTGGGGAAGGGGAAGCCAAAAGTTGGAATCCCAGTGTTCAAGGATTTGGGATTGAAGATAAATGAAAATATCAGAAGTCACTTGAGCCGGCCAACGCTCTAGCTTCCTCCTCTGCGGTGCTCTTCTCCAGCCCACGTGGCGACTAGCTCACTTCATTTGGAGAGAGACTGGATGGCGTGCTGTTAGGGTGTTGACCGAGTGTCTCCTGAATGCAGGGTGTCAGTACTAAGCGCTTGGGAAGTACTATGGAAGTACAGGACATATTCCTTCACCTCAAGGGAACAGAGAAGAAAAAAAAAGAACCCTCCGTGAATAGATGTCATTTTCAGACTTCTGGGGATGCAGATAGGATATGCTCAAAGCCCCAAATAACCCAAGCCAAATCTCCTTCTTGTCCGCTTCAATCAATCAATGATATGAATTGAGCCCTCAGTGATTGCAGAGCCTTGTACAAAGTGCTTGGGAGTTGGTAGACACCATCCACCATCACGGGGAGCTTAAAGTCCGGAGCGGGAGGCAGAACAGAGAAATAAAGATGGGGGAAATGGCAGGGGAGGAGGATGTGAATGTAAGTGCCTTGGGACTGAGGGTGGGGTGATTAGCAAAGTGCCTAAAAGGGACAGATCCAAAGAAAGGAGAGGGAATAGAAAAGGAGGGTTTAGTCAGGGAAGGCCTCTTGGAGGAGGTGTGATGTTAATCATGCTTTGAAGGCGGGGACCGTGGTGGTCTGTGAAGGAGAAGGGAGTTTCAGGCCATAGCAAGATTAGGGCCGGGGTTTGAGGCGGGCGGGGGGGTGCATGGACTGAAGTTTTTTTTAGGAAAATAATCCAGGTAACAGAATGAGGTATTAGACTGGAGATGGGAGAGGCAGAAGATGGGCCGCTGGGCAGGGGGATGGCAGTGGTCGGCAAGGAGGCTGAGGCAGTAGTCAAGGCGGGATATGAAAATTGCTCGGATCAGTCTGGTAGCAGTTGGGTGAGGAAAGGGCAGATGCTAGAGATGCGAAAGAATCGACCGCGTTGGGTGACCGATTAAATATCTGCACCAAATGAGAAAATGATCCCAGTTTTTTCCCTCCTGAATCACTCATGCGGTAGCAAACTAGATCGTCGCCTCTGAAAGTAAAGAAGAAATTCTAGTAAAACTTGAAGAAGTAGTTTTCAGAACTTGAGTTACTGATACTCAGATGACTGAGTGTTTTTAGTTTCAGGAAGCGGTCATAAAATCAGATCCACTGTTCTGTTGTGGTCAGCTGAAGAATTAGGCCGGAGAGTCTTTTGTTTAATATCTTCCTCCAGAATAAGGCCGTGGCTTCAGCCTCAGCTTCTTTAGAGAAGCGGCGTGGCTCAGTGGAAGGAGCCTGGGCTTTGGAGTCAGAGGTCATGGATTCAAACCCCGGCTCCGCCAATTGTCAGCTGTGTGACTTTGGGCAAGTCACTTAACTTCTCTTTGCCTCAGTGACCTCATCTGTAAAATGGGGATTAAGGCTGTGAGTCCCATGTGGGACAACCTCATCACCTTATAACCTCCCCAGCGCTTAGAACAGTGCTTTGCACATAATAAGCGCCTAATAAATGCCATCATCATCATTATTATTATTATTATGAAATTCATTCCATTGTATTTAGCGCTTGCTGTGTGCAGAGTGCTGTACTAAGCGCTTGGGAGAATACTCTACAACAATAAGCAGACACATTCCCTGCCCACAGTAAGCTTACAGTATAGAGGTATGGTTGTACTACCGTCTAGACCGTGAGCTCTTTGTGGTCAGGGATCATCACTGTTTATTGTTATATTATACTTTCCCAAACGCTTAGTACAGTACTCTGCACACAGTAAGCACTTCATAAATAGGACTGAGTGACTTTGAATTCTCATATGTTCATTCATTGTCATATTTTATTGGGCGATTACTGCATGCAGAGCACTGTACGAAGCGTGCTTGGAAAGTACAGTTAGGCAATGGAGAGAGAGAGTCCCTATATGTTGGTTGGGAGTAGGTGGCGGGGAGAATGGCTGACAATGTTTTTGATCGCAATCCAAATCTTAATTTTTTTTTTCTCAAAAAGTGTATCATAATTACTGGTACAGTGGCTTGAATTCTCACCACCTGGGGTACCTTTCACAGTTTGTCTTGTTAATACGGAATTGATGTCCAACCGAGTGACCTTTTATCGATCCCAGTGCTTGTCACATACGAAGCGCTCAATACAATCATTGTTGCCTATTGTAAAGCTTTTTTGCTATGAGCACCTACGCATGTATTATTGGGTCAGCCTGCCCATTTCTTAATTAATAATTGTATCTTGCAGTGTGGGAAGGAACTGTACAAGGTAATCGGGTTCAGTACAGTCCCTTGTCCCACTTGGGGCTCGCAGTCTTAATCCCCATTTTACAGAGGAGGTAACTGAGGCCCAGAGAAGTGAAGTGATTGGCCCAAGGTCACACAGCAGACAAGCCGCGGAGCTGGGGTTAGAACCCAGGTCCTTCTGGCCCATGCTCTTTTCACTAGGCCACACGGCTTCTCTCTTTGCCTCCAGCTCCTCCCACCCCGGCTCCAGGCCACAGCCTTTTATCACCGTCCTGAAACGTCACCCATGCTCAGTCACCTTTGCGGGCTCCTCCTCCCGCTCCCATCCCCTTAACTATAGGGGTTCCTCAAGGGTCAGTTCTTGGTCCCCTTCTGTTCTCCATCTACACCCACTCCCTTGGTGACCTCATTCGCTCCCACGGCTTCAACTATCATCTCTACGCTGATGACACCCAAATCTACATCTCTGCCTCTGCTCTCTCTCCCACCCTCCAGGCTCGTATCTCCTCCTGCCTTCAGGATATCTCCATCTGGATGTCCGCCCGCCACCTAAAGCTCAACATGTCGAAGACTGAGCTCCTTGTCTTCCCTCCCAAACCTTGTCCTCTCCCTGACTTTCCCATCTCTGTTGACGGCACTACCATCCTTCCCGTCTCACAAGCTCACAACCTTGGTGTCATCCTTGAGTCCGCTCTCTCGTTCACCCCACACATCCAATCTGTCACCAAAACCTGCCGGTCTTACCTCCGCAACGTCGCCAAGATCCGCCCTTTCCTCTCCATCCAAACTGCTACCCTGCTGGTTCAATCTCTCATCCTATCCCGACTGGATTACTGCATTGGCCTCCTCTCTGATCTCCCATCCTCCTGTCTCTCCCTGCTTCAGCCTATACTTCACGCTGCTGCCCGGATCGTCTTTGTGCAGAAACGCTCTGGGCATGTTACTCCCCTCCTCAAAAATCTCCAGTGGCTGTCAGTCAACCTACACATCAAGCAAAAACTCCTCACTCTCGGCTTCAAGGCTGTCCATCCCCTCGCCCCCTCCTACCTCACCTCCCTTCTCTCCTCCAGACCGGCCCACACCCTCCGCTCCTCTGCCAGTGCTAACCTCCTCCCTGGGCCTCGTTCTCGCCTGTCCCGCCGTCGACCCCCGGCCCACGTCCTTCTTCTAGCCTGGAATGCCCTCCCTCTGCACATCCGACAAGCTAGCTCTCTTCATCCCTTCAAAGCCCTACTGAGAGCTCACCTCCCTCCGGGAGGCCTTCCCACACTGAGCCCCCTTTTTCCTCTCCTCCTCCCCGCCACCCTACCTCCTTTCCCTCCCCACAGCACCTGTATATATTTGTACAGATTTATTACTCTATTTTACTTTTACATATTTACTATTCTATTTATTTTGTTAATGATGTGCATACAGCGTTAATTCTATTTGTTCTGACGATTTTGACCCCCGTCTCCATGTTTTGTTTTGTTGTCTGTCTCCCGCTTCTAGACCGTGAGCCCGTTGTTGGGTAGGGACCGTCTCTATATGTTGCCGACTTTGTACTTCCCAAGCGCTTAGTCCAGTGCTCTGCACACAGTAAATGCTCAATAAATACAGTTGAATGAATGAAATGAATCTCTCCAATCCTCGAAAGCTTCCCTCTCCCTCCATATCAAACACAACTCTCCTTCCACTTCAGTCAGTGGGCGCCCTTTATCGAGCGCTTACCATGTGCAGAGGGCTGTACTAAGCGCTTGGAAGAGGGTAGTTTAACAGAATAGGTAAACCCGTTACTGGCCCACAAGGGGCTCAGTGACCTCATCTGTAAAATGGGAATCAAGACTGAGCCCCATGTGGGACAGGGAATATGTCCAACCCAGATACCTTGTCTCTACCCCAGTGCTTAAAGAAATACCATAATTTTTTTTAAAGTAGATTTATCTTCTCCCTCTTTGGTATTTAGTGATTTGGGGCCCTTTTTTCCCCTCCCACTTCTTTATTCTTTTTGACTTTTGCGTGTTTATCCGCAATCGTGGTATTTATCACAGACTTAGCAAGGGCTAAGGCGCTCTGCTGATACAGGGTAGGTACAAGATAATCAGAGAAGATTGTCAGGTGGGATATCAGAAGATAATCAGGTGGGACACAGTCCCTGGCCCACAAGAGGCTTGCAGTCTAAGTCAGAGGGAGGAAGGTGGATTTAATCCCCATTTTACAGATGAGGTAACTGAGGGACAGAGATAAGTGACTTGTCCAAGGTCACACGACAGGTCATTGACTGCCAGGATTAGAACCTGGGTCTCCCGATTCCCGACTTTTGTACTTTCCAATAGGCCACGCTGCACTCGTGTGCCTGGTCTAAGGTTCGACTTAGGATAAATGTTCAATAAATGACGGTGATAAAGAGGACCAGCTTGGGGAATAGCTAATAGACAAAGGCAAACGAAATTAGAAGCCCAGCTTCAGAAGCCCACATGTAGTGAAGGTACAGTCTATTCAAAGCTAGACATACACAGTGCAGAACGGAAACAGGCCTGCAACTAATTAAACCACAAATAAGAAAGAAGTATTTTTTTTTACCGAGATCTACAGAACGTTCAGACTCATTTGGGGTGAAGAGTATTAACTGGAATCTTGGGGGATTTATCTGCGAGGCCGTCCTGGAACAGAGAAGGAACGGATTATTTGTGGTAGAGCCTTACGAAAAGGAACAAAACGTTGTTTTGGGTAAAGGAGCCAGGAGGACCTTCCGGAAGATGGAGTAATTTATGCAGACACGATGTGGAAGAGTCAAGTGTTGGGAAAATGGCCTTCAGTTTAGCTTGGTCGTAGTGGGACATACATTTATGACCAGGAGAGCAAACGGGAAGAGTGGAACTAAACCACCAACACCATCGTCATCATCAGTGGTATTGAGTGCTGACTATGTGCAGAGCACTGTACTAAGCGCATGGGAGACTGCAATTTAACAGAGTTGGCAGATATGTTCCTTGCCCCCAACAGAACGGTCAAACACGTGATCACACTTGTTTGTCCATTTTTTTCTTCTTTGTATTTATTGAGCACTTACTGCGTGCCCAGCACTGTACTAAGCGCTTGGAGGATTACCATATGAAAGGGTCGGTAGATGTATTCCCTGCTCACAATGGGCTGACAGCCTGTAATATCAATATGAATAAATAAATCACGGGGTCGATCTCCTGGCTGGCCACTTTGGGTTTCAGAGCAGGGCGCGTAATCAGAAGAGTGTGTGAAGTAAATGATCCTAGCTGAGATTTTAGCTGCTTGGTGAAGGATGAATAATAATAATAATAATAATAATCCTGATGGCATTTGTTAAGCGCTTACTTTGTGCAAAGCACTGTTCTAAGCGCTGGGGGGGATACAATGTGATCAGGTTGTCCCACGTGGGGCTCACAGTCTTAATCCCCATTTTTACAGATGAGGTAACTGAGGCTCAGAGAAGTTAAGTGACTTGCCCAAGGTCACACAGCAGACTTGTGGTGGAGCCGGGATTCGAACCCACGACCTCTGACTCCAAAGCCCATGTTCTTTCCACTGAGCCACAAATAGAAGTTCAGGGAGCCTGGAGGAGAGCTGAGTGAGTCCATCACTGAGGTAATCCAGGCTCAAGGCGCTTAAGACCTGGGTTTTGGGAGTGGAAGGAATATGACGTTTAACCGACGCTTCCCGGGAGGATTGAGAAAGAGATTGGAGTCGCTTTGTACTTGGAACATCGACTGAGATGTTCATGCATCTCTTGTATCAGTGAGGCTGTTTTGGTTAACACTCTATCTAGCTTTTCCAACAGGACCAGTAATATCTCTTGAGCACCTAATGGCCAGAGAAACCACATGTAGATTTTTTTTTTACCAAGCCTGGCTTGTGCACTTTAAATCCCAGTTTCAGGATTTAAAAGCGAAATGTTGGCCTGGGCCAACAATAATGCATTAACTAATTGAACACTATAATGAATATCAGAGCAATAAAAAGGTAAAAAAAAAAAAATTCAGAGCATTGAAAGTTTATTTTCAAAAAAGGTGCTCCATCAAATTGAGCCATAACGTTTGAGGTTTTTTTAAATAAATACGAGCTAACAAAAATGGGCTCGGAGTAGAAAGTTTATACCAAAAAAGGAGCTTTCTGAAGATCTTCAGCAGAATTCATTCTGTGCTTATTTTAATTTGAAAGCACAGATTAATAAAGTTCCATTAGTAAATGTCTAGCGTCTTGAAATCTTGGAATTTCGTGCAAATAAATGAATTTTTCCCTCTCCCAGGAGGCGTTTTAGGTGGGCATTAAAAAGTTGTAAGATACACAAAGGAGTGAATAATCTCTCCCACATACCTATTCCTGAGAATGACCTGATACCCCGACTGCTGAGCTATACGGCCCGGCCGTCGGTTAACAAATATTTATGGAGCACTGCCAAAGTTGGAGTTCAGGACTAAATATGTTGCCAACTTGTACTTCCCAAGCGCTTAGTACAGTGCTCTGCACACAGTAAGTGCTCAATAAATATGATTGAATGAATGAATAGATATGGTCTGTGCCTTTCAGGAACTTTTAATGTTATAAAGAAGCCTAAATGTGCCAGTGACGGAATCAGTGAATGGTGCTGACCACTTCCTGTGTTGTAATAATAATAATTACGGAATTTAAGCGCGTGCTATGTGCCAGGCACTGTACTAAGTGTTGGGGTGGATACAGGCAGATGGAGTTGGACACAGTCCTTGTCCCACATGGGGCTCACAGTCTCCATCCCCATCTTACAGATGAGGGAACTGAATTGCACAGAAAAGCAAAGTGACTTGCCCAAGGTCGCACAGCAGACAAGTGGCAGAGCTGGGATTAGAACCCATGACCTTCTGATGCCCAGGCCCGGGCTGTAGCCACTACACCACACTGCTTCTGTAGAAGCACTGTTCTAAGCACTTGGGAGAGGAATCTGTTGAGAGGATGGAATTGGTGGGAGTTCATTCATTCATTCAGTCGTAGTTATTGAGCGCTTACTGTGTGCAGAGTACTGTACTAAGCGCTTGGGAGGGACAGGTCGGCAACATATAGAGACAGTCCCTACCCAACAACGGGCTCACAGTCTAGAAGACTGTGTTGATTGAATTGAGTTGAAGAGTTGATTGAGAGCATTTTCCTGGAAATTCTGCTTTTACTGTAGACTCTAAACTCCTTAACAACAACAACAATACTAATACTAATAATACTAATAATAATACTAATAATAATAATAATAATGTGTTTAAGCACATACCACGTGCAAAGAAAGGTAATCAGGAGGGACATCGTCCCTGTCCCAAATGGGGCTCGCAGACTAAACAGGAGGGAGATTGTTGTGGGCAGGGATTATGTCAACCAACTGTATTGTATTGTACTCTCCCAAGCGCTTAGTAGAGTGCTTTGCACATGGTAGACAGTAACGCAGCTGTGGCCTAATGGAATGAACACGGGCCTAGGAATCAAGGGACCTGGATTCTAATCCTTTTTCTCACATGACCTTGGGCAAGTCGCTTAATTTCTCTTCCTCAGTTGCCGCTTCCGTAAAAATGGAGATTACATCTGACTGCCTCATGTGCAACAGGGGCTGTGTCCAACCTGCTTGTCTCGTGTCTACCCCAGGGCGTAACACAGTGCTGTGCACGTTGTAAGCACTTCACAAATATCGTACAAAAAAATGATTGATCGGATTGGGAAAGGTGGTTGTTCAACTCTCTTCTATTCAGGGTATTCCTTTTCATTCTGATCTGGCTGTCTCATCATCAATGATATTTACCATCAAGGGTCCTTATAAAGCACTTTACAGGTGCAGAGCACTGCGCTAAACGCGTTGGAGAGTACAACACGACAGAGTTGGTAGATGAGTTCCCTGCCCACAATGCGCCTGGTCTAGAGAAGCAGCATGGCTCAGTGGAAAGGGCCTGGGCTTGGAAGTCAGAGGTCATGGGTTCAAATCCCGGCTTCGCCAATTGTCAGCTGTGTGACTTCAGGCAAGTCACTTCATTTCTCTGGGCCTCAGTTCCCTCATCTGTAAAATGGGGATTAAGATTGTGAGCCCCCCGTGGGACAACCTGATCACCTTGTAACCTCCCCAGCGCTTAGAACAGTGATTTGCGCAGAGTAAGCGCTTAATAAATGCCATTATTATTATTATTACAGAAGGCAGACAGGACTGGAACGATTATATAATTTATGTAATATAATCCTTGAGATACATGTAAAAGTGCTGGGTGGTTGAGGGTTGGGTGACGAGCAGATGCCCAAAGATCACAGATCTGAGTGCTTAGAGGCCGCAGAAGGGAGGAGGAGCTGGGGAAAAAGAGGGCTTCATGGGGAAAGGTCTCGGTCTCCCACTCCATCCCTCGATTTGCCTAGATTGGGGTTGGGAAGCCCGAAGTGGCCTCCTCTCTTGGATTTTTTTCGGGCTGCTGCCCGCCACGGTCTCTGCTGGGGTGACCAGACCTCATGAGCCAGACAGCCAGAAACGAAAGCCGGCCCGGAGCCGCACCAACCAGAAAAGGGCATGTGTCCTTGGAGGCTGGGACCGGTGAGTGGGTTTTCCTGGGGGCCGGGAGGTCGGAGGAGGGGTGGAGCGGTGGGAGCGAGCGGGGATAAGCCCCTCTCCAACCTGGAGTCACTGCTGCTGCTGCTGCTACTGACCCCCAAAACCTTTGAGGCCACTAATAATTGCACGGGTGGCGCGTGCGAGCCGTGTGCCCCAGTGGGGAGAACGTGGGCCTGGGACTCGGAAAGACCTGGGTTCGAACCCCAGCTCTTTCAGCTGCTTGCCGGGTGACCTTGGGCAAGTCACTTAACTTCTCTGTGCATCGGTCTTTTAGACTGTTTTTTAGACAGTCTTTTAGACTATGAGCCCACTGTTGGTTAGGGACTGTCTCTATATGTTGCCAATTTGTACTTCCCAAGCGCTTAGTACAGTGGTCTGCACATAGTAAGCGCTCAATAAATACGATTAATGATGATCGGTTTCCTCAGCTGTAAAACGGGGATACCTGTTCTCCCTCCTCCGTAGGCTTTGAGATTCACGCGGGACGGGGACCGTGTCTGACCTAACTAGTTTGTAACTACCCTGGCGCTTAGAATCAATCAATCAATCAATCAATCGTATTTATTGAGCACTTACTATGTGCAGAGCACTGTACTAAGCGCTTGGGAAGTACAAATTGGCAACACATAGAGACAGTCCCTACCCAACAGTGGGCTCACAGTCTAAAAGGGGGAGACAGAGAACAGAACCAAACATACCAACAAAATAAAATAAATAGGATAGAAATGTACAAGTAAAATAAATAAATAAATAAATAAATAAATAAATAAATAAATAAAGTAATAAATATGTACAACCATATATACATATATACAGGTGCTGTGGGGAAGGGAAGGAGGTAAGACGGGGGGATGGAGGGGGGACGAGGGGGAGAGGAAAGAAGGGGCTCAGTCTGGGAAGGCCTCCTGGAGGAGGTCCAGTTAGAACAGTTTTTGACATGTATTAAGTGCTTAGCAAATGCCATTAAAAAAAAAAAAGTGAAGCCCCACAAGAGGTTCTCAAGCCACATTTTGTCAGCCCTGGGCTGGCTCTTGTTCCTTCCCCCTGCCTGTTTGTTCGATACATTCGTTGCTCTTGCTACTCCTGTTTCACATTGGCTTGTTTTCATGTGTTTCCATGACAGTCTTCCCTTATAGGTGCTCTCCTTTGAGATCATAGGCCTCCCGTGGCTAAAGACCAAAGCTTAATTTGATCTTATTGAACTTATTCCAGGACTCGCCTTGCCCATAGTTGATGTAGTGATGCAGAGTCCTGTATTGATCAGAAAAGCATTCCTTCCCCATCTTCAAAGTCCTTCTTAAAAGCCACCTCCTCCAGGAGGCATTCCCCGATTAATCCCCACCGCCCGGGTCCCGTCATTCCGGCCGCCACTCCTAGCGTTGTCGATCGATAGTTGTGCGCTTGCTCTGCAGAGCACTGTACTAAGCGTTTGTCAGAGTACAGTAAAGTAAACCTGATAGCTGCGTGGAGCTTATAAATTAACGGCTAAGAGAGCCACTCAAATTTCAGGTAAGGGAGAGCAACGGAGTTTAAAGTTATATACCTAAATGGTGTCAGGAGTAATACTGATAATAAATAATAAATAAATTTATAATACATTATAATTTATATAATTATATATGTTATTTATATATAATATAATTATATTCATAATAATAAATAATATTATTTGTTAAGCGCTTACCATATGCCAAGCACTGGGATAGATACAAGGTAGTCAGATTGTCCCACGTGGGGCTTACGGTCTTAATCCCCATTTTCCAGATGAGGGAACTGAGGCCCAGAGAAGTGACTTGCCCGAGGTCACACAGCAGTGGTGACCCCCAGGCCCGGGCTCTATCCAGTAAGCCATGCTGCTTCTCCTGTACTTAATCGTCTTTCTTGAGCACTTAACGGTGTGCTGAGCACTTGGGAGAGTACATTGTAACGATGTAACAGGCACATCCCCTGCCCACTTGCGTCCTTACGGGCCAAGTGCATGGGTGATACAGGAGGGTGGGAGGAGAGGAAGATGAAAAGTCAGGCAAGGAAGGCTTCCTGCAGGTGAGACTTCAGTCGGACTTTGAAGATGGGGAATTCATACGGCCTACTTTTGTTTAACTCCTCCTCCCTCCTCTTATTCTAGTACCTGTTGTATGTTTGTAATGTGTGTCAGCTCCTCTCCAGTTGGACTCGTCAGTCTGGAAGGCTGGGACTGAGGATTTTCTCGATTGACTGTTCTCCAAATGACCGTTTGTGCTCTCCCCATGAGCGCTCAGTATCTCCTGCTGCTTCTGCCGACCAGCCCTCCCTGCTTCTACCCAGTTTGGGGGCGCGTGGAGGCGTGGGCTGCCTGATGCTCTACGAAAGCTTCGTCTATTTTTAAGGATGGCTAAATGAAAGACAAACTGTCAGCTCAAGTGAAATCTGTTGAATAATTTAGTAGGTTTCTAAAAAATCCCTTTTCGGTATTTCTCATATCTTTTGGCAGTTATGTGCGCACGGGCACACACAAGCACATTACATATAAAGTTCATATATGAGACCTATTGCAGGAAGACCATTTATGTGGAAGATCTCATTAGTAGAAACATCAAGATAAAAGCTTCTAATGAATCTTCCTTTCCCCATGAGGTTATATTTTCTAGACCTTTCATTACCCTTTTTTCCCCCCCTATTGGGCCAGGGAAGAATCCGAGTTTCTGTTTGGTTTTGGTGCCGAGTTTCCCAATATTTGTTAAGTTCAGTAAACTTTTTGTTAATTAGATCTGACACAATGCTTCATTTTTTCCTCTTCCTCCGCATTCTCCTCTTCTCCTCCTCTGTCTTCCGTTTCTTCTTTTCCAAGTCTCGTGTTCCCCGTTTGTGTCTATTCCTTCCTTCTCCAGTGCTTCCGATGTCATTTTTGGCACAGGATCCTTGGTTAGAGCGTAAAGGTCTTTATTGAAAGCCCACTGAGTGCAGCGCACTGCACTAAGGGCTTGAGGAAGTACAGTGGTAGTATAAAACATCTGCTCTCCCCACAAAGACCTTAAACTCTAATGGGGGAGACGGACATCAAAATATTTACAAAAGGCGTAAGGAGAATAAATTGACTGTGCTAACAGGTATACCCAGTGCTGATGGGGGGTGTAAATCAGTTAATGGTATGTATAAAGTGCCTAAAACGTGCAAGGCACTGTATACTAAGCCCTTGGGAGAGTACAGTACAAGAGAGTTGGTAGATATTTTCCCTGCCCAGAAAAGCTTCCAGTCTAGAGGGGTGACAGATGTTAACAGAAATATGGAGGCCTTGAAGTGACTGGGTTAAAGCGACCCGGGGTTAGGGAGTTATTTGTAGATCACTACACAGATCCTTAGAGTGGGCAACTTTACCGTTTTTCACGGATTGGCGTGAGAGTCATGACTTCATAGACCTCGTGCTCGGCAACGGAAGGTACATCTGGGTGGTTGTCCAGGTTGTACAGGATGTCTCCGTGAGAAAGTCGGAGCTGTACGGGCTCGTTTCTACCTAGGCCAGTCAAGCATTCCTGCAGTTTGGCCGTATAGAGATTTAAGGATTCCTTCACGGGCTGCCCTTCAAAAAAAAAAATTGCCGATTATAACACTTGCGGTATCTAGCACATAGAATGTGCCAAGCACTCAGGTAAGTACAAGATAATCAGGTCGGATGCAGTCCCTGTCCCACATCGGGTCCGCGGTCTAAGTAGAAGGGAGAACAGGCATCGAAATCCCCATGGTACAGATGAGGGAACTGAGGCCCAGAGAAGTTAAGTGACTTGTCCGAGGTCAGTAGGCTTGTAAGTGTTGGGGCTGGGCTTAGAATTTAGGTCCCGTGACTCCCAGGGCCGTCCCCTTTCCACTAGGCCTCGCTGCTTCTCACATCACTAGTCAGTTACGTGAAGAGTGGCTAGCCACTGAACACATTGGTAAACAACCAAAATAACTGAAAATGGTTATTTTTCATTTAATGGGCCAAGGGACTTCCTTTGGGCAGGACTTCTTTAGGTTTAACGGCCCACGGGTAAGGTGGAGAGGGCTGGAAAAGCGGAGCAAGTTTCTCCATCTCCTAAGTGTTTTACATTTGGCTGATTTCCTGTAAGATAGGAAATATTTTACAGTAAACTCGGCTGGCCCAGGCCAACGGGAAAACAGGAAAGTGTGGAAACTGGAGGAAATGGCCCCGGGGGTGAAAATGGTGATTTTCCGCTGGGTGGGTCACCGGGTGCCCCTGTTTTGGGGGGAGGCGGGGGAAGGGGGGAGGGGAACATCCCCAAGCCGGGAGGTTCCTCTCTTTCATTCATTCATTCAGTCGTATTTATTGAGCGCTTACTGTGTGTAGAGCACTGTACTAAACGCTTGGGAAGTACAAGTCGGCAACATACAGAGACAGTCCCTACCCAACAACGGGCTCACGGTTTAGAAGGGGGAGACAGACAACAAAACAAAACATGTAGACAGGTGTCAAAACCGTCAGAACAAATAGAATTAAAGCTATATGCACATCATTAACAAAATGAATAGTAAATATGTGCAAGTAAAATAGAGTAATAAATCTGTACAAATATTTATTACAAGTGCTGTGGGGAGGGGAAGGAGGTAGGGTTTGGGGGGATGGGGAGGAGGAGAGGAAAAAGGGGGCTCAGTCTAGCCAAACAAGAGGTTGGCCACAGGACGGCCGAGCCAAGCGTTCCCCGCCTTTCCCGCTCGGGGTCCAGCAGGGGAGCTCGGCGCCTTTTCTGCTCGGGCACAACTACCAGAGCCACGCTGCGGCTGGGGGCCAGAACCGGGGAACCCCCCAACTGTGGCCCCGGGAGGCTGCTGGGAAACGCCAGCCTCGTCCTCAGGAGAAGGCTGTGGTTGTGTTGTAGAGCCAACGTAGCCAATATAGTCTTTTAGACTGTGAGCCCACTGTTGGGTAGGGACTGTCTCTATATCTCGCCAACTTGTACTTCCCAAGCGCATAGTACAGTGCTCTGCACACAGTAAGCACTCAATAAATACGATTGATGATGATACACCCCAGCCTTGGTGCAGGGAGAAGACTGGTCCTGTTCCAGAGCCGGTAAGCTCCAGCTTTGACCCGAAGAAGTGGACGTGGTCCTCTTCTAGGGCCGGAACACCCCCCCTGCCTTGGCCCCAGTAGACGGCTATGGGCCTGTTCACGTTCACGCTCTTGATCACGAGAAGCAGAATGGCCTAGGGAATAGAGCCCGGGCCTGGGAGTCCTAAGGACCCGAGTTCTAATTCCGGCTCTTCCACGGGTTCGTTGTCTGAGCTCTGGCAAGTCACTCTGCTTCTCTGTGCCTGTCGCCTTATCCGTAAAATTACTGTGAGCCCCATATGGGACAGGGACTGGATCCAACCTGATGAGCTTGAATCTACTCCAGCACGTCGCACAATGCCTGGCGTGTGGTATGTTGCCAACATTTACTTCCCAAGCGCTTAGTACAGTGCTCTGCGCACAGTAAGTGCTCAATAAATACGATTGAATGAAAGAATGAATGTGGTAAGTGCTTAACAAATACCATTAAAAAAAATGAAAAAGTGTTCCTCAGCCAGTCAAACCTCCCAGCCTTGGCTCGAGGAGACCGTGGTGATTGTATGTCTGTCTCCCCCTTCTAGACTGGTGAGCTCGTTGTGGGCAGGGATTGTCTCTCTCTTGCTGTCTTGTACTTTCCCAAGAGCTTAGTACAGTGTTCTGCACACAGTAAGCACTCAATAAGTACGATTGAATGAGTGAATGGAAGCGTTCCAGGGCCGGTCAACCCCAGCCTTAGCCCGAGGAGATGGCGACGTCAGGAGGGTTGGCTTCCCGGGTCCCCGCTTGATAACTTCGTGACTCGTGGTGAAGTCCGGAAACCAGAAAAGATGCAAAAAGCGAAAACATGGATGAACCTCCTTTGAATAATTGAGAGTTGACTGATTTATATATCGACGGCTCATACCAGGCACTTGGTATCAGCTGCAGAAACATCTCGTCTCCGGTTAGAGAGCTAATTATGTTTGTAGCAACGTGTGGTTAGGTAATCAAAATAAGAACTTTAACCTTGAACTAAGCCACTTATGTTTTCTCCACACCTTTAATAGTCTGTGATTTATGGTACTTTGCACAAATCCAGCCCATTTTCAGTTACTAAATAGCCACTCAAATGTTCTCTGGAGAAGAAATGTGTCAAAGGCGGACCCACAATCACATATTATTTAATCATATTGTCTTTTGCTGGCTATCAGGAAGGTAAAAAATGTCATTCCTGAGTCAGACCTATAGCTTTTCCAGCCCGGTATTTTGTCTGAGACAGCTGTAACGGGAAGCTCGGAGGAATCATGTGATGATGATCTCCTCCTTGGTTTTCTCCCTAGTGTTTACGATTGACATTTAAATATCCCTGAAGTTTTCCCTTCTGGCATTCCTTCATCCCTGATTTTCTCCAAACCGCTCTCAAAGTTTGCTTATGTTTTCTTCTTGCGTTAATGAATTTCATGGGAATTCCACCTGCCGTATGAGTAGTAGTGGTGTAGTAGTAGTTTTTCCCCCAAGTTAGAGGGTTTGGTGAGTATTCCTTCATAATGATATTGTGGGATTTGTTGAAAAACAATCCCCGTTTGCTTTATCACCCACCCTACTTGTGTGAACCAGATTATCACTCCATAAAGGCAAGGACTGTTCTGTTGGGGTTTTTTTTTTCCCTTTGGTAGCAACCATTTTAATACATAATATAAAGACTTATCTTTTGGAAATTCATATATCAATGAAATTGAGAGATATTAAGTAAACTAAAGCTTCTGGAATTTAGACTTTGGGGGGCGGGGTAAATTTTAGTTTTTTCCCATTTTCTAAAGCATTTATTTTTTTTTGATTTAAGAATGACCAGTTGCTTCAAGATGAAATTGAATCTTCTGGGTCTACACTTGCAACCAAGGTAGGAATTGCCAAAAGGATTTTCTCCCCCTCTAGTCTTATTATAATATTGTCTCATTTGTGTGCCTTTTCTTCCAAGGTGGCTTGGACTGAGTTCTTAAAACCTACAAGGCAAGTAAGTACTGGGAGTTCTTAAAATGTGCGGATCGGGTTCTTGTCGGATCTCGGGTTAGGAGAAAATCATGTTCTAGTAACACCTGATTCAATGGGAATTAATGGTTCAGGGGAAGACGGTCGACACTTTTCACTCCAAGTCCCTGTATTATTGTTATACCTACTTAATAATTATGGCATTTGTTAAACGTCTACTGTACCATTTATACCCTCGTCACTTGCCACTATTTCACTGTTAAGTACTGTAAAGATGCCGAAATACAAAGGGCTATACAGTAAATGTATGGTAAGGCCGAAGCACAAGAGGCCACGAAGGAAAACAGCTGGTCACACTTTAACCAAAGCCGTAAGTAGGCTCACAACTCCCTCTTCCTACACCCAGTCTACTTGAGCTACATTGTGAATCACATCATACCCGAAACATTTGTACTTGCAGAAAATATATTCCTTAATTCCTCTACCCTTTTCCACCCAGACTGGGTAATGAGAACGTACGTTGAAGCAGTGTTGACATACCGATGGCGCAAGTAGATTTGGTGTAGGAAGAAATGGCTCTGTCTCTTTTCCGACCCTCCTATCTCTCCCAGCAGTATCTCAAGAGGAGATCTCCCACGTCCTCCAAAATCCACCCCCGTCTATCTGCCACTCAGACCCCACCCCTTTACATTTTATCTAAACACTTACCTCTTCCCTTCTTCCCTCCCTGACTGCCACCTTCAACTGTCCACTCTCCAGTGGCCTCTTCCCCACTATTTTCAAGCATGCTCGTGTCTCCCCTCTCCTAAGAAAAACCCCGTCTTTGACCCCACGCCTCTCTTCAGTCATCACCCTGTTTCCCTCCTACCACTCCTCTCCAAACTCCTTGAGTAAGTTTTCTACACCTGCTGTCTCCAGCTTCTCTCCTTGACCCCTCCAATTTGGTTTTCACCCCTTTCACTCAACAGAAGCTTCCTCAAAGGTCTACCTCCTGGTTTGTAGAACATAATTTTCCATAACACGAGGCTCTTCGAGGACAGAGCTACCATGGTTTAGCAGAAATTATCGCCTTTCCTCAGCTTACTGGTCCGTCGAGTCAATAGCCTTGTCAGATATTGGAAAATTAGAAATTCTGAACTCACATGGGGCAATAAAACCCTTTAGTATTAACAATACCACTCTCAGCAGTGCTTCTCAGGTAATGAATGAAGAAATAAGCCATTTGATTTGTTTTTTTTAATTGCAACAAGGTTGTTGCCTTTTAGGCCTGAGACAGCATAAGCCTTGGGGCCCACAGGAACTGAGTTAAGGCAGGGTAAATACACAGAGGGCAGGTGACTAATTTCAGGACAGGCTGGCTCCACTTTCCTGTCAGCTTCATTGAATGCCAGCGGAAATCCTCTAGGACAGGAGACAACCACCATAAAGCCCTGGGCTCTTGTCAGTCTTCTGTCTGTTGGTTTTCCAAGGTAATCTCATCGATCCTTCGTGGTGGGATTGAACTACTGAAGGAATGGACCGTCGTGTCCACCTCTGTAGATCCAATTAAGTAACCATTTTGGGCTCTCTTACTGCTTACTGATTATCAACTGTGTGCTTTTGGAATCACAGTTTAGCCATGAGCAGCATTAGGGACAATGGGAAAGTGCAGAGGACAGTGACAAGATCCCTGGTTGTAAATTTCTTGGGTTCACACAAGCATCAAACCTTATCAGCAGGACCTGTCTCTGAAACCTCCTAATTAACTCTTCCCCCCTGCCCCCACACACCTCCCCACCGCCGGAAAAATTCAGGAGGATGACGATAGTCAAGGATTTGATAATGAATCAAACTGTCAAGCATCCAGGTGACTATAGGTCCAGGATCATTTTTCTATCCTATGCAGCTAGGCTAGAAAGAGTTAGAAGGGGGAAATGAGAAGCCAGTTTGAAACTTGGCTTATTATTCTCTTAAGACTCATTGTAACTCAAAAAGCTTCATGAATTCTGCCTGACTGATAATCCTTGGGAGGTCTCACCCAGAAAAAGAAGTCCAGGTGATTGTAGGCCATCCTGAATGATCAGTAACCTAAAGAAGACTTCAGGTCTCAGAAATGTTCGTCTGCAAAGACCTTGAGAAGTGACCTGGCCCTTTGTTCTCTCTGGTTTACCCACTGAGAGAACAATTGAAAGTCAGAATAGATTGTGCTGTGCACACCATAAACTCTTAATAAATATGATTGATTGGTTGATTTAGTTCATCTTTAGTGTCCTTCATTGATGGAGAAGCAGAGAAGCAGCATGACTCAGTGGAAAGAGCCTGGGCTTTGGAGTCAGAGGTCATGGGTTCAAATCCCGGCTCTGCCACTTGTCAGCTGTGTGACTTTGGGCAAGTCACTTAATTTCTCTTTGCCTCAGTGACCTCATCTGTAAAATGTGGATTAAGACTGTGAGCCCCATGTGGGACAACCTGATCACCTTGTAACCTCCCCAGCGCTTAGAACAGTATTTTGCACATAGTAAGCGCTTAATAAATGCCATTATGATTATTATTATGGAGGAGGAGGCCTCACCGTTTTCTTTTCCCAAGATTTTTCAGTGTAGCAGTCACAATGCATGAACTTGGTTTTGTTAACATTCATTCAATCGTATTTATTGAGTGCTTACTGTGTGCACAGCACTGTACTAAGCACTTGGGAAGTGCAAGTTAACAAATATTCTAGTCCATTCCATAATAAAATCAAGTCTCCCAGCCACGAGAGCCGGGAAGCCTCTGCCTGCTTTCACTGTCAGGCCGGGAACTGGGGGTGGGTGGTGCCAGTGCAGCCGGATGGCCGTCGGCGATGTGGTCATTGAACGTCTACGTCCGTAGTAGGAGGAAGGAATGTGTGAAACCCTGTGCTAGGTGCAGGGATTAAATGTGAAATAGAATGTTCTAAGGTACCATTTGGGAGGCGATGGAATTCAGGGACCGGGATATCAACCCCACATGGACTCAGTTTAGTGTTTCGCTTTTTACCCTGGCCCTCATCCCCTGGTGCCACCTTCAGTCAACCAGGCAGTGGTTGACTGCCCAGGAGAAGAGGGTGGCGTGAGGCGAGGAAGGAAGGTGAGGAAAGAGGCTGAGCCCGGGACGGAGAGTCAGCCGGAGAAGCTAAAAGTGCAAATGAAATGGAGCAAGTTGGCGTGAACCTTCTGATTCTCCACTCCAGTTGTTGCCCATCCACCTTAGCATCAAACCGAAAATCCTCACCACACGCTCTTAAAGCACTCTTCACTTTGCCCCCTTCTCCTCAACTCCCTGATTTCCTACTAGTACCCAGCACACTTCGCTCCTGTAATGCCAACCTACTCAGCGTAGGTCTCGCCTATCTCAGCCCCAGCCTCTCTCCCGGGTCCTGCATCTGGCCTGGAATGCCCGCCCTCCTCATATCCCACCGACAATGACTCCTCCCCGCTTTCAAACTCTTACTGAAGGCACGTCACCTCCATGAGGCCTTCCCTGACTAAGCCCTCTTTTCCTTTTCCTTCCACTCCCTTCTGTATCGCCCTGCCTCGCTCCCGTTATTAATCCCCGCCCCCAGCCCCACATATGTGCACATATGTACAGGTCTGTAATTTCATTTAGTTATATTCATCCGTCTCCCCCTCTAGACTGTAAGCTTGTTGTGGACAGGGAATGTGTCGGCTCTGTTTTGTTCTCTTCCAAACCCTTAGTGCAGTGCCCTGCACACAGGAAGCGTTCAGTAAATACGACTGATTCTCCTACAGGTCAGAGAGGGTGGCACCCATTTCTTAGCATGCCGATTCCCTTTTGAGGGGTGGGGGTACAGTGAAATGTTAGAGGCTCATCTTCAGAGCCAACAAGAAAGGAACTGTAAGAAAGAGTAATGGAGCTTTCGTCAAGAATTCTTTAGAGGGCAAATTCTCAAAGCTTAATTCCAGCTATCACTTCGATCTTAATGGTTAACCAGCACTGCCCCTTCATAGCCAATACAAGGACTTGTTTTCTTCTCTTGGGCTGGAGTGGAATGTGGGATAAGCGTTGCTTCAGTCTACAGTGATTGTAGAAAACAAATTCATTTGTTAGTAGTATGTGCCCGACTAATGCTAGACTTTAGCCTTTAGCTTTTCAAATGCCTCCTGTCGTATCCTGGGTGAGCTCAAAGGATTAAAATGAGATTTGCTGGGTCTTTACCAAGTTTTTTTATTAAAAGAAAAACCTAGAAAAGTTTGAATTTTTAATACACTGTACTAGAATTCAAACAAATTCATTTGTTAGTAGTGTGTGCCCGACTAATGCTAGACTTTAGCCTTTAGCTTTTCAAATGCCTCCTGTCGTATCCTGGGTGAGCGCAAAGGATTAAAATGAGATTTGCTGGGTCTTTGTTAAGGTTTTTTTATAAAAAAAAACCTAGAAAAGTTTGAATTTTTAATACACTGTACTAGAATTCAAACAAATTCATTTGTTAGTAGTGTGTGCCCGACCAATGCTAGACTTTAGCCTTTAGGTTTTCAAATGCCTCTTTTTGTATCCTGGGTGAGCTCAAAGGATTAAAATGAGATTTGCTGGGTCTTTACTGTTTTTTTTTTTTAAAAAAAAACCTAGAAAAGTTTGAATTTTTAATGCACTGTACTAGAATTCAAACAAATTCATTTGTTAGTAGTATGTGCCCGACTAATGCTAGACTTTAGCCTTTAGCTTTTCAAATGCCTCCTGTCGTATCCTGGGTGAGCTCAAAGGATTAAAATGAGATTTGCTGGGTCTTTATTAAGGTTTTTTTATAAAAAAAACCTAGAAAAGTTTGAATTTTTAATACACTGTACTAGAATTCAAACAAATTCATTTGTTAGTAGTGTGTGCCCGACCAATGCTAGACTTTAGCCTTTAGCTTTTCAAATGCCTCCTTTTGTATCCTGGGTGAGCTCAAAGGATTAAAGTGAGATTTGCTGGGTCTTTACTAAGTTTTTTTTAAAGAAAAAACCTAGAAAAGTTTGAATTTTTAATACACTGTACTAGAATTCATTCAAATCGTAATATCAATTGAGAAGCAGCATGGCTTAGTGAGCGGATAGAACGCAGGCTTGGGAGTCAGAGGAACCTGACCTGTCCGCATCTGCTGTGTGACGTTGGGCCTGTGTGACCAGTTCCTTCATCTGGAAAATGGTGATTAAGACTGTGAGACCTAGATGGGACAGAGACTGTGCCCAACCTGATTAACTCGTATCTGCCCCAGCGCTTAGCACAACGCCTGCACACTCGGTTCTGCACACCGTCAGTGCTGCATAAATACTGTTACTACTAATTCTAGCAAATTAATGAAGCACATTTCCCCTCCCCGCCCCCCCTTTGCAGAAACCATGTTCTCTTTCCCACAAGAGATAGTTTTTTGGGCCAAGTGCTCACTGATCCTAATCTTAACTATCGTGAGCCCCATGTGGGACAGGGACTGTGTCCCACTGGATTAACTTGCATCTACCCCAGTGCTTAGAACAGTGCTTGGCAAGTAGTAAGCGCATAACGAATGCAATAATATAATAAAAATAAAATATAAAATAGTAATCATCATAATAATAATATGAAGGGGGAGCTGCAATTTTCAGGGCCATCTCTGGAGCCCTGGCTATAGTTGGGACTAGGTCATGGCTACCAGCTAGTCCTCTGTTTCCACATGTCGGTCTTCCGTTTCCGCACGCCGGCCCACCGTTCAGTGCCGGCATGGAACAGCGCAGTACAAACGGAGCAAGAGTTCTGCAGCTCCCTTCCCTCCTGAGTTCATTGTCATATTCATTGAGTGCTTACTGTGTGCAGAGCACTGCACCAAGCACTTGGGAGAGTACAGGAGAACCCCAAACAGACACATTCCCTGCCCACAACGAGCTTAAAGTCTAGAGAGGGAGACGGTTCCGAACCCTTAGGTCGGTGGTATCCTGTCCTGCTAATGAATTTACGGCTAGTTTATGTAGTCTCAACCGTCCTGCGTGGTCACCTCCAATTAGATCAAATTCCTTTGATTTAAAGAAACAAAAATGGGGATCTCCCCCCGAAAAAAAAAAAAAGATTGTCATCGGAGATGGAGCCTCCGACAGCTGTCTCCATGAAGACCGAGCTAAAGAATTGAGCCTGACTTCATTTCAACCCCGAGTGCGTCTTTGTCCTTGAGCATCAAGGAAGTCTTCTAGTTCCTTGGCTGAGTCATAACTGTTTGGAGATGTAAAGAATCTTTTATTAACTTTGGCCTCGCATGGTGCTTTCCAAATTCCTGTCCCCTGAGAGGCTTTCGATCTAATCCACAGATCAGCCGTACCCCACGGAACTCGCTGGGCCTTGTAATAATTAAGCCTGGTCTTTGTTAAGTGCTTACTTTGTGCCAGGCACTGCACTATGCGCCGGGGTGGATGCCAGCAAATCGGGTTGGACACAGTCCCTGTCCCACATGGGGCTCGCAGTCTTAATCGCCATTTTATAGATGAGGGAACTGAGGGACAGAGAAGAGAAGGGACTTGTCCAAGGTCACACAGCTGACAAGTGGCGGAGCTAGGATTAGAACTCAGGCCCAATCACTCGGCCACCCCTCGTGCCTTGAAAATGTGGTTGGGTACCTTTTCCCAGAGACTTGCATGTTATGAATTAGTAGCTTTTCCATATGGTTAAGGTCAGGGATCATGTCTAGCAAATCTGTTTATATTGTACTCTCCCGAGTGCTTAGCATCATGTTCTGCACACAGTAGGTGCCTAAAAAATAACAATTGCTTGATTTCCCAGTAGTTGTCATTCCAGTGGAAAGGCAGGTAAGCTGAAGGGGGGGAAAAAAAACAATGAGCAGAGACGGCAAGTCGGCAAACCCTACTTGCTTCTCTCCTTTTGACTGGTCTTGAACCTGTAAGAATAATAATATAATAATGATGGTTTTTGTTAAGCGCTTACTATGTGCCAAGCACTGTTCTAAGCACTGGGGTAGATACAAGGTAGTCAGGCTGTCCCACGTGGGGCTCACAGCCTTAATCCCCATTTTTGCAGATGAGGTAACTGAGGCCCAGAGAAGTGAAGTGACTTGCCCAAAGTCACACAGCTGATAAGTGGCGGAGTCGGGATTAGAACTCTTGACCTCTGATTCCCAAGCCCATGCTCTTTCTACTGAGCCACGCTGCTTCCCTAATGATCAACTGGACTAAACTAGTATTTTTAATCTTTATGATAATTGAAAGTAGAGCATCGCCATTTTAAATTCAGTGTCGTGTTATGGTTGTGAGTTGGCAGGAGACTGCAGGAGTAGGAGACGGCTTGTTCTGCTGACAGAGGTAGCGGATCTTTAGCTGTAGGGGAGAACTTGAGCTTGTTTTCATCTCCGGGCCCCCGAGAGCAGGCCAATTTCTGCTGAATGCTTTTGTACCTTGGAACGCCCCTCCACTAGGGCCCTCTTCAATCTTATCAATCTGTCCCCCTTGAAAAAATTGTCGGACTTCTTAGCAGGTATCGGGAAAACCCTAACCTTTTCTGTCTCCGTTTCTGTGTAGCGCAGTGATGCGTGTTGGATGGTCTAAGTCCTTGGGATAGGATTGACCGTTGAGCATCTGCCACGACCATTTCCAAATGGAACTGGCTCCAGATAACATCTTTGGTTATCTGCTCAGGAGTCTCTTGGACATCCTTTAAAGTCCGACCCAAAGTTGGACAGAACTCCCTCCAAGGTCCAGTCATTGTTGGTGGCTTAATTCCACCCCAAGCTGGAAGCTAGGGACACAAAGGGAAGCAATGTGGCCCCGTGCAAAGAGCCCCGGAGTCAGAGGACCTGGGTTCTAATCCCGGCTCCTCCACTTGTCTGCTGGGTGACCTGGGGCAAATCACCTCACTTCTTTGGGCCTCGATTACCTCATCTGCAAAACGGGGATGAAGACTGTGAGCCCCATCTGGGACGGGATTGTGTCCAACCAGATTTTCTGGAATTTACCCCGGCGCGTAATACAGTGCTATGCACAGAATAAGCGCTTGAGAAATACCATTGATAGATGGAGTGTTGTAAAGGTAAACTGCTTTCTGGCCCAGAGGGAAGGGGGCTTCCACCCCATATCAGGTGAGTGGCGGATGAGGAACGCCCTCAATTTCTGCTCTCCCCAACGCCGGCAGGTGCAGGGGAGGGCTCCCGTCCCATTCCCGTCCCACTTTAGCTCAGCGGGAGAGGGAGGCTGGTCCAGGCTGAGCCCAGAGGGAGCCATCTGCTGAGAACCGGTTCCGCTTCCGACCCCCAGTTCTGACGCACGGAGCCAAGACGTCCTCCCTCTCCCTGGAAACAAGTGCTCTCCCACGACACCTTGACAGTTTTCTCCAAAGGCAGACTACCCTCGGCCTGAATGAGACTCTTAGGACTCGGGGCAGTAGTTGATAGATTGACATTCAGGTGGCTCTCGGTTTGAGTTCTTCGATAGACATTTTACATAAATTGTTAATTGTGGTTTTTGGTTTGACATTGGCTAAACGATTTGCATCAGTCAATCAGTAGTGGTATTTGTTAAGCGCTTATTGTGTGCCAGGCACTGATCTAAGCGCCGTGGTGGATACAAGCCAATCAGGTTGGTTACTGTCCCATGTGGGACTCATAGTCTCAATCCCCATTTCACAGATGAGGGAACTGAGACCCAAAGAAGTGAAGTGACTTGCCCAAAGTCACACAGCAGACAAGTGGCGGGGCCGGGATTAGAACCCGTGACCAACGATCAGTCATTTGTATTTATTGAGTGCTTACAGCCTACAGAGCCCTGTACTAAGCTCTTAGCACTATAGTAATATGTAAACTATTAGTTGTTTCTTATTGCCACTGGCCTTGAAAGGGGCCCTGGAGATAAAGAGTTTGTTTTCACATCTGTGACTCTGAATTGTTCCACTGTGGTCCCGTAATCTCCATTTGTTGCCCACACACATCAGAACATTCTTGCAGCTTCTGCATTTCATAAGCCCTTTGGCCCTTCTACCTTCCCTCTATCAGGCCCTTGTGATTTTAATGAGATTGTTGTGTAAGCTGGAGTCAGCCAGGTGCTATTTTCTTTGGATCCTCTTAAAGCCCCAAACTTCCTTGCCTGGTTACATTGTGTGTGTGTGTGTGTGTGTGTGTGTGTGTGTGTGTACACACACACTTCGGGGGGAGGTGTCAGGCCTCTGAACTCGTTTGGGAGTTGGAGAATGGTCTTCAGGAGGGCCAGAGCAAGGGAGTCGAGATGGAGAGAGTCAGAAGCAAATTTGCTTGGAAGGAGTGAAGAAGGCAAGCCGAGGTGCTGCGGAAGAGAGCAGGAGAGAGAATGAAACTTGGAATCGAATGGTCCAGAGTTTCTGTCGGAAGCCGAGAGACGGGAGTAGCCATTGAATGTTTTGAGGAGGGGGGGCACGATCGTTCTTCATGGCATTTTAGGAAGCTGCTATGGATGGAGGCAGGGAGATCCCACAGCCCCTGGCTCGGTCCCTCGACTCATTTTTCCTTTAACAGCACCATTCCTTCTCGTACCTGTCAGTATAATCCCTCACTCATCCCTGCTCCTGGGATCTTAAAATTTTTTTGTGGGGGGGCATGTTTAAGGTGATATTTTGTATCATTTCCCTTTCTAGATTATCAGGTCTTAGAGGGCAGATATTTTTTTTTTAAATGTGGCTAGTATGGGACTGAATATCGTGTGAGTCATTACTGACCGTGAGGTTTATATTGGGTATCTGTCCCATAATCTTGGAGGCACAAACAAACGCCAACAGGAAAAATGGGTACCTGGTCACGCTGTCATTCACTGATGACATTTTTCTATCCTTCGTCAGGTTCAGGGAGCAAGCTTCCGAGGTTGGAAAGAAGTGACCTCGATGTTCAATAAAGATGACGAACAACAATTACTTGAAAGGTGTAAATCTCCCAAATTTAAAGGGTAAGTGAAAAGCAAGAGAAAGAAATGAATGAATCGGGCCCTGGAAGAGGTAAAAACGGGTGGGCTTACAGATTGCCGAAATAGTGTAGATTTGCTTGAATCCTCTGAATGAAGAAAAGCTACTTTCTGAATAATCCTAACACTCTGTAAACAACTAAATCTTTCAGATTTCCCGCTGCTAGCCCAATGTGCTGGGTACTCTAGGCCATTGGTAAATGCCACTGCTGCTGTTGATCAATCAATCAATCGTATTAATTGAGCGCTTACTGTGTGCAGAGCACTGTACTAAGCGCTTGGGAAGTACAAGTTGGCAACATATAGAGACAGTCCCTACCCAACAGTGGGCTCACAGTCTTAAAGGGGGAGACAGAGAACAAAACCAAACATACTAACAAAATAAAATAAATAGAATAACTATGTACAGGTAAAATAAATAAACAAATAAATAGAGTAATAAATATGTACAAACATATACATATATACAGGTGCTGTGGGGAAGGGAAGGAGGTAAGATGGGGGGATGGAGAGGGGGACAGAGATATTGGGTTCCACCGTCTTGGTTGAGCTTCAGAGTATGTAGGAAAGCTCCCCTGAAGCCTTACATCTTGTAGTAGAGCATCCTGATCCCCGAGAAAGGCAAGCTAATAATAATCCTAATAATCATGGTACTCGTTAAGTACTTACTATGTGCCAAGCACTGTTCCAAGCGCTGGGGTGGTTAATCAGGTTGGACTCTGTCTCTGTCCCACATGGGGCTCTCACTCTTAATCCCCGTTTTTTACAGATGAGGAAACTGAGGCCCAGAGAAGTGAGGCGACTTTCCCAGGGTCACCCAGCAGACATGTGGCGGAGCTGGGATTAGAAGCCGGGGTGCTGAAGGGCACCTCTGTTCCACTGGGCACGGCCGCTGGCCTTCAAGAAGGTTTCATAACCGACCAGCTGCCGGACTAAGCTGGGTGCCCTCAGAGGGAGTCGTGAGAACGTGGGCTGTAATCCTGGTTCTGCCACTTGTCTGCTCTGTGTGACCTTGGGCAAGTCACTTCACTTCTCTGGGCCTCAGTTCCGTCATCTAAATGGAGATTAAGCCTGTGAAGCTGTGTATGAACTGATTAGCTCATATTCATTCATTCATTCAGTCATATCTATTGAGCGCTTACCGTGTGCAGAGCATTGTACTAAGCGCTTGGGAAGTACAAGTTGACAACATATAGAGACGGTCCCTACCCAACAACGGGCTCACAGTCATATCTACCGCAGCCCTTAGTACAGTGCCTGGCACGTAGTAAGCGCTTGACAAATACAAAAAAGCACGACTAGTCCTGGGGTCTCCGAAGCACAAGGGAAACAGGGTCCACCCCCCCCGTATACCCTGACAATTCATCCCAAGGGGAAGTCTCAGGGCTGTGCCAAGGTGAGTACCGACTGGGTGAAAGATGGCTAACAGCTAACTGGCCTCCTACTCACCCCTCCTTCGAAGGAGCAACAGGGTGACACTGGAGACATCGAGGCGCCCAGCCCGCGGCGACGGACTCTCCGGGAGAAAAGCCCCCAGGCTGCTGCATCCAAGACCCGCTGGCCAGCCGTGGGCCACGGCGATCTGGAGGTCCAAGAGCCTCATTTCGTTTCTGGGGGGAAAGGGCACATTCGGTGGAACACGACCGAGTCACCCGTTTAAAATTAGACAGGTGCGACCATCCAGCTGGTTCGGCAGCACATAATAAACCCTCAACAGATATCATAAGTATCATCATGTTGCCAACTTGTAATTCCCAAGCGCTTAGTACAGTGCTCTGCACACAGTAAGCGCTCAATAAATACAATTGAATGAATGAATGAATGAATGAATCATTTATTATTACTCGCTACTTATTCATCAAGATATAGGCCAGAATTTTTTCTGAAAAATGGGATCTGGATCAGTGTGGGACTCCCCCACTAGATTGAAAGCTTCCTGAGGACAGGGTACATGATCTCATTCAGTTCTGCTCAGCCAAGTACTTAGTACAGCCGTCAGTGGCTGTTCGATTGGTACTGTTAATTAATTAGGAATGTAGACTTTTCATTGGGAGGGAGAAACTCTCGGAAACGAGAAAAGCAGCGTGGCCTAGTGGAGAGAGCCCGGGCCTGGGAATCCGAAGGACCTGGGTTCTAATCCTGGCTCTTCCAAGTGCATGATGCGTGGCCTTGGGCGAGTCACTTTACTGCTCCATGCCTCAGTTTCCTCAACTGTAAAATGGGGATGCCCCTTCTTCCGCCTACTTAAACTGTGAGCCCCATGTGGGACAGGGGCTGTGTCCGACCTAATTAACTGGTCCCTATCCCAGCGCTTAGAACAGTGTGCACCACATAGTAGACACTTACCAAATGCGATTTGAGAAGCAGCATGGCCTAGTGGTTAGAACGGGGCCCGGGAGTCAGAAGGACCTGGGTTCTAGTCCCAGCTCCGCCGCTTGTCTGCTCTGTGGCCTTGGGCGAGTCGTTAACTTCTCTGGGCCTTAGTTTCCTCATCTGTAAAAAAATGGGGATTGAGACTTTTAGACTGTGAGCCCACTGTTGGGTAGGGACTGTCTCTATGTGATGCCAATTTGTACTTCCCAAGCGCTTAGTACAGTGCTCTGCACATAGCGCTCAATAAATACGATTGATTGATTGATTGATTGTCTCTATATGTTGCCAACTTGTACTTCCCAAGCGCTTAGTACAGTGCTCTGCACACAGTAAGCGCTCAATAAATCCGATTGATGATGATGAGACTGTGAGCCCATGCGGGGCGTGGACTGTGTCCAACCCGTTTAGCTCGTACCACCCCCGACGCTTAGAACAGCGCCCGGCACACATTAAACGCTTAATAAGTTCCGTTCAGATACATCAGAAAGAAAGAAAAAAAGAAGTAACAGCCGTGCCTCTCTCATCTCATTAGAGAAGCAGCGTGGCTCAGTGGGAAAGAGCACAGGCTTTGGAGTCAGAGGTCACGGGTTCAAATCCCGGCTCCGCCAATTAGCTGTGTGACTTTGGGCAAGTCACTTAACTTCCCTGGGCCTCAGTTCCCTCATCTGTAAAACGGGGATGAAGACCGTGAGCCCCCCCCGTGGGACAACCTGATCATCTTGTAACCTCTCCAGCGCTTAGAACAGTGCTCTGCACATAGTAAGCGCTTAATAAATGCCATCATCATCATTATTATTCTTATCATCTTCCTCCAGGACGAGTTTGAGATCGAAAGACGACGCGAAGACGGAGAAGAGGTCTGGATTTTGGGACAGCCTGGTGTTGAAGCAGACCCCGCTGTCCAAGAAGCCGGATGAGATGGAAGGGTGGGAGCCCCCCCCCATCCCCGCGGACGACCCCTCGGCGGCCGCGGCCAAGACGCCGACCGACCGCCTGTCCTGGCCCAGCTGGGAAGAGGCGGCCGTCAAGGGCTCCGCCAAGTACACCAACCTGCCCAGTTCGGCCAACAGCTCCAGGTGGAGCATTAAGTCAGCGGGGAAGTTGGTCAGTATCCGGCGCCAGAGCAAAGGGAACCTGACTGAGCACTGGGAAGAACTAGAATGATCCCCGCCGGCGGGTTCTCGAGGAGAATCATTTCCCCATTTTCCATGTGTGCGCAAACCAAAACGTGTGCAATCCGCGACACCTGAACGTTTAGCGAGGGTTCTTCCCATTTCCCAGGGGCCGGGACGGGGGTGTGTGTGTGTGTCTGTGCTGGTTACGTTCGATTCCATCCGCCAGCGGGGTGGAGGGGGTTCCGCGGCCCACGTTTAAAAGAGTAGGGAACCGATTTCGTGCCTCTGTTTCCCATTCCCGTTTCTCAACAGGCTCGACAGTCAATATTACCAAAAACGTGGGTCGTTCTTTAAGGGGCGCCGACCTACACCTACGTAGTTGTGCTTTCCGAAGGAGCCCCCCCGCCCCCGGAATCGCGACGGCCCCTTTAGGATATTCGTTTTTTGACGCCGGTCCCTTTGATTGCCCACGTTGATTTGCCACTTGCCACAGAACTCTTCTCGTGACGGGGCGGTAGGTTTTCTATCGTCCGGCTCGAACGCTTTCTTCGTCCCGCACGCAAGTTGTCGTGGTGGCTCTGTAGGGCGCACAGAACATGACGATGTAGCAGTTCTGCAACCCTCTCCTTCCATTGCCGGTCAGGTTTAACCTTGCCGGTCCAGTGGAGTCTTCCAAAGGTTTTGCTAAATGTCAACTCACGTGAAAAAAGTGAAAATTCTTTTAAGGGTCTATTTTTAAACTGCCTGTGTAAAAAAGTCAGATTTCAGGAAAGTAAAATGTCAGTGTGTTTAAAATTCATCTTAGCTGGGGAGAAATCATCTCTGGTTTGCACATAGAGAGTTGTGGTTTATTTTGTTTAGTTCCCCCCCTCCCCCCCCCCACCGTTCTCCCTCTGGATTGTAATTGTCATCTGATTCTAAATTATTTATTCTAAGGAGTTACTCTCTGTCTTTTCTTTTTTTTTTTAGTTTTTAGGACAACTCAGCAATGATGCAAAATATACGCACAAATTTTAGTCTTCATGTACTTCGTTCTGGTACTGTTTTGACACATTTAAATGTTCAGTATAGAATTCAAATTGTATATAAAATATTGAAAGTGCCTCTCTTTCTACAATAGCACTAGGGTCTCCCACCCCACCCCTCTGTTTTGCGTTTGCAAATGAGATGCTTACCAGTGTGTTCTGTTGGATTTTAAAACAATTTCCCATCCTGTTTGAATTACCCCTTCACCCGAAATAGAGCTCTAGCTGCTCCAGTTGTGTCCTCTGAAGTTCCCTCTCTAAATGTTCCCAGCTTGACATTCAATAAGCACGTGAACTTGTCATAGGCTCGTCTGGGTCCCCCTCTCTCCAGAATCTCAGATGCACTGGAGAGGCAAGATTGCGCTCTATTGTATTTTTCTGGACTGCTTCTTTTAACTGGATGTCTCATTTAATGTTCCCGGGAAGCATCCGAATGTGCCTGAGAGAAAATGCCAGTTAGTGTAACAAGAGAAAAAAAAAAATCCATCAAAATATAATCATTTATTTGGAATATGCAGGGGTTTTTTTCGAGGGGGGCGGGGGGACAAAATAGCCTGTAGGTTGCCACTGTAAACAGTCTAAAATTCTAGGAATTTCAGTTTCGGACTTTTGGACACGTAAGCCTTTGGGTTTTTGTTGGAGGATTAAGAGGAAAGTTGGCCGTTCAACAATACGCGATTTAAGCTACTTAAGGGAAAAAAAAAAGCGCGTGATTTTCCTCAGGCAAAATCATTTTGTTGAGAGACTCCTTCCGTATGCTTTAAAGAAAATGCTCACCGTAATTGCATAAAAGGTATTCCATTTCGTGATTTATGCAAAGTTTTGGAGCTTTGGCACTTGGCCAGCCAGGACTAAAACGAAAGCCAGAGATGCAAATCTATGAAAGGCTCCAGAAACTTAAACTTGGGGAGAAAGGTCAAGAATGCCATTAGTTTCTCCTCTTGAGGAAGCTCTGATATACTGTGACCAGTCAAAATTCTGCCTTGTACATTATACTAAGTGCCTGTATCATCACCTCAGTGGTGTCGTTTGTGACGCACAGCTTGATCGAGACATCGTCTTTCACAGATTAAAGAGGTTTCTAGTAAAAGTGGATGGTGGCGGGTTGTCTCAGATCTGCATCACTTTAGACAAAACTCTTATTTCGTTGGGACATTCGGAACTTCTTGGAAATGTGAATCTGGCTGAATTTTTAATCTCTAAATGTCCGTCGATGAAAGTCGAAGCTGAGTTTTTTTTTTCTTCTGTCTAATTTTAAGAGAAAATTTTAATATAATTATTTATTGTTCTATTATAGTGGCTTATTTTAGGAAGGAAAAAAAAAGCTTACAAGTGACTCGTCTTAGTTTTCCCGAGTTTAACCGGAAAGTGGGAGATTGGCTTTTTGTCCTGTGTCAGCCAGAGTTTAAGCTGCTTCTCCCTTCGATGCACACAACCAATGTAGTCTGTGTCCCTCACTGCTTATTTTGAAGGTGGAGTTCCCTATTTTTATTTTTTTTTTTGAGTAACTTTAGTCCTGCTTCACCGAAGATAGCGTTAAGACTGAACTCTGAAATTTCGCACAAAATTTGAAAGGTTGTTTATCTTGTCATTGGCAATCTGCATGTTCATTGGCTTCTACTTGAAGGCTTGGTGTGGCCCAAATTAGTCACTCCCAACATTTTTAGCACCATTTTAAAATTCACACGATCTTGTAGAATTTTCACAAATAAAGGACGTTTCCTTTGCGTTGCTTCAAGCTGTGTTCATTGATTTTGGTGGAGTTTCCTTGGACGGTGAACGGGTTATGAGGTAAATGAACTGGTCCATGTGATCAGAGTGGCTCCAAGTCAGCCCCTCAGACAGTTGTATTTATTGAGCGCTTACTGTGTGCAGAGCACTGTGCTAAGCGCTTGGGAGAGTACAGTGCAACAGTAAACACATTTCCTGCCCACAATGAGCATATAGTCTAGAGGGGGAGACAGACATTAAGATAAATAAATTACAGATATGTACGGGGAAGTGCTTATCCACTTTTGCACTACTAAAAGGCCTCTCTGGATCAAGATTTAGAGAAGCAGCGAGGCTTGGTGGAAAAGAGCATGGGCTTTGGAGTCAGAGGTCATGGGTTCAAATCCCTTCTCCGCCAAAGCACTTACTACAGTGCCCTGCACACAGTAAGCGCTCAATAAATTCAATTGAATGAATGAATGAGTGAATGAACTCTGTTGTAGCGTACTCTCCCAAGCGCTTATTACAGCGCTCTACACACAGTAAGCGCTCGATAAATACAACTGAATGAATGAATGAACTCTGTTGTAGCGTACTCTCCCAAGCGCTTATTATAGTGCTCTACACACAGTAAGCCACAGGTAGCAATGATTGAGTGACCGATGGGTTAAATAGTTAATCAAAAGTGAACGTTTTCCAACTGCATGTGGCTTTTTTTTTCCCATTAGATTGCTCACAAGATACTTTTTCCAGGATACTTTTTCCTTTGGCTAAAATATAAATCAAAGGTAGATATCGTTCTTAGCGGACATGCCCTAAACATAACCTGACAGATTAAAATATCTGAGGAAAATATAACTAAAAATATATCTAAAATATTCTTCAAAATATTCAATTGTATTTATTGAGCACTTACTGTGTGCAGAGCACTGTACTAAGCGCTTGGGAAGTACAAGTCGGCAACATAGAGACGGTCCCTACCCAACAATGGGGTCACAGTCTAGAAGATAATAATAATGATGGCATTTGTTAAGAACTTACTATGTGCAAGGCACTGTTCTAAGCGCTGGGGGGGATACAAGTTGATCAGGTTGTCCCATGTGGGGCTCACAATATTAAACCCCATTATACAGATGAGGTAACTGAGGCCCAGAGAAGTGAAATGACTTGTCCAAAATCACACAGCTGACAAGTGGCGGAGCTGGGATTTGAACCCATGACCTCTGACTCCAAAGCCTGGGCTCTTTCCACTGAGCCACGCTGCTTCTCTGATCTCTGAGAGGAGGGAATATCTGAGAGGAAAGTTCTACACTTCATGATTGTGCAGATAATCCATGATGTATTTCTTTAAGGGTATTGGTTAAGTGCTTACTATGTGCCAAGCACTGGGGAACAAGCTACTCAAGTTGGACCCAGTCCATGTTCCACGTGGGGCTCTCAGCCTTAAATCCCCGCTTTACAGATGAGGTAACTGAGGCCCAGAGAAGTGAAGTGACTAGCCCACAGTCACCCAGAAGTCAAGCTTAGTACGGTGCTCTGCACACAGTAAGCGCTCAATAAATACGATTGAATGAATGAAAAGTGGCGGAGCCAGAATTAGAACCCTGCTCCTGACTCCCGGGTCTATCCACTAGGCCAGGCTGCTGCTGCTCCTAAGCATGTTGTATTTGGTGGAAAGTGGAAGTCACGGTAAGGAATCCGGAGAGGCGGGGCGGAATTCCGGGCGCTGCGATCCCAGAAGCCGTCTTGGACAATCGGGTGTTTCCCATATTTCTCTGCCAGTGTGCTTCGATGGTTTTGGGAAGAATGAGCGTTTTAGATGGTGATTTCGGATTCGGTCTCCGTCCCTCTGTGGCCCTTAGGTTGTCGGAACTTGTTCCCAGATCATCCATTCTGTTGGCGCTCGTTTGGGTCAGAATGGAATGATTGCTGGGAATGGGATGAAGAGGATGCATTCGGGCGATCTCCGCGTTCCGAGGATTTTAAAAAACTTTAGTTTATCTGAATGCACCCGGCTCCATCTGGAGATGTGTTGTTGAACAACTATAGAGCCATGAGTCAAGGCTTTGCGTCCAAATGCCGCAGGGAAGACAAGGCCCTCCTGTGAGCCTCCATTCCAAATCCATTAACTCATTGATTCAATCGTATTTATTGAGCGCTTACTGTGTGCAGAGCACTGGACTAAAACCAGGCTACAAGCCCAGCTTCTCTACTCTGGCCAGGGTCATCGGGTGGAGATAACCGAGTTGGGAGAGGCAGAAAGCCTTGGCAGACTTAGCAGCCCCTTCCACATCAGTAAGTTAATCGCATTTATTGAGTGCTTATAGTGTGCACTGTAGTAAGCGACACCATGGACACATCTCTCCCAGAACGCCCCGCTCTCCATCTGCAGTCGTTGTGGTAGTGGTTGCGGAGAGTTTTCTTGGTAAAAATCAGGAAGTGATGATGATGATGATAATGGCATTTATTAAGCGCTTACTATGTGCTTACAAAGCACCGTTCTAAGCGCTGGGGTGGTTACAAGGTGATCAGGTTGTCCCACGGGGGGCTCACACTTAACCCCCATTTTACAGAGGAGGTAACTGAGGCACAGAGAGGTCAAGTGACCCACCCGAAGTCACACAACTGATACGTTGCCAACTTGTACTTCCCAAACGCTTAGTACAGTGCTCTGCACACAGTAAGCGCTCAGTAAATATGATCGAATGAATGAGTGACAATGGGCAGAACTGAGATTTGAACCCATGACCTCTGACTCCAAAGCCCAGGCTCTTTTAAGATGTGAGTTCCATGTGTGTCCTGATTATCTTGTACCTACCCCAGCACTTTTAGTACAGTGCTTGGCACATAGCAATTAACAAATGCCACAGTTATTATTATTATTATTATTATTCACTTGTGTCTATTTTGCAGATTTACTTCTCAGTAAATAATGTTCCTCAATTTACAGACAACTTCTTCCCCAGTTACATTGAAGGCACTCTTGAAGGGCAAGGATTACATCTTTTGTATATATCCCCAGGGCAGTGTTTTCATTCATTCAATTGTATTTATTGAGCGCTTACTGTGTGCAGAGCACTGTACTAAGCGCTTTTGCACCATTGCCGCCTTCCACTCAGTAAACTCGAGCCTCCGCCCTCGACTCTCTCCCGTGCCGCTGCTGCCCAGCACAGGGGAGTTTTGACTTGTAGCAGATGACCTGCCACTCACCAGCCATTGCCCAAGTTAAGAATGGAATGGGTAATAATAAATAGTAAATAATAATGACATTTATTAAGCGCACTTACTATGTGCCAAGCACTGTTCTAAGCACTGGGGAGGTTACAAAGTGATCAGGTTGTCCCTCGTGGGGCTCACAGTCTTAATCCCCGTTTTACAGATGAGGGAACTGAGGCCCAGAGAAGTTAAGTTGGGGGAAGCAGCGTGGCTCACTGGAAAGAGCCCGGGCTTTGTATATATGTATATATGCTTGTACATATTTATTACTCTATTTATTTATTTATTTTACTTGTACATATCTATTCTATTTATTTTATTTTGTTAGTATGTTTGGTTTTGTTCTCTGTCTCCCCCTTTTAGACTGTGAGCCCACTGTTGGGTAGGGACTGTCTCTATATGTTGCCAACTTGTACTTCCCAAGCGCTTAATACAGTGCTCTGCACACAGTAAGCGCTCAATAAATATGATTGATGATGATTCCTCATCTGGAAAATGGGGATTCAGACTATGAGCCCTCCGTGGGACAACCTGATCACCTTGTAATAATAATAATAATAATAATAATAATGATAATAATAATGGTGGTATTTGTTAAGCGCTTACTATGTGCAAAGCACTGTTCTAAGCGCTAGGGGGGATACAAGGTAACCTCCCCAGCGCTTAGAACAGTGCTTTGCACATAGTAAGCGCTTAATACATGCCATTATTATTATTATTATTATTATTATTATTATTAAATGACTTGTCCAAAGTCACACAGCTGACAATTGGTGGGGCCAGGATTTGATCCCATGACCTCTGACTCCAAAGCCCGGGCTGTTTCCACTGAGCCACGCTGCTTCGACTCTCCCTCCCTGACTTGAGACTGGTAGAGTACTGGAAACTCTCCAGGTGTGACCCTGAGAGGGGAGTAAGCGCTTAGGAGAGTACAAAGTAACAATAAACAGACATTCCCTGCCCACAATGAGCTTATCGTCTAGAGGTGGTATTAGACATTAATATAAATACATAAATTGCAGGTAAGTATGTAAGTTCTGTGGGGCTGGGGGTGGGGGTGAATAAATGGAGCAAGGCAGGGTGATGCAGAAGGGAGTGTGAGAAGAGGAAAGGAGGGCCTAGTCAGGGAAGGCCTCTTGGAAGAGATGAGCCGCCAATAAGGCTTTGAAGCCGGGGAGAGTCATTGTCCGTGAGCTATCGTCATCATCATCATCATCAATCGTATTTATTGAGCGCTTACTGTGTGCAGAGCACTGTACTAAGCGCTTGGGAAGTACAAGTTGGCAACATAGACAGTCCCTACCCAACAGTGGGCTCACAGTCTAAATGGGGGAGACAGAGAACAAAACCAAACATACTAACAAAATGAATAGATATGTACAAGTAAAATAAATAGAGTAGCAAATATGTACAAACATATATACATATATACAGCTGCTGTGGGGAAGGGAAGGAGGTAAGATGGGGGGATGGAGAGGGGGGCGAGGGGGAGAGGAAGGAAGGGGCTCAGTCTGGGAAGGCCTCCTGGAGGAGGTGAGCTCTCAGCAGGGCCTTGAAGGGAAGAAGAGAGCTAGCTTGGCGGATGTGCGGAGGGAGGGCATTTCGGGCCAGGGGGAGGACGTGGGCCGGGGGTCGATGGCGGGACGGGTGAGAACGAGGTACGGTGAGGAGGTTAGTGGCAGAGGAGCCGAGGGTGCGGGCTGGGCTGGAGAAGGAGAGAAGGGAGGTGAGGTAGGAGGGGGCGAGGGGATGGATGGACAGCCTTGAAGCCCAGGGTGAGGAGTTTCTGCCTGATGCGCAGATTGATCGGTAGCCACTGGAGGTTTTTGAGGAGGGGAGTAATATGTCCAGAGCGTTTCTGGACAAAGATAATCCGGGCAGCAGCATGAAGTATGGATTGAAGTGGAGAGAGACACGAGGATGGGAGATCAGAGAGAAGGCTGATGCAGTAGTCCAGACGGGATAGGATGAGAGCTGAAAAGGGAGGGTGGTTCTGGCCACAGGTAGGACGTGGGCGAGAAGTGGACGGCGAGCAAGACGAGATGGGGGTACAGTGAGAAGGCTAGCATTACAGGAGCAAAGCGGGCAGGCTGCGTTGGTCCACATCATCCCAGCCGAGAAGCAGCGTGGCTCAGTGGAAAAAGCCCGGGCTTTGGAGTCAGAGGTCATGGGCTCAAATCCCGGCTCTACCAATTGTCAGCTGTGTGACTTCGAGCAAGTCACTTCACTTCTCTGGGCCTCAGTTACCTCATCTGGAAAATGGGGATGAAAACTGTGAGCCCCACATGGGACAACCTAATCACCTTGTATCCTCCCCAGCGCTTAGAACAGCGCTCTGCACATAGTAAGCGCTTAACAAATGCCGTCATTATTATTATTATTATCCCAATTCTGCGTCGTTTTTCTCCCGAAGCCCAGGCCAAAGTGGTGTCCCTATCGCGGGGCCGCTTCTGGACCGGGACATACCTTTAGTACAGTGCTAAGCGCTTAGGACAGTGCTCTGCACACAGTAAGCGCTCAATAAATACGATTGATTGATTGATTGATTGATGTGTAAATCCAAAGGAAAGCACAGCCACAGTTCAGTTGTTCACGATCCAAGCCACATTTCTGAGGCCTGTCTTAATAATAATAATAATAATGGCATTTTTAAGTGCTTACTATGTGCACAGCACTGTTTTAAGCACTGGGGAGGTTACAAGGTGATCAGGTTGTCCCACGGGGGGGCTCACAGTCTTCATCCCCATTTTTACAGATGAGGGAACTGAGGCACAGAGAAGTTAAGTGACTTGTCCAAAGTCACACAGCCGACAATTAGCGGGGCCAGGATTGGAACCCATGACTTCTGACTCCAAAGCCCGGGCTCTTTCCTATGGTTCTGATGCGTTCTTATAATACGCTTCCAAGTGTTCATGAGCAGAAAAAGGGGAGACGTATTAGTGAATCGGTTCATTTTCCTAGTCGGGATGCTTTAAGATGAAGGCACTGATTCCCTTTCACTAACCGGTTGCCATTTTGACCTTCGGCATTTGATTAATAGCTTGTTCCGTTCAGCCAGTACCACCCGGGAGTTTGG
This sequence comes from Tachyglossus aculeatus, assembly GCF_015852505.1. NCBI lineage: Eukaryota > Metazoa > Chordata > Mammalia > Monotremata > Tachyglossidae > Tachyglossus > Tachyglossus aculeatus. The sequence goes on along the minus strand of NC_052101.1, from coordinate 7,912,205 downwards.
AAAGTTTTCTAACGGTACTTTCACGTTTTCTCCCAAGCTAATGGCTGAGTAATGGGAAACAGCCAGCAGAACAATTGCAAGAATTTGGAAGAACCGCCCTCTCGAATGTGGTAGGTTTCTGGCTGGGTTTTTGCCGTCGCATATGAGTTGTTTCACCCCTGTGTATCCTCCACGTTTAGAGTGACCTGGGTGCTGCGGTTACTCCCTTAGGAGGAATGCCTGTGGTCTGGGGGGATAATAATAATAATAATAATAATAATAATAATGGCATTTGTTAAGCGCTTACTATGTGCAGAGCACTGTTCTAAGCACTGGGGGGGATACAAGGTGATCAAGTTGCCCAACGTGGGGCTCACAATCTTAATCCCCAGTTTGCAGATGAGGTAACTGAGGTTCAGTGAAGTGACTTGCCCAAGGCCACACAGCAGACATGTGAATGAGTTGGGATTCGAACCCGTGACCTCTGACTCCAAAGCCCGTGCTCTTTCCACTGAGCCACGCTGCTTCCCAATAATGATAATAATGATAATAATAATAATGATAATAATAATAATAATAATAATAATAATAATAATGGCATTTGTTAAGCGCTTACTATGTGCAGAGCACTGTTCTAAGCACTGGGGGGGATACAAGGTGATCAAGTTGCCCAACGTGGGGCTCACAATCTTAATCCCCAGTTTGCAGATGAGGTAACTGAGGTTCAGAGAAGTGAAGTGACTTGCCCAAGGCCACACAGCAGACATGTGAATGAGTTGGGATTCGAACCCGTGACCTCTGACTCCAAAGCCCGTGCTCTTTCCACTGAGCCACGCTGCTTCCCAATAATGATAATAATGATAATAATAATAATAATAATAATAATAATAATAATATTTCACCCCCGTGTATCCTCCATGTTTAGAGTGACCTGGGTGCTGAGGTTACTCCCTTATGAGGAATGCCTGTGGTCTAGGGCGGATAATAATAGTAATAATAATAATAATGATGGCATTTGTTAAGCGCTTACTATGTGCAGAGCACTGTTCTAAGCGCTGGGGGGGATACAAGGTGATCAAGTTGCCCTACGTGGGGCTCACAATCTTAATCCCCATTTTGCAGCTGAGGTAACTGAGGCTCAAAGAAGTGAAGTGAGTTGCCCAAGGCCACACGGCAGACATATGGATGAGTCGGGATTCGAACCCGTGACCTCTGACTCCAAAGCCCGTGCTCTTTCCACTGAGCCACGCTGCTTCCCAATAATAATAATAATAATAATAATAATAATAATAATAATAATAATAATAATAATAATTAATAATAATAATATTTCACCCCTGTGTATCCTCCACGTTTAGAATGACCTGGGTGCTGAGGTTACTCACTTATGAGGAATGCCTGTGGTCTAGGGGGAATAACTAATAATAATAATAATAATAATAATAATAATAATAATGACGGTATTTCTTAAGCGCTTAAGCGCTTACTATGTACAGCCCACAGTTCATTTGTTCACGATCCAAGCGGCATTTCTGGAGCCTGTCAATAATAATAATAATGATGGCATTTATTAAGCGCTTACTATGTGCAAAGCACTGTTCTAAGCGCTGGGGAGGTTACAAGGTGATCAGGTTGTCCCACGGTGGGCTCGCAGTCTTAATCCCCATTTTACAGATGAGGGAACGGGGCACAGAGAAGTGAAGTGCCTTGCCCAAAGTCAGGGGGAGCCGGGATTTGAACCCATGACCTCTGGCTCCAAAGCCCGTGCTCTTTCCACTGAGCCACGCTGCTTCTCCGGACATCTGCACACAGTAAGTGCTCAATAAATACGAATGAATGAGTTAATCGGTCTGGAAATCAGACCTTGGGCAAGTCACTTCTTTGTGCCTCAGTAACCTCACCTGTAAAATGCTTTGGCATTAATGGAAAGACCCCGGGCTTGGGAGTCAGAAGTCGTGGGTTCTAATACCGCTTCTGCCGCTTGTCAGCTGTGTGACTTTGGGCAAGTCACTTAGCTCCTCTGTGCCTCAGTTACTTCATCTGTAAAATGGGGATGAAGACTGTGAGCCCCACGTGGGACAACGTGATTACCTTGTATCCTCCCAGTGCTTTGCACATAGTAAGCACTTAACAAATGCCATTATTATTATTATTATTATTATTATTATTATTATTATTATTGTTATTGTTATTATGCTGCCCGGGAAAATTAAGACTTGGAAACAGGAAAACTGTGGAAATAGGGAAGCAGCATGGCCTAATGGAAAAGGCACCATTCTGAGAGCCAGAAGACCTGATGAGTCCTTTAGCTACCCTAGTGCCTGGCGCAGATGTGCTTAACAAATAATAGTAATTAATAATTATGGTATTTGTTAAGCGTTTACTAAGTGCCAGGCACTAAGTGCTGGGGGAGATACAAGATAGTCGGGTTGGACACAGTCCCTGTCCATAATAGAGTTTACAGTCTTAATCCCCTTTTTTACAGATGAGGGAACCGAAGCCCCGAGAAGTTAAGTGACTTGCCCAGGGTCACACAGCAGACAAGCGGCAGACAACCCATGACCTTCTTCTGACGCCCAGGCCTGTTCTCTATCCACTAGGCCATGCTGCTTCTCTTAACTGGTAATAATAATAATAATAATAATAATGGCATTTATTAAGCGCTTACTATGTGCAAAGCACTGTTCTAAGCGCTGGGGAGGTTACAAGGTGACCACTCTTAACTGTTTTTAGATAAGGCCTTACACATTTGGGGTTAATTAAATCACCTCGCTTGATCTCAGTATCGTGAAGGTTTAGGAGAGGTAGGGTGATCAAAACCCAAAAACCCAATCTTCAGGTGATATAAGGCGTAACAGATCAAAGAAAGGACGACGATTTGCTTTGGAAAGTTGATCAGGGAGTGTGGTATTGTACTCTCAGAGGCACATAGCACAGTGCCCTGCACAAAGTAAGCATAAACTATAAGCTCGTTGTGGGCAGGGAATGTGTCTGTTTATTGTTATAGTGTACTCTCCTGCTTATGAGAAGCAGTGTGGCTTAGTGGCAAGAGCCCGAGCTTGGCAGCCAGAGGATGTGGGTTCTAATCCCGGCTCCACCACTTGTCAGCTGTGTGACCTTGGGCAAGTCGCTTCACTTCTCTGGGCCTTAGTTACCCAGAAAATGGGGGTTGGGACTGTGAACCTGATTACCTCGTATCTACCCAAGCGCTTGGAACAGTGCTCGGCACACAGTAAGCGCTCAATAAATACGATTGAATGAATGAGCTTAGTACAGTGCTGTGCACACAGTAAGTGCTCAATAAATACGATGGAATGAATGAATGAACAAATGCCATAATTATTATTAGTAGTAGTACAGTGCTTTGCACACAGTAAGCACTCAATAAGGAGGATTGAATGAATGGGCTTAGTCAGGGAAGGCGTCTAGACCGTGAGCCCATTGTTGGGTACGGATTGTCTCTGTTGCTGAATTGTACTTTCCAAGTGCTTAGTACAGTGCTCTGCACAGAGTGAGCGCTCAATAAATACGATTGAATGAATGAATTCAATAAATATTGACTGCTGAGGGAACAAAAATAAGTTGGGAAAATTGAGCTTCTCTGGCACTGCCGACCTTGCAAACTAATATCTTGATTCTTGGTTCGGTCGTAGGGTCAATTTTCCCAGTGCGGTGTTTGTCTTCTCTATTGGAAAAAGTCATTCAATTGTATTTATTGAGTGCTTACTATGTGCAGAGCTCCGTAGTAAGCGCTTGGGAGTGTAGAATATGTGTTCCCTGCCCACGAGTTTACAGTCTAGAATGGGAGTCAGATCACCAGTGGTTTTTATTTGGGGCTTACCATGTGCAGAGCACTGTATTAAGCACTTGAGAGCAGTGTACTGAGCGCTTGGAACCTCAATGATGAGTAAAATATCTTCATACTTGAAGCAGGGATGAGATTTCTGAAACAAGGGAAAGGTAAGGCCAACCCGAAGGATTTTTTTTTTTTAAATCATTTTTCTCCCACTTAGTTGCAAACCATTGTCGTTCTTTTCTTGTAGAAGTGGCCCTTCTCGGCAGCTTAAATGTTTTCGCATTTATCATGTTGCCTGGGAAAATTAAGACTCAAAATCGGGAAAAGTGTGGAAATAGGGAAGCTGCATGGCCTAAGTGGATAAGCACCATCCTGGGAGTCAGAGGATTTGGGTTTTCTCTAATCCCAGCCCTGCCACTTGCCTGCTGTGGGATCTTGGGCGAGTCACTTAACCTCCCTGGGCCTCAGTTTCCTCAACTGCAAAATGGGGATTCAATACCTGTTCTCCCTCCTCCTTAGACTGCGAACCCACCGTGGGACAGGGAGTGTATCCAGCTGATTAATTTGTATCTACCCCAGTGCTTAGAACCGTGCTTGACACGTAGTAAGTGCTAAACAAATGGCATTAAAAAAAAATCCCTCATTGTCTCCAGCGTGCCTGGAAAAAGGCAGCCTCACTCATTTTCAATGGAAAATCATGGTTAACGTTGTAAAAAAACCCAAAAACTAAACTTCACCTTCGTATTTTCCTTTACAAATGCTGCCATAACTACCTAACCCTTTTCCCCACACTTCTCTCTCCTCAAGTTCCCCTGGAACTTATTTTTGTTTTAATGATCGTGTGAGATGGTTGACTTATTTATGTCCAGCCGTTTTTCGGGTTTATGTGCATTTCTCCTGACCCATTTAAAAACCTTCCGTGTCATGAGATTTTATTGTAATCCTTAAAGTTAATGAAGCCACATATAAGGAAGCTTAATGCCAAGGAACTTTCATTTCTTTCCGACTTTTCACATTTTTAGCCATTCTATAATCTTGAATATTTATAGCTTTTCCTGCACAATAGTGCCATTAGCTCAGTTTTGGAGAAGATGGTGTAGCATGGCTTAGTGGAAAAAGCTCGGCCTTGTGAGTCAGAGGTCGTGGGTTCTAATCCCAGCTCCGCCATTTGTTTGCTGTGTGACCTTGGGCAAGCCACTTCACTTCTCCAGGCCTCAGTTACCTCATCTGTAAAATGGGGATTAAGAATGTGAGCCCCACATGGGACAACCTGATTAATTTATTTACCCTAGCACGTAGTAAGCGCTTAGCAAATATCATAATTATTATTATTATTAGAAGGCAGAGGACCTAGTTCTAAGACCAATTTCTGCCATTTGGCTGCTGTGTGACCTTGGATATAATAATAATAATAATAATAATAATGGCATTTATTAAGCGCTTACTATGTGCAAAGCACTGTTGAAAGCACTGGGGAGGTTACAAGGTGATCAGGTTGTCCCACGAGGGGCTCACAGTCTTAATCCCCATTTTACAGATGAGGTGATAAGTCCCTTAACTTCTGTGTGCCTCAGTTTCCTCATCTGTAAGGTGTGGATTCCACACCTGCTCTACCTAGACTGGCGAGTCCCATGTGGGACCTGATGATCTTGTACTTACACTGGCACTTAATACAGTGCTTGGCACATAGTAAGCGCTTAACAAATATCACTGTCATCATTGCTGTTATTACTACCATTATTTTCACCATCACCACATAACGGTGAAGCAGCGTGGCTCAGTAGGAAAGAGCCCGGGCTTTGGAGTCAGAGGTCATGGGTTCAAATCCCGGCTCCGCCAATTGTCAGCTGTGTGACTTTGGGCAAGTCACTTAACTTCTCTGTGCCTCAGTTTCCTCCTCTGGAAAATGGGGATTAAATCTGTGAGCCCCACGAGGGACAGCCTGATCACCTTGTAACCTCCCCAGCACTTAGAACTCTGCTTTGCACATAGTAAGCGCTTAATAAATGCCATTAAAAAAAAACGGTCAAGTGGCAGAGGCAGGATTAGAACCCAGGTCTCCTGAGGCCAGGCAGCTTCTCAAGCTCCTTGCTTTTATCTGGCCATTGGCAGAGCTTTGCCTTGTCCTGGCTTAGGTCCGATATTCGTCTGGTCGGTCGTCGTCTTCTGACAGCTCTCGCTGACTCTATTATTTGCAGAATATATTACTAGGCGGATAAGGCATAGCTTTAGGTCAATGAGACGGAGTTTGGTCTCCAAAATCCTCCAGTATTTACTATCTCAGTGGGTGCTCACAATCAAATAAGAGAGTCTAAAGCCCTTTGGGAAAACATGCACCACCATCATCATAATTGGGTTATTTATTGCTTACTTTGGGTCAAATACTGTGCCAAGCGCTAGGCTGGATAATCCCTGTCCCGCAAAAGATTTACAGTCTAAACTAAAACAGATTGGAAAAATAACGAACCTGCTTTCTATTACCCTCAGGAAGTTTCCTTAGACCGTGAGAGGAAAGACTTTTAATCCGACTGTTTAATCAATAAATTTCCCACCTGGCACAGAAAGATTAAATCCGCAGTTTGAGCAAACCTACCTCAGGACACCTTCTCTGTCAAGAGAGTATCAGAATTGTATAACGTTTTCCTCAGTGTCCGAAAGATGACAAGTTATGGACATCGAGATGACTGCAGTTGTCACCTTGCTTTACCTCCAATTCATAAAAAAAAGGATGTGGGAAGTTTTTCTTCAGGACTTACATTTTTAGAGTGTGCAGTTAAGTGAAACTTTTTCCTCCCAAATGTCCTCTGATCTCTGCACTACTTCCCAGTGTGTGATAGTGATTTTTTTTTTTTTTTCCCAGGGTTAAGGTCAGTTTACTCCTGGAACTTGTTTACTTTTTTAAAAACTTTTCGACAATGGCTTGGCACTATGTGATGGGATAAAGATAAGAAAACAAATCTGTTTATTTCCCAGAAGGAAGCAAACCCATTTTTGATCGTATGATTTATTCATTTTCCCGAAGAGGAAATTCCAGTAGGAAAAGCAACAACTGTGGAAGTTAAATTAAAAAATTCATTGACTTTCTCAAATCTTTTTAAACAGCCCTAAACAAGAAATGGATTGAAGTAAATTTGAAAAGGTTCTTTTTCATTTATTGCATAAAATATTTCGACAGGGCAGTTCTTGAGGTGATTCCCACCAACCTCGTCTATAACTGGAGCTGTCGGTCCATTGGGTTCTTGCAGGGCTATGCAGCTGACAGGAATTGGTTAATTCATTCATTCATTCATTCAATCGTATTTATTGAGCGCTTACTGTGAGTAGAGCACTGTGCCAAGTGCTTGGGAAAGAACAATATGACAATAAACAGTGGCAATCCCTGCCCACAATGAGCTCACGGCCTAGAGGGGAGGAATGGCTAGTGGGTAGAGCCCGGGCCTGGGACTGAGAGAGATTTCAATTCTAATCCCCGCTCTGCCACTTGTCTGCTGTGCGACCTTGGGCAAGTCACTTCATTTCTCTGGGCCTCAGTGATCTCGTCTGTAAAATGGGGATTGAGACTGTGAGCCCCATGTGGGACAGGGACTGCGTCCAACCGGATTAGCTTGTATCTACCCCAATGCTCAGTACAGTGCCTGGCACGAAATAAGTATGTAACAAATACCATTGATCAATCAATCAATCGTATTTATTGAGCGCTTACTGCGTACAGAGCACTGTACTAAGCGCTTGGGAAGTCCAAGTTGGCAACATAGAGAGACGGTCCCTACCCAACAGTGGGCTCACAGTCTAGAAGGGGGAGACAGAGAACAAAACAAAACATATTAACAAAATAAAATAGAATAGATAATGGACAAGTAAAATAAATAAATAAATAGAGTAATAAATACGTACAAACATATATACATATATACAGGTGCTGTGGGGAAGGGGAGGAGGTAAGGAGGTAAGGTAAGTGCTATTAAAAAAGAATAGCACCTCACTTCCCTGGCCCGGGGGAGACCAGTTGGACTCCACTGTCTCATGGGGAAGGGGTCTGGACCCTGATAATAATAATAATAATAATAATAATAATAATAATAATGGCATTTATTAAGCACTTACTATGTGCAAAGCACTGTTCTAAGCACTGGGGAGGTTACAAGGTGATCAGGTTGTCCCACGGGGGGCTCACGGTCTTCATCCCCATTTTACAGATGAGGTAACTGAGGCAAAGAGAAGTGAAGTGACTTGCCCAAAGTCACACAGCTGACAATTGGTGGAGCCGGGATTTGAACCCATGACCTCTGACTCCAAAGCCCGGGCTCTTTCCACTGAGCCACGCTGCCTGATGACCCATCCATTCTTGGAGCCCTGGGAGACTTGGTCCGATTCAAGGTTCCAGAAGTTTTGGTATCTCTCCTTGTCTTTCTGGACACCAGAAATAGAAAATACGAGATCATCAATCGTATTTATTGAGCGCTTACTGTGTGCAGAGCACTGTACTAAGCGTGTACGAGATGTGACTGCTCCTTCCGTCCTGGGCATTTGAAAAAGGATCCGGAGGTTATATTGCACTTGTCAAAGGGCTTAGTAATTATAATAATAATTATGGTATTTGTAAAGTGCTTACTATGTGCTAAGCGCTGGGGTGGATGTAAGCAAATGGGGTTGGACACAGCCCCGTCCCACATGGGGATCCCAGTCTCAATCCCCATTTTACAGATGAAGTCACCGAGGCACAGAGAACTGAAGTGACCTGCCCAAGGTCACACAACAGACAAGTGGCAGAGCTGGGATTAGAACACAGGTCCTTCTGTGATTAGACTTCCAGGCCCGTGGACTAGCCGCTACACCAGGCTGATTCTCTGCACAGTATCAATCAATCAATCAATCAATCAATTGTATTTATTGAGTGCTTACTCTGTGCAGAGCACTGTACTAAGCGCTTGGGAAGTACAAGTTGGCAACATATAGAGACAGTTCCTACCCAACAGTGGGCTCACAGTCTAGAGAAGCCGCGTGGCTCAGTGGAAAAAGCCTGGGCTTTGGAGCCAGAGGTCATGGGTTCAAATCCTGGCTCCGCCAACTGCCAGCTGTGTGACTTTGGGCAAGTCACTTAACTTCTCTGGGCCTCGGTTCCCTCATCTGTAAAATGGGGATTAAATGGGGATTAAAACTGTGAGCCCCCCCATGGGACAACCTGATCACCTTGTAACCTCCCCAGCGCTTAGAACAGTGCTTTGCACATAGTAAGCGCTTAACAAATATCATCATTATTATTATTATTAAAAGGGGGAGACAGAGAACAAAACCACACATACTAAAAAAATAAAATAAATAGAATAGATATGTACAGGTTAAATAAATAGAGTAATAAATATGTACAAACATATATACATCATCATCATCAATTGTATTTATTGAGCGCTTACTATGTGCAGAGCACTGTACTAAGCGCTTGGGAAGTACAAATTGGCAACATATAGAGACAGTCCCTACCTAACAGTGGGCTCACAGTCTAAAAAGTGGGCTCACAGTCTGCTATGGGGAAGGGAAGGAGGTAAGATGGGCGGATGGAGAGGGGGACGAGGGGGAGGGGAACACAGTATGTTCTGCCCAGGGTGCTCTGGACCCATTAAAGCGCTCAATAAATAAGATTGAACCAGAGCCGTGAACCCCCTCACCCGGAGGAACAGAACAATTGGGTGTCCCCGGGGCTTGGGGCTCTGCAGTTTGGCCAGGATTTACCTCAGGCCCACAGCTGGACAGTTTCCCCAGGTGTCGGCTAGAACCGGGCCATCCCCAGAGCCCAAGGAACAAAATCGGGAGCGGGCGGCTTTTTCCATCTTTGCTGTTTCTTCCTTTCCAGGCAGCTTTAAGAGCCTCAGCTGAATTGTGTCTCTAAAGTTCTGGCTTTGAGGTTTGGCTCCTTCCCAAAGACTCTTGTAAGGGCTCCCGCTCTCTCATCCGTTCTTTTGACCCCCTCCAGTATTCCAGAGCCCTCTGACATCCCGTTCGGTCTGCTTGCCCAAGCTGCCTTTTCCCGACACAAATTGTCGCTTTCGACCGTATCCGCTCCATCATCATCATCAATCGTATTTATTGAGCGCTTACTGTGTGCAGAGCACTGTACTAAGCGCTTGGGAAGTACAAATTGGCAACATATAGAGACAGTCCCTACCCAACAGTGGGCTCACAGTCTAAAAGGGGGAGACGGAGGACAAAACCAAACATACTAACAAAATAAAATAAATAGAATAGATATGTACAAGTAAAATAAATAAATAAGTAGGGTAATAAATATGTACAAACGTATATACATATATACAGGGGCTGTGGGGAAGGGAAGGAGGTAAGATGGGGGGGATGGAGAGGGGAGCAGAACTCCCTTGGTCCCCTGTCCCTCAGCGGGCCTCCTATCGAAGCCTGGGCTCTTTCCACTGAGCCACGCTGCTTTTCTAATAGCATTTAAAGAATAGCATTGAGAAGCAGCGGAGCTCTGTGGAAAGAGCCCGGGCTTGGGAGTCAGAGGTCATGGGTTCTAATCCCGGCTCTGCCACGTGTCAGCTGTGTGACTTTGGACAAGTCACTTCACTTCCCTGAGCCTGTTACCTCATCTGTAAAATGGAGATGAAGACTGTGAGCCCCACATGGGACAACCTGATCACCTTGTAACCTCCCCAGCGCTTAGAACAGTCTTTTGCACATAGTAAGCGCTTAATAAATGCCATCATCAATATTATTATTATTATTTAAGGTCGAGAAATAGCGTGGCTTAGTGGATAAGGCATGGGCCTGGGAACCAGAACGACCCGGGTTCTAATCCCGACTCTGCCACTTGTCTGCTGTGTGACCTCGGGTAAGTCATTTCACTGCTCTGTGCCTCAGTTTCCTCATCTGGAAAATGGGGATTAAGACTGTGAGCCCCATGTGGGACAACCTGATCACCTTGTATCTCCCCAGAGCTTAGAACAGTGCCAGGCACATTATATGTGCTTAACAAATAGCACAATCATTACTATTGTTATTAAACTGAGGGCAGCCACCGGTGCCCGGGTTGATGTGGATGGCACCCGGCCGTAGACATTCTTCCCGCACTGTCAGTCCTTCAGGTTGGGGGAATGCGAAGCTCACGCGTTGTTCTAAACTCCTACTCCATCCTTGTATGTGCCCAAATCCGGGGTAATCGGCCACGTTAGCCAGCTGATCTCAGGATTCCGGCTCTTCCCCACTGACGATACGGGACTTAATTGCAGATCTGGGACTTGGAACCCAGACTTTCTGATTTTTAGAGCCAAGGTCTCCCCGCTGAAGTGGAGTCGACCCTCCGCGACCCCAAATCGTACTGTGGTTTCAGACCCAAACAGAGCAGAGCAGATCTGGTCTATGTATGTATATATGCTCATATATACATCTCCATCCCCTCCATCTTACCTCCTTCCCTTCCCCACAGCACCTGTATATATGTATATATGTTTGTACATATTTTTAACTCTATTTATTTTATTTGTACATATCTATTCTATTTATTTTATTTTGTTAGTATGTTTGGTTTTGTTCTCTGTCTCCCCCTTTTAGACTGTGAGCCCACTGTCGGATAGGGACTGTCTCTATTTGTTGCCAATTTGTACTTCCCAAGCGCTTAGTACAGTGCTCTGCACATAGTAAGCGCTCAATAAATACGATTGATGATGATATGTTTGTCCGTATTTATTACTCTATTTTATTTGCACATATTTATTTCATTTATTTTATTTTGTTAATATGTTTGGTTTTGTTCTCTCTCTCCCCCTTCTAGACTGTGAGCCCACTGTTGGGTAGGGACCGTCTCTATATGTTGCTAACTTGTACTTCCCAAGCGCTTAGTACGGTGCTCTGCACACAGTAAGCGCTCAATAAATACGATTGCATGAATGAATGGTCTTTGCAGCACAGCAGACTCGGTCAGTCAGTTGGATTTATTGAGCGCTTACTGTGTGCAGAGCACTATACTAAGCGCTTGGGAGAGTTCAATATGACAATAGTACCAGACACATTCCTTGCCCACAAGGAGCTTACAATCTGGATGTGCTTTGTTTTTGTGTTTTATGGTATTCATTAAGTGCTTCTGTGCCAGATCCATAGATCTTCCAAAGCAATGTGACATACCTACAGGCCAGGATAGGCCAATGCTCGTTAAGTATTCCAACATTATCATCTGGAAGATTTTTCTTCAGGGAAATTCATCTCTTCATTCAACAGATGAATTGCTGCTGCCAAGATATCACTCTTCATTAGGAGTCAACGCTCAGGTCAGAGAAACATTTTTACTAAGTATGTACTGCATAAGAGCAATCGCCTCTGATGTGAACTGTTTTTGTATTTTTTCAAAGTTACGGCAAGCCTATCTATTTTTGGCAAAGCCACCGTAGCCAAAGACTCTAAAAAGGAAAGAAAAAAAGAAAAAAAAACCCCAAAGAACTGTGAACTCACCACTGCCTTACATGACTCATTCTTGAAGTGCTATCTAAAGAGTTTTGATATTGACATCTACGAGTTATCTATTTTTATTTTGAAGATGAATTTCATTATCAACTGTTTTAGGATTTTCTTGGAAAATGTGGAACATTTCAAGAATTGTTTAGGATAGGAAAAATGATGACGCCATGACATGTTTAAGAGTAGTTTAACAGATTCTGGGCACTTGAGCCTGTTTGGCTTAAAAAAAAATCTGATGCTGGAAAGTAGTTTCTCTTTTTTTTTTTAGCCCGTACACACATCTTTCTCTATGGAAACCTCTCCCCAAATCCACCCCCTCCACCTGAGCATCTGACTGCATTCCTTCACACCTTACCAAAACACTTGCCCCCTCCCTGGTTTCTCTCCCTAACCTTCATCTTCAACTGTTCGCTTTCCAGTGGCTTTTTTCGCACTGCTTTCGAACATGCTCATATCTCCCTTATCCTAAAAAAAAACCCTCCCTTGACCCCCCAAGGCTCCCTCCAGTTAATGCCCCATCTCCTCCTACCATTCGTTTCCAAATTCCTTGAAAATGTTGTCCAAACCCGCTGTCTCAAATTCCTCTTCCCTAATTCTTTCTTTGACCCCCTCCAATCTGGCTTCTGTCCCCTTCACTCCACAGAAACCATCACTGGTGATAATCTTCTTGCCAGATCCAACAGCCTCTACTTCATCCTAATCCTCCTCCTCGTCCTCTCAGCTGCCTTTGACTCTTTCGACTATCCCCTTGTGAAATCATTATCCAATCACTATCCCCTGACACTGTCGTTTCCTGGTTCTCCTCCTATCTCTCTGGCCTTTCCTTATACTCCTTCATGGGCTCCTCTGCCTCCCACCTCCTAAATAACTGTGTCCGGGGGGGAATCTCTCAAGGTTCAGTTCTGAGTACCTTTCTGTTCTCCATCTACACCCCCTCCCCTGGAGAATTAATTCACTCCCGTGGCTTCAACTACCTCCTCTGTGCGGATGATTTCCAGATCTCTCTCCCTCTCTGCAGTTTTGCATCTCTTCCTGCCTTCAAGACATCTCGACTTGGATGTCTTGCCGTCGCCTCAAACTTGAACATGTTAAACACAACTCTTTCCCTTCTTACCAAGCCGTGCCCTCCCCTGGACTTTCTCATCACTGTAGACAGCACCACCCTCCTTCCTACCTCACAAACAGGGCCAAGGGGCCTGCTGGGAGAAGGGAACCGGCTGCTCCTCTGATTCATGATCTCAGCCCTTCTTATTCCCTTTGCCCAGTTCTTTCTTCCCTCCAGACTGGAAGCTCACTTTGGGCAGGGAACCTCTTTGCCAGCTCTGTTCTATTGTATTCCCCCAGGAGCTTAGTACTGTGCTTGGAACACAGTAAGAACTCAAATAACATTCACTGATTGGTTAATAGTAATAATAATAATGGCATTTGTTAAGCACTTACCATATGCCAGGCACTGTACTAACCACTGGGGTCGATACAATAATAATTACGGTATTTGTTAAATGCTTACTATTTTCCAGGCACTGTTCTAAAATGCTGGCAAATCAGGTTGATGGTGGGACCGCCTGTGGGCTGGGGATGATGTCTAACTTCCTACCTCTTCCACTGTTTAGCACAATGCTTAGTGCACAGAGGTGTTTCAATGCCAGAACTCAATGATGTAAACCACACTCCATAGAGAAACCATAATTTATTACATCATCTACAAAATCGGCTTCTAAATTAGCCCGGTGGAATAGAAACATTGTTTCTTTTGGTGACATATATTGGTCCACACATTCGTCCTTAGGGAACGGCTAAGAAATGTATATGGTTTGTTCATGTTTCCCCTTCCTGCACACCCCTGAAGAATCCCTACACAAATTCACAGCCTCGTGGGCCTTAGCAAACACATTACAAAGATCAGCTCCAAAGTCAGCGGGGAGAAGTTAACCAATACGGACAAATGAACTCAAAGAGACAGATAGGGGCTATGATGTTTGCTCCCATCAGCATCACCTTCCACAAGGCCTGCTCTGATGGAAAGGACGGCTGCAGTTAATAATCAAGTGTATTCTGAGCACGTACTAGGCGTTCGGGAGAGCATGCTAACGGCGGAGGACAAAATTGCTGCCTGCAAGGTGCTTACATTCTAACAGGAAATACAGACGCGAAGCAATTTACAGGAAGAGGAGACTGGAGTGTAGAGTAAGTTAAAAAAAAGCACGTGCTTATAGAGAATGTAAACCGTATGTACAGAAGTATTCTGGCTAGCTGGGAGGGCAGAGGACGTGGTCTTGTCTTGTCTTATGCTGTTGAATCGTTTCCAATCCATAGCGACTCCTTGGACACCTCTCTCCCAGAACGCCCCACCTCCCTCCGCAATCGTTCTGGGAGTGGATCCACAGAGTTTTCCCGATAAAAATCCGGAAGGGGTTTACCATCGCCGCCTTCCACGCGGTCAACTTGAGTCTCCTCCCTTGACTCTCCCGTGCCGCTGCTGCCCAGCACAGGTGAGTTTTGACTTGTAGCCGATGGCCTTCCACTCGCTAGCCATTGCCCGAGCTAGGAATGGAATGGGTAGGCCCCTGCTTGACTCTCCCTCACGTCGCCGAGACTGGTAGAGGACTGGAAACTTTTCAGGTGAGATCCTGAGGGGGATAAAGGCTGTGGAGAGGCAGAAAAACTGGGGAATGTCGCTTGGAAGAGCTGTGGTTTCAGAAGGGGGAAGGTGCGGTCTTGCCGCTCCGAAGAGGGAGGGTGGGATTGAGATGTGTGACAGAGGCACTGAGCGTAAATTCGTCTGAGAGGAATGCAGAGTGTGAGTTGAGGCCCTAATGGGAGAAGATGGAGGATGTGTCAAAAGGGACACTGACAGAACTGATGCCATGTCTTACGGATGACGGTTAGGAATTTCTGCTTGATGCAGAGAGGAACGCGGAATGCTGCTGTACAAAAGTGATCCAAGTAGCACGGTGAAGTACGGACTCAGGAAGGGAGAGAGGCTGGAGGTGGAGTGACCAGAGAGGAGGATGGTTCCGTTTCTGAGCACCTGAACCCGGGGAGGTCGCTGATACGATAGAAAGGAAGGGGGAAATCCGGGAAATGGTATGGAGGAAGGACCGACAGAGATTCAGCAACAGATTGAAGGTGAGAGTTCAAAGAGAGGAGTCGGAGAAAATATCGCTGTCCCAGGTCTTGGCCGTGGTGACCAACTGGGATGGGAAGGGAGATGGAGCAGAGGTTTGGGGAGGGAAGATGAGTTTGGTTTTTAGACATTTGAGCTTAAGGTGTCCTAGAGCAATAGAATACATTTTAAGAAAAATAAATATTTGGCATAACACACACATATATATATATATATACACACAAAATACAAGGTCAGTTTTTGTTTTCCCTTCTCAACAGTTACAGTCCACTAAGAAAAAGCATAACTTACTATTTACAAGCATGCTCTGGGGTCAATAGTGTCGACTCAGCAATAGCCCAAGTTGAAGGGCACAATTATCGTCACAAGCTCAGAAAACACTGGATTTTTTAAGAAATAAGAAATTCATTGTTTGGGTCATCTCCACCCGAGCCAACCACCCGCCCTCCCTCTATTAAAAGGCAAAAAAATGTTCAATATGAAACCAGTCTTTTTTTTTTCCCCTATATTTTCAGCAAATACATTTCTGCAGGAATGTTCTCGCCCTCCCGTCACGACATTCCTTTCCCCGCCGACATTCGCCTCCAGATACTGCCCAACGAGCAAACAGCGCAGTCTCTTTTCCAAGACGACTAAACGGAGTCCCCGGGGTGGTTAAAATCGGAAGAGATCGATGAAGTGCTGAGGAGACACCGGTGTGAAACAGCTGTCTGGATCGCTGGCCGTGCATGGGTGTCCAGAGTCCTGCAGGGGAAAGAACAGATGTGTACAGTCCGATGCCAACATTTGGAGGACACACGGTTAGTTCTGGTTACAGACCCTAAAATGACTTAATGGTACCCTTCACATATGGGGCAAGTCTAAGGCAGGAGGAGCAGTGTGGCCTAGTGGCATTTATTTATTTCTATTAATGTCTGTCTCTCCCTCTAGACTGTAAACTCATTGTGGGCAGGGAATGCGCCTGTCTATTGTTGTACTCTCCCAAGTGCTCAGCAGTGCTCTGCACATAGCAAGCGCTCAATCAATATAACTGTTTGACTGATTGATATCAGAGCCCACTGTTGGGTAGGGACTGTCTCTATATGTTGCCAATTTGTACTTCCCAAGCGCTTAGTACAGTGCTCTGCACATAGTAAGCGCTCAATACGATTGATGATGATGATGATGATAAAAATAATAGTATTTGTTAAGCGCTATGTGGCATGCACTGTTTTAAGCTCTAGGGAAGATACAAGTTATCAGTTTGTGCCACATGTGCTTAATCCCCATTTTACAGACGAGGGAACAGACACAGAGAAGTGAAGCGACTTGCCCAAAGTCACACAGTTGACAAGCGGCGGAGCAGGGACTAGAACTCACAACCTCTTACTCCCAAGCCCGTGCTCTTTCCACTAAGCCACGCTGCTTCTCATAATAATGGTACTTTTTAAGCGCTTACTATGTGCCAAGCATTGTACTAAACGCTGGGGTGGGTACGAGCAAATCGGGTTGGGTACAGTCACTGGCCCAGGTGGGGCTCACAGTCTCCATCCCCATTTTCCAAATGAGGTAACTGAGGCCCAGAGAAGTGAGGTGACTTGCCTAAGGTCACACAGCAAACAAGTGGCAGAACTGGGATTAGAACCCACAACCTTTTGACTCCCAGGCTGGGGCTGCATCTGGTAGCAGAGGACCTAAATTTCTAATCTCAGCTCTGTTACCCCTGGGCTGTTTGACCTTGGGTAAGTCACTTCACTTTGCATCTCAATTCCCTTCTCTTTAATATGGAGATTTCATCAGACTCCCTCCCATTAACACTGGGACAGGGATGATGTCCATCCCGATTAGCTTGTCTCTACCACAGCGCCTAGTACAGTACAAGCAACATAATAATGACAATAATAACAACAACCATAACCATAATTCATGGGTGAGGAATTCCTTCAGGAAAACTAAAGAGCGGGAGAGTTAGAAATACATCCCTGTAAAACAGCAGCCTGGGCCCCTGGGTAATACTACTACTACTAATAATAATGATAATAATAATAATAGTACTTGTTAAGCACTTACTATGGGCCAAGCACAGTTCTAAGTGCTGGGGGAGATACAAGTTAATCAGGTTGGATAGAGTCTCTGTCCTACATGGAACTCACACTCTCAATCCCATTTTACAGATGAAGTAACTAAGGCCCAGAGAAGTGACGTGAATAGCCTAAAGTCACACTGCAGACATGTGGCGAACTGGGATTACAAACCAGGTCTTTCTAATAACCGGCCTTTACTTCCCGATAGTCCAAGGCGGGATTCTGGTAAGAGACACTCATTTAGATGATGGAGCAATTGTGTAGAGGGTGTATCTGAAACCTCCCCCCACCTCGCGACCTACCTCTCCTCAGTTTCCAAACACTAAGCCACTGGAATCTGTTGTATGCTCTGACCATTCCCCACATTTTTCCTCCTCCTCCTCCTCCTCCGTTTCACTATTTCCTTTGTGCTAGTCAGCAGCCCAGCATTGTTTGCTTCGGATAACACGGTGGTACCCCTGGGTAACAATGGTTTCCAAAGATGTCTGCCCTGACAACCCGTTATCGGGACTTCATCCGTACGGCAAACCTGAATGGGTGCCCTCTGGCTTCCTGGCACCATCAGGGGTGATTAGGCCGTGATGGAATTGGATCTCCCAAAAGGCACCTCTAAATGCATCCCGTCTACACTGGTGTTTTTTTCAAGGGGCAGACTGGATGGGACGGGAGCCAACCAGGGCCTTCTGACCAGAGCAGATGGCGGAAGCAGGGACCGAAGGGCTCAGCTGTGCTCATCCCTTCCTGAGACCAAAATCCTGGGGGGAATTCTCAGGGTTGAGTTTCACAAGAAGTAAGAGTTGAAAATTCTTAGAGAAACAGAAGAGCACAGAGACACAAGAAGAGACAGGGCCCCAACTCCATGGAAAACCACGTTTTCACTGCCTTGAACATTTTTGGTTATTAACTGTCACTGTGGGGCAATGCTGACAGTTCCATTTGTTGAGTCCATGGCCATCTTCAATAAGGAATTGAGAGTGAAATTCAACTAGCAAAAATCTTGGATTCATTTGATTCCCAGAGCTTATTAATACTTGGCATTTGTGTCAATATCCATTCTACACGTGACTATTTCACACATTCAACTTATAGAGAAGACCCTCCCCCCAATACAAAATCAATGGTCTTTTGTAAAATCCTCATTTTAAGGTGATGAATTAGAGATATTACAGGAATACCCTGCCCTGATGTTTTCTCTGGATAAACCAAACCACTTGTTAAACAATTTGGCGGAGGGATAAAACTTTTTTGGGGGGCGGGGGGCAGGGAGGGTTATGTTTGATTTGATTTGAGTAGCTGATATGAGGTATTTGAATTGAAGTTAACATATAACTATAATTTTCTAAAGAGTTCGTGAAACAATAACTGGGAATCTCAAAATCTCCACCAATGGCGAAGTCTGAAAGAACCATGCGAAACAAGGTACTTGTTATCTCACTGAAAATGTTCATAAAAACCAAATATCTTATCCTACGATTCTCACCAACTTGAAGTCCAGTCTCTAAGACCTGTCATTTCGGATAACTGGCTGCCTCATCTCAGTGCACAGGAAACATAATTTTAGTTATGCTCTTTCCAGTGCTTAGAACAGTACTCTGCACGTAGTAAGCACTCCATAAACGTGATTGATTTCATCTCTTTATCTTAATACTTGATCGTACTTGGCATTCATCCCTACGGATGAAGTGCGTGTTGTAAAATGTGACAGAGATGCGAGGGTCGATGGAACTGAACAGCTCACTGCCAGACCTGCCTGCCAGACCTTAATTTACCCCAGACATAATCTCCATTTTAGTTGATTAGAGCGGAGCAGAACAGAACAGATCTACTGTAAACGGAAAAGGATGAAAGTACCTTGAACAACAAAGCAAGGTGGTAGTCCTTTGAGATCATGAAGAGAGAATCAGGAAGGGACGTGCAGTAAAGCAAAAAAGGAAAGGTTAAGAATTGGAAAGGGTAGGATGGTATTGCATTTTCAGGCTTAATTCACGCTTCGTTGTTTACCAGAAGAATGTGTGTTCTCCCTACAGCCTTTCATTTAGTATTTTTTTTAAAAAACCAAACAGCTACCCTCCCCTTACTCTCCCATCAAACACTTCAGGCCCCAAGAGTGAAAATGGTGACTTTTTTTTTCCAGACACAATGTACACACAAGCCCCAAAACACTACAGAACATC
Organism: Tachyglossus aculeatus; assembly: GCF_015852505.1. Lineage (NCBI taxonomy): Eukaryota > Metazoa > Chordata > Mammalia > Monotremata > Tachyglossidae > Tachyglossus > Tachyglossus aculeatus. The sequence goes on along the minus strand of NC_052101.1, from coordinate 7,892,606 downwards.
TCAATGACCCACGTTGCTTTTGGAACGTGTAGTGGATGATGAAAAACACATTAACTTCAGTGCTTAGCTCTAGAGGTACGGATTATCAAAGTCACAGGGAGCTAGAAAGCAGAAAAAAATTATTCTCTCCCCCCTAAAAAAGTTAATAGTGGCAGAATTTCCATTCCACTGAGTACCTATGTGAGAACTGTGCCAACAAAAATTAGCATGCTTTTAGAAACGAATAAAATGCTACTGAGGTTTCTCCTTATATTAATAGCAGGGCAACCAGCCTTTAGCTTCCTAGATAATTTTCTTCATCTGTTTATTCCCCTTTCACCCAGGAAAGGATTGTGTCTTCCCTATCCATATCTCGCACAATGTTATGCTAATAGGGTGATTTTTATACACATTTTATTCACTCGAGTCAGAAGCCTAGTAACATAACGCCTCATAAAAGTGCAAAATTACAGCAGGCAATCTTCCACACCAAAAATGCCCTCAGAGAACCTGACTCCGAATGTACTGTTCCAGGGCGCTGCTTTTAGGACAATCCTTTCCTCGTATTTTTATCAGCCAAAATTTTTTAAAAGAAAAAAATAAATATTTGAACTTGTTCTTTCTCTGAAGTGTTTGAAAGTGGCTGGTAACAAGTACTGCCTTAGACAATCAATCAGTCAATTATATTTGTGTGCTTACTGCATGCAAAGCACTGTACTAAGCACTTGGGAGAGTACGATATAGCAATAAACAGACACATTCCCTGCCCATAATGAGCTTACAGTCTAGAGGGGGAGACAAACATTAATATGAATAAATAAGACAGAAAACTACCAGCAAGCAAAACAGGCTCTTCAAAAATTCCTTGACTATGACTACATTTCCTGATTTGTTTTTATTGTCCATTCATTCATTCATTCAATCATATTCATTGAGCACTTACTGTGTGCCAAGCACTGTATTAAGTGCTTGGGAGAGTACGGTATCACAACTGTTAGTAGTGAACTATAGATCATCTATATGATACACATGCAGACACACACTCACACTCTATCTCTCTTTCTCTCTGTGCAGGGAATGTGTCTATGAGCTCTGTTGTACTTGCCCAAACGCTTAGTACAGTGTTCTGCACCCAGTCAATACTCGATAAATACGACTGATTATTAAAACATTCTGTACAGATTACATTCTTTGCGTCCTATATTCCTGAGCTAGAAAATGAGATCCACCTTTCCATTCCTACTGCTGGCTTTCCTCCAATTGGTGCTCAGAATTTATAGCAAGTATAAATGATACCTGTATATATGTTTGTACATATTTATTACTCTATTTATTTATTTTACTTGTACATATCTATTCTATTTATTTTATTTTGTCTCCCCCTTTTAGACTCTCTGTCTCCCCCTTTTAGACTGTGAGCCCACTATTGGGTAGGGACTGTCTCTATATGTTGCCAACTTGTACTTCCCAAGCGCTTAGTACAGTGCTCTGCACACAGTAAGTGCTCAATAAATACGATTGATGATGATGATGATACCAAATTTTGATTATTAAGGACACGAGGTTCAATTTCAAATTCTATCACTGCAGTTTCAGGTGGGAGTCCTGGATTCGCGCACCTTACCTTCCAAAAGAGGATGCTGCAGTGTCTGCAGAAATGTAAAGTATCGCCATACTGCTCTTTGATGGGGTAGCATTTCTGAAGAGCAAAATACATCAGCTTCCATTCGATGTGCCCCTTTTCGGAGAGGATCAAGTGCCTACAGAACTGGAGACGAAAATGTTGCTTTATGATCAACCAACGTGAGTAAAACGGATGCCCTCCCAAATCCACGGAAATCCACATAAAAGAAGCAGCAAGGCCTAGCGGATAGAGCACACGCCTAGGAGTCAGAAGGACCTGGGTTCTAGTCCCGGCTCCTCCACCTGTCTGCTGGGTGGCCTTGGGCAAGTCACTTCACTTCACTGTGCCTCCGTTACCTCATCTGTAAAATGGGGATTGAGACTGTGAGCCCCACGAGGGACAGGGACTGCATCCAACCCCATTTGCTTGTATCCACCCCAGCACATAGTAAGCGTTAAAAAAATACCATGATTATTATTATCACCATGGGAAAATGGGGGTGCTGCACCTCAACTGCACTTGACATGATGGTTGGCATTTTTTCTCCAGATCAATTTTAAACATCCGCATTTTTGCCCTTAATTAAGGCCTCTAAGCGAAATGGAGCCATTTGTGAAGAGGACAGGGAAAATTCACTTGGAGAACCAACTGATGATATACTGACTGGAATTTATATTTGTGTAACAACAACATTAAGAAGCCAAACGTCTTTACACACTACATGGTCCTTTTTCATTCCCATTTGTTACATTTAAAATCACCTTCTCTGGACCATTAGGACCCTTCTGAAATGTCATTCAGGGCCTACCAGATGTATCCCACAAGTGTTTGGTCTCACTAACCACAGGGATGTCAGAAACCTTTGCTTCTCAGGGCAAAATATACTCCCCCCCGCCCCGCCACCACACCTTTTTAAAAAATGGTAACAGTAATAATAATGATGGTATTTGTTAAGCACTTACTATGTGCAAAGCACTGTTCTAAGGGCTGGGGAGGTTAAAAGGTGATCAGGTTGTTGGGGGGGGGGTTAATCCCCATTTTACAGATGAGGTAACACGCACAGAGAAGTGACATGCCCAAAGTCACACAGCTGATAGTTGGTGGAGCCAGGATTTGAACCCATGACCTCTGACTCCAACGCCCGGGCTCTTTCCACTGAGCCACGCTGCTTCTCTATTTGTTAAGCGCTTACTGTGTGTTTAACACTATTCGAAGCGCTGGGGTAGGGTCATCCTAATTAAGTCCGACACAGTCCCTGTCCTAGGGATCCCCATTTTACAGCTGAGGAAACTAATCAATCAATCAATCGTATTTATTGAGCGCTTACTGTGTGCAGAGCACTGTACTAAGCGCTTGGGAAGTACAAGTTGGCAACATATAGAGACAGTCCCTACCCAACAGTGGGCCCAGAGAAGCTACATGACTAGCTCAAGGTCACACAGCAAGCAAGTGGCAGAGCCGTAATTAGAACTCAAGTCCTTCAGACGCTCAGGCCTGTGCTCTCGCCAACAAGGCCACGCTGCTTCTAAGGGAAGTCTCTTCGGAAGCAAAGAAAGAATACAATCGTACCACGCCCTCCCTCTCCCTCCGCCCCTCACACCCCCATACCTGTTTATCAGCAAAATGATATTGACAAAGCTTCTTCCACAACTGCCTGTCTTCACTGAGCATATACAACGTCGGAGTAACTTGACCCAAAGTGACAATGTCCCAGCCATCAGAAAACCGATAGAATATATTGTTTAGCATGTGCAGGGGGAGATCACTAAGGGTAAGGCCGTTGTTGACATGCTGAATAACAAAAACAATAAATAAATAAATAAATAAATAAATAAATAAATAAATAAATAATTAAAAAAAAGGTTTGGACGATTTTTAATTGAGAGACTCTGAAAGGTTGCTTTGCACGCATCCACACCTGAAACTGGTATTTTTGGAATAGCTTCAGATGGGGGGGAAAAAAAACCAATTAGAGAATTATATTCCAATATTCATTCAGTTGTATTTATTGAGTGCTTACTGTGTGCAGAGCACTGTAATGTACACAGGATCCCTGAAACCGTCTGGGAAGTTGCCCCAGTGGTGTTCTTCTAGACTCTGAGCCCGTTGTGGGCAGGGATTATCTCTACTTGTTGCTGAATTGTACTTCCCAAGAGCTTAGTACTGTGCTCTGCACACAGTAAGAGCTCAATAAATACGACTGACTGACTGAACGAATGAATGCACTGCAGACAGGGCAAGTGGTATTCATTCATCAATCAATCAATCATATTTATTGAGCACTTACCGTGTGTGAAACACTGTACTAAGTGCTTAGGAGAGGACAATATAACCATTCATTCATTCAATCACTCATATTTATTGAGCACTTACTGTGTGCAGAGCACTGTACTAAGCACTTGAAACAGACCATAAACAGACATATTTCCTGCTTACAAGCTGAGGCAGGAACAGCAGATATCTCACCCCCCATTTAGAGATGGAGAAACTGAGGCAGAGAGGAAAAGGAACAGTACAGTAGAGTGTTTGGCACGGAGTAGGCACTTAAATATTTTCATTATCATCGTTGTCATCATCATCCAAAGTCAAAAAGCAGAACGCGGCAGAGCTGGGACTAAAACCTGGCTCTCCTGGCTCTTGGCTCCATGTTCCTTCCACTATTTAGCTTCTATTTACAAATATGATAATAATAACCACCACCACTGCCACCCATCAAGACAGCTTTTTTTACCACAGGTGAAAGATGCCCTTTGTTAGGAAAGGGGGCGAGGAAAAAGTCAGGAGTAGAAACTTGAGTCACATTCTTTGACGATACAATCAATCAATCAATCATATTTAGGGAATGCTTACTGTATGCAGAGCACTGTACTAAAGGCTTGGGAGAGTCCAATAGAACGATACAACAGACACTGTCCCTGCCCATGACGAGTTTACAGTCCAGAGGGGATAGTCCAATTTAATTTCAGGGGATGCTCACCTCGTTGTGGGTGGGGAATGTGTCGGTGACCTGTTGTACTCTCCCAAGTGATTAGTACAGTGTTCTGCACACAGTAAAAGTGCAATAAATACCACTGACTGACTTGAGCCCATTGGGCAGGGATTGTCTCAATTTGTTGCCAAACTGTACTTTCCAAGCACCTAGTACAGTGCTCTGCACACAGTAAGCGCTCAATAAATACGACTGAATGAATGAATGAGTGATTCCAGACAACCTACAGCTGAAGCTCTTGGCCATCACTGGGTCACTCACCGACTGCTGCTACTACTTTAAAAGGTATGACAGACCCTAATTAGCATTATTATTATTATAAGGCACCTACTGACCGATGGACCAGCTGCCTAAGGACTCTCATTTATTAGATAATTTTGTCTCGGAGACATTTGGCTTGTACATATCTATTCTATTTATTTTATTTTGTTAGTATGTTTGGTTTTGTTCTCTGTCTCCCCCTTTTAGACTGTGAGCCCACTGTTGGGTAGGGACTGTCTCTATATATTGCCAACTTGTACTTCCCAAGCGCTCAGTACAGTGCTCTGCACACAGTAAGCGCTCAATAAATATGATTGATTGATTGATTGAGTATTCTAGGAACCCGCCACTCGCAGCAGAAAAGGCACTTCTACTCTGGGTTCAACGACCGATTCACGGAAGGGCAACATCCTGCGAGTGAGACCGTGCCCGCTGGTGGTTTCTGAATGTGGGGGCAGAGGGAACAAAACCACTCAGTTCTCCGAGGAGTTCAGGGAAGGCATCTGCCAGATGTCTTCCCTCCTACTTCCTCCCCACTGAGAGAAGTGGGGAACCAGGAGAACACAAAGATAACTCCTGGAGAGGGCAATCAGATTGGCAGTGGGTGGCCCTGGCATCCGGGAATGAAAAGAACTAATATCACTGCGGACCAAGAAAAGACGCACGTGGAAGGAGCTGGACTGATGGATCTTGCAAGGCGGAATTGGGGGCAGGGGGATGGGGAGGCGAGTGGGCCCATCAAAACCTGCCATTTTGAAGAAAAATATTTAATGTATGGGTCTCAAAGGGTCTGCTTATTGCCGCTGGGCGGATTATCCATTCATTTAATCCCACCTCTCTACATAAACCCCCTTAAGAGATTCTCTCTATTTTTTGTAAAAGTGAAGCAAGTCTTTTTCATTTTGTTTACAAGTTCTTCCCCTATACGCACACATATCCTATATATAAATATATCTCCTAATATACATATTGGTGACTCTAGTTATGTTGGATTGAGTTCAAGAAAATGCCCGCTCCACACACGGACGCACCTTGTTCATCTGAAGATTTTTTAGCTGTTGCTGCCAATTAAGAATGGTTTCTAAACGACAAATCCAAATATTGATGTTCCCCACCAAGACTGATTTTCCTACTCCTCTAATGAGAATACAGAGCGTAGAGCTCAGATCTTGGAGAAGATCCTTGATGAGACGAGGATTTTGATGGTCCTCCAGGACTGAAAAAAAAACAGAAGCAACATTAATGCTTGCAATTTAAAAATCTACAATTCTCTAATATATTCAATTCACAGTATATGAACAGAAGGATCACTTTTCAAATCACTTCCAATTGAAAGACACTAAAAAAACAAATACTTTTTGCAGATTGGTCAGAAAGCATATGATTTTCAGATGTGTTAAATGTCTATCTCCTAAAGTGCCAGTAACTACCCCATATACATATATATGGCATTTGTTAAGCGCTTATTATGTGTCAAGCACTGTTCTAAGCACAGGGGTAGACACAAGTTTTATCCAGTTGGATATAGTCCCCAGCCCGCATGGGGCTCACAGTCTGAGTAGGAGGAAGTAGGATTTAATTGCTATTTTACAGTTGAGGAAACTGAGGCACAAAGAAGTTAACTGACTTGCTCAGGATTAGAATCCAGGTCCTCTGACTCCCAAACCCATGCTCTTTCCGTGAGCACAAGCGCGCTCTGTCTCTCTCTCATAGGATATACATATATAAGTAAACATAAACAGTATTTCCAAGGTCAAGTACATATATGCACACCAAAATTTACAAGAGATTTGTGAGTACACATTCCTACACAATTTTGCAAACAATAGCTTGGCAGTAGCTAGTGACATCAATGAAAAGCCCGCCTACAAACAAATTAATCATCCCATTTCTTACATCAACAGAAATCCCTTTATGCTTAGGAAGCAAATGGAAAATGCCACCAAACGACCACAACGTAGAAAAAGCACTCTCTTTCTACAGTTGTTTCCTTACCCTTTCGGACAATTTTATCCAAAATGTGGAAGTAGTTTTTTTGGGCCGCGCCACTCAATGAAGTTAACTGGGATTTAGCAATTAGCTGCAGCAGCTTTAAAGAGAAAGGGAAAAAAAAATAAACAAGTTTGGGATGATATTTAAAAAAAACGATAAAGAAGAAAACATTCCACAGGATGGGTCACTCAAACTCAAAATCTTAGCTGGTTATGTGCTCGGTTTAATTCTCACTGGAACAACTTATCAGATGTAGGACTTTAAAACTTTGTGTGAATAGTAGCCTCAGAGAGATAAGGCCAACTGGATATCAGTTTTATATATACATATACCTGTATATGTTTGTACATATTTATTACTCTATTAATTTATTTATTTTACTTGTACATATCTATTCTATTTATTTTATTTTGTTAATATGTTTGGTTTTGTTCTTTGTCTCCCCCTTCTAGACTGTGAGCCCACTGTTGGGTAGGGACTATCTCTATACGTTGCCAACATGTACTTCCCAAGCGCTTAGTACAGTGCTCTGCACACAGTAAGTGCTCAATAAATACGATTGATTGACTGATTGATTGATCAAGGGGAAAATCAGGCCAAAGTATCCCTCAGCTCTCTGCTCCGAGGTCAGAGCTGACAACCAGGACCCTTCCCACCTTTACTAGGTTCCAAAAATGCAGAAATATGGACTGTAATCTCCGTGTGACAATAATAATAATGCTATTTGTTAAGCACTGACTATGTGCCAAGCACTGTCCTAACAACTGGGGTAGATCCAAGGTAAATCAGGTTGTCCCACGGGGGGCTCACAGACTTAATCCCCATTTTGCAGAGGAGGTAACTGAGGCACAGAAATGTTAAGTGACTTGCCAACTTTGCTGTATCGTACTGTCCCAAGCACTCAGTACAATGCTCTGCACATAGTTAAGCACTCAACAAATACCACTGATGATGATAAACTCTGATATTCTTTCCCACCCGCCCTGGCTGCCACCAAATAGCACCGGGGCTCATTTGGGCCAAACGTTAACTAACGCAAAATTAATTAGAAAAAAAAATAAAAATCGGGTGATGGACTTTTTTTTTAATGGTGCAGATTGTAGGCACAGATTTGTAAGGCTGTGGACTCAGAAATAACAGTCTTCTAGACTGTGAGCCTGTTGTTGGGTAGGGACCACCTCTATATGTTGCCAACTTGTACTTCCCAAGTGCTTAGTACAGAGCACACAGTAAGAGCTCAATAAATACGACTGAATGAATGAATGAATGAACAGGATGCCTTCAGATGAAAAATTAATATTCCGTTGAAAGTCTGACTATACTTTCTTCTCTGAATGAATTAACGGACCCAATCTTCTATAAGCAAACAATTAAGCCATGTATATCACTCGGTGTGATGGGGGAAAAAAAAGTGGGGGGGAGCCCCTCTTTTCTTCAGCTCCCCATCCCTTCCACATCACCTCAATTTGCTCCCTTTGCTCTTCCCCTGTCCAGCCCCACAGCACTTAAGTCTGTATGTATAAATCTATAATTGCATTCATTTATATTGATTCCTTTTTACTTGTTTTGAAGTCTGTCTTCCTCCTTCTAGACTGTAAACCCTTTGTAGTTAGGGATTATCTCTCTTTATTGCTGAATTGTACTTTCCAAGCACTTAAGAGAGTGCTCTGCACACAGTGAGCGCTTAATAAATAGGACTGACTGAACAAATAGCTATTGATGGTAAATGAGGATTCATTTTACTTTGTTCATAAGCTTACCACAATTAGATGGCAACATATTTTTTTCTATCTTAAAAATCCTAGCAGCTTGCCCTTTGAAAAGCAAGAATGTTCTTGATGGTGAAGATTATCTTTAGTCTGAACAAGAAAGTCATTGCAGGGATGACCGGACTATTCTTTCAAATTAGAGGTTACATTAATTTCTGTGGGTGAGTAATTTAATCCCTTGAGGCTTATTAAATTCCCTCAGAATGCTGAGCACAGTCCAATTCATAAAGACACAATCACTTCAAACACAATGCTTATGTCCTGAAAGGGATGAGACAGAGGTGGGGGAATGGATTTTACTTCCTCTGGCTAAATGCACCCTGAACTGAGGAAAAAAAATAGAATAAATGAAGGCACTAGTTCAGAAATTTAAGGATGGAGGATTTAAGAACCCTCAAAAGACAGTCCTTTGTGATTCAAAGGTCTCTAGTCTAGCTCTCCACCATCAGAAAAGCCATGGTTTGGTGGGTAAACATGGGCCCTACTGCCATTGTGCAAGAAAGCAACATTGCTAATTTTTATGGCCACCATTAAATTATAAAAAGATCTAAGGGCTGACTATAATCACAACGGAAGAAACCACTGAAAAATGAGCAATGAAACGATTGATCCTTAAGAAATGATTCATTTAGAAATATAGAGTGGAGGCTCTTTATCTCAACTAGAAATCAATTTTCATAGGGTTTGTTTCAAAAGGCATTTTTTCAGCAGTGCATAATAGGTGGAATCAGGGTCTTTTGCTGATCTGGCAGTGTTGCCCTTGCCTGAGAACCACGAAAAAGATCAATGGCAAGAGATAGGGCCGCTTCTTTCTACAACTGTTGTCTAGTCTAATGTGCTTAGCAGTCAGACTTATCTAATACATGAGTACACACACAAAGTCTGTTTGAAAGATTTGAAGACTTAAGCTTTTTGCTCTGCCAATACTGGATAACTGCACAGTGACTGATGTTCGTTTTTTGGAGTGACGGATACTTGCTCACTTCAAAGACCTGATTTTCAAAAAAAAAAGTGGCCCTTCATATCTGCTGGGTAAACATCTAAAGTCCCAAAATTAATATAGGCAAACTTCTCAAAGCACTCTCCTGTGTATCCATACAGAGCTCAGCAAATGTTGGCTTAGTTGACCAAACAAAAACAGCATTATCAAATGGTCTTTTAGGCTTATCTCTGTTGGTTTGATTGACAATCTTATTTCCATAGCTTCTCTGTCTCCCACTGTCCTGTTTGCTAATTACATCAGGGATCACCCTCCCTTCAGTCTTCCTTTTTTTACTGATCTTATTTGAAATTGAGACACCACTGATCTCTCGCTGTTACTCAGTAGGCCTTGCATTTGTTCATTCATTCATTCATTCAATCGTATTTATTGAGCAGTTACTGTGTGCAGAGCACTGTACTTGCTCATTCATTCATGCATTCAATCGTATTTATTGAGCAGTTACTGTGTGCAGAGCACTGTACTAGGTGCTTGGGAAGTACAAGTCGGCAACATATAGAGACGGTCCCTACTCAACAGCGGGATCACAGTCTAGAAGGGGGAGATGGACAACAAAACAAAACATATTAACAAAATAAAATAAAATAGTAAATATGTATAAGTAAAATAAATAGAGTAATAAATCTGTACAAACATATACACAGGTGCTGTGGGGAGGGGAAGGAGGTATGGTGGGGGGGATGGGGAGAGGGAGAAGGGGGCTCAGTGTGGGAAGGCCTCCTGGAGGAGGTGAGCTCTCAGTAGGGCTGTGAAGGGAGGAAGAGAGCTAGCTTGGCGGATGGGCAGAGGGAGGGCATTCCAGGCCCGGGGGATGATGTGGGCCGGGGGTCGATGGCGGGACAGGCGAGAAAGAGGCCCGGTGAGGAGGTTAGCGGCGGCAGAGGAGCGGAGGGTGCGGGCTGGGCTGGAGAAGGAGAGAAGGGAGGTGAGGTAGGAGGGGGCAAGGGGATGGACGGCCTTGAAGCCGAGAGTGAGGAGTTTTTGCCTGATGCGTAGGTTGATTGGTAGCCACTGGAGATTTTTGAGCAGGGAAGTGACATGCCCAGAGTGTTTCTGCACAAAGATGGTCAGGGCAGCAGCGTGAAGTATGGATTGAAGTGGGGAGAGACACGAGGATGGGAGATCAGAGAGAAGGCTGATGCAGTAGTCCAGTCAGGATAGGATGAGAGATTGAACCGGCAGGGTAGCGGTTTGGATGGAGAGGAAAGGGTGGATCTTGGCGATGTCGCGGAGGCGAGACCGGCAGGTTTTGGTGACGGATTGGATGTGTGGGGTGAACGAGAGAGCGGAGTCGAGGATGACACCAAAGTTGCGGGCTTGTGAGACGGGAAGGATGGTAGTGCCGTCAACAGTGATGGGAAAGTCAGGGAGAGGGCAGGGTTTTGGAGGGGAGATAAGGAGTTCAGTCTTGGACATACTGAGTTTTAGACTCCCGATTAGAGCAATAGACTGAAATATACCTATTTACTATTCTATTTATTTTGTTAATGATCTGCATCTAGCTTTATTTATTCTGATGACACCTGTCCACTTGTTTTGTTTTGTTGTCTGTCTCCCCCTTCTAGCCTGTGAGCCCGTTGTTGGGTACGGACCGTCTCTATATGTTGCTAACTTGTACTTCCCAAGCGCTTAGTACAGTGTTCTGCATGCAGTAAGTGCTCAATAAATACAACTGAATGAGTGAATGAATGAATATACCTATTGTTCTTGGATGAGGCTATTTAGTATTACCGAGATACAGAAAATAAGATTTTGTGCTTTCTTTCGAATTGATTTTAATCACATCGAAACCTTTACTATTTGACAGCTTTTTTGATACGACCAGAGGGGGGGCGGGAATTCGAAACTCAGCCACATTGATTTTTGATATTAAAAACCTTACTTTCACCACGTAGTTGAACCGCCGGATATCCTGAATGGCACTTGAAAAGTCTAAGCGATTGAAGGCTTCTCCCAAGGTACAATAACCATGCCTCTTTAAAAACAAAAAAATAAGCCGTTAAAGTACATTAGATACTCACTGTGGACGTATGAAAAACATAAAGGCCCATTTTACTAGTAAAGAGAAATGTCATAGTAGACAGGGGTTTTTTTAGAGGTTTTGGGACATTACGCTAATTTGAATAGCATAAAATAGTGCCTTTGAGCTAAACCCCACATTTTCATCCACGAATCTATACATACATTGTAAGCTTCATGTGGGTAGGGATTCCATCTACCGAATCTGTTGTACCTTCCCCAAGTGTTTAGTACAGTGCTCTGCACATAGTAAGTGCTCAATAAATACCACTGGCTGATCGATATGTGGTTTGCAAAAATAAGCAGGCTCCTTAGGGCAGGGTTTGTGTCTATGAGTTGTACTGTACTCTCCCAAGAGCTTAGTGTGGCACTCCACAAACAGTAAGTGCTCAATAAAATTGTGGTATCTATTAAGCGTTATGTGTCAAGCACGTACTAAGCGCTGGGCTGGATACAAGCAGAGCAGTTCCTGTCCCATGTGGGGTTCACAGGCTCAATCCCCATTTTACAGCTGAGGTAACCGAGGCCCAGAGAACTGAAGTGACTTATCCAAGGTCACACAGCAGATCTGTGGCAGAGCCAAGATTAGAAGCCATGATCTTCTGACTCCCAAGCCTGCGCTCTATCCACTACACTATGCTGCTTCTCTTAACACTGATTAATAAATACTATTAATAATAATAATAATGATGGTATTTGTTAAGCGCTTACTATGTACCAAGCACTATTCTAAGCACTGGCATAGATACAAGGTTATCAGGTTGTCCCACGTGGGGCTCACAGTCTTCATCCCCATTGTACAGATGAGGTAACCGAGGCCCAGAGAACTGAAGTGACTTATCCAAGGTCACACAGCAGATCTGTGGCAGAGCCAAGATTAGAAGCCATGATCTTCTGACTCCCAAGCCTGCGCTCTATCCACTACACTATGCTGCTTCTCTTAACACTGATTAATAAATACTATTAATAATAATAATAATGATGGTATTTGTTAAGCGCTTACTATGTACCAAGCACTATTCTAAGCACTGGGATAGATACAAGGTTATCAGGCTGTCTCACGTGGGGCTCACAATCTTCATCCCCATTTTACAGGTGAGGTAACTGAGGCACCGAGAAGTGAAATGACTTGTCCGAAGTCACACAGCCGACAAGTGGCGGAGCCGGCATTAGAACTCACGACCTCTGATTCCCAAGCCTGGGCTCTTTCCAATCAATCAATCAATCAATCGTATTTATTGAGCGCTTACTGTGTGCAAAGCACTGTACTAAGCGCTTGGGAAGTACAAGTTGGCAACATATAGAGACAGTCCCTACCCAACAGTGGGCTCACAGTCTAAAATGTGCTCAGTACAGTGCTTTGCACACAGTAAGCAATCAGTAAATACAATTGAATGAATGAGTGAATGAATGAATGAGTGAATGAGTGAATGAATGGAGCCATGCTCCACTAAGCCACGCTGCTTCTCTACCACTACAGTAAGTGCTCACTAAATACCACTTGGTTGGTTGATATCAAAATAAAAATGGCATCCTGAGGCTAGAATAAGGGAAACCTACACTGAAAAATACATTCCAGATGTCTCTATCTGGGCTTTCAAGGAATCCCTGAAATCAACCCAGCCTGAGGAGTTGAAGCATGCCTCCCTCAAGGGAGAAAGCTGGCCATAGCCTAGAACAAACAGTGCTTTGCACATAGTAAGCGCTTAATAAATGCCATCATTATTATTAACAGAATGGAAGCCCCTGGAAGGGCAGAGTGACATGGAGCAGACATGCTTGAGGAGTTAAGCAGCAGCAGTAGCAGGGGCCACGACACAGGAAAGATTCCCTCAGGACAGTAGGGAATAATAATAATAATAATAATGATGATGGCATTTGTTAAGCGCTTACTATGTGCAAAGCACTGTTCTAAGCGCTGGGGGAGGATACAAGGTGATCAGGTTGTTCCACGTGGGGCTCACAGTCACCATCCCCATTTTACAGATGAGGTAACTGAGGCTCTGAGAAGTTAAGTGACTTACCCAAGGTCACACAGCAGACGTGGCGGAGCCGGGATTCAAACCCATGACCTCCGACTCCAAAGCCCGGGCTCTTTCCACTGAGCCACGCTGCTTCTCTAAGCAGCGGAATCTAAGCGGGATTAGATTAATTCTCTAAGCGGAACCTATCCGCCTGCGAGCTTGACGACTAGCAGAGAGACCCTGAGAGATAACTGAGTATGTTATCAGAGAAGCAGCGTTGGCTCAGTGGAAAGAGCCTGGGCTTTGGAGTCAGAGGTCATGGGTTCAAATCCCGGCTCCGCCAATGGTCAGCTGTGTGACTTTGGGCAAGTCACTTAACTTCTCTGGGCCTCAGTTACCTCATCTGTAAAATGGGGATTAAGACTGTGAGCCCCCCGTGGGACAACCTGATCACCTTGTAAACTCCCCAGTGCTTAGAACAGTGCTTTGCACATAGTAAGCACTTAATAAATGCCATTATTATTATTATTATTATGTTACAAGTCTCTTCTTCGGCTCAGAGAAGTTATTATCATTGCATTTGTTAAGCGCTTACTGTGTGTCAAACCGTGTTCGAAGCGCTGGGGTAGATACCAGCTAATCAGGTTGGACACAGTCCCTGTCCCGCCTGGGGCTCACAGTCTAAATCGGAGGGAAAATAGATATTGGATCCCCATTTTGCAGATGAGGAAACTGAGGCACAGAGGAGTTAAGTGACTCTCCCCAGGTCACATAGCAAGCACCAGGCAGAGCCGATGTTAGAACCCAGGTCTTCTGCTTTCCAGGCTTATGCTCTCTTCATGAGGCCACGCTGCTTCAGTTCTTCCTTCCTTCCTCTCCCCCTGGTCCCCCTCTCCACCACCCCCATCTTACCTCCTTCCCTTCCCCACAGCACCTGTATATATGTATATATGTTTGTACATATTTATTATTCTATTTATTTATTTATCTTACTTGTACATGTCCATTCTATTTATTTTATTTTGTTAGCATGTTTGGTTTTGTTGTCTGTCTCCCCCTTCTAGACTGTGAGCCCGCTGTTGGGTAGGGACTGTCTCTATGTGTTGCCGACTTGTACTTCCCAAGCGCTTAGTCCAGTGCTCTGCACACAGTAAGCGCTCAATAAATACGATTGATTGATTGATTGATTCAAACCTTTCTAACCAAAGCCGGACTCTTGAAAAGCTTCTCAAGGTGACATAATGCCACACGGATCAGGGAGAGAGGAAGATCAGAATGTAAGCAATATAGGCTGCTCCTCTCCCTTCTTAAGCATCTCAAATATTTACATATTATCCAAATCATATGCACTTTCTGTTACCTAGTTTCCACTCATTCATTCATTTAATTGTATTTACTGAGTGCTTACTGTGTGCAAAGCACTGTACTAAGCACTTGGGAGAGTACAATACAACACTAAACAGACACACTCCAGCCCACAATGAGCTTACAGTCTGGGGGTGGGGGAGACAGATATTAACATGTTAAGCGCTTAGTACAGTGCTCTGCACACAGTAAGTGCTCAATAAATATGATTGATTGAATGAATATATAAATTACAGATATGCATATATTCCAATTAGGGGGTTGGCTGTTTTTCAGCAGTAAAATTCCTCACCATGCACATTCCTCAAACCTCCCACAACCCCTTAGCAGAGTCGGCAGGTAAATACTCACCCCGGAGATTTTTCTCTTCAAACCCAGAAAAACAGCCACCATATGTAGCTCTTCAGACCACCTGAAAACCATCTATGGCTCCTATGGATTTACGTGCTGAGAGAAGTCTTCACTAACTAGGGCTGACAAAGGAGCCCCCAAACTCCACCCCTAACTGTGCTGGTTTCTTCTTAATA
Organism: Tachyglossus aculeatus; assembly: GCF_015852505.1. Lineage (NCBI taxonomy): Eukaryota > Metazoa > Chordata > Mammalia > Monotremata > Tachyglossidae > Tachyglossus > Tachyglossus aculeatus. The sequence goes on along the minus strand of NC_052101.1, from coordinate 7,877,117 downwards.
ATGATGGTATTTGTTAAGCGGTTACTATGTGCCAAGCACTGTTCTAAGCACTGGGGTAATCAAGTTGTCCCATGTGGGGCCCACAGTCTTCCTCCCCATTTTACAGATGAGGGAACTGAGGCCCAGAGAAGTGAAATGACTTGCCCAAGGTCACACAGCAGACAACTGGCGGAGCCGGAATTAGAACTCACGACCTCTGACTCCCAAGCCCGGGCTCTTTCCACTTGGCCACGCTGCTTAAGCCAAGCAAATGCTATGAAGCCACAGGATGCTAATCAAACTCTGAATTTCACCAGAGATCACTAAGCAATGCACAGTGGAAAGAAGACCGAATTCTCACACTCGCCAGTTTATGACACTTACTTCTCTGGTGCTCTCTTTGTGGACATATATCCATTTTTCTCGATAGAAACCTACAATAAAAATTAACTTTGATTTTAATGTTCAGTGTATTATTTTTAAAAATTCTACAAAAAGAAATGCCAAGCTTTACAATTACAGATTTAAAGAATTAATTGATTTAGCTTATCCGAGGTGCCAATCTGCAGTTTCATGTAATGATTTCCCAATTTACATTCTGATATTGGTATGCAGTGAGATCATTTTCATTTGAACACAACTGTAGCATGATTCTTAAGGCTGCATATTTTTAAAACCGATGATAAGGACCAAAAAGAAAAAAAAAACAATCAGAATAAATGAATTCCCTATAATTAGATTTCAGTATTAACAATAAAAATGCATAATTTAAAATCATTAAATTTTGCACGGTAATTTAGGCTAATCAAAACTTAAATGAATCAATGCTACTGTATAATGCTGCATTCTCTCTATATTATCAGATAATTTTTCAAAACTGCTGAATCGGATTACTGTATCCAGATATTTAGTCCATTCTAAAGTTTTACCATTCTAAACAGAAGAATGAACACTGTAAACATATTTACTTCAACACTTCAAATAATAAAATCTTACACTGGGTGCTTGTGTTACTTCCGAAATGATCTTTTTTCCTTTTTTTGGCAGCATATTCGCACTCTTCGGTATTGAATATTTCTTCATCTTCGCTGTTTAAGAGGCTGAAATAAATGGGGACATTCCATTAGGAATCTGCACAAATTTCCCGGGACAAAATTTATAGACGGCATTACCTTACCGCAGGGAACTTCATAACCAGATTCAACAGCAAACCTGGATCGCCTTCTAGTCAGATTATCTAAAATGAAATGGCTGCTTTGGGAGCAACAAGTCGTGCACCTAAAGGGATGAGGCTGGTGATTTTTCCACTTGAGAAAATCTGCTAAAAACATATGCTATACCCAGTTCCTCGCTCCAATACCTTTTCCACAGCACTTAGGTTTGCTCCCTTACTGCTGGCCTTCATTGAAACCCTAAATTTTGGTTTTTCCTCATTGGCAAGAAAAGAGAACCAGTTGTCACATTCTCAGGCACAGACAATGGGTAATATTCAGGCCCTCCCATCTTCCTTCTAGCTTCCCCATAGCCTCACTTCCTATTTCACGCCTTCTTTAATCTCCCTCACTTCCCATTTCAGAACTCTTTTCTGGTCCTAAACCAGGACAGTCCCACAAAGCAACAAGTGTCACAAAGGGAAGGACATCTTTGTCTCACTAGGGGTGAGCATTGTGAGCAGACCCCTTACCCCCAACTCACCAGTCGTAGCGGGTGTGAAAACCGGATCAATCTATCAATCGGTCGTAATTATTGAGCACTCACTGTATGCAAGCGCTTGGGAGGGTACAACTCAACAACAGAACAGAAACGTTCCCTGCCCACAAGGAGCTTACAGTCTTGAGGGGAGGACAGACATTAATAGACATAAATTATGGATATGCACGTAAGTGCTGTGGGGCTGGTGGGGAGGGTGGGTATCAGAACAGTGCTTTGCACATAGTAAGTGCTTAATAAATGCCATCATTATCAGGGAAGTCAGGGAGATGACGCAGAAGAGAATGGGAAAAGAGGAAATGAGGAATTAGTTGGGGGAGGCCTCTTGGAAGAGATGTACTTGAAGAGGGGAGAGCGATCGTCCGTCCGCTATGAAGAGGGAGAAGGATAGGATTAGAGGAACAAACTGTGCAGGCTGGGTTGGAGTAGGAAAGTAGGCAGGTGAAGTAGGAGGGGGCAAAGTGATTGACTGCTTTAAAGCTGACGGTAAGAAGTTTCTACTTACCAATCAATCAATCAATCGTATTTATTGAGTGCTTACTGTGTGCAAAGCACTGTACTAAGTGCTTGGGAAGTACAAGTTGGCAACATATACCAGTCCTTGAGGAGTGGGGAAACACGGCTTGAATATTTTTGTCGAAAAATGCTCTGGGCAGCAGAGGGAAGTATGGACTGGAGTATACATATATATATATGTATATATATTTGTACATATTTATTACTCTATTTTACTTGTACATATTTATTCTATTTATTTTATTTTGTTAATATGTTTTGCTTTGTTGCCTGTCTCCCCCTTCTAGACTGTGAGCCCGCCGTTGGGTAGGGACTGTCTCTATATGTTGCCAACTTGTACTTCCCAAGCGCTTAGTACAGTGCTCTGCACACAGTAAGCACTCAATAAATACAACTGAATGAATGAATGACTGAATAGGAGGCAGGGAGGTCAGCAAGGAGGGTGATACAGTAATCAAGGCGGGAGAGGATAAGTGCTTGGATTAACATGGTAGGACTTGGGATGGAGAGGAATGGGCAGATTTTAGCAATATTATGAAGCTTGAACTGACAGAATTTAGGGATAGACTGAATATGTGGGTTGAATCATCATCATCATCATCAATCGTATTTATTGAGCGCTTACTGTGTGCAGAGCACTGTACTAAGCGCCTGAATGAGAGGGGAGTCAAGGGTAACGCCAAAGTTATGGGTTTGTGACATAGGAAAGATGGCAGTACTGTCGACAGTGCAGGGAAAGTCGGGGAGGACAGGGTTTAGGTGGGAAGATAAGGAATTCGGTTTGGGACATGTTAAGTTTGAGGTGAAGGGAGGACACCCAAGTGGAGATGTCTTAAGGGCAGGAGGATAGGCGAGACCGCAGAGAGGGAGAGCAATTAGGGTTAGAAATGCAGATCTGGGAATCATCCAACCGTTTTGGAATAGCTCATGCAAGGCTCTGTTGGGACACGCCAATCGATCTTACTTATTGAGCGCTTACTGAAGTCACTGAAGTGAGCGCTTGGGAGGGTCCAATCGAGCAGAGTTGATAGACACGTTCCCTGGCCACAACGAGCTTTCAGTCTAGAGGACCCAGAAAGGCCACCCGTGCAGGGCTCCGGAAAGTTCTAGTAGCACTAAGCAGCAAACCCAGCAAGAACAATTTGGATTTTTATAGGTTATTCTGTTTAAATAAACAAATCAGAAGTCAAGAAATTGTCATCTTCAGACAATATGGCTTTTAAATTGAGGCTTCTGCTTCTTAGTCACAGAAGCTCGAGGCCTACAGAGAATCATGATAAACAGGGATGCCTTCTTTTCTAAACACTCTGATAACTTGATTATCCCCTGTTTGAAAGCATTGTGCTTTGTATAGATAAGTGGAATAGCTTAAGCTCCCCAACAAGGAAGCAAAATTGCTTGATTTTCCCGTTGTCATTCTTTGACGAGAAAATTGTCTACAACGCTTTTTCGCTCACCAGTGTTCACTTTTCATAAAAACAGCTGAGTTTGCCAAATGAATCTATTTATCACTGTCAGAACAGACTTAAGCAGAACTAGCAATAACTGTAAATCATCAAGACAAGCTAAAGTGCATTTAAAAATAAAAAAAAAGGAGGGCGCTTCAGAAGGCAAATATTAAGCAACTTCAATCCACAGCAGTCTGTCAATCCGTTAAGCATATTTGATTCATTCATTCATTCAATCACATTTATTGAGCGCTTACTGTGTGCAGAGCACTGCACTAAGCGCTTGGGAAATACAAGTTGGCAACATATAGAGACGGTCCCTACCCAACAACGGCTCACAATCTAGAAGGGGGAGACAGACAACAAAAGAAAACATGTACACAGGTGTCAAGTCGACAGAACAAACAGAATTAAAGCTAGATGCACATCATTACCAAAATAAATAGAATAGTAAATATGTACAAGTAAAATAAATAGAGTAATAAATCTGTACAAACATATATACAGGTGCTGTGGGGAGGGGAAGGAGGTAGGGCGGGGGGATGGGGAGGAGGAGAGGAAAAAGGGGGATGAGTGTGGGAAGGCCTCCAGGAGGAGGTGAGCTCTCAGTAGGGATTTGAAGGGAGGAAGAGAGCTAGCTTGGCGGATCAATCAATCAATCGTATTTATTGAGCGCTTACTGTGTGCAGAGCACCGTACTAAGCACTTGGGAAGGATGTGTGGAGGGAGGGCATTCCAGGCCAGGGGGAGGACGTGGGCCGTTCATTAAACTGTCCAAATATTGAGTAGCTAAACTTTAGGTATAAAAACTGGCCAAGAACCCCAGGTTTATTGAAAAAATCTCAACCACCACCACACATAATTACGTATGGTTCTGGAGCACACGCCGCCCTCAGGGCGCGGAAAGTGGACAAAACAATGGAGGCCAAGGGGGCCTCTGATCTCCAGCTTTCTCCCTCTTCCTCTCCTCAGACAATTGTATTTATTGAGGGCTTACTGTGTGCAGAGCACTGTACTAAGTGCCGGGAGAGTCCAATAGAACAATATAAGACACATTCCCAGCCCACAACAAGCTTACAGTCTTGATGGGGAGACGGGCATTGATATAAATAAATACATTACGGATATGGACATATGTGCTGTGGGACTGGGGGGAAGAAAGTGGGGGATGAATAAAGGGAGCCTTCAATAAGGCTTTGAAGGCGGGGAGAGTAATTGTCCGTGGCTATCATCATCATCAATCATCAATCGTATTTATTGAGCGTTTATTATGTGCAGAGCACTGTACTAAGCGCTTGGGAAGTACAAATTGGCAACATATAGAGACAGTCCCTACCCAACAGTGGGCTCACAGTCTAACAAGGGGAGACAGAAAACAAAAGCCAAACATAGTAACAAAATAAAATAAATAGAATAGATATGTACAAGTAAAATAAGTAAATAAATAAATAGAGTAATATGAAGAGGGAGGGCATTCCAGGCCAGAGGCGGGACGTGGGTGAGAGGTCAGTGGCAAGATAGGTCTTTGTGAGGTTTGAGAGAGGAAGACTATAATAATAATAATAATAATAATAATAATAATAATAATAATAATAATGGCATTTATTAAGCACTTACTATGTGCAAAGCACTGTTCTAAGCACTGATTGATTTGTTCACAACTTCCAAGGTTTCCGTTACTTTCTCTAAAGTTAGCAAAGGTGAAGGTGGAAATGGTTACATAAGTCTCCCGGTCAGTTTTAAGATAAAAGAGCTGGGGTTAAGAAGAATTATGAGTGGTTGCAAAATATAAAGTTCAAATGATTAATGAGCGCAGAAAGACTATTCATTTGCATACAAATTTTCCTTCTGAACGAGTATTTCCAAAATCTAAAAGCGTTTACCCCATACCTGCCCAAACAGTTCATCCATATTTCAGAGGCGACGTTTCCTCTCTCCGACCTTCTAGTTTCTCGAGCCTGATAAACGTCTCTTACCCTGAAAGGGGGATGACTTAAAAAAATGGTCCTTACACAACATGACACGCTTTAAGTAGAGAGAGTGGACAGATTTCGAAATACAACAGGGGCTCCATAAGTCTACAATTTGTCTGACGTACTACGCTCCTGGAATATTAAACTTCTCGAATCAAAGCCATCGGCTCGAACGGCACACCAGTAACTCTCTTCAGGGGAAATTGCCTAAAATAAAATCAGTGGTATTTATTGAGCACTTGCGACGTGCAGAGCAGTGTTCATTCATTCATTCAATCAATCATATTTATTGACTGCTTACTGTGTGCAGAGCATGCACTAAGCGCTTGGGAAGTACAAGTTGGCAACATATAGAGACGGTTTCTACCCAACAACGGGCTCACGGTCAAGAGAGGGGAGACAGACAACACAACCAAACATGTGGACAGGTGTCAAAATCATCAGAACTGAGACAGTATGAAACTAAAGAATTAGCGGGCACATTCCTTGCCCATTTTGAGATTACAGTCTAGAGGGGACAACAGTCTAAAAGGTCATTAAAGCGACTAGACTCCTTTTACAGACATACTTGAATCAACCCATCCAACTTTGCCACCTGCCCCCACGAAACGATAATCCGGCAACCAGAAACACAAGGACGGCACATACGACGTCCCGAGATCACCGCCGCTCCATCTAGAAGCGGAGACGCTCCAGCATAACTCTCCCACTAAGGGTTAGAAATCCGGCAAAATACAATCCAGGAAGAGAATCATTTATTTCTGGGAATTGCAACTGCCATTCCGTTGGGATCGAAGACAACAGCACTGGGTGGTGACTTGATAAGTGCCCATCTCCTCTCTTTTTTTTTTTTTATGGTTTCTGTTACTTTCTCTAAAGTTGGCAAAGGTTATATAATTCTCTCTGGTCAGTTTTAAGATGAAAGATCTGGGGTTAAGAAGAATTTTGAGTGGCTTCAAAATGTAGAGTTCAAAGGATTAATGAGCACAGAAAGAAGGTAGGCGGTGGAGCTGGCATTAGAAACCAAGTCCTTCTGCTTCCCGGGCCCGCGATTTATCCACTAGGCCACACTGCCTCCCCCTCTTTACTTCTCTCCCCTCTCTCTGTCCACCTCCTACCCCTCCCAGGTGGCCGGACCCCCAGTCCTGCTCTGGGGGCCCCATAAACTCATCACCCCAACACAGGCGTCATGTCCCGTCTGCGCCCCGAGTCCAGAAGAAGGAGGAGATATTCTCCATCTCGGTGTGGAACTACATCCCGATAATTTGGTTGTACTGTCCTCTCCCAAGTGCTTAGAACAGCGCTCTGCACACAGTAAGAGCTTACTAAATACTACTGATCGATCGATTGATCCTCCAGAGGAGTTCCACTGACTTCACTCTGGGGGTTTATAATAATAATAATAATAATGATGGCATTTGTTAAGCGCTTACTATGTGCAAAGCACTGTTCTAAGTGCTGGGGGGGGATACAAGGTGATCAGGTTGTCCTACGTGGGGCTCACAGTCTTAATCCCCATTTTACAGATGAGGGGACTGAGGCTCCGAGAAGTTAAGTGACTTGTCCAAGGTCACGTAGTTAGTCCCCTGCTCTATTAAGAGGCAGAAGCGGATACTCTAACTGATCGGTCAATATTGATTTCAACGAGCGCTTCCTGTGGGCAGGGCAGAGTGTGTCTGTTTACTGTTATATTGGACTCCCCAGGAGCTTAGTACAGTGCTCTGCACACAGTTAGTGCTCAATAAATACGATTAAATGAATGAACTTGAGAGAACGAAATACTTTATAGCCGATAGACACGATCCCTGCTCACAGGGAGCTTACAGCCTAGAGATTCAGGGCTAGATGCTTGTGGTTTCCCAATCTAGTTTCTGAGCACATGGTTCGACCTCAAAGGAGGACATCCTGAGGTATCACTTTCTACAGCTACAGCCGGCACTCCCAACCCCAGTCAATTAGCCTTCTTATAATAATGGCATTTATTAAGCGCTTACTATGTGCAAAGCACTGTTCTAAGCGCTGAGGAGGATACAAGGTGATCACGTTGTCCCACGTGGGGCTCACAGTCTCAATCCCCATTTTACAGATGAGGTACCTGAGGCACAGAGAAGCTAAGTGACTTGCCCAAGGTCACACAGCTGACAGTTGGCGGAGCCGGGATTTGAATCCAGGACCTCTGACTCCCAAGCCCGTGATCTTTCCACTGAGCCACGCTGCTTCTCTATAACATTCACAGGGTGATCACCAAACCACCGGGGAAGACAACGTGGATGGCTCAGTGCAGACCATCACCGCTGTTGGAAAAATGTCTCTGTCAATCAATCAATCAATCGTATTTATTGAGCGCTTACTGTGTGCAGAGCGCTTGGGAAGTACAAGATGGCAACATATAGAGACAGTCCCTACCCAACAGTGGGCTCACAGTCTAAAATGGGGAGACAGAGAACAAAACCAAACATGCTAACAAAATAAAACAAATAGAATGGATATGTACAAGTAAAATAAATAGAGTAATAAATATGTACAGGCATATATACATATCGCACCCTCTACCCTGTACAAAAGGTCTCCATGTGCATACGGCCCAAGCTGTTGGTTGGGCGATCACTTGAGGGCCGGGACGATAAGAGATAGATAGGTTGGAAAACAGAGCAAGGTCCTGTATGGGACAAATCCATTTGCACAGCATGGCTCTTATAATAATAATAATAATAATAATGGCATTTATTAAGTGCTTACTATGTGCAAAGCACTGTTCTAAGCGCTGGGGAGGTTACAAGGTAATCAGGTTGTCCCACGTGGGGCTCACAGTCTTCATCCCCATTTTACAGATGAGGTAACTGAGGCGCAGAGAAGTTAAGTGACTTGCCCAAAGTCACCCAGCTGACAATTGGCAGAGCCGGGATTTGAACCCATGACCTGTGACTCCAAAGCCCGGGCTCTTTTCCATTGAGCCACACTGCTTCTCTTACCTAGGTCTAACAACCAGGGCAGAGAAAGGAAGGCTCAATTTGTTAATGTTTCATCCGCATACACACACCTGGCTGGGAGCTCGCCATCACCAATGCCATCTTGGAAAATTAGAGGCCCGGGAACATACCGGTCCCCGGAAAGCCAAAAGACTCGACTTACGTGAGCATATTTTGGATACGTCATCCATCAGCAGGACCAAGTCTCTTTCCTAATGCTAGGAAAAGTCCAGGGAAAACAAGGGAGAAGCAGACCGGCAACTAGATGGGTAAGAACCCTAACACTGCTAACGGAAGAACGGTTAGCAAGGTTACGGATTATGGCGGAAGACGGGACGCTCTGGAGAAAACGCGTCCGTGAAGTCGCTATGAATCGGAAACGACTCGACGGCATTTGATAAGAATCATAACAATATACCGATCTACCTTGAGGGGAGATGGGTGAGCACTATCTTTGGACAAATCTCCCCGCTCGATGACTCTGTTGACTCGGTGCAGAAATAGGACAGGAGAGATCCATTTGTTTGCAAAAAAAAAAAAGAAAAATGGGAAGTGGAGGGAGAGATGGAGAGATTTCCCCTTCGGACACAGTCGTTCTATTGAGGACACTGCCCTGGGCAAGTGGCGATAAGTACGGGGAGCCAGGGTGACGATCCACTGTCTTTTGGCCCGACTCTCCATTAGACATTTGCATTTGATTTAAGAACAACCTTTCAAAATCACCTCCAATTCTTTTACTTTCAGATGTCTGCTTCTGGAATAAGAGCCCAAAGGCTAATTCATATGCTATAAAACCTCACACTTAATGTTTCTCTTTTTTTAAAAAAAAAGTCAACTCTAAAACTCCTATATTAGGTATACTTTAATAAAACCTTACTCTAAACCTTCGGTTCATACACCACTACTGGTCCTCTTGAGGCAGTCATCGTTTTTTCAATTTTAAAGAAATGGAATTTGCATTCCTAATCCCAACATTTCGTTTCCACAGTCACATACTGCACTGGGTTTTCGATCCAAGGCGGCAGCATTCAAAGATATTGGCTCAAAAAGAAAACGGGCTTTGATATTTTAGCAGACAATAAAGCCAATCGCACAAAGTCGCTTGGTTGCCTAACCCATTTTCCTAAAACATCCCAGGCTGGCGATTTGTCACACTGAAGGCTGACAGTCTTGGACAGCATTCATATGACATCAGTCCTACGGCGTTTAAACCGAAGAACGCTCAGGGGAGATGGGAAGAGCCAAAATGGGTATGACAACTGAAAACTTGCCTGAAAGCTTTTACTTAATAAAGTGAATTGGATCACAAAGAGAGGAAAGTTTTAACTCAACAACGACAACAAAAATCAAGATGATTACTCATTTGTGAGATGACGCTTCCTCTTAAGCTCCTATGATTCATCACTGACAGAATCACATTAACTGGAATTCTGGATTCCAGGGCCATATGTTTAATTTCTGAGTCCCCTCAGCAAGCCAAAAAACCCAAAGGGGTTTTGGGGGGTGTTATTGTTTTGTTTTTTTTTGTTTTGTTTTGTTTTATGGTATTTGTGAAGCGCTTACTATGTGCCAGACACTGTACTAAGCGCCGGGGTGCCCCAAAACTAATCAGGTTGAACCCAGTCCCTGTCCCATATGGGGCCCCCAGTCTTTATCCCCCTTTGACAGATGAGGTAACTGAGGCCCAGAGATGTTAAGCAACTTGACCAAGGTCACATAGCAGACAAGGGGCGGAGCTGGGATTAGAACCCAGAACCCTCTAAATCCCGGGCCCATGCTACATCCCATTCTGATATCTTTTTGGAGAGAGGGAGGGTGGAAGAGGTGCTGAAACTGCTGAGGTGAAGGAGGAAGGAAGGAACCTAAAGACCTGCAGAAGACTGCTTATTATCCTCAGACAGGTACCTGGAGGGTAGAATAATAATAACAATAATGGCATTTTTTAAGGGCTTACTATATTCATTCATTCAATCGCATTTATTGAGCGCTTACTGTGTGCAGAGCACTGTACTAAGCGCTTGGGAAGTACAAGTTGGCAACATATAGAGACAGTCCCTACCCAACAGTGGGCTCCCAGTCTAGAAGAAGGCTCACAGTCTAGAAGATAATAATGGCATTTATTAAGCGCTTACTATGTGCAAAGCACCGTTCTAAGCGCAGGGGAGGTTACAAGGGGATCAGGTTGCCCCACGGGGGGCTCACAGTCTTCATCCCCGTTTTACAGATGAGGTCACTGAGGCCCAGAGAAGTGAAGTGACTTGCCCAGAGTCACACAGCTGACAATTGGCAGAGCCGGGATTCGAACCCACGACCCCTGATTCCAAAGCCCGGGCTCTTTCCACTGAGCCACGCTGCTTCTCTAATGCCAGGCACTATACTAAGCGCTGGGGTGGATAAGAGCAAATCGAGTTGGACACGGTCCATGTCTCACGTGGGGCCCACAGTCTTAAGCCCCATTTTACAGATGAGGGAACTGAGGCCCAGAGAAGTGGAATGACTTGGCCAAGGTCACACAGCAGACAAGTAGCGAAGCTGGGATTAGAACCCAGGTCCTTCTGACACCCAGGCCTGGGATTTATCCACTAGGCAACTGTGCTTCTCTAGGACTTTTTAAAGACTCCAAGAGCAAAGACAGTGCTCTGCACATAGTAAGCGCTCAATAAATACAACTGAATGAAAGTCGAAGTGTCTGGGCCCAATGGCATTTATTAAGCTGTTGCTCTCACAGAACCTAATAAAAGGTGATAGTTTGGGCCCCATCACTTTCATCGTTCTCTATATCCTCTCTTCCGTGGGTGAAACCTGTTTGTGGAAGAGAAAGGGTGGGGGAGAATTTGGAGTTCGGAGCTCACTGTGAGCAGCGTGCGTGGCTCACTGGAAAGAGACCGGGCTTTGGAGTCAGAGGACATGGGTTCAAATCCCGGCTCTGCCAACTGTCAGCTGTGTGACTTTGGGCAAGTCACTTCACTTCTCTGGGCCTCAGTTCCCTCATCTGGAAAATGGGGATTAAGACTGTGAGCCCCACCTGGGATGGGGCTGATTACCTTGTATCTCCCCCAGTGCTTGGAACAGTGCTTGGCACATAGTAAGCGCTTAATAATAATAGGAGGCCTTCCCAGACTGAGCCCCCTCCTTCCTCTCCCCCTCCCGTCCCTCCCCATCCTCCCGCCTTACCTCCTTCCCCTCCCCACAGCACCTGTATATATGTATATATGTTTGTACAGATTTATTACTCTATTTATTTATTTATTTTATTTGTACATATTTATTCTATTTATTTTATTTTGTTAATATGTTTTGTTTTGTTCTCTGTCTCCCCCTTCTAGACTGTGAGCCCGCTGTTGGGTAGGGACCGTCTCTAGATGTTGCCAACTTGTATTTCCCAAGCGCTTAGTACAGTGCTCTGCACACAGTAAGCGCTCAATAAAGACGACTGGATGAATGAATGAATGAATAAATGCCATCATTATTATTATTACTATTATTAGCAGGGAATGGGTCTGTATTTATTTATTTATTTTATTTGTACATATTTATTCTATTTGTTTTATTTTGTTAATATGTTTTGTTTTGTTCTCTGTCTCCCCCTTCTAGACTGTAAGCCCTCTGTTGGGTAGGGAACATCTCTATATGTTGCCAACTTGTACTTCCCAAGCACTTAGTCCAGTGCTCTGCACACAGTAAGCGCTCAATAAATACGATTGAATGAATGAATGAATACTGTACTCTCCCAAGCACTTAGTACGGTGCTTTGCACACATTAAGTGCTCAACAAATACGATTGAATGGATGAATGAGTGTAGCTCCCATCCTGCTTTGTGACCCTGCCTGGCTGTTTGAAGGAACAGGACTGAGGATACTATGGCAGAGTGGGAAGAGCACGGGCCTGGGAATCAGAAGGTCATGGATTCTAATCCTGCCTCTGCCACATTGGTACAGTGCCTGGCACATAGTAAGTGCCACTCAGAGAAGCAGCGAGGCTCAGTGGAAAGAGCACGGGCTTTGGATCCTTGTATCCTTCACCTTGTATCCCCCCAGCACTTAGAACAGTGCTTTGCACATAGTAAGCGCTTAACAAATGCCATTATTATTATTATTATTATTTGGAGTCAAAGGTCATGGGTTCAAATCCCGGCTCTGCCAATTGTCAGCTGTGTGACTTTGGGTAAGTCACTTCACTTCTCTGTGCCTCAGTTCCCTCATCTGTAAAATGGGGATTACGACTGTGAGCCCCACATGGGACAACCTGATCACCTTGTATCTCCCCAGTGCTTAGAACAGTGCTTTGCACATAGTAAGCACTTAATAAATGCCATCATTATTATTATTATTATTATTATTTAAGGTCGAGAAATAGCGTGGCTTAGTGGATAGGGCGTGGGCCTGGGAACCAGAACGACCCGGGTTCTAACCCCGACTCTGCCACTTGTCTGCTGTGTGATCTCGGGCAAGTCATTTCACTTCTCTGTGCCTCAGTTCCCTCATCTGTAAAATGGGGATTAGGACTGTGAGCCCCACGTGGGACAACCTGATCACTTTGTATCTCCCCAGCGCTTAGAACAGCGCTTTGCACATAGTAAGCGCTTAATATCATTATCATTATTATTATTATTATTATCACCACAACTATTATTACTATGATTAAAACTCACTGCTGGTGAAAGAAAGGAAATAATTGCAAACATGAGGCAAACAATGGGAAGGAGCAAATAGCTACGGTAAGCCTTATTGCTACAGTTGACAAACGAATGCCGATTTTGTTGGCGGAAGGAGGGGGCTGCTGTCGGGAAGAATGGAGATCAAGGTTTGGGAATCAGAAAACACAGTAAGCGCTCAATAAATACAATTGAATGAGCGATAATTAATTAACAGATTCAACTCCTGCCTAACCTGGTCGAGGAAAAGCATCGGCACATTTCAATTGAATACCGATTCCAAACACTTCAAGATCTAGTCAGAAAGTCCAACTGACTTTGGAATCAATCAATCAATTGCATTTATAGAGTGCTTCCTCAGCACTTGGGAGAATACATACGACACCCGCTGTTGGGTAGGGACCATCTCTATATGTTGCCAACTTGTACTTCCCAAGCGCTTAGTACAGTGCTCTGCACACAGTAAGCGCTCAATAAATACGACAATGAATGAACACAACAGTTGTATGACTGCATCACAGTTCTAGACTGTGAACCCGCTGTTGGGTAGGGACCGTCCCAATACGTTGTCGATTTGTACTTCCCAAGCGCTTAGTACAGTGCTCTGCGCACAGTAAGCGCTCAATAAATACGACTGAATGAATGAATGAATGAACATTTGGTAGTCACATTCTGTGCCCACAGCAAGCTTACAGTCTAGAGGACAAGCTTTCCGAAAGGTGAAGCAAAAGTGACCTGATCTCAATGTTCTGACCAACAATTTTTGAATCCAAACGGCCGATTTTGCTGGATATGAAGATAAGGAAATATAGTGAGCGTTCAAGGACCAAAAGAGAGTAAATACACAGGCAACTTTCTCTATAATCAATCTGCCCATGCAGGTCTCTCGACTGGAAGCTTGTTGTGGGCAGAGAAGGTGTCTAACCCCTATTTTTATTGTGTACTCTCAAGTACTTAGTGCAGTGCTCTGCACACAGTATGCGCTCAATAAATAATAATAATAATAATAATAATAATAATTGTGGTATTTGCTAAGCGCTTACTTTATGTCAGGCACTGTACTAGGATACAAGTAAATCGGGGTGGACACAGTCCCTGTCCCACGAGGGGCTCACAATCTCAGTCCCCATTTTACAGATGAGGTAACAGACACAGAGAAGTGCGGTGACTTGTCCAAGGTCACACAGCAGACAAGTTGCGGAGCCGGTTCTACAACCCGTGACCTTCTGATTCCCAGACCAGTGCTCTATTACCATCATCATCATCATCATCAATCGTATTTATTGAGTGCTTACTGTGTGCACAGCACTGTACTAAGTGCTTGGGAAGTACAAGTCGGCAACATATAGAGACAGTCCCTACCCAACAGTGGGCTCACAGTCTAAAAGGGGGAGACAGAGAACAAAACCAAACATACTAACAAAATAAAATAAATAGAATAGATATGTACAAGCAAAATAAATAAATAAATAAATAGAGTAATAAATATGTACAAACATACCACTGATTGATCGATTGATTCTCTGTCCTGGAGTCTCCAAATTGAGCCTCCTCTGTCATTCCCCAACAGAAGACTTTATCCAGAGAAAAACAAAAGCAACTTTCTCCGACTCTCCAGTGCCGTGTGCTTGAATTTCCATGTTATTCATGATAGGGCCAATTCAAACTCATTAATCCTCCCGGCACTCCTGCGGTGTGAAACTAAATGACTATGACATAATTATTGAGCTGGGACTAGAACCCAGTCTTCGTGACTCCCAACTCTGAGTCTCCACCAGCTTACGCTGGGAAATAATATTTATCCCCATTTTAATGTACAGCTAACTAGTTAAGTGACTTGCCAAGGTCAGGGAGAATAGCAATGGGCAAAGACAGGATTAAGCAGAGCAGAAGTTCAAATTTGTTTGGAACTCCTTGAAAAAAATCACTTTTTACTGGCTTCATTTTAAGCTGAGGAAAAAACAAAGACACGAAACTAGCTCATTCTTACACGGTGATAATTCGGTCACACTGTTGTCCTATAAAGCTATTTCTTTTGATAAGAAGCAGCACCTCGGATTTTTACAGACTAGATGAACGGCATTTTACACCAATATCACCCTCCAACACTAAGACCAGAGAATGTTGCCATTATTGTTGTAGGTGGGTAAGGTGACCGACGTCTGATAGATTCCCACCTCTCACCAACGGTGAGGCCAACGTTAATCGCCGAGTGGAACCCAAGCACCCGGGCTGCTGAAAAGCAAACTTAGAGAATGAAGGCGCAGGCAAGGAATTTCACAAAGGCATCCAAGCTGCCCTACTAGAGGCCTGCACCTCAAGATTAAGGCTGTACCCCAAGATTAAGGTTACCTCCAGAAGAAAACACCAGAACCATTTTAATGTGAATGACTCTGGGAGACCTAAGAGCTCCAAACCATGAATCAATCAATCAATCAATCAATCAATCAATCGCATTTATTGAGCGCTTACTGTGTGCAGAGCACTGTACTAAGCATTTGGGAAGTACAAGTTGACAACACATAGAGACAGTCCCTACCCAACAGTGGGCTCACAGTCTAAAAGCCTCAAGTCTAAAGGAATCAAACAAAGCCTCATCAATGCACTCGCCCTCCTTCCTCTCCCCCTGCTCCCCCTCCCCTCCCCACAGCACCTGTATATATGTATATATGTCTGTACATATTTATTACTCTATTTTACATGTACATATTTATTCTCTTTATTCTATTCTGTTAATATGTTTTGTTTTGTTGTCTGCCTCCCCCTTCTAGACCGCGAGCCCGCTGTTGGGTCGGGACCGTCTCTATATGTTGCCAACTTGGACTTCCCAAGCGCTTAGTACAGTGCTCTGCACACAGTAAGTGCTCAATAAATACGACTGAATGAATGGAGGAATGAATGCACTGCACAGCCTCAGTTCAGGGCTTTACACATAGCAAGCGCTTAACAAATACCATCATTACGATTATTATAGAAGGGAAGCTTTTTTTATAGTCTGTTAAGTGCTTACTCTATGCCAATCAATCAATCCATCAATCATACTTATTGAGCGCTTACTGTGTGCAGAGCACTATACTAAGCGCTTGGGAAGTACAAGTTGGCAACACATAGAGACAGTCCCTACCCAACAGTGGACTCACAGTCTAAAAGTGCCAGGCACTGTACTAAGCATTGGGGTAGATACAAGCAAATACGATGGACTTGCCAGGCACTGTACTAAGCGTTGGGGTAGATATAAGCGAATACGATTGACTGAAGTCAGGTTGGCCACAGTCTCTCTCCTGCCTGGGGCTCACGGTCTTATTTCCCATTTTACAGATGAGGTAATTGAGGCCCAGAGAAGTGAAGCGACTTGCCCAGGGTCACGCAGCAGCCGAGTGGCAGAGCCGGGATTAGAACTGTGGACCTTTTGACTCCCAGCCCCGAGCTCTACCCATTAAACCCATTTTTAGACTGTGAGCCCACTTTTGGGTAGGGACTGTCTCTATATGTTGCCAATTTGTACTTCCCAAGCGCTTAGTACAGTGCTCTGCACATAGTAAGCGCTCAATAAATACGATTGATGATGATGATGATTAAACCACACTGCTTCTCGGGCTTAATCCCGGCTACGTTCTCAAGTACAGAATGAGAAAGAGATGGGGATAAAACATCCGTGTTCCTCCCATCAATCAATCCACGGTACTTACTGAGCCATTACTATTTGGGAGGGACACTGCACCTTTGTCAGCCACATTGGCACCCACCAGTCCATCAGCATCATCGTCACTGAGAAACAGCGTGGCTTAGCGGATAGAGCACGGGCCGAGGAATCGGCAGGTCATGGGTTCTAATTCCGGCTCCGCCACATGGCTGCTGGGTGACCTTGGGCAAGTTACTTCCCTTCTCTGGCCCTCGGTGACCTCATCTGGAAAATGGGGATTAAGAGTGTGAGCCCCATGACCAACCTGATTACCCTGTAACTACCCCAGTGATTAGAACGGTGCTTGGCATATAGTAAGGGCTGAACAAGTACCATAATTCGTTATTATTATTGTCAGTCAATCGTATTTACTGAGCACTTATGTGCAGAGCGTTGTAGTAAGCGCTTGGCAGATGTCAGTCCTCTAGGCTTATGGATGGTAACACGGTTGGCAGAGATGCATTATTTTGTTCAAACTATAGCACCTATCTCAATTCTTATTACTGAGGAATATCAACTCAGTATTCTAGACCTGATGGTCACTTCCTGGCCCTGAGCTCTAGAGTGACTTCCAGGAAAGTTGCTAAAAGAGAATGGATTGAAGGGAAAACACTCATTCATTCATTCAATCGTATTTATTGAGTGCTTACTGTGCGCACAGCACTGTACTAAGCGCTTGGGATGCTGGCAACACATAGGGACAGTCCCTACCCAACAGCGGGCTCACAGTCTAGAAGGGGGAGACAGACAACAAAACAAAACATATTAACAAAATAAAATAAATATGTGAAAACATCTAACTTTGAGGGACGCCTAATTCCCCCCCCAAATGTATATTTTTATTATTTGACTGTTCAGTGAATCGTCACTACACCGACTTTTCTAAAAATGTAAACTGGGACAGCACTAGGTAAACCTAACCACTATACTTCTGCTAAATGGATTTCGGTTGGGCATTCATCCGTCTTGGGCAAATGGTGGAATTTGTTGACTAAAAAACACATGAACCCATCTAAATGTTCAATTAATATCTGGCATAATTGTGTTTCTATTCGACCTTGAAAAAGGCTATTATTCATGCAGAAACAGTATTGCCCTCTAGTGCTTCTGCCTAAGAACTCCTCATTAAAAAGATATTTCTCTGCTCCGGCAACAATGGAAATAATAAACTGTGGCATTTGTTGAGCGCTTTTTAATGTGCCAACCACTGTACTAAGCGTTGAACTCCATATAAAATAACCTGGTCAGACACAGCCCCCGTTCCACACAGGCCTCACAGTATACGTAGGAAGGAGAACAGACATTAAACCCCCGTTTGACAGATGAGGAAACTGAGGCACAGAGCAAGCAAGTGACTTGCTTAAAGTCACACGGCAGGGAAGTGACGGAGCCGGAATTAGAACCCAGGTCCTCTGACTCTCAGGCCTGTGTTCTTTCCCCTAGGCCATGCTGCTTCTCTGTCAGCTAATAATTTGGTAAGTGCAGATGACACATCTGCACTTATAATAATAAGGATAGCATTTATTAAGCGCTTACTATGTGCAAAGCACTGTTCCAAGCGCTGGAGAGGTTACAAGGTGATCGGGTTGTCCCACGGGGGGCTCACAGTCTTCATCCCCATTTTACAGATGAGGGAACTGAGGCCCAGAGAAGTGAAGTGACTTGCCCAAAGTCACACAACTGTCAATTGGTGGAGCCAGAATTTGAACCCATGACCTCTGACGCCAAAGCCCGGGCTCTTTCCACTGAGCCACGCTGCTTCTCACTTCCTTTTTTTAATGTATTTTGATTCCCATGGAAATATATTTCTTCCAGAAAGGTAATGGCTCCAGCTCTGAGGACAATATAACTCTCCAGCGCTCTGCCTTCGGTGCCCGAGAAATTGCTCAGGGCACTTACACTTCAACCATAATGTGAAGCCATTTTTATTTAAATTTCCTAAACAGAATTACTGGGGTTGGCAAGGGAAGAAATGGATGGAAGAACAATTCTCGGACAATTCTCAGTAAAGAAGCTTTTCCCTGGGATCGGACTCGGGAAAAATCAAATTATAAATCAATGTTATCCTTTGTGAAACAAAAAAGCAAAACTGTGGGATTATAAATGATTTCCAAGTAAACTAGATTCCCTTCCCTCCTTAACTTTTACATATACTTGAACGAATGAACGAATTCACTACCTCTCGTAATCACTTCAACCAGTTCCTTTTATTAAATGGATCCGAGATTTAAAATGTCTCCTGTTAAGTTAAAATACCTTTGAATGTACTATTTTTTCTCCTATGAGCAACTGTTGGAAATCCTACGGCCTTCAAAAACATCTTAAGGTTTTTTAACACGAGTGAACCCCATACATAAAATGCTGAAGCAAGTTAACAGCTCCTGCTTTGACAACAGTTTTTGATATTTGAAGTTGCTGATCGATGATCAGAAAACAACCAGTAAATGCTATAGCACGCTATTATATAATCCCCAAGCGGCATATTCACATGCTCGCTTCTCAATCCAATCTAATATGCAAGGTTACTATAATCAACTGGGAACCTGTATATATGTATATATGTTTGTACATTTTTTTTTACTCTATTTATTTATTTAATTTATTTGTACATATCTATTCTATTTATTTTATTTTGTTAGTATGTTTGGTCTCTGTCTCCCCCTTTTAGACTGTGAACCCACTGCTGGGTAGGGACTGTCTCTATATGTTGCCAATTTGTACTTCCCAAGCGCTTAGTACAGTGCTCTGCACATAGTAAGTGCTCAATAAATACGATTGATGATGATGATGATGATGACGAGGTCCACTACCACGAATCAATCAATCAATCAATCGTATTTATTGAGCGCTTACTGTGTGCAGAGCACTGTACTAAGCGCTTGGGAAGTACAAGTTGGCAACATATAGAGACGGTCCCTACCCAACAGCGGGCTCGCAGTCTAGAAGGGGGAGACGGAGAACAAAACCAAACATATTAACAAAATAAAATAAATAGAATAGATATGTACAAGTAAAATAAATAGAGTAATAAATATGTACAAACATATATACAGGTGCTGCGGGGAAGGGAGGCTCTCTCCAGTAAACTTCAAAGATCAAGTGTAAAAACAAGCCTGCCTCTGCTAAAAATATTTAACCACAATTAAGTCTAGAAAACGGATGAGATTCAACAGAATGTATTAGGGAATGAGAAATTGATTTCTTTGGGAAAGAGTATAAGAGTAATGCCCAGGTTTGCCAAGTGACCGCACAGAGAGGGAAACATCCCGCTATCATTGACGCGTTTTAAAGGCTGAGAAGAGTTTTCCAAGAGCGCTCGGTCCATCAGTCGAGTGGCAGTGTATGACAGCGTATGTAGATGACAGTTCCGAACGACGACTGAGGTACGTGTTCAGCACTTACTTTGTGCTAAAGCACTGTAGTAAGCACTGGGATAGATACAGAATAATCGGGTTCCTGGCCCCATACGAGACTCACGGTCTAAGTAAGAGGGAGATCGGGTATTGAATCCCCATTTTAGAGATGAGGAAACTGAGGCACAGGGCAGCAAAGTGACATGCCCAAATTCACCCAGCTGGCATGTGGGAACAAGTCTATCAACTCCGTTACGGTGTTTGTACACTGTACTTTCTACAGTGCTCTGCATCCGGGGAGTGTTCAATAAATACGATTGATTAACAACCACAGGCACTGGAGTTGCAAGGACCTGGGTTAATTAAGTAATTAATGATGGTGTTTGTTAAAGTGCTTACTATGTGCCAAGCACTTTTCTAAGCACTGGGGTAGATACAAGGCAATCAGGTTGTCCCACGTGGGGCTCACAGTCTTTATCCCCATTTGACAGATGAAGTAACTGAGGCCCAGAGAAGTGAAGTGACTTGCCCAAAGTCACCCCGCTGACAGGTGGCGGAGTCGGGATTAGAACCCACGACCTCTGACTCCCAAGCCCCGGCTCTTTCCACTGAGCCACACTGCTTCTCACTAAGCCACCCCGCTTCGCGCTGCTTCAGGGTTCGAATCCCGACTTCTCCACTTCTCTGCTGTGTGACCTTGGGCAAGCCACTTCACTTCTCCGGGCCTCAGCTACCTCATCTGGAAAATGGGGATTAAGACCGTGAGCCCCAGGTACGACAGGGACTAAGCCCAACTTAATGAGGCGGAACTTAGAACAGTGCCTGGCACACAGTAAACACTTAAATACCATAAAAAAGAAAGGCTTGAGCAGGAACCATGAGAGTCCCTAGTTAAAGAAGTGGAAAGAGCCTGGGCTTTGGAGTCAGGGGTCATGGGTTCGAATCCCGCCTCTGCCAACTGTCAGCTGTATGACTTTGGGCAAGTCACTTCACTTCTCTGGGCCTCAGTGACCTCATCTGTAAAATGCGGATGAAGATTGTGAGCCCCGCGTGGGACAACCTGATCTCCTTGTAACCTCCCCAGCGCTTAGAACAGTGCTTTGCACATAGTAAGCGCTTAATAAATGCCATCTTTATTATTATTATTATTCTCTGGGCTTCAGTTACCTCATCGGTAAAATGAGAATGAAGACTGTGAGCCCCCCGTGGGACAGCCTGATCACCTTGTATCCTCCGCAGCGCTTAGAACAGTGCTTTGCACATAGTAAGCACTTAACAAATACCATCATTATTATTAGAGAAAAGAATGTTGGGATGGAAGGCAGGGTCCAGGAGTTGGGGGGCTGGGTGCGGGTCTAGCAGTGGGAGAAAAAGTATATTGAGTGCCCACTGGGTGCAATGCACCGTACTACTACTAATAATAATGATGGCATTTGTTTAGCGCTTACTATGTGCAAAGCACTGTTCTAAGCACTGGGGGGAGGGATACAAGGTGATCAGGTTGTCCCGCGTGGGGCTCACAGCCTTAATCCCCATTTCAGCGTGGCTCAGTGGAGAGAGCACGGGCTTTGGAATCAGGGGTCATGGGATCGAATCCCGGCTCTGCCAATTGTCAGCTGTGTGACTTTGGACAAGTCACTTCACTTCTCTGTGCCTCAGTGACCTCATCTGTAAAATGGGGATTAAGACTGTGAGCCCCCCGTGGGACAACCTGATCTCCTTGTAACCTCCCCAGTGCTTAGAACAGTGCTTTGCACATAGTAAGTGCTTAATAAATGCCGTCATTATTATTATTATTATTATTATAAATGATGTGATTTGCCCAAGGTCACGCAGCAGACAAGTGGCACAAGTGGTGTGCATTTAGCCTTAATTCTATTTGTTGTGATGACTTGACACCCGTCCACATGTTTTGTTTTGTTGTCTGTCTCCCCCTTCTAGACTGGGAGCCCGTTGTTGGGTAGGGACCATCTCTATATGTTGCCAACTTGTACTTCCCAAGCGCTTAGTACAGTGCTCTGCACACGGTAAGCGCTCAATAAATACGACTGTATTAACCGAGGAGGGAACTGAGGCTCAGAGAAGTTAAGTGACTTTCCCAAGGTCACACAGCAGACAAGTGGCGGAGCCGGGATTCGAACCCGTGACCTCTGACTCCCAAGCCCGGGCTCTTTCCGCTGAGCCACGCTGCTTCTCCAAGCATTGAGGAAAGTAGAACCAGTAGGAGGTAGAACTCAGGATTAAGCACTGAGGAAATTAGAAGAGAAGCCCGAGACATGTTCCCCGCCCACAAGGAGCTTAAGCTGAGAGTTCGTTGTGGGCAGGGAAAGTGTCTACCAATGCGTCACCGTGCTCTCCCAAGCGTTTAGTACAGTGCTCTGCACCCAGGACCATCGACTGATTAAAGGATGCCTGGGTTTCCCAAGGCTCAAAGTCCAGAAAGACTGGAGGGGAAAGCGAGAATCGCTAAGCGTCTGATCCTCGGTCGGGCCTGGACGGAGGAAACTAACAAATGACATTTAGTCGATGGGGACAAGGATATCCCACAGTCCGATGGTTCGCGATCCATCCGCGTTTTGGAGGAACGTTAGAAATGTTCTAATTCGAAATATTAGAACAGTGCTTTGCACATAGTAAGCACTTAATAAATGCCAACACTATTGTTAGTATTATTAAACGGAGCCTGTGGGACGCCTGTTCCAGATGCTTGGTTGAGGACAACGGAACTATCAGAAGCAGCGTGGCTCAGTGCAAAGAGCGCGGGCTTGGGAGGCAGAGGTCATGGGTTCGAATCCCACCTCCCCCACATGTCTGCTGTGTGACCTTGGGCAAGTCACTTCACTTCTCTGTGCCTCAGTTCCCTCATCTGTAAAATGGGGATTAAGACTGTGAGCCCCACATGGGACAACCTCATCTCCTTGTGTTCCCCCCAGCGCTTAGAACAGTGCTTTGCACATAGTAAGCACTTAACAAATACCAGCATTATCATTATTATTATTATTATTATTATCAGAAAACGTTACTTTGGTCCGTGAAGCCTCCCCAAACTGGGGGAAATAAGAACCAAAAGTAGAAAATTAAAATTTTTTCTTTTCTTTTTTTTTAGTTTGAGATTCCATTTTGGCACTGGCCCGACAGCTAATGCTTGAGTATGTTTTTCTTGCTTTCGTTTTAAGCAATAAGATTTGAGGTAAAAGGAAATAATTACAGTTCAGGAGACCTGGGCTCCAAACCCAATTTACAGATGGATCTAGGCAAATCCCTTAACCCGTCCCTCAGTTCTCTGACTCAGAAATGGGGTCTTATCCTATCGGCTCTACCTCCTCAGAAGAATTGTGGGCAAATGTAACACCACTTTATGTTGGTCATGGGTTCAAATCCCGGCTCCGCCACTTGTCAGCTGTGTGACTTTGGGCAAGTCACTTAACTTCTCTGGGCCTCATCTGTGAAATGGGGATTAAGACTGTGAGTCCCAAGTGGGGGAACCTGATCATCGTGTATCCTCCCCAGCACTTTGAACAGTGCTTTGCACATAGTAAGTGCTTAACAAATGCCGTTGTTATTATTATTATTATTATCACACATGCTAATCACAGTCGAAGGTGCATGAAAATTCTGAGTGCTATTACTTTTCTTTGCCATGAGGCAAATAAGGCTTCACAATAAGTTATTTCTCTTCCATCGGCATCAAACATTATTTACACAATCGCCCGGGCAAAGAAGAATGACTCCAATCACTAGATAGTAGTAGTATTTATTAACCACTTACTGTATACACAGCTCCATACTAAGCGCTGAGAAAGAATACAAAGCATCTCCCAGAAAACTTCCTCCTTTGGCAACCTGAATTATTTTGAAAGCAAGATGTTCTCTTAGGTCTTGAACTGACCCCACTGTGCTATATAGAAACTATTAATCATTCGTTTATTCTCATGGAACCTGATGCAAACCACTACTAGCATACCTATCAAGAAACCTCTTGAGTGTTCCCACATTTTTAGCATTTCTTCTAAGCAGTGATCTGGAAAACACGAGGAGGGTTCCGGAAATCTTCAATTTCAGATCAAATCAGTGTTCAACAAATTCAGTAATCAGTGAGGAATGGGAAAGTCGAGGCAAACAAATAAGATAGTACTCCGAATAATTAACGTACAGAGAAGCGGGAATAAGAGAGGTTTGGGGCTAAAACTTCAGCCAAACACAAACGGATAAACCAAAGATGACACACATATAAGAGAACATGACAATTATCATGCTCAACTAAGACAATGTTTGTTGAGCCCCGAATGAAATGATATAGCATCGCAGTTAAATCGACTTCTTATTCCCCATGGAAAAACTTACAGATTGTGACTGAGGTTGCTACACTGGTTTTCGCTCTCGACTTCTTGCCTGCAGGATTCACATCTTTTCCAACCATCTTCGGTTTTAATCCACCTCCAACCAGGTGATCGCCAGTCCTGACCCAAAAATGGCATAGTTTTCCTAAGAAAAATAGATGACTTGGGTCAGTTGGTACATGTAGTTCAATCTTCACCTACCGGTCTCTGTGCATTTAAAATTCCAAGGAACCTAGACAATACACCACTTCAAATCGTGGAAGATGGATGATTTTAGAGAAACGGATTTTTTTTTCCACAGCAATGATCACTTCATTCATTCATTCAATCGAAGCTATTGAGTCCTTACTGTGTGCAAAGCGCTATACTTAGCGCTTGGGAGAGTACAATGCAACAACACATAATCCGATAATTCTCTGCATGATAATTCCCCCACGATCACTTAGCATGATACACTTCAAGTTTACAATGTTTCAAAAGACAATTGGGGAAAACACACCAGAGATATTCGCTCTGTACATTTCACCACAAAAGGGCCAGTCCTTGAGTCACCTAAGGCGTGTTTTCCTTAAATTTGAGTCAAACCGAACTCACGACCAGTGATGTCAGTTTTCTACAGAGCTATGTTTTACTCACATGTGAGTCACTATGGGTTATTGCTAATTACTGCTATGGGCTATATTTTGCCAAAGTCACCGAGGAACAACGATTGTACACACACAAGTTCGGAGTTTAGAGAAATGAGTCCTCTCAGAGGTGGTTATTACAACCCCCTCCTCCCACAACACCTCAGGGCTCTGATGACACTTGAGTTTGGGATCGGATCGAGTGTGAAAGCAGGGATCAAAGGCCACGGGAGCAGGCTTCCCAACCAGCTGGGATGGGCTTGCCCGGCCTGGAAATCCAAAGCCACGGCTACTTCCCCACAGATATTTTTATTTGTACATATTTATTCTATTTATTTTATTTTGTTAATACGTTTTGGTCTCTGTAACCCCCTTCTAGACTGTAAGCCCACTGTTGGGTAGGGACCGTCTCTATATGTTGCCAACTTGTACTTCCCAAGCACTTAGTACAGTGTTCTGCACACAGTAAGTGCTCAATAAATATGATTGATTGATTGATATACCCCAAACTTCTTTGGCCACCCGAGACCTTTGGACAGCAAGCTGTCTGGACAGGCGCTGGAAAGATAACAACGCCCTAAAATGCCTATTTCTCATAAAAAAGCTTTCACTTGGATTATTCTAAACTGGCGTGTGTCTTGCGTGAAGAGAAAATGCTATCACCTCTTCCACATATAATGCCCCTGACTAATACTTTGTGCACACAGGCTTCTTTTAAAACCTGTGATGGATACAATCACTTTTAAAAATAACTGACACTAACCACAGATTTATCTTACTTTACACTGATCTTCAATCCTCACAAGGCCTTTTTAGGCACTCACGTGTACTGTGATTCCACCGTAAGCTGAAAAAAACCCATTCCGGTGCCTAAATCAATTGTATTTATTAATCAATCAATCGTATTTACTGAGCGCTTACTGTGTGCAGAGCACTGTACTAAGCGCTTGGGAAGTACAAGTTGGCAACATATAGAGACAGTCCCTACCCAACAGTGGGCTCACAGTCTAAATGACTATTATTAAGTCTAAAGTCTAAGTGTAAAGTCTAAGTGTAAAGTGTAAGTGTAAAGTCTATTAAGCTCTTATTGTGTACAGAACACTGTACTAAGTGCGTGGGAGAGTACGATACAACAGTTGGTAGACACGTTCCCTGACCACAACGAGCTGACAGTTTAGAGGGGGAGACAGACATTAATATAAATAAATTATAGCTATGTACGTAAGTGCTGTGGGACTGAGGGAGGGGTGAAAAAATGGTACAAATCCAAGCGCAAGGGTGATGCAGAAGGGAATGGGAACAGAGAAAATGAGGGATTAGTAGGGGGAAGACCTCTTGGAGGTGATGGGCTTTTGATAAGGGTTTGATGGGCTGACTGCTCTAGAGCTGAGCAGAGCAAGTGGCTAATAAATGTGAGCCCACTGTTGGGTAGGGACTGTCTCTATATGTTGCCAACTTGTACTTCCCAAGCGCTTAGTACAGTGCTCTGCACACAGTAAGCGCTCAATAAATACGATTGATTGATTGATTGATCAGACACGTGGAATCACTCTGCTCGGCTTGTGAGGGCCACAAAGGCGGAAGGAGGGGGAAATGTTCTTCTCTCCTTCGAGGCATCTCCAACTGAAGTGCACTTTAATAACTTTAATATCGCACTTCCAATCGACTTTCATTCATTCATTCAATCTTATTTATTGAGTGCTTACTGTGTGCAGAGCACTGTATTAAGTGCTTGGGAAGTACAAGTTGGC
Source organism: Tachyglossus aculeatus (assembly GCF_015852505.1). NCBI lineage: Eukaryota > Metazoa > Chordata > Mammalia > Monotremata > Tachyglossidae > Tachyglossus > Tachyglossus aculeatus. Next base: position 7,850,115 of record NC_052101.1, on the reverse strand, counting down.
AACATATAGAGACGGTCCCTACCCAACAGTGGGCTCACAGTCTAGAAGGGGGAGACAGACAACAAAACAAAACATATTAACAAAATAAAATAAATAGAATAAATATGTACAAGTAAACTAGAGTAATATGTACAAGCATATACAATAATAATAATAATAGCATTTATTAAGCACTTACTATGTGCAAAGCACTGTTCTAAGCGCTAGGGAGGTTACAAGGTGATCAGGAGGTCCCACGGGGGGCTCACAGTCTTCATCCCCATTTCACAGATGAGGTAACTGAGGCCCAGAGAAGTGACTTGCCCAGTCACCCAGCTGACGAGTGGTGGAGCCGGGATCTGAACCCATGACCTCTGATTCCAAAGCCCGGGCTCTTTCCACTGAGCCACGCTGCTTCTCCTTACATATATACATATATACAGGTGCTGTGGGGAGGGGAAGGAGGTAAGGCGGGGGGGGATGGGGAGGGGAAGGAAGGAGGGGGCTTAGTCTGGGAAGGCCTTCTGGAGGAGGTGAGCTGTCAGTAGGGCTTTGAAAGGAGGGAGAGAGCTAGCTTGACTTGACAGCGCTCTCGCTGTGCTAAAAAAGCAAACGCCAGGAAAACGTTCAGCTCCCACCTCCTCACTCAAAAATCTCCAGTGGCTGCCCACCCACCCCCGCCTCAAACAGAAACTCCTTCCCATGGCCTTTAGAGCCCTCAATCACCGCTCCCCCTTAACTTACCACTCTGATTTCCTGCTCCGACCCGCACAATTCGCTCCTCTCACTCCAACCTACTCGCTGTACCGGGGTCAGGCCCGTCTCCCTGCGGGCCCCTGGCCCACGACCACTGGCCCCCGTCTTCCCTCCGGCCTCGTGCTAACTCTCAGCAGGGAGAAGGGGGGGAAAAAAGCAGGAACTGTTGGACACGGACGGCCTGGGCGTCCCACTAGGGTGTCCGGATGCCTGGTTTGAACCGATCCATCCCTCTGAGTGGTCTGGTTTTTTGGCTTGTGTTTTTACTTTTCATCGCAGGGCCCAGACTCCATCCGCCCTGCTTTCTCCCACCAGGTTTCAGGGAAAGGAAACAAGGATGAAAAGTGTTCAGCCAGATCTGGGAGGGGAACCTGACGGGCTTGGGAGTTAGAAGGTCATGGGTTCTAATCCCGGCTCCACAACGTGACTGAGGTATGACCCTGGGCAAGTCACTTCACTTCTCTGGGCCTCAGTGACCTCATCTGGGAAATGGGGAATGAGATTGTGAACTCCACATGGAACGGGGACTATGTCCAACCCGATCTGCTTGCATCCACCACAGTGCTTAGTACAGTAAGCGCTTAGCAAATACCTGACGGGCTTGGGAGTTAAAAGGTCATGGGTTCTAATCCCGGCTCCACAACGTGACTGAGGTGTGACCCTGGGCAAGTCACTTCACTTCTCTGGGCCTCAGTGACCTCATCTGGGAAACGGGGAATGAGACTGTGAACTCCACATGGAACGGGGACTATGTCCAACCCGATTTGCTTGCATCCACCGCAGTGCTTAGTACAGTAAGAGCTTAACAAACGCCACAATTATTATTATTACTTTTTCAAGAAATGGGGAGTCTGGAGAACCCCAGATCATCATCATCAATTGTATTTATTGAGCACTTACTGTGTGCAGAGCACTGCAGAGCAGACGATAGCTGGAAATTCAAAGAGTGCCTGCAAAAATGGCATCCACTTAAACAAAGGGCTTAGAAATACAGTAAATACCCACAACAATAATAATAATAGTTGTGTACTTTCCTAAAAAGTCACATGGGCAAGAGGACCAAAACACATTTACAGTAACCTTTAAAATGAAGGATTACATGTTTTGATTTTTTAATAGCTGCATTCCAGCGAGCGGCCATGTTGGCAGTTATTAAATAGCGATCATAATACTAATAATAGGTCTTTAAAATAAAATGAGCATACAGGGCATATATTATAGTGTAAGCACAAAGCAACAACATCCAACTCTAAATAATAAAGGCACGGTAGCTTTGTACAAAAGTAAACATCATGAATATAATGGGCACAATCAATGAGTGAATCATATCATTCTCAAATAGCGTGCGATGCCATTTTACAATTGGTTTGGTCCTCCCTGCCATCCTCGTCCTTTTGACTTTTCCCAAATTTCTCTTTTTGAAATGGAAGTTTGGCTAGACAATTTCGGTCAGTGGTACGCTTAGACTGTTGGGGGTGTGGGGGTGGTTTTAGAAGAAAACTCATTGGGAAGCAGTGTGGCCTAATGGATAGAGCGTGGGCCTGAAAGTCAAGAGATCATGGGTTCTAATCCCGGCTCTGCCACTTTTCTGCTGGGTGAGACCTCGGGCAAATCACTTCACATCTCTGGACCTCAGTTCCTTCATCTGTAAAATGGGGATTAAGACTGTGAGCCCCGCGTGGGACAGGGACTTTGTCCAACCCAATTATCTTCTATTAGAGAAGCAGCGTGGCTCAGTGGAAAGAGCCCGGGCTTTGGAGTCAGAGGTCATGGGTTCAAATCCCGGCTCCGCCGACTGCCAGCTGTGTGACTTTGGGCAAGTCACTTCAATTTTCTGTGCCTCAGTTACCTCGCCTGTAAAATGGGGATTAAGACTGTGAGCTCCCTGTGGGACAACCTGATCACCTTGAAACCTCCCCAGCGCTTAGAACAGTACTTTGCACAGGGTGCTTAATAAATGCCATTATTATTATTATTATCTATCCCAGTGCTTCACTTCAAAAATACTAGTATTAATTATTATTATTATTATTATTATTATTATTATTATCATTATTATTAAAAGGCAGATGGGTCGGGGGAAAATCAGGGCTGAAGGCTGCAAGAGGAAGGAGTGAGGTCAGGCTGGGAAGGGACCCTCTAAGACAGCGGAGGGCTTCTGACTAGAGTGAGGGTCGACGATGCCCAAAGAGAAAAGGACAAAGAAGGAGCTGGGTTAGCAAGGAGAGATGGGCAAGGAGCCAGGGTGGGACAGAGTAAGGGAGGGAACAGGGGAGAAGACTGGTGGGCACGGAGCGTGTCGACCAAAACTACTGTAATGTCCTCACCAGGGCGCTTAGTACAGTACTGTCGACTGATGATGATGATGATGATGGCATTTGTTAAGCGCTTACTACGTGCCAAGCACTGTTCTAATCAATCAATCAATCAATCGTATTTATTGAGCGCTTACTATGTGCAGAGCACTGTACTAAGCGCTTGGGAAGTACAAGTTGGCAACATATTGAGACAGTCCCTACCCAACAGCGGGCTCACAGTCTAAAAGGGGGAGACAGAGAACAAAGCCAAACATACTAACAAAATAAAATAAATAGAATAGATCTGTACAAAATAAATAAATAAATAAATAGAGTAATAAATATGTACAAACATATATATATATATACAGTTCTAAGCACTGGGGAGGATACAAGGTGATCAGGTTGTCCAACTTGGGGCTCACCATCTTAAACCCCATTTTCCAGATGAGGGAACTGAGGCCCAGAGTAGTGAAGTGACTTGCCCAAAGTCACACAGCTGGCAATTGGCGGAGCCGGGATCTGAACCCGTGACCTCTGACTCCAAAGACCGTGCTCTTTCCAGTGAGCCACGCTGCTTCTCTAACGGAAGATAGAAGATAATTGGGTCGGACAAAGTCCCTGACTGGTTTGATAATGCTCGGAATCCAGTGCAACCAGTTGGGGTCAAGTCCTGATGACTGGTTCTTGTTGGTTGGAGTGTTTGGAATCAGTCAGAAACCAGAGGACCACAGCAGACAACCACTCGGACGGCATGTGTAAGCTCGTTGTGGGCAGGGACTGTGCCTGTTTATTGTTCTATAATAATGATAATAATAACAACGGGATTTGTTAAGCGCTATGTGCCAAGCGCTGTTGGGTAGATACCACGTGGGGCTCACAGTCTTTAATCCCTATTTTGCAGATGAGGTAACTGAGGCCCAGAGAAGCCAAGCGTCTTGCCCAAGGTCACACAGCAGACAAGTGGCGGAGCTGCCATTAGAACCCACGTCCTCTGACTCCCAAGCCCCAGATCCTGACACTAAGCCACGCTCTCCCAAGCGCTTAGCAAAGTGCTCTGCACACAGTAAGAGCGCAGTACAACTGAATGACTACAACGCAGGATCCACCCCCAAATTCCCTTACTTTAGGTGTGAAACTGAGGCTCAGAGAAAAAGTTGTGTGAAGACAAACACCACACACAAGTACACACACAGGCCCAGGGGCTCTAGGTGGCCAGGGACAAGATTCACATTAATTATTTGCATTATCTTAAGCGCTTACTACAGTCCAAGAACTACACTAGGCGGGAAGTAGCATTAATTAGTGGAAAGAACACGGGCTTCGGAGTCAGAGGATGTGGGTTCTAATTCCCGTTCTGCCACTTGTCTGCTGCGTGACCTTGGGCAAGTCACTTCTCTGTGCCTCAGTTCCCTCATCTGGAAAATGGAGATTAAGGCTGTGAGCCCCATCCATGCGAGACAGGGACTGCGTCCAACCTGATTTCTTGTATCCACCCCAGCGCTTAGTAAGTGCCTGGCAAATAGCAAGCACTTAACAAATGCAACGATTATTCTTAAATAGGAGATTTTAGGATTTAATCCCCATTTGACGGGAAACTGGGAAGCAGCGTGGGTCAGTGGAAAGAGCCCAGGGTTGGGAGTCAGAAGGTCATGGGTTCTAATCCCAGTTCCGCCACATGTCTGCTGTGTGACCTTGGGCAAGTCACTTCACTTTTCTGATCCTCAGTTCCCTCATCTGTAAAATGGGGATTAAGACTGTGAGCCCAAAGTGGGACAACCTGATCACCCTGTATCCGCCCCAGTGCTTAGAACAGTGCTTTGCACATAGTAAGTGCTTAACAAATGCCATCATCATTATTATTATTATGTCTGCTGTGTGACATTGGGCAAGTCAATTCACTTCTCTGAGCCTCAGTTCCCTCATCTGGAAAATGGGGATTAAGACTGTGAGCCCCACGTGGGACAACCTGATCACCCTGTAACAGGCCCGGAGCTTAGAACAGTGCTTTGTACACAGTAAGTGCTTAACAAACGCCATTATTATTATTATTATTATTATTATTATGTCTGCTGTGTGATCTTGGGCAAGTCAATTCACTTCTCTGAGCCTCAGTTCCCTCATCTGTAAACGGGGATTAAGACTGTGAGCCCCACGTTGGACAACCTGATCGCCTTGTATCCCACCCAGCGCTTAGAATAGTGCTTTGCACATAGTAAGTGCTTAACAAATGCCATCATCATGATTATTATTATTATTAGACAGGGAGGCTAAAAGACTTGCCCTTCTGCACTAGGCCACCCTGCTTACCCCACACATCTGCTTGTGAAGCCACCATGCCAAGCGGTAAAATCCCCCCAGCAGATCTTCTCTGAACCCCAGCGAACAGAGAGAGTCCTCAGTTTTTCAGTGGTTGGTTCCCTTTCCACAGCAAGCTCCTCTCTAGTCTGAGCTCCTTCTAGGTTGGGAACTTTGATACCTACTCTCCTGTACCGTACTCAGATCGAAGCGCTTAGTACAGTGCTCTGCATACAATGAACACTCAATAAACACCACTGACTGATCTGACAGCAAACAAGGGCAGAAAGTGCTTAGTACAGTGTTTTGCACACGGTAAGCGCTCAACAGACATGATTGAATAAATGAATGAAAGATGATTTGATAAAGTGGTCAATAATGGACTGTTGGATGGGGGAGATGGGATTCGGGGGGGAGGTCTGGGTTTGGGAAGGGAGAGATATGAGGCTAGGAGAGTTGGGGTTCGGGAAGAGATCTGAGGTTATGGAGGGAGAGTCAGGGTTCTGGGGGGTGAGAGATGAAATCTCATGAAATCTCTCGCTCCATCCCTTCTCCCCTCCTTAACTTCCATCTTCAACCGCTCACTCTCCACTGGTTCCTTCCCCTCTGCCTTCAAACATGCCCTTGTCTCTCCCATCCTAAAAAAACCCTCTCTTGACCCCACCTCACCTTCTAGTTATCGCCCCGTATCCCTCCTACCATTCCTTTCCAAACTCCTTGAACGAGTTATCTACACGCGCTGCCTAGAATTCCTCAACAACAACTCTCTCCTCGACCCCCTCCAGTCTGGCTTCCGTCCCCTACATTCCACGGAAACTGCGCTCTCAAAGGTCACCGATGACCTCCTGCTTGCCAAATCCAATGGCTCATACTCTGTCCTAATCCTCCTCGACCTCTCGGCTGCCTTCGACACCGTGGACCACCCCCTTCTCCTCAACACGCTATCTGACCTTGGCTTCACAGACTCCGTCCTCTCCTGGTTCTCCTCTTATCTCTCCAGTCGTTCATTCTCAGTCTCTTTTGCGGGCTCCTCCTCCCCCTCCCATCCCCTTACTGTGGGGGTTCCCCAAGGTTCAGTGCTTGGTCCCCTTCTGTTCTCGATCTACATGCACTCCCTTGGTGACCTCATTCGCTCCCACGGCTTCAACCATCATCTCTACGCTGATGACACCCAGATCTACATCTCTGCCCCTGCTCTCTCCCCCTCTCTCCAGGCTCGCATCTTCTCCTGCCTTCAGGACCTCTCCATCTGGATGTCTGCCCGCCACCTAAAACTCAACATGTCCAAGACTGAACTCCTTGTCTTCACTCCCAAACCCTGCCCTCTCCCTGACTTTCCCATCTCTGTTGACGGCACTACCATCCTTCCCGTCTCACAAGCCCGCAACCTTGGTGTCATCCTCGACTCCGCTCTCTCGTTCACCCCTCACATCCAAGCCGTCACCAAAACCTGCCGGTCTCAGCTCCGCAACATTGCCAAGATCCGCCCTTTCCTCTCCATCCAAACCGCTACCCTGCTCATTCAAGCTCTCATCCTATCCCGTCTGGACTACTGCACTAGCCTTCTCTCTGATCTCCCATCCTCGTGTCTCTCTCCACTTCAATCCATACTTCATGCTGCTGCCCGGATTATCTTTGTCCAGAAACGCTCTGGACATATTACTCCCCTCCTCAAAAACCTCCAGTGGCTACCGATCAATCTGCGCATCAGGCAGAAACTCCTCACCCTGGGCTTCAAGGCTGTCCATCCATCCCCTCGCCCCCTCCTACCTCACCTCCCTTCTCTCCTTCTCCAGCCCAGCCCGCACCCTCCGCTCCTCTGCCGCTAATCTCCTCACCGTACCTCATTCTCGCCTGTCCCGCCATCAACCCCCGGCCCACGTCATCTCCCGGGCCTGGAATGCCCTCCCTCTGCCCATCCGCCAAGCTCGCTCTCTTCCTCCCTTCAAGGCCCTACTGAGAGCTCACCTCCTCCAGGAGGCCTTCCCAGACTGAGCCACTTCCTTCCTTCCTCTCCCCCTCATCCCCCTCTCCATCCCCCCATCTTACCCCCTTCCCTTCCCCACAGCACCTGTATATATGTATATATGTTTGTACATATTTATTACTCTATTTATTTATTTATTTTACTTGTACATATCTATTCTATTTATTTTATTTTGTTAGTATGTTTGGTTTTGTTCTGTCTCCCCCTTTTAGACTGTGAGCCCACTATTGGGTAGGGACTGTCTCTATATGTTGCCAACTTGTACTTCCCAAGCGCTTAGTACAGTCCTCTGCACACAGAAAGCGCTCAATAAATACGATTGATGATGATGACGAGAGAGAGGGAGTCCTAGGTTCAAGGGAGACCTGAGGTTATGGAGGGAAAGTTGGGGTTCGGGGGTGGAGAGTGGGAGTCCTAGGTTCTAGAGAGAGAGCGCTGAGGTTATGAAGGAAAAGTTGGGGTTCGGTGGGATGGGGCTGGAAAGAGTCCTAAGTTCCAGGGAGAGAGACCTGAGGTTATGGAGGGAAAGTTGGGGTTTGGGGAGGAATCTTAGGTCCTGGGGGGACCTGAGCTTAGGGAAGGAAAGTTGGGGTTTGGGGTGTGGGGGGTCCTGAGTTATAGGGAGAGAGGCCTGAGATGAAGGAGGTAAAGTTGGGGTTCAGGGGGTGGGTGGGAAGAGTCTGGGGTTCTAGAGAGAGAGCTGAGATGATGGAGGGAAAGTTGGGGTTCGGGGGGGAGTCCTTGGTTCTAGGGAGAGGGACCAGAGGTGATGGAGGGAAAGGTGGGGTTTGGGGGGTGGGGGAGGGGGGTCCTGGGTTCTAGAGAAACAGGCCTGAGATGGTGGAAGGAAAGTTGGGGTTTGGGGGGGAGTCTTAGGTTCCAGGGATGGGACCTGAGATGAGGGTGGGAAAGTTGGGGCTTAGGGGGGGAGTTCTAGGGAGAGGGACCTGAGAGGATGGAGGGAAAGTGAGGGTTGGGGGGGTAGGAAGAGGTTCCAGGGGGGCGACCTGAGATGAGGGAGGGAAAGTTGGGGTTCACGGGCAGGTCCTAGGTTCTAGGGTGAGAGACCTGAGGTGATGGAGGGGAAGTGGGAGTTCAGGGGTGGGGGTAGGAAGAGTCTGAGGTTCTAGGGAGAGAGAGCTGAGGTGATGGAGGGAAAGTTGGGGTTTGGGGGGAGTCCAAGGTTCTAGGGAGAGGGACCCGAGGTGCTGGAGGGAAAGTGGGGGTTCGGGGGGATAGGAAGAGTCCGAGGTTCCAGGAGAGAGACATGAGATAAAGGAGGGAAAGTTGGGGTTTGGAGGGTGTCCTAGGTTCTAGGGAGGGGGGCCCGAGGTGATGGAGGGAAAGTTGGGGTTTGGGGGGATAGGAAGAGTCCGAGGTTCTAGGGAGAGGGACCCGAGATGATGGAGGGAAGGCTGGGGTTCTGGGGGGGAAGTCCTTGGTTTAAGGGAGAGGGACCCGGGAGGATGGAGGGAAAGTGGGGGTTCAGGGAGGTAGGAAGAGTCCTAGGTTCCAGGAGAGAGACCTGAGATAACGGAGGGAAAGTTGGGGTTGGGGGGGGGGGCGTTCTAGGGAAGCAGCATGGCTCAGTGGAAAGAGCCTGGGCTTTGGAGTCAGAGGTCATGGATTCAAATCCCGGCTCCGCCAATTGTCAGCTGTGTGACTTTGGGCAAATCACTTCACTTCTCTGTGCCTCAGTTACCTCATCTAAGACTGTGAGCCCCCTGTGGGACAACCTGATCACCTTGCAACCTCCCCAGAGCTTAGAATAGTGCTTTGCACATAGTAAGCGCTTAAAAAATGCAATTATTATTATTATTAGGGCAAGGGACCCGAGGTGATGGAGGGAAAGTGGGGGTTCATAGGGAGTAGGAAGAGTCCGAGGTTCTAAGGAGAGGGACCCGAGGTGATGGAGGGAAAGTGGGGGTTCAGGGAGTGGGGGGGGGGGGGGGGGATCCTGGGTCCTAAGGAGAGAGGCCTGAGATGAGGGAGGGAAAGTTGGGGTTCGGGGGGGGAGTCAGGTTCCAGGGGAGCAACCTGAGATGAGGAAGGGAAAGCTGGAGTTCAGGGGGGAGTTCTAGGTTCTAGGGAGAGGGAACCGAGAGGATGGAGGGAAAGTTGGGGTTCAGGGGTGGGGGAGGGAGCTCCTGGGTCCTAGGGAGAGAGGCCTGAGATGAGGGAGGGAAAGTTGGGGTTCCGGGGGGAGTTCTAGGTTGTAGGGAGAGGGACCCGAGGTGATCAGGGGGGTGTTCTAGGTTGTAGGGAGAGGGACCCAAGGTGATGGGAGGGAAAGTAGGAGGTCGGGGGAGTAGGAAGAGGTTCCAGGGGGGCTACCTGAGATGAGGGAGGGAAAGTTGGGGTTCAGGGGGGAGTTCTAGGGGGTGGGACCCGAGGTGATGGATGAAAAGTTGGGGTTCAGGGGTGGGGGAGGGAGGTCCTGGGTCCTGGGGAGAGAGGCCTGGGATGAGGGAGGAAAAGCTGAGGTTCAGGTGGGAGTTCTAGGTTGTAGGGAGAGGGACCCGAGGTGATGGGAGGGAAAGTTGGAGTTCGGGGGAGTAGGAAGAGGTTCCAGGGAGGCTACCTGAGATGAGGGAGGGAAAGTTGGGGTTCAGGGGGGAGTTCTACGGAGAGGGACCCGAGGTGATGGAGGGAAAGCTGGGGTTCAGTGGTGGGGGGGGGGTGGGGGAGGTCCTGGGTCCTGGGGAGAGAGGCCTGGGATGAAAGGGGGAAAGTTGGGGTTCAGAGGGGAGGTCTAGTTTGTAGGCAGAGGGACCCGAGGTGATGGGAGGGAAAGTTGGAGTTGGGGGGAGAAGGAAGAGGTTTCAGGGGGGGCTACCTGAGATGAGGGGGGGTAAGTTGGGGTTCAGGGGGGAGTTCTAGGGAGGGGGACCCGAAGGGGTGTTGGGGTTCGGGAGGGGGAAGGGAAAGGACGGGAGCCATCCCCCCGCACGGAGCGGCCCTTACCTGAGCCCTGCGGGCACGGGGAGCACGGGGGAGCACGGAGGGACACAGCGGGCACGGGGGGCACGGCGGGCACGGGGGGCACGGCGGGCACGGGGGGCAGAGGTCAGAGGTCGGACCGGCAGGAGGGCGGGCAGCCAGGCGGGCGGGCGGACGGCGGCGCTGTTGTTATTGGCGGCAGTAGAGGGCGCTCCGTCCGCCAGCGCAGGCGGGCCGCTGATTGGCCGGCAGCCCCCGCGGCCGGCGCACCGGATTGGCCGGGGCCGCCGCCGCGTGCCCGTGTTGCTACCCGGAGGCCCCGCCCCCCTCCGGAGCGTGCGCAGAAGGGCGGGGGCCCCGGTTTCCATGGAGACCGGGCACGTGACGGCGGTCCGCGCGCGCCTGGGGATTCCCGCCCGCCCTCCCTCCTGCGCAGGCGCGCTGCGCCCGGCCCACTCCCTCCTTCGCGCCTGCTTGGGGTCGGTGCGCTGACTCTGTGCACAGCGCTGTGCTAACTTCTTCTTATTATTATTAACAATAATAATAATAATAATAATGATGGCATTTCTTAAGCACTTACTACGTGCCAAGCACTGATTTAAACAATGAGGGGAATACAAGGTCATCAGGTTGTCCCAAGGGGGTCTCACAGTCTTCATCCCCATTTTACAGATGAGGGAACTGAGGCACAGAGAACTAAAAATAATAATAATGATGGCATTTGTTAAGTGCTTTCTACATGCCAAGCACTGTTCTAAGCGCTAAGGGGGATACAAGGTGATCAGGTTTTCCCAAGGAAGAGCTCGCAGTCTTCATCCCCATTTTACAGATGAGGGAACTGAGGCTCAGAGAAAGTAATAATAATAATAATGATGGTATTTGTTAAGCACTTACTATGGACCAAGCACTGTTCTAAACACCGGGGGAAAACAAGGTGATCAGGTTGTCTGCCGTGGGGCTCACAGTCTTCATACCCCTTTTTACAGATGAGGGAACTGAGGCCCACAGAAGTAACAATAATAATAATGGTGGTATTTGTTAAGCACTTACGATGGACCAAGCATTGTTCTAAACACCGGGGGGATACAAGGTGATCAGGTTGTCCCCCGTGGGGCTCACAGTCTTCATTCCCATTTTACAGATGAGGGAACTGAGGCCCACAGAAGTAATAATAATAATAATAATAATAATGGCATTTGCTAATCGCTTACTATATGCCAAGTACTGTTTTAAGCACTGGAGGATACAAGGTCATCAGGTTGTCCCAAGTCTTCATCCCCATTTTACAGATGAGGGAACTGAGGCCCACAGAAGTAATAATAATAATGATGATGGCATTTGTTAAGCGCTTACTATATGCCAAGCACTGTTTTAAGCGCTGGAGGATACAAGGTCATCAGGTTGTCCCAAGTCTTCATCCCCATTTTACAGATGAGGGAACTGAGGCTCAGAGAAGTAATAATAATAATGATGATGGTATTTGTTGAGCGCTTACTATGTGCCAAGTACTGTTCTAAACACTGGGGGGATACAAGGTGATCAGGTTGTCCCACGGGGGGCTCACAGTCTTCATCCCCATTTTACAGATGAGGGAACTGATGCTCAGAGAAGCTAAGTGACTTGCCCGAACTCACATAGCTGGCAATTGGCGGAGCTGGGATTTGAACCCGCAACTTCTGATTCCCAAGCCCGGGCTCTTTCCACTGAGCCACGCGCTTAGCACTCTACTAAGCATTGTGGCTCAGTGGAAAGAGCCCGGGCTTGGGAGTCAGAGGTCATGGGTTCTAATTCCACCTCCGCCACTTAATAATAATAATGATGTCATTTGTTAAGCGCTTACTATGTGCGAAGCACTGTTCTAAGCATTAGAGGGTATACCAGGTGATCAGGTTGTCCCGCGTTGGGCTCACAGTCTTCACCCCCATTTTACAGATGAGGTAACTGAGGCCCAGAGAAGTGAAATGACTGGCCTACGGTCACACAGCTGACAAGTGGAGGAGTCAGGAGTAGAACCCGACGTATATGTAGGTATATACATATATATACATATATGTATATATAAGCGCTGGAGGATATACCTACATATACCTACATATGTGTATATATACACATATATATACACATATGTAGGTATATGTAGGTATATACATATGTATACCTCATCTGTAAAATGGGGATTAAGACTGTGAATCCCACATGGGACAGGGGCTGTGTCCAATTTAATTTGCTTGTATCCACCTCGGCGCTTAGTAATAACAATAATAATTATGGTATTTGTTAAGCACTTACTTTGTGCCAAGCACTGTTCTAAGCACTGAGGTAGATACAAGGATATTAGGTTGTCCCATGTGGGGCTCACAATCTTAATCCCCATTTTACAGATGCGGGAACTGAGGCACAGAGAAGTGAAGTGCCTTGCCCAAAATCAGAAAGCTGACAAATGAGAAGCAGTGTGGCTCAGTGGAAAGAGCCCGGGCTTTGGAGTCAAAGGTCATGGGTTCAAATCCCAGCTCTGCCAATTGTCAGCTGTGTGACTTTGGGCAAGTCATTTCACTTCTCTGGGCCTCAGTTCCCTCATCTGTAAAATGGGGATTAAGACTGTGAGCCCCACGTGGGACAACCTGATCACCCTGTAACCTCCCCAGCGCTTAGAACAGTGCTTTGCATATAGTAAGCGCTTAACAAATGCCTATTATTATTATTATTATTATTGTTATTATTAAATGGTGGAGCCGGGATTCGAATCCACGACCTCTGACTCCCAAGGCCGGGCCCTTGCCACTAAGCTACGCTGCTTACAGTGCCTGTTGCATAATATGCGCTGATCAAATACCATTATTATTATTATTATTATTATTATTATTATTATTATTATTATTATTATTATTATTAGTCCCTACCCAACAAGGGGCTCAGAGTCTAGAAGGGGGAGACAGACGACAAAACGAGACATGTGGGCAGGTGTCAAAATCGTCAGAACAAATAGAGTGCTCTGCACACAGTAAGCGCTCAATAAATACGATTGATTGAAATAGAATATTTCTTTATTCGTCGTTATTATTATTATTAAGTCATCTAGCCAGCAGAAATTTGTGGAGGAGGGCCAGATTAGCTCCAAGACAGGAGTGACGTGTTCAGATTCACACTTTTCGGGTGATCCCAGCTGCCCCAGAGACACTGAGGCACAGAGATTTCAAGGCGGGGGAGACGGAAGCTAAATCATGCCTAGTGGAAAGAGCACGGGCCTGGAGGTCCGAGGACCTGGGTTCTAATCCCGACACCATCACCTGTCTGCAGTGCGAGTCACTTAACTTCACTGAAGTTCAGTTACCTCACCTGTTAAATGGGGATTAAAACTGTAAGCCCCGATCCCAGTGTTTAGAACAGTGCTCTGCACACAGTAAGCGCTCAATAAATACGATTGATGATGAGAGTAAGCACTTAACAAACGCCACAATTATTAGTATTAATTATTAAAGTACTTGATTATGCAAAATCCCGTGTGAGGCATCTTGGCTCATTACTGACAGGGACACTCAATCATTTATTTGTTCATTCAATCGTATTTATTAAGCGCTTACTGTGTGCAGAGCACTGTACTAAGTGCATGGGAAAGAACATTCCCCCCACTAGACTGTGAGCCCACTGTTGGGTAGGGACCATCTCTATATGTTGCCAACTTGTACATTCCAAGCGCTTAGTACAGTGCTCTGCACACAGGAAGCGCTCAATCAATACGATTGATTGATTGATTGATAGGGACCGTCTCTATATGTTGCCAACTTGTACATCCCAAGCGCTTACTACAGTGCTCTGCACACAGTAAGTGCTCAATAAATACGATTGAATGAATGAACGTTAACAGTTATTAACATTATTAACAATACAACAATAAACAGTGACAATCCCTGCCCACAAAGACTTCACAGTCAAAATGTTCCATTTCTTTTCATTCATTCATTCATTCAGTCGTATTTATTGAGCGCTTACTGTGTGCAGAGCACTGTACTAAGCGCTTGGGAAGTACAAGTTGGCAACGTATAGAGACGGTCCCTACCCAACAGTGGGCTCACAGTCTAGAAGGGGGAGACAGACAACAAAACGAAACATATTAACAAAATAAAATAAATAGAATATGTACAAATAAAATAAATAGAGTAATAAATACGTACAAACATATATATATCTATATATACTATGTATATATAGATATATATATATATCTATATATATATATATACACACTGACAGCAGACAAGCTCATGGAGGTAGGAGGCCCCATTGTCCCTCAGACACTCCTTAATCAATCCATCAGTGGAATTTATTGAGCACTTACTATGTGCAGAGCACTGCACTGAGCGCTTGGGAGAGTCCAATGCGACAGGATTAGCAGACACATTCCCTGCCCATAACAAGCTTAAAATCTACAGTGGGAGACAGGCATTAATAAAGGTTTGACAAGTGGGTGGAAATTTATGGGCAGTGCAAATCCCCCACCCTGAATCTCTCAGCATGTTCCCTACCTCCCCAAACCACCCCTGTTGTGGTAATAATGTCAGAAAAGAAGATTTACAAGGGTTTCCATGGTGATGCATCGATCTCCGGTTTCTATGGTGACACAAGCACAGCCATAGTGGTCTAAATAACCAGGATCTGAGTTCCCTTCTCCTTCAAAGTCCTGATTTCTTAAATCCTTCTTTGAGACCCCACCTAGGAGAATCAGATCGCTCCAAAATAATAATAATAATAATGACAAATGTGGTATTTGTTCAGCGCTTACTATGTACTAGGCATTCATTCAATTGTATTTATTGAGCACTTACTGTGTGCAGAGCACTGTAATAAGTGCTTGGGAAGTACAAGTCAGCAACATATAGAGATGGTCCTTACCCAACAACGGGCTCACAGTCTAGAAGGGGGACACAGACGACAAAACGAAACATGTAGACAGGTGTCAAAATGGTCAGAACAAATAGAATTAAAGCTATATCATCATCATCATCAATCGTATTTATTGAGCGCTTACTATGTGCAGAGCACTGTACTAAGCGCTTGGGAAGAACAAATTGGCAACATATAGAGACAGTCCCTACCCAACAGTGGGCTCACAGTCTAAAAGGGGGAGACAGAGAACAAAACCAAACATACTAACAAAATAAAATAAATAGGGTAGATATGTACAAGTAAAATAAATAAATAAATAAATAGGGTAATAAATATGTACAAACATATATACATATATACAGGTGCTGTATGCACATCATTAGCAAAATGAATAGAATAGTAAGTATGTACAAGTAAAATAAATAGAGTAATAAATCTGTACAAATATATATACAAGTGCTGTGGGGAGGGGAAGGAGGTAGGGCAGGGGGGATGGGGAGGAGGAGAGGAAAAAGGGGGCTCAGTCTGGGAAGACCTCCTGGAGGAGGTGAGCTCTTACCACAAATCGGGTTGGACGCAGTCCCTGTCCCACATGGGGCTCACAGTCTTCATCCCCATTTTACAGATGAGGTAACTGAGGCCCAGAGAAGTGAAGTGATTTGCCCAAAGTCAGACAGCTGACAAGTGACGTTTTATAGATGAGGGAACGGAAGCCCAGAGAAGTAAAGCGACTTGCCCGAGGTCACCCAGCAGATAAGTGGCGGAGCCGGGATTAGAACCCATGACCTTCTGACTCCAGGCCCCTGCTCTATCCACTATGCCATGCTGCTTTCAGTGGTCAATTGAACACTGGGCAGGCTGGTCTTCAGCTGGCCTCTCTGCTGTCGAGTTCCAAGATGGTACTGGATTCTTCTATGCATTTTGCTTTTTGGAAGCAGTGTGGTTTAATGGCTAGAGCACGGGTGTAGGAATCAGAAGGACCTGGGTTCTAATCCAGATTTTGCCACTTGTCTGCTGTGTGACCTTGAGCAAGTCACTTCACTTCAGTTCCCTTGTCTGTAAAATGGGGATGAAGACTGTGGGACAGGGACTGTGTCCAACCCAATTAACTTGCATCTACCCCAGTGCTTTTTTTTTTTTTTGATGGCATTTATTAAACGCTTACTGTGTGCAAAGCACTGTTCTAAGCGCTGGGGAGGTTACAAGGTGATCAGGTGTCCCACGTGGGGATCACAGTCTTAATCCCCATTTTACAGATGAGGTAACTGAGGCGCAGAGAAGTTAAGTGACTTGCCCAAAGTCACACAGCTGACAATTGGTGGAGCCGGGGTTTGAACCCATGACCTCTGACTCCAAAGCCCAGGCTCTTTTCCACTGAGCCGAACAGTGCTTGGCGCTTAGGCGCTTAACAAGTACCATACCTATAATTATTACTATTATTATTATTAGGGAAGGGGTACCTTGAGCAGAAGCAAGAGAGAAGCGGCGTGGCTCAGTGGAAAGAGCCCGGGCTTTGGAGTCAGAGGTCATGGGTTCGAAAGCCGACTCTGCCAACTGTCAGGTGTGTGACTTTGGGCAAGTCACTTAACTTCTCTGGGCCTCAGCTACCTCATCTGTAAAATGGGGATTGACTGTGAGCCCCTGTGGGACAACCTGATCACCTTGTAACCTCCCAAGCGCTTAGAACAGTGCTTTGCACATAGTAAGCGCTTAATAAATGCCATAAAAAAAAAGAAGCAGATCAAAGCAGCAATCAGTCGTCTAGACTGTGAGCCCACTGTTGGGTAGGGACCGTCTCTATATGTTGCCAACTTGTACTTCCCAAGCGCTTAGTACAGTGCTCTGCACACAGTAAGCGCTCAATAAATATGATTGAATCAATGAATCACTTTGAGGGGAAGCAATTTCTACCCGACTGATTTTGAGCCATCACATTTTCTGGAGCTCAAATTGGGACAGCGTGGGTTTCAGGG
Organism: Tachyglossus aculeatus; assembly: GCF_015852505.1. Lineage (NCBI taxonomy): Eukaryota > Metazoa > Chordata > Mammalia > Monotremata > Tachyglossidae > Tachyglossus > Tachyglossus aculeatus. Next base: position 7,833,001 of record NC_052101.1, on the reverse strand, counting down.
GTGGGAGGAGGGAAGAGCTGGAAATGACACAGACAGAAAGTCAATGCAAGCCTGCAGATGAAACTTGCAGGGAAACAGGGACAGGCAGGGTGACAAACATTTACACACAAAGCCCTCACCTCGACACAAATCACACAAATCCAGTGAGGAGTACTTCCCAGAGATGTCTTGAGCTTCAGGACTGTAGATCAATATTAATTAATAGCATTTATTGAATGCCGCCTGTTTGCAAAACACTGCATTAAAGACTTGGGAGAGAACAATAGAACTGGTAGGCATAACCCCTAATCCCCGCCTTCAAGGATTTTCCAGTCTAGGTGAGGAAAACACAATGAAATAGAATCAATCAATCAATCAATCATATTTATTGAGCACTTACTGTGTGCAGAGCACTGTATTAAGCGCTTGGGAAGTACAAGTTGGCAACATATAGAGACAGTCCCTACCCAGCAGTGGGCTCACAGTCTAAAAGAAAAGTTAAGTGACTTGCCCAGGGTCACACAGCAGACATGTGGCGGAGTCAAGATTCGAACCCGTGACCTTTGATTCCAAAGCCCATGTGCTCTTTCCACTGAGCCACGCTGGATAGTAATGGAAGTAATAGAAGGTAATGGAGTGTAAAGCTATGTGCAAAAATAGTGTGTAGGGGGAAGAGGGTGGGTACTCAAGTGCATTTTGTGCTTTGCAAGGACTGAATTTTCAGTAAGAAGATATAAGGTGGAGAAATGAGCATTTAAGCAGGAAAGATCTCTAGAGGAGATAATAATAATAATAATAATAGTACTTGTTAAGCGCTTACTATGTGCCGAGCTCTGTTTCAAGCACTGGGGCAGACACAAATTAATCAGGTTGGACACAGTCTCTGTCCCATATGGGATTCACGGTCTTAATCCCCATTTTATCGATGAGGTAACTGAGGCCCAAAGAAGTTAAGTGACTTGCTCAAGGTCACACAGCAGGTGCATGGCAGAGCCGGGATTAGAACTCTGGACCTTCTGACTCCGAAGCCCGGGCTCTACCCACTAAGCCTCACTGATTTCAGAAGGGCCTGGAAGACAGGAAGAGCTGTAATCGGCTGGATAATAACAACAACAACAACAATTGAAGTATTACTTGAACACTTTTTATGTGCCAAGCACTGGGCTAAGCACTGAGGTTATACACTTTTAATCAATTAGACACACAGGGCTCACGGTCTAAGGAGAAAAGAAAGAACAAAAAAAAATTATGGCATTTGTTAAGCGCTTACTATGTGCCAAGCACTGTTCTAAGCACTTGTGGGGGGAATACAAGGTGATCAGGTTGTCCCCTGTGGGGCCCACAGTCTTAATCCCCATTTTACAGATGAGTTAACTGAGGCTCAGAGAAGTTAAGTGATTTGCCCAAGGTCACACAGCAGACAAGTGGCAGAGTTGAGATTAGAACCCATAACCTCTGATTCCCAAGCCCGTGCTCTTTCCACTGAGTCACGCTGCTTTTCAACAAGTTTCTTACCCCCATTTTACAGATGAGGAGTCAGTCCGTCAGTCAATCGCATTTATTCAGCGCTAACCATGTGCAGAGCACTGTACTAAGCACCTGGGAGAGTACACTATAGTAGCTTAATATATTCCCTGCTCGCCACGAGTTTAGAGGGAGAGATAGACATTAATATAAATATATAAATGACAGATATGGACTTCAGTGCTGTGGGGCTGGGACAGGATGGGGATGAAGAAGCAACGTGGCTTAGTGGAAAGAGCCCGGGCTTGGAAGTCAGAGATCTTGGGTTCGAATCTGCCACTTGTCAGCTGTGTGACTCCGGGCAAGTCTCTTCACTTCTCGGTGCCTCAGTTACCTCATCTGGAAAATGGGGACTACGACTGTGAGCCCCACGTGGGACAACCTGATCACCTTGTGTCTATCCCAGTGCTTAGAACAGTGCTTGGCACATAGTAATATATGTTTGTATATATGTTTGTACATATTTATTACTCTATTTATTTATTTATTTTATTTGTACATATCTATTCTATTTATTTTGTTAGTATGTTTGATTTGTTCTCTGTCTCCCCCTTTTAGACTGTGAGCCCACTGTTGGGTAGGGACTGTCTCTATATGTTGCCAATTTGTACTTCCCAAGCGCTTAGTACAGTGCTCTGCACATAGTAAGCGCTCAATAAATACGATTGATGATGATGATGATGATGATAGTAAGCGCTTAACAAATACCGTCAGTATTATTATTATAAAGGGAGCAAGACGGGGAGACACAGAAGAGAAGTCACCGGCTCTACAGTTATTGCTGCAGAGAGGTTCCAAGAGTTCAGAAATAAAACTGAAATAAGGGGTTGGAGGAGGGCGCTTAGGAGACTATTTATAACAAAAGATTAAAGAAGAAGGTAATTAGGCATAGCTCGGCTAAGTAGCTACTAAGGTGAAGCGGTAATTGCGCGCAGCAATCCGAAGGGTGTGATCACCAGTGACGGAGATCATTATTTTGGATTTCTACAGGGTAATAATTAGAGGTAATGGGCTGAAATTAAGGAAAGTTAGGCAGAAGCACAGGGAAAAAAGAACTTCCTGACGGAAAAGATCTTTGGACTATGGGGAACTCTCCCAAGGGGGGGCTTTGAAACAGCATTTATAATTAAGATGGACAAAACTCTAGATTATAAAATGTAGGAAATAATCTTCCAGTTTCCCCTCAGGGATAAACTAGAATGACCTACTAGGTCTCCTCTGTTTCCAAGACTGGTTATAAACCCTGTATATTCCTCACCGGGGTTCTCAAGTTATCTGTGAGATTCATTTACTGCAATAGATTTTATTACTTATATGGTAAATTCTGGTCTACTTGGAATTTTTATCACCAAAGGACAAAAAGCTGTTTGAACTACTGTCTCTTTGCTAGCTAAAAAGGTCTCTTTTATGCCCCGTTAACTGATTCTTTTATTAGAGTCCCTCTGTCGCTACTGCGGTAGCTCTTAAAAAGAATGTTCAAAGTGAGGACACTTAAAAATCTGATTTTGGAAAAATCGACTTGGTTTAACTGAGAAGAGCACCATGTGCGTTGGTGTAAACTTCAACTAGGATGAACATATCTCTCCCTCAATCAATCAATCAATCATATTTACTGAGCGCTTACTGTGTGCAGAGCACTGTACTAAGCGCTTGGGAAGTACAAGTTGGCAACATATGAAGACAGTCCCTACCCAACAGTGGGCTCACAGTCTAAACGGGGGAGACAGAGAGCAAAACCAAACATACTAACAAAATAAAATAAATAGAATAGATATGTACAAGTAAAATGAATAAATAAATAAATAGAGTAATAAATATGTACAAACATATATACATATATACAGGTGCTGTGGGGAAGGGAAGGAGGTAAGATGGGGGATGGAGAGGGGGATGAGATATTGGGAAGGCCTCCTGGAGATATTTAAATATCCATATATACAGCAATCAATCATATTTGTTGAATGCTTACTATGCGCAGAGTACTGTACTAAGCGCTTGGGAGAGTACAATATAACAATAACAATATTAATAATAATAATTGTGGTATTTGTTAAGTGGTTACTGAGTGCCAGATACAGTACTAAGCACTGGGGTGGATACAAGCAAATCGGTTTGGACACAGTCGCTATCTTGAGAGGAGCTGGGATTAGAGTTTAGTACAGTGCTCTGCACACAGTGCTCTGTGTTTAGTACAGTGCTCTGTACACAGTAAGTGCTCAATACATACGATTGAATGAATGAATGAACTCATGACCTCCTGACTCCCAGAGTCCATCCATCATGCCATGCTGTTTCTCAATATAATGGACACGTTTCCTGCCCACAGCAAGCTTATATATCTAGTCTCTCACACACAAACACACACACACATATTCACATATTAATAATGGTATTTGTTAAGTGATTACTATGTGCCAAGCACTGTTCTAGCACAAGGGTAATTAGATTGGACACGGTTCCTTTCCCCCATAGGGCTCACAGTCTAAATCCCCATTTTACAGATGAGGGAACTGAGGCCCAGAGAAGTGAAGGGACTTGCCCAAGAGTACAGTGCTCTGCACACAGTAAGCGCTCAATAAATACGATTGAATGAATCACACAGCAGACAGGTGGTGGAGCAAGGATTAGAACCCAAGTCCTTCTAACTCCCAAGCCTGTGCTCTATCCATAAATAGTCTCCCTTTTATTTTTTGGGTAGAGGGGACAAATTATCTGGATAAGTCTCATGGATAGATAGTTTCTGAATATAGCTCTCTGACCAGTCCAGAAGTTCTAATCTGTACAGAAAAATAATTCATAAAAATAATTAATAATAATTATGGTACTTGTGCTAGGTGCAAGCACTGTTCTAAGTGCTGGGGTAGATACCAGCTAATCAGGTTGGACACCACCCCAGTCCAACATGGGGCTCACAGTCCTAAACCCCATTTTACAGATGAAGAAACTGAGGCCCAGAGACATGAAGTGTCTTCCAGTCTGGGACTTTCCAGACTGAGTCCCTTCCTTCCTCTCCCCCTCGTCCCTCTTCATCCCCCCATCTTACCTCCTTCCCTTCCCCACAGCACCTGTATATATGTGTATATGTTTGTACATATTTATTACTCTATTTATTTATTTATTTATTTATTTATTTTACCTGTACATATCTATTCTATTTATTTTATTTTGTTAGTATGTTTGGTTTTGTTCTCTGTCTCCCCCTTTTAGACTGTGAGCCCACTGTTGGGTAGGGACTGTCTCTATATGTTGCCAACTTGTACTTCCCAAGCGCTTAGTACAGTGCTCTGCACACAGTAAGCGCTCAATAAATACGATTGATTGATTGATTGATTGATTGATGAAGAGAGTTGCCCAAGGGCTCACAGCAGACATGTGGCAGAAGCAGGATTAGAACCCAGTTCCTTCTGACTCTCAGGCCTGTGCTCTATCCGCTAAGCCACGCTGCTTTTCAGATGTCTCTCTGATGATGTATTTGAGACTGGAGAATTCTCTGGAATTTGTAGATCCAACAATCAATCGATCAATCGTATTTATTGAGCGCTTACTGTGTGCAGAGCACTGTACTAAGCGCTTGGGAAGTACAAGTTGGCAACATAAAGAGACGGTCCCTGCCCAACTGTGGGCTCACAGTCTACGCTGCCTTCTCTGGTTGCCTAAGAGAAGCAGTTCATGGATGAACAATGGACATCTCTCGACATTGACTTTCCTGCGTCCCGGAGTGGGTGGAAATTGTGAGATACTCGGGAAGCATAAACATTTGGCCTTGCAGTCTATAAACATCCATTCTTTTAGCAGTGAGCGACGTCTAGGCGAGCAAAGGAAAATATACACTAGAGTGAGATAATGAATAGTACCTATGGAAGAAAAAAACTTAATAAGGATTCTCTAACAAATAATAATATATACTAATTATAGTATTTATGGGCATTTACTACTTGCCAAAATACCGGGTTCATTGCTGGGGGAGATATAAGTTAATTAAATCAGGCCCCATTCCCAACTCTGTACCCCATGGGGTTCACGATCTTAATAAAACAACTACTATTCATCCATTCATTCCATTATATTTATTGAGCGCTTACTGTGTGCAAAGCACCGCACCAAGCATTTGGGAGAGCACGATACAATAATAATCGCTACTACTGCTACTACTTCTAGCGTGGCTCAGTGGAAAGAGAACGGGCTTTGGAGTCAGAAGTCATGGGTTCAAATCCTGGCTTTGCCAATTGTCAGCTGTGTGACTTTGGGCAAGTCACCTAACTTCTCTGTGCCTCAGTTACCTCATCTGTAAAATGGGGATGAAGACTGTGAGTCCCCTGTGGGACAAACTGATCACCTTGTAACCTCCCCAGCGCTTAGAACAGTGCTTTGCACATAGTAAGTGCTTAATAAATGCCATTATTATTATTATTATTATTATTGTTACTACTACAACTAACAGCTGTGTGACTTTGGCCAAGTCACCTAACTTCTCTGTGCCTCAGTTACCTCATCTGTAAAATGGGGATGAAGACTGTGAGTCCCCTATGGGACAAGCTGTTCACCTTGTAACCTCCCCAGCGCTTAGAACAGTGCTTTGCACATAGTAAGTGCTTAATAAGTGCCATTATTATTATTATTACTACTACTACAACTAATGTAATAACAGAGATATTTGTTTAGTGCTTACTATATGCTAAGCACTGGACTAAGCACTGGGGGGTAGTTACAAAATAATCTAATCAGACACAGTCCCTGACCCACCTTGGTCTCACAGTCTAAGGGGAAGGAAGTATTTCATTACCACTTTACAAATGAGGAAACTGAGGCACAGAGAAGATAAGTAGTGACTGGTCCAGATTCGCACAACAGGAAAGGGGCAGAGCGGGATTAGAATCTAGGTGATGATGATGATGATGATGATCATGATGATGGTATTTGTTAAGCGCTTACTATGATCCAAGCACTGTTCTAAGCTCTGGGGGGATACAAGGTGATCAGGTTGTCCCACGGGGGGCTCAAAGTCTTAATCCTCATTTTGCAGATGAGGGAACTGAGGCTCAGAGAAGTGAAGTGACTTACCCAAGGTCACACAGCAGACAAGTGGCAGAGCTGGGATTAGAACCCATTGATCTCTGACTCCCAAGCCCGGGTTCTTTCCACTAAGCTACACGGCTTTTCGAACCCAAGTCTTCTGATTCCCAGGCACAGGCTCTTTCCACTAGGTCAAGAAGTGGGAGAGAAAGTGGATTGAGAATGGCCCTGGGAGTGAGAAGGACCTGGGTTCTAATTCCGACGCCACCACTTGTCTGCTGTGTGATCTAGGGCAAGTCACTTCACTTCTCTGGGCCTCGGTTACCTCATCTGGGGATTAAGGCCGTGAGCCCCATGTGGGACAGGGATTGTGTCCGACCCAATTCACGCGTATCTGCCCTAGTGCTTAGTACAGTGCTTGGCACATAGAAAAGCGCTTAACAAATAGCAGAAAAAAAGGATCTCACAGAAAAGGAAAACGACACACAGATAAGATAATGGACTTTCTCATGGGCACCTAGGAGGTCAGTGGCAGAACTGAAAGAACTAGGAAGAGAACCCAAGTCTCAGGACTTTGAAACACAGGACACAGCTCCTGGCCTGCATGGGCCTCACCGTCTAAATAGAAGGGAGAACAGGACAACTGAGGCACAGAGATGGGAAGTGACTTGCTCAAGGTCACTCAGCAAGCAATCGGCAGAGTCGGGCTTAGAACCCAGGTCCTCTGACTCCCAGGCCATGCTGTTAGAAAGGAAAATGGCTGAGAAAGAGATTCGAAAGAGTGACATCTGTTACCCTTTGAAGTTTGACTTATTTAGGCAAAGAGAATGCTAGTGTGTTTGGCCATCAGAGATTTCTATGCCTCTTTTGGGTCTCAGAATCTCTGCCAGGCCTTTGAGAAACAAGCAATTTGCAAAGAAAACTGACACAATTTATGAACACAGACCTCTAGACTTTAAGCTCACTGTGGGCAAGGAATGTGACTACCAATTCTGCTGTTTTGTACTCTCCAAAGTGTTTACTTAGTATAGTGCTCTGCACACAGTAAGTGCTTAATAATACCAGTGATTGATTGACTGATGAATGAATAGATTTTCAGGGTCAACTGTCTTGAAACACTTCATTTAGAGCAAGGGAGTACAATCCTTAAGCTCTGGAACAGTGGGAATACAAGATACGCCTTTATATTTTCATGCCTGATTGACTTGAATGATCTCTTTGCCCTGTTACTATGGAAATAACATGGCTGGCCATCTGCTGAGGTCTTGTTTCTGTTGATATCTGTAAGAATAATAATAATAATAATGACATTTGTTAAGCATTTATTCTGTGCCAGGCACTGTACTAAACCCTGGGGTGGATACAAGTAAATTGGGGTGGACACCGTCCTTATCCCACTTGAGGCTCACAATCTCAATCTCCATTTTACGGATGAGGAAACTAAGACACAGAGGAAGTGAAATGACTTGTCCAAGGTCACATAGCAGACATGTGGCAGAGCCAGGATTAAAACCCATGACCTTCTGATCCCCAGCCCCGTGCTCTAGCCATTTAACTTCTCTGGGCCTCAGTTACCTCATCTGTAAAATGAGGATTGAGGCTGTGAGCCCCATGTGGGACAGGAACTGTGTCCAACCTGATTAATAACCTGTAGCTACTCCAGTGCTTAGAATACAATGCCTGGCACATAGTAAGTGCTTAATAAATACCATTTTTTCAAAAAAAGCAATTAGTCCTACTCAGATAAAATCCATGATTGTGGATTTAAAGAAAGCTTATTGGCTATCATTCAATCCCACACTCCCAAACCATACCTCCTCAGATAAGAAGGAAACCAGAAAAATAAAAACACACGAAAAAGAGACTAGTGTTAAATTTTTGCTGAAAGGACCCTACAAAATTTAGTAACTTGCTCTTAGCCATTATTTTTATGATTCTTTCAGATTCTAGAAATTCCTCGCCTCCAAGGTCATAACAAAGGAACTCCTTTTCATCTGTCTTTGCAATTGTACCTTTTTCCTTTGTGACTGTGATAGCCCCTTTTCTATCTGGTCATCATGAAAATGAGTCTCTGACAAAAGAAAATAAATATAATGGAAGCAAAAAAACCCAAAATGTGATAAGAAATGTGTCACAAGGACCGTGAGTCTCAAGACCTCCCCAGCTGTAAGTTATCTTGATCGCAGGAATAGAATTTGGGGTCAAACAGACCAAAGCAGTATTGACCGAAAGATAAAACAACGGGTCTCTGAGGATAAATGGGTACCTTATGCTCTAATTTATTTCCTACTAATCTTACTTCCAATCTTCTCTAAATAATAAAGGGAAAGAAAGGGAAAATATAAGAATAACTCCAGTCCTGAACTTTAGATTTCTCATCTAGTGATACCGTTGAAAGAGATATGAAAATTCTGGAGCAATGTACCAACCAGTCCAACAGAAGTTCAAGAAGTTTCATATCTTTTTCAACGGTATCACTAGATGAGAAATCTAGAGCTAAAGTTCAGTGGTCGGCTGTATTCAAGAAATCATGTGAAAAGATGCATTTGTTTGGGCTTTGAGAAGGAGGGGGAGAGGCCAAGTAAAATACAGGAGTGAATGTTGGCCTTTACATTCAAAAACTGAAATCTTTTACCAAATAAATAAAAGAGATGCTCAGCTATTCTTCAACCTTATATCTTTTTAAAAAAGCACTATTAAAAGGATCTTTTTTATGGTATTTGTGAAGCGCTTACTATGTGCCAGGCATTGTTCTAAGTGCTGGGGTAATTAGGTTGGATGAAGTCATCATCTCCATTTTACAGATGAGGGAACGGAGGCCCAGAGAGGTGAAGGGACTTGCTCCGGGCCGCACAGCAGACAAGTGACAGAGCTGGGACTAGAACCCAGGTCCTTCTGATTCCTAGGCCTGTGCTCTAACCACTAGCCACGCTACTTTGCAAAATAGATCATTTTATTTGGGATGCGATTCGAATGATAAAGGGGAAGATGGGTGATTGAGCCCCCTTTTTCCTCTCCTCCTCCCCATCGCCCACCCCCTCTGCCCTACCTCCTTCCCCTCCCCACAGCACTTGTATATATTTGTACAGATTTATTACTCTACTAATTTTAATTGTACATATTTACTATTCTATTTATTTTGTTAATGATGTGCATATAGCTATAATTCTATTTGTTCTGACGGTTTTGACACCTGTCTACATGTTTTGTTGTCTGTCTCCCCCTTCTAGACCGTGAGCCCGTTGTTGGGTAGGGACCGTCTCTATATGTTGTCGACGTGTACTTCCCAAGCGCTTAGTCCAGTGCTCTGCACACAGTAAGCGCTCAACAAATACGATTGAATGAATGGATTGAACCTGGTGTCAAGGGCCAAGCAGACAAACAGATTTATCTCCAAATCCTCAACTCAGAGAAGGGAAGGGAGAAAAACGAAACCTCTTTGCTGGCTCCGTGATTTGGGCTTCTCCCTCAGACTTGAAAAGAAAATCCTGGGCAGGGTCAGGCCCGCTTTGAGTAGGGAATTTGTCTGTTTACTGTTATATTGCCCTCTCCCAAGCGCTTAGTACAGTGCTCTGCATGCAGTAAGCGCTCAATAAAGTGGACTGAATGAATAGGATAGCAAATGAGAGGGCGGCTGTTTTCGTATAGCTGCCATTCACTGCACTTATGTACATGCCTTTAAATTATATATTATTAACTACTTATTTAGTCATTTCTATTATTTATATATTACTAATTTATTACTATAATATACAGCATAGCATCTACTATATAATATACTACTACAACATTAATATATTATAATACTATAGACTATAGTATAGACTATAGACTTCTAGACTGTGAGCCCACTGTTGGGTAGGGACCGTCTCTATATGTTGCCAGCTTGTACTTCCCAAGTGCTTAGTACAGTGCTCTGCACACAGTAAGCACTCAATAAATACGATTGAATGAATGACTGAATGAATACTATAATATAATAGCATTATAATAGTTTAATATATACTATATCACCATACTATTACTTATTTCTTATAGTGTCTGTCTCCCCTTCTAGACTGTAAGCTCGTTGCAAGCAGGGAACGTGCCTACCAACTTTGTGGTATCATACTCTCCCAAACACTTAGTACAGTGCTCTAGACAAGGTAAGCGCTCAAGAGATACTACTGATTGGTTGATCGATTGATCCCCACGTACAGTGAATAGAGCATGGGCTTGGGGGGGTGAAGGGTGGGTTCTAATCCCGGCTCTGCCATGTGTCTGCTGTGTGACCTTGGGCAAGTTACTTAACTTTTCTGTGCCTCAGTTACCCCAACTAAATCCTATTTCCTCCTATTTAGATTGTGAGCCTCATGTGGGACAGGGACTGTGTCCAGACTGATTAACATGTACCTTCCCCAGCTGTTAGAGCAGTGCTTGGCACATAGTAAGTGTTTGGCAAGTGCCATAATAATAATTACCATTATTATTCCCACTCCCAACTCCTCTCCCGTCTACATTCCCATCACCACTTCCATCTTCACATGGTGTAGGGGGTAGAACAATGGCTGGGAGTCAGAAGGTCATGGGCTCTAATAATAATAATAACAATGATAATGTTGGTATTTGTTAAGTGCTTCCTATGTGCAAAGCACTGTTCTAAGCGCTGGGGGGATACAAGGTGATCAGGTTGTCCCACGTGGGGCTCACAGTCTTAATCCTCATTTTCCAGATGAGGGAACTGAGGCCCAGAGACGTGAAGTGACTTGCCCAAAGTCACACAGCTGACACGTGGCGGAGCCGGAATTTGAACCCACGACCTCTGACTCCAAAGCCCGGGCTCTTTTCCACTGAGCCACGCTGCTTCTCTAATCCCAGCTCTGTCACACATCTGCTGTGTGACCTTGGGCAAGTCACTTCACTTCTCTGGGCCTCAGTGACTTTACCTGGAAAATGGGGATTAAGACCGTGAGCCTCATGTGGGACAGGAACTGTGTCCAACCCGATTACCTTGCATAATAATAATAATAACAATAATAATAATAATAATAATAATGATAATGATTATGGTATTGGTTAAGTGCTTACTATGTGCCAGGCACTATAGTAAGCACTGGGTGAATACAAACAAATCAGGTTGGACATGGTCTCTGTTGCACGTGGGGCTCACACTACTAATCCCCATTTTACAGATGAGGTAACAGGCACAGAGAAGTGAAGCGACTTAATAATGATAATAATAATGGCATTTATTAAGCACTTACTATGTGCAAAGCACTGTTCTAAGCACTGGGGAGGTTACAAGGTGATCAGGTTGTCCCAAGGGGGGCTCCCAGTCTTCATCCCCATTTTACAGATGAGATCACTGAGGCCCAGAGAAGTGAAGTGACTTGCCCAAAGTCACACAGCTGGCAATTGGCAGAGCCGGGACTTGCCCAAGATCACACAGCAGAGAAGTGGAGGATGCAGGATTAGAATTCATGACCTTCTAGCTGTCAAGCCCATGTTCGATCCATTAGGCATGGGGATCAAGAAATCAATCAGTAACATCTATTGAGCGCTTACCATGTGCAGAGCACTGTATGGAGAGCTTGGGAGAGTGCAATACAACAGAAAGTGGAAGTAGCATGGGTTTAGGAGTCAGAGGTCATGGGTTCAAATCCCAGCTCCACCAATTGTCAGCTGTGTGACCCTGGGCAAGTCGCTTAACTTCTCTGTCCTCAGTTACCACATCTGTAAAATGGGGATGAAGATTGTGAGCCCCAAGTGGGACAACCTGATCATCTTGTATCCTCCCTAGCGCTTAGAACAGTGCTTTGCACATAGTAAGCACTTAACAAATGCCACCATTATTATTATTATTATTACTTGGTAGACATATTTGCTGCTCTATCCACTATACCATGCTCCTTCCCAACCCAGCGTTTAGTAAACCACTTAACTTTTCTGTGCCTCAGTGACCTCATCTGTAAAATGGGGATTAAGGCTGTGAGCCCCACGTGGGACAACCTGAATACCTTGTATCTACCCCAGTGCTTAAAGCAATGCTTTGCACATAGTGGAAGCAGCGTGGCTCAGTGGAAAGAGGGCGGGCTTGGGAGTCAGGGGTCACAGGTTCGAATCCCAGCTCCACCACTTGTCAGCCGTGTGACCTTGGGCAAGCCACTTAACTTCTCTGTGCCTCAGTTCCCTCATCTGTAAAATGGGGATGAAGACTGTGAGATCCATGTGGGACAACCAGATCACCTTGTATCCCCCCCCATCGCTTAGAACAGTGCTTCACACATAGTAAGTGCTTAACAAATACCACATGGTAAGTATTGCTTGTATTCACCCCAGCGCTTAGTACAGTGCTTGGGACATAGTATGTATTTAACAAATACCACAATTATTATTATTAAGTGGTAGGAGGATGTGGGCAAGGGGTTGACAACAGGATAGAGAGTAGGTTGGCGTTAGCGGAACAAAGTGTATGGATTGGGCTGGGTTAGGAAATCAGCAAAGCAAGTTAGGAGGGAGCTGAGTGAGAGTGCCTTAAAACAGATATACTTTTCCGTTCAGAATTTCTGTGGCTTCCATTCATTCATTCAGTCGTATTTATTGAGTGCTTATGGTGTGCATAGCATTTTGAAAGTACAGTTCAGCAACAAAGAGAGACAATTCCTGCCCACAGTGGGCTCACAGTCTTGAAGCGGGGGAGACAGGCATCAATATAAGTAAACAGGCATCCGTGGCATCAATATAAATAAATAGAATTAGAGCTATATCTGTGACTTTCTACCGCCGTGGCCCAGAAAAGGGAGTCTAAATTTTGAAAGCAAAATGCTTGTTCCTCTCTTCCTAGAAGCTAGACTTCACAGTCTTCACAGCATCTGAGCTCTGGTGAGCAGCTTTCAATTGTATACTATAAATTGTTAGAAATTACTTAATTATTCCTAATAATGTCTATCTTCCCCTCTAGATCATAAGGTCGTTATGGGCAGGGAACATGTCTGCTGATTCTGTTGCACTATACTCTCACAAGCGCTTAGTACAATGTTCTTATAGTAAGCCTTCAATAAATATCGTTGATTGACTGATAGTAGTGACCATTAGAAATCCCTTTGTTCTTCAAATATATTCAAAATCCATTTTCTAAGGCCAGAAATAGCGCAGAATGAACAATAATAATAACTATGGCATTTGCTAAGTGCTTACTACATGCTTTGTGCTGGGATGGATACAGGGTTATGAGAACAGACACAGTCCCTGTCCCATGTGGGGCTCACAATCGGTTTATCCCCATTTTGCAGATTGGAAGGTTGAGGTCCCAAGGGATTTAGTAGGTTATTAGTCCAGTGACAGAGCTGGGATTCAAACCCCGAGCTGCTCGACTCTCAGTCCCTGGATGAGTTATTTGTAATTCTGCTGAAGAAAAGTAATATTAGTTGAATATTAATCACCGGTGTTGGTTGGAATGTAAGGGGTGAAGGAGGGTAATAATAATAATAGCATTTATTAAGCACTTAGGATGTGCAAAGCACTGTTCTAAGCGCTGGAGAGGTTACAAGGTGATCAGGTTGTCCCACTGGGGGCTCACAGTCTTCATCCCCATTTTACAGATGAGGTAACTGAGGCACAGAGAAGTGAAGTGACTTGCCCAAAGTCACACAGCTGACAATTGGCAGAGCCGGGATTTGAACCCATGACATCTGACTCCAAAGCCCGGGCTCTTTCCACTGAGCCACGCTGCAGGGTAGGCTTCTGCAGTTCCAATTAAACATCCTTGGCAGATAACAGAGAAGCAGAGAAGGAACCCCCTGATGAAGCCCAGAATAATTTCACATTTTATGGGCAAGGCTTGAAGATAAGTGATTCTAATTAGAAGGAAATGAAAAACTGAAGGTCAGGTACGATACAAGATACCTTTGTACGGCTAATTAGCTTTTGCTGAAACCTTCTTTGGACAGAGTGGATAGAGATGGCTATCACCCTCTTGTTGGGGTGTCTCTTGGAAGCATAAATTTGGAAAAACAAGGTGGAAGAATAGCTAAAGAAGACATTTCCATCTCAGCTCCCGCCCTCTTTGCTGCTCTTTAATGGGAAGCATAATGGCCTAGAGGAAAGAATAAGAGCTTGGGAGTCAGAGGACTTGAGTTCTAATCTCACTCCGTCATCTGCCTACTATGTGACACTGGGCAAGTCACTTTACTTCTTTGTGCCTCAGTTACCTCATCTGTATAATGGGGATTAAGACTGTGAGCCCCATGTGGGAAATGGACTGTGTCCAACTTGATTAGCTTATATCTACCCCAGTGCTTAACATAGTTCCTGGAACAAAGGAAGTGCTTAGTAAATAACATAAAACAAACAAACATAAACCCCCAAAACATGGGGACTGCTATCCTCCGCCCCCAGGCAGAATGTCAAGAAATGTTAAGACCCCAAACACGTCTCAATAATAATAATAATGATGGCATTTGTTAAGTGCTTACTATGTGCAAAGCACTGTTCTAAGCACTGGGGGAATGCAAAGTAATCAGGTTGTCCCACATGGGACTCACAGTCTTAATCCCCATTTTACAGATGAGGTAACTGAAGGCACAGAGAAGTGAAGTGACTTGCCCAAAGTCACACAGCTGACAAGTGGCAGAGCTGGGATTAGAACCCATGACCTCTGACTCCGAAGCCCGGGCTCTTTCCACTGAGCCACGGAAGCTCATCCAGAGTAGGGACCATGTTTACTAACCCGGCTTTATAATAATGATGAATATGGTACTTATTAAACACTTACTATGCGTCAAGCACTGTTCTAAACACCGGGGTAGATACAAGTTAAACAGGTTGGACACAGCCTCTGTCCTACATGGGGCTTTTAAAATCAGATTATAGCTGGTATGTAATTTGCCTTCAGCTACTTTTTGATACCTATTTTTAGCTGTAGCAAGTTATAACTAACATAACTCAAAATGCTTGTCATCCCTACACTGCCATCCTATTACTCTGCATAGCAATAAGTTGCACATTTTTTTTTACTTTTAATTTATATTGAAATATTTTTCTGGTGGAATTCTACTTATTCTGTTGGTATTGACACCTGTCTACTTGTTTGTTTGGTTTTTTTGTCCATCTGCCCGCTTCTAGACTGTGAGCCCGCTGTTGTTTAGGGACCGTCTCTATATGTTGCCCATTTGTACTTCCCAAGTGCTTAGTACAGTACTCTGCACACAGTAAGCACTCAATAAATACGATTGAATGAATGAATGAATGAATGCATGCATGAATGAATGAATGAATGAATGAATCCCCATTTTAGATGAGGGAACTGAGGCCCAGAGAAGTGAAGTGACTTGTCCAAGGTCACACACAGCAGACCCGTGGCAGAGTGGGGATTCAAATCCAGGTCCTGTCAACTCTCAGGCCTGTGTTCTATTCATTAAGCCACGCTGCTTCTCTTAACGACTACTTTATGAGTACTCTCCCAGGTGCTTAGTACCGTGTTCTGAACACAGTAAGTGCTCAATAAATACCATCGTCGATGATGATGATCTTCTCATAAGGAGCCCACAGTGTTGATAGACTGTGAGCTCATTGTGGGCAGGGCATGTGACTGCTTTTTGTTGCATTGTACTCTCCCAAGCATTTAGTACAGTGCTCTGTACACAGTAAGCACTCAATAAATACAATGGAATGAATGAATGAATGTCTGTTCTCTACCCCTCTAGACTGTAAGGTCGTTGTGGGCAGGGAATCTGTCTGTTAATTGTTGCATCGTACTCTCCCAAGTGCTTAGGTCAGTGCTCTGCACACGGTAAGCGCTCAATAAATATGATTGAATGAATGAATGAATTAATTAATTAAAGAAGCTCTGCACTGCACCTCATCTGCCTCCCAAGGGACAGGGGTTGAATTCAGCACTATATGTGGCTAATGGAGGGACTCCTCTGGCAGGAAATGTGAGATTTGTTCCTTGGCCAAACCAAGGACTCTACTACACCTCTGTTCATTCATTCAATTCATTCAATCGTATTTATTGAGTGCTAACTGTGTGCACAGCACTGTACTAAGCGCTTGAAAGTACAATTCAGCAACAGGGACAATCCCTGCCCAACAACGGGCTCACGGTCTAGAAGATAATGATATCCTTTAAGTGCTTACTATGTGCCAGGCATACTAAGCACTGGGATGGATATAAGCAAATCGGGTTGGACACAGTCCCTGTCCCACACAGGGCTCACAGTCTCAATCTCCATTTTACAAAAATGGTAACTGAGGCACAGAGGAGTGACGACTTGGCACCTGTCCACATGTTTTGTTTTGTTGTCTGTCTCCCCCTTCTAGACTGTGAGTCTGGTGTTGGGTAGGGACCATCTCTATATGTTGCCAACTTGTACTTTCCAAGTGATTAGTACAGTGCTCTGCACACAGTAAGCGCTCAATAAATACGATTGAATGAATGAATGAATGGAGTTGCCCAAGGTCACACAGCAGACAAGTGGTGGAGCCAGGATTAGAACCCACGACCTTCTGGTTCCCAGGACTGTGCTCTATCCACTATGCCATGCTGTTTCCGGGCACTATTCTAAGTGCTGGGGTAGATACAAGATAATCAGGTTGGAAATTCATTCAATCATATTTATTCATTCATTCATTCATTCAGTCGTATTTATTGAGCACTTACTGTGTGTGCAGAGCACTGTACTAAGCACTTGGGAAGTACAAGATGGTAACATATAGAGACAGTCCCTACTCAATAACAGGCTCACAGTCTAGAAGATCATCCCTGTTCTATACAGGGCTCACAGTCTTAATCCCCATTTCCCAGATGAGGTAACTGAGGCACAGAGAAGTGAAGTGACTGGCCCAAGGTCACAGTGCAGACAAGTGAAGGAGGTGGGATTAGAGCCTAGCATCTCTTACACCCAGGCCCATGCTCTTTTCACTAGGCCACTCTGATGGAAAAGGGTGTCAAGTTGAGGAATGGCAATTTTATGAGGGGGTGGAGGCAACAATTTCTTCCTGGGCTTATCTATCTGTCAGTAATATTTCAGCCGTTCATTCAAATGTATTTATTGCGCACTTACTATGTACAGAGCACTATACTAAGCACTTGGGAGAGTGCAATGTAACAATAAACAGGTACATGCCCTGCCCACAACAGGCTTGCAGTCTAGAGGGGGAGGCAGACATTAATATAAATAAAGAAATAACAGATATAATAATAATAATAATAATAATAATAATAATGGAATTTATTAAGCACTTACTAATTCCCATTGAGGAATTGACATTGTCTAAGCCTATTGTGTTTTTAGAATTTGAGACAAATGCACATTGAGGCAGTCTGAATCTTTGAGATTTCTTCATCTGGCAATTTTTCGTATTTCCTGGCTTGACATAGTCATAGACTTGAGATTTCATGGAAGCAGAGCACTGGGTATTTGCCCAGTAGGTCCGTGGTTGACATAATTTTTCTTCCCAAGCACTTAGTGCAGTGCTCTGCACACAGTAAGTGCTCAATAAATATGATTGAATGAATGAATGAATGAATGAATAATTTTTGTTCTTTTGCAGAAGGAGAGGGGGAAAAAGCACTATTTCTGGCCAAGCTCTGCCTCCTAATAATAATAATAATAATGGCATTTATTAAGCACTTACTATGTGCAAAGCACTGTTCTAAGCGCTGGGGAGGTTACAAGGTGATCAGGTTGTCCCACGGGGGACTCACAGTCTTAATCCCCATTTTACAGATGAGGTAACTGAGGCACAGAGAAGTGAAGTGACTTGCTCAAAGTCACACAGCTGACAATTGGCGGAGCTGGGATTTGAACCCATGACCTCTGACTCCGAAGCCCGGGCTCTTTCCCCTGAGCCACGCTGCTTCTCCGACACCAGTGCTGTGGGGCTGGAAGGGAGGTGAATAAAGGGAGCAAGTCGGGGCAAATTAGAAGGGAGTGGGAGAAGAGGAAAGGAGGGCTTAGTCAGGGAAGGCCTCTTGGAGGAGATGGGCCTTCAATAAGGCTTTGAATCAATCAATCAATCAATCAATTAATCAATCGTATTTATTGAGCACTTCCTGTTTGCAGAGCACTGTACTAAGCACTTGGGAAGTCCAAGTTGGCAACATATAGAGACGGTCCCTACCCAACAGTGGGCTCACAGTCTAAAAGGGGGAAAGAGAGAACAAAACCAAACACACTAACAAAATAAAATAAATAGAGTAGATATGTACAAGTAAAATAAATAAATAAAATAAATAGAGTAATACTTTGAAGGAAGGGGAGAGTCGGATTTGAGGAGGGAGGGCATTCCAAGCCAGAGGCAGGATGTGGCCGAGGAATCAGAGGAGAGATAGGTGAGATGGAGGCACAGTGAGAAGGTTAACATTAGAGGGGAGAAATATTTGGGCTGGGTTGTAGTAAAAGAGTAGAGAGGTGAGGAAGGAAGGGGGAAGGTGATCGTGTGTTTTAAAGCCAATGGTGAAGAGTTTTTGTTTGATGTGGAGGTGGATGGGCAATGGCTAGAAGTAATTGAGGAGTGGGGAGACATGGACTGAATGTTTTTGTAGAAAAATGCTCTGAGCAGCAGAGCAAAGTATAATAATAATAATGGCATTTGTTAAGCGCTTACTATGTGCAAAGCACTGTTCTAAGCGCTGGGGGGGTACAAAGTGATCAGGTTGTCCCACGTGGGGCTCACAGTCTTAATCCCCATTTTACAGATGAGGTAACTGAGGCTCAGAGAAGTTAAGTGACTTGTCCAAGGTCACACAGCAGACATGTGGCAGAGCCGGGATTTGAACCCATGACCTCTGACTCCAAAGCCCGGGCTCTTTCCACTGAGCCACGCTGCTGCTTCCAGTATGGACTGGAATGGGGAGAGACAGGAGGCTGGAAGGTCAGCAAGGAGGCTGATATCATCATCATCAATCGTATTTATTGAGCGCTTACTATGTGCAGAGCACTGTACTAAGCGCTTGGGAAGTACAAATATGGTAATCAAGGCGGGATAAGATAAGTGCTTTGGATTAACTTTGTAGCAATTTGGATGCAAAGGAAAGGGCAGATTTTAGAGATGTCGTGAAGGCGGAACCCACAGGATTTAGTGATAGATTGAATATGTGGTTTGAATGAGAGAGAGGAATCAAGGATGATGCCAAGGTTATGGGTTTGTGAGTCTATAGTGATGGAAAAGTCAAGGGAGGACAGGGTTTGGGTGGGACGATAAGGTGTTCTGTTTTAGTCATGTTAAGCTTGAGGTGACAGGAGGACATACAAGTAGAGATGTTTCGAAGGAAGGTGGAAATGCTAGACTGCAGAGAGGGGGAGAGATCGGGGCTGGAGATGTGGATTTGGGTATCATCCGCATAGAGGTGGGAGTTGAAGCCATGGGAATGAATGAGGTCTCCAAGGAAGTGGGTGGAGATGGAGAATAGAAGGGGACCCAGAATGAACCTGGAGGGACCCCCACAATTAGGAGGTGGGAGGCGGAGGAGGAGTCCACGAAGGAGACTGAGAATGAGCTTCCAGAGAGATAAAAGGAGAACCAGGAGAGGGCAGAGACAATGAAGCCGAGGTTGGGTAACGTTTCCAGGAGAAGGGGATGGTCCACAGCTGAGGGCAGCTGAGAGGCCGAGGAGGATTAGGATGGAGTAGAGGCCGTTGGATTTGGCAAGAAGAAGATCGTTGGAGATCTCTGAGAGGGCAGTTTCTGTGGAGTGAAGGGGAAGGAAATCAGATTGGAGAGGGTCAAAGGGAGAACTGGAGGAGAGGAATTGGAGACAGCGGGTGGAGACAACTCACTCAAAGAGTTTGGGGAGGAATTCATTCATTTCATTCAATCGTATTTATGGAGCGCTTACTATGTGCAGAGCAGATGGGACGTTAACTCAAGGGAGCCTTTGGGGTCAAGCGAGAGCCTTCTTAGCATTTCTAGACTATGAGCCCCTTGTTGGGTAGGGAGCGTCTCTATATGTTGCTGACTTGTACTTCCCAAGCGCTTAGTACAGCGCTCTGAACACCGTAAGTGCTCAATAAATATGATTGAATGAATAGGGGAGACATGGGCATGTTTGAAAGCAGTGGAGAAAAAGCTATTGAAGAGCAAACGGTCGAAGATGGCGGTCAGGTAGGGAAGAAGGGAGGGGACGAGTCTTTCGATAAGGTGGAAAGGAATGGGGTCAGATGCACAGGTGGAGGGGGTGGGTTTTGACAGAAGGCAGGAGGTATTTATTGAGTACCTATAATGTGAAGAGCAATCGATCCTAGAGAAGCAGCATGGCTCAGTGGAAAGAGCACAGGCTTTGGAGTCGGAGGTCATGGGTTCGAATTCCGCTCTGCCATATGCCTGCTGTGTGACATGTGGGCAAGTCACTTAACTTCTCTGAGCCTCAGTTACCTCATCTGTAAAATGGGGATTAAAGACTGTGAGCCCCGTGTGGGACAACCTGATCACCTTGTATCCCCCCAGCTCTTAGAACAGTGCTTCACACATAGTTAGTGCTTAACAAAAAATGCCATTATTATTATTAATCAATCAATCAAATGTATTTATAGAGCACTTATTGTGTGCAGAAGACTGTACTAAGCACTTGGTAGAGTACAGCACCATGGAGATGGTAGACACCCTCCCTGCCCCCAACAGCCTTGCACTCTAGAGGGGGAGACAGACATTAATATAAATAGATACATTTTGTATATGTACAAAAGTGCTGTGGGGCTGAGGGCGGGGAGGAATAAAGGGTGCAAAATCCAAGTGCAAGGGTGACACAGAGGGAGAAGGAGTGTGGTTCTAATGTTCAGGAGATTACAAAAATTAGTAGACAACATCCCTGCCCACGCTCTAAAGGAATTTGGCCTTGGCCACGGTCATAACATGAAGGTTTACCCGAGTCGTAACAAAATTACTATACAACGTGCGATGACAGGGAAACTAGAATCTCTGATCCTCACAACTCTGGGGAGGAGAGAAGGCGCCAAAACCGTAAGCAAGGAGAACATTATCTGAAACAACTTTTAAAAGTTTTCTTCTGGGAAGGAACTGAGGAAAGGTTTGGCAGGCAGGGGTTTTAACGCTTTCAGATAGATTTTGAAGATGCAGTTATTACATTTCCTACACACTGCAGTAGGTTTAAAGAAAGTAGAATAATAACACCAGAAGATGCAGGGGAGAAAATGAGCTTGAAAGTCACTGGAAGTCACAGGCGTAGAAAAGACTACTAGGATCTTGGGACAAGAAGCAAACAAACAGAACCCAAATGAAGACCCATTGGAAAATAAACAGGATTTCAAAGTTTTCAACGCTGGTTTCTGCATTTCAGCGATCACTATATGCTTTTTATTAGAATGATTCTTCTATTAAATCTAACCTCTGAACTCTCAGCCTCACCTAATGATCCTTTTTATCACAGAGCAAATTTAGTTGTTCTGAAGAATTGTATTTATACTAAATAATGGAGCTTGACCTTGACCCCTGCCTCAAATCATTGTAATGTAGACAATTACATTCCCCATATTTAAGACTTTAAATTACCAGGGAAATTCTGTCTTATTGCAGAACTGAGCATTCTTGCTCTGGATTAGAATCAGCTCTCCCTTACCTTTTATAAACACAGAATCTCAGGGTTTTGACTAGAGTTTCTCCTCAAAAGTTCCCATTGAGGAATGGACATTGTCTAAGCCTATTTATTGTGTTTACGGAATTTGAGACAAGTGCGAATTGAGGCAGTCTGAATCTTTGAGATTTCTTCATTTGGCAATTTTTCATATTTCCTGGCTTGACATAGTCATAGACTTGAGATTTCCGCCAAGCTAGCTCTCTTCCTCCCTTCAAGGCCCTACTGAGAGCTCACCTCCTCCAGGAGGCCTTCCCAGACTGAGCCCCTTCCTTCTTCTCCCCCTCGCCCCCCTCTCCATCTCCCCCATCTTACCTCCTTCCCTTCCCCACAGCACCTGTATATATGTATATATGTTTGTACATATTTATTACTCTATTTATTTATTTATTTATTTTACTTGTACGTATCTATTCTATTTATTTTATTTTGTTAGTATGTTTGGTTTTGTTCTCTGTCTCCCCCTTTTAGACTGTGAGCCCACTGTTGGGTAGGGACTGTCTCTATATGTTGCCAACTTGTACTTCCCAAGCGCTTAGTACAGTGCTCTGCACCCAGTAAGCGCTCAATAAATACGATTGATTGATTGATTGATTGATTTCATGGAAGCAGAGCACAGGGTATTTGCCCAGTAGGTCTGTGGGTCTGTGGTTGACATAATTTTTGTTCTTTTGCAGAAGGAGAGGGGGAAAAAAGCACTATTTCTGGTCTAGCTCTGCCTCCTAATAATAATAATAATGGCATTTATTAAGCATTTACTATGTGCAAAGCACTGTTCTAAGCGCTGGGGAGGTTACAAGGTGATCAGGTTGTACCACGGGGGACTCACAGTCTTAATCCCTATTTTACAGATGAGGTAACTGAGGCACAGAGAAAGTTAAGTGACTTGCCCAAAGTCACACAGCTGACAATTGGCGGAGCTGGGATTTGAACCCATGACCTCTGACTCCAAAGCCCGGGCTCTTTCCACTGAGCCACGCTGCTTCTCTAGTGATGTCATATCGTTTACTACCAATCACAAGATGTCTTATAGTGGTCCATTGGCCCGTCCTTTTAGCCTGTTGAAAGAATCATGTGATTTGCGAAGCATCAGTTCTCTATTTCCTCTGGCAACAAAAAAGAAGGCCTCCTACTTAGACTCTGAACCCCATTTGGGACAAGAATGGTGTCCAACCTGATTAATTTGCATCTACCCCAGTGTTTAGAACAGTGCTTGACACTTAGCACGTATAACAGAGAGCAGCGTGGCTCAGTGGAAAGAGCCCAGGCTCGGGAGTCAGAGGTCGTGGGTTCCAATCCCCCCTCTGCCACTTGTCAGCTGTGTGATTTTGGGCAAGCCACTTCACTTCTCTGTGCCCCAGTTACCTCATCTGAAAAATAGGGATTAAGACTGCGAGCCCCATGTGGGACTACTTACTTATTTGACATGGTTCCTCAAGCAAGGTATATATCATTGTTATTATTCTTTAGGATAATGTCTGGGTAACTCTGTTAATAGGTTTTGTTTTGTTGTCTGTCTCCCCCTTCTAGACTGTGAGCCCACTGTTGGGTAGGGACCGTCTCAATATGTTGCCAGCTTGTACTTCCCAAGCGCTTAGTCCATTGCTCTGCACACAGTAAGCGCTCAATAAATACGATTGATTGATTGATTGATCGATTAAAGGGGACCTTGTATCTACCCCAGTGCTTAGAACAGTGCTTGGCACATAGTAAGCGCTGAACAAATGCCATCATTATTATATAATAATAATAAACTGAAGCAGGAGAAAATTAGGTTGAACGTGACCTTATGTTGGGCATGTTCTTTAGAGTGGTTGTGGAATGTCCTCTAGAGATTTTAAGGATAGGGGGAAAAACTATCATCTAGGATGGTCCCTACCCACCAACGGGCTCACAGTCTAGAAGAGGGAGACACAACAAAACAAAACATGTGGACAGGTGTTAAGTCATCAGAATAAAATGTATGCAGAGCACTGAACTGGACACCTACTGCTTGCAAACCACTGTATTGAGCTTCTACTGTATGGTCAGGCCCTACTGAGAGCTCACCTACTCCAGGAGGCCTTCCCAGACTGAGCTCCTTCCTTCCTCTCCCCCTCATCCCCCTCTCCATCCCCTCATCTTACCTCCTTCCCTTCCCCACTGCACCTGTATATATGTATATATGTTTGTACATATTTGTTACTCTATTTATTTATTTATTTTACTTGTACATATCTATTCTACTTATTTTATTTTGTTAGTATGTTTGGTTTTGTTCTCTGTCTCCCCCATTTAGACTGTGAGCCCACTGTTGGGTAGGGACTGTCTCTATATGTTGCCAACTTGTACTTCCCAAGCGCTTAGTACAGTGCTCTGCACACAGTAAGCGCTCAATAAATACGATTGATGATGGTGATGATGATGATGATTTAATTCTGGTTCGTTCTCTCAGAGTAGTTTGAAGGAGAGAACTACTGGAATTTTTCCAGACTTATGATTCCATGACTACTGCCCTCAATATTTCCTGAAAGACTAATTTGGGGTGGATTAGTTTTTTTGCTAAATTATATACTTAATATTTCAGCTGTGTTAAAATCCATATTTTAATTTTCTTTTTTCTCATGTTGATTCAGTTTTCAAATCTTTGGTATTTTATGACCCAGACTAATCACAGATTGTGTCTTCATGGTACTATAGTTTGATCTTATTAGGTGTGTTAGAGTGGAAAAACTCTATGAGGTATTCATTATGATATTTTTCAAATTTAGTTTGTTTTTCTCTCAGGCTACTGAACTCCTCATTTTCTTCTTAGGTTCCTTCCACCTACTGTACTTGGAAAATATTTCTTTCACTTTTTGTATGAAAACCTTATTTGACACGGTTCCTCAAGCAAGGTATATATCGTTGTTATTATTCTTTAGGATAATGTCTGGGTAACTCTGTTAATAGGTTTTGTTTTGTTCTCTGTCTCCCCCTTCTAGACTGTGAGCCCACTGTTGGGTAGGGACTGACTCAATATGTTGACAGCTTGTACTTCCCAAGCACTTAGTACACTGCTCTGCACACAGTAAGGGCTCAATAAATACGATTGATTGATTGATTGATTAAAGGGGACACCACATGAGCATGTCTTCAGCTATTATTGAGAAGCAGCATGGCTCAGTGGATAGAGCCCGGGCTCGGGAGTCAGAGGTTATGGGTTCTAATCCCGGCTCTGCCGCTTGTCACCTGTGTGACTTTGGGCAAGTCACTTCACTTCTCTGGGCCTGAGTTACCTCAACTTTAAAATGGGGATTGAGACTGTGAGCCCCATGGGGGACAACCTGATCACCTTGTATGCCGCCAGCGCTTAGAACAGTGCTTTGCACATAGTAAGTGCCTAAAAAATACCATCATCATCATCATCATCATCATCCCTGTCCCGGTGCACACAGAGCCTACGCTATTCAAGGCCCTACTGAGAGCTCACCTCCTCCAGGAGGCCTTCCCAGACTGAGCCCCTTCCTTCCTCTCCCCCTCGTTCCCCTCTCCATCCCCCCCACATCTTACCTCCTTCCCTTCCCCACAGCACCTGTATATATGTATATATGTTTGTACATATTTGTTACTCTATTTATTTATTTATTTATTTATTTTGCTTATACATGTCTATTCTATTTATTTTATTTTGTTAGTATGTTTGGTTTTCTTCTCTGTCTCCCCCTTTTAGACTGTGAGCCCACTGTTGGGTAGGGACTGTCTCTATATGTTGCCAACTTGTACTTCCCAAGCGCTTAGTACAGTGCTCTGCACACAGTAAGCGCTCAATAAATACGATTGATGATGATGATGATGATGACTTGGTGCACAGAGCACAGGAGGCATAGAAATGGATTTCACTGTGTCAAAAAGGTCCCCCAGTACTCCCTATGTTGACAGCTTTGTTCATCTTTGTTCACTGTTGTTCATAGAGAAGCAGCATGGCTCAGTGGAAAGAGCCTGGGCTTAGGAGTCAGAGGTCATGGGTTCTAATCCCAGCTCTGCCGCTTGTCAGCTGGGTGACTTTAAGCAAGTCACTTAACTTCTCTGTGCCTCAGTTACCTCATCTGTTAAATGGGGATGAAGACTTTGAGCCCCGCGTGGGACAACGCACCTTGATCACCTTGAATCCACCCCAGTGCTTAAAACAGTGCTTTGCACATAGTAAGCATTTAACAAATGCCATTATTATTATTGTTATTATTATTATCTTGTGTGTCTCTGCTTTTTTTGTTTGAACTTAGTGTGAGGAAAACACAGCCTTGCTACACACTTTTGTTGATCCGTTTTGCCGAATAAACCCCTGGGCATTTCTTTGGAAGGTTTTCTCCAGTCTGCTTTTAAATGTTTCCAGTATTGTCGCTTCCACCTCTCTCCAAGGGAGATGACTCTAAACGTTGATGTATCTCATTGTCAGATCATTTCCCTTGATAATACCCTAACACTGTCCTTTTAATACCATTTATTTTTTCCATAAAGTTCAAGTCCTTTCTAATTATTTTCCACGTTACTAAACTCATTATTTTTTCTCGTGATACCATTAATGCCTAATCAATCAATCAATGAATCAGTGGTATTTATTGAGTGCTTACTATGTGTAGAGCACCATACTAAGTGTTTGGGAGAGTATCATATAACAGAAGACACATTCCGTGGCCACAATAAGCTTGCAGTCTAGAGGGGGAGAATATATTTCTTTCATAATAAAGCAAACTTTGGGATTTAAAGCAGGGTCTCAGTTGACATTTTGAAGTATCTGGTTTAAACAAAGTCTTGTGAAATCTAAAGGAAATTCAAAGATGCAGGTAGGAATCTTTAGGCAGCATGGTCCAAAGGTTTACCAAAAAACCCATTTAATCCTCTCTGAGAGGGTTTTCAGAGAATGTGAAGTCAAAGCCTGGGGAGAGACTTACGTTTACTACTACTACTACTTATAATGTTGGTATTTGTTAAGCGCTTACTATGTGCAGAGCACTGTTCTAAGCGCTGGGGAGGATACAAAGTTATCAGGTTGTCCCATGTGCGGTTCACAAGCTTAATCCCCATTTTATTCATTCATTCATTCACTCAATCATATTTATTGAGCACTTACTGTGTGCAGAGCACTGTACTAGGCGCTTGGGAAGTACAAGTTGGCAACATATAGAGACGGTTCCTACCCAACAGTGGGCTCACAGTCTACAGTCTACAGATGAGGTAACTGAGGCTCAGAGAAGCGAAGTGACTTGCCCAAAGTCACACAGCTGACAAGTGGAGGAGCCAGGATTAGAACCCACGACCTCTGACTCACAAGCCTGAGTTCTACCCACTGAGCCACATTGCTTCTCTATTCATTTATTCTCTATTCATTTACTAAATGAATTACTGTATTTTAACCTCCTTGAATGAACAATATAAAATCCAAAACTTAGTACAGTGCATGGCACCCAATGAATGATGGATCAATTCACTCATTCATTCATTCAGTCATATTTATTGAACGCTTACCATGTGCAAAGCACTGTACTAAGCACTTGGGAGAGTACAGTGCTATGACTTCTACAAGCAAAAGAATCAATCAAACAATCAACGGTATTTGTTGAGTATTAACTATGTGCAGAGTACTGCCCTAAACATTTGAGAAAGCGCAGGAGAAGAACCATGGCCTACGGGCCAGAGCACGGGCCTAGGAGTCAAAAGGACCTGAGTTCTAATCTCAGCTCTGGCACTTGTTTGCTGTGTGACCTTGGACAAGTCACTTCATTTATCTGTGCCTCAGTTCCCTCATCTGTAAAATGGGGATTAAGACTTTGAGCCCCATGTGGGACCGGGACTATGTCCAACCTGATTACCTTTTATCTACCCCTGCACTTAGTACAGTGTCTGACACACAGTGAGCACTCAAAAAATACCATAATTATCCTCTAGAGTGTAAGCTCGTTGTGGGCAGGGAATGTGCCTGTTTATTGTTGTATTGTACTCCCCCAAGCGCTTAGTACAGTGCTCTGCACACAGAAATCCCTCAGTAAATACAACTGAATGAATTACATCAACGTCTGTCACCTTCTCTAGACTGTAAGCTCGATGTGAGCGGGGAATGTGTCTGTTTATTAGTACAATGCTAAGCGCTTAGTACAGTGCTAAGCACTTAGTACAGTGCTCTGCACACAGTAAGCGCTCAATAAATATGATTGAATGAATGTTTATTGTATTGTACTACTAATAATAATGATGACATTTATAAAGTGCTTACTATGTGCAAAGCACTGTTCTAAGCACTGGGGAGGTTACAAGGTGACCAGGTTGTGCCACAGGGGGCTCACAGTCTTAATCCCCATTTTACAGAGGAGGGAATTGAGGCACAGAGATGTTAAGTGACTTGCCTAAAGTCACACAGCTGACAGTTGGCGGAGCCGGGATTTGAACCCACGACCTCTGACTCCAAAGCCCGGGCTCTTTCCACTGAGCCACGTGGCTTCTCATTGTACTCACCCAACCGCTTAGTACAGTGCTCTGCACACAGTAAGCACTCAACAAATAGCATCGATTGACTGACTACCTAGAGTCAGGGGCCTTTGGAACAGAAACTAAAGGCAGCCTCCATTCTCCAGTGTCCCACGGTGGGCTGTTTATTCTTTCAATCATCATCATCATCATCAATCGTATTTATTGAGTGCTTACTATGTGCAGAGCACTGTACTAAGCGCTTGGGAAGTACAAATTGGCAACATACAGAGACAGTCCCTACCCAACAGTGGGCTCACAGTCTGGAAGGGGGAGACAGAGAACAAAACCAAACATAGTAACAAAATAAAATAAATAGAATAGATATGTACAAGTAAAATAAATAAATAGAGTAATAAATATGTCCAAACATATATACATATATACAGGTGTTGTGGAGAAGGGAAGGAGGTAACGATGAGGGGGAGAGGAAGGAATCATTCAATCAATCAATCGTATTTATTGAGCGCTTACTGTGTGCAGAGCACTGTACTAAGCGCTTGGGAAGTACAAGTTGGCAACATATAGAGATGGTCCCTACCCAACAGTGGGCTTACAGTCTAGAAGGGGGAGCCAACATCCCCCGGACCCCAAGTTTAGAAACTGGAAATTCATGTCTGTGGTTGAGGCCTCACAGTCTTTTGCTGCGATCCCAGTGGGGGACTGTAGTTTTACGTAAATGTGACCCTGCCTTCATTAGTTCAGGGCCGGTGAACGTCTAGCAGGCAATTTGGGTCCCAGATTAAATCGCTTTTTGGCAACGTCCACAGAATCGTTTTGGAAAACAACTTTCATCCTACATACGGGCAGCGATATCTCATTTATGATTTGCAAGAGTAGAAAAGGCATCTCACTTCATTTACTTACATGGGATTTCATTAAGTTTAATCATGTATAGTTATTACCACAATTATGGCCCATGAAGTCACCAATAAATGTTTTGCAGAATTAATTAACAGATGCGAAAAGTCATCAGGGAGCATTCAGTCTGGTAAACTCTACTAAGCTACGCAAAATTATCCAGAAAGAGGTTGGCAGGATGAAATTTGGGGGCCAAGAAAATTTTTCATATGTGGGAGTATCTTCATAACCACACATCGAGATCCAGTTGCTATCCTCATCAATGCCATCTCTGTTGCGAACTTGTAGTTCCCGAGCACTTAGTACAGTGCTCTGCACACAGTAACTGCTGGATAAATATGAATGAATGAATGATACTACATGTGAACACAAACAGGGAAGTGATTTATCTACTCTTTTTTGATAATCCTGACTAGAGAGGTAACATGACTCCATTTCAGAAATAGTACCGCTCAAGATATTGTCCTCTAGACAGTAAGCTCATTGCGGGCAGGAAACCCCATTGTTGGGTAGGGACTGCCTCCACATGTTGCCAACTTATCCTTCCCAAGCTCTTAGTACAGTACTCTGCACACAGTAGCGCTCAATAAATATGATTGAATGAATAAATGAATGAAACACAACTGCTAACTCTTTTATATTATACTTCACAAGCACTTAGTAAGGTTCTCTGCACATAGAAAGAGCTCAATAAGTACCACTGATGGACTGATTGATTGCTTTTATTATTATTATTTTATTCATTCATCCATTCATTCATTCAATCGTATTTATTGAGTGTCTACTGTGTGCAGAGCACTGTACTAAGCGTTTGGGAAGTACAAATTGGCAACATATAGAGACAGTCCCTACCCAACAGTGGGCTCACAGTCTAGAAGATAAAATAAAATTTCATTTTACAGCTCCTCCCAACTCACGATAATAATAATGATGGCATTTATTAAGCGCTTACTATGTGCAAAGCACTGTTCTAAGCGCTGGGGAGGTTACAAGGTAATCAGGTTGTCCCACGTGGGGCTCACAGTCTTAATCCCCATTTTCCAGATGAGGGAACTGAGGCTTAGAGCAGTTAAGTGACTTGCCCAAAGTCACACAGCAACAACTGGCGGAGCTGGGATTTGAACCCATGACCTCTGACTCCAAAACCTGTGCTCTTTCCACTGAGCCACGCTGCATATTCCCAAAGCTCCTCAGGCTTTCTTTTTGGTAGGTGTATTTCAAGGTGAATGTGAATACGGACTTAAATTGTGCTTCATCAGCCCAAAGTCACACAGCAGACAAGAGACAGAGGCGGAATTAGAACCCAGATCCTCTGACTCCCAAGCTGGTGCTCTATCCACTGTTTTCCAACTGGCGAGCCCGTTGTTGGGTAGGGAGTGACTCTGTTGCCGAATTGTACTTTCCAAGTGCTTAGTACAGTGCTCTGCACACAGTAAGTGCTCAATAAATACGATTGAATGAATGAAGATTTGAAAACCTCATTATTTGGGGAATCCCTCTGAATTTTGAACACAAGGTGGCAACACTTGACCCTGGAAATTAATTCAATTAGCAAAATACAAATGCCAGGCTCATTAAGATGCCTGCAATTGACTGGCAGAGGAAAAATATGAATTTCTTTCTCCATTACCCTTAAAAAAAGGTTAAAGGCAAACATCTTATAATCACACTGAACTAGGCATTTCCACTTTCTATGTGGATTCATTCCTAGGAGGCAAGGTACCTAGCTAATCAAACAGACCCTGTCTTTTCAGATATGTTTGAAAAAGACTTAAATGTTATGCAGAAAATGATATCTATTTTTGTATTAATACGGGGAATCAGCATTTATTATGAGATAGGTGTCTTTGTCATTTGATAAAACAGTTACAAAATGCCATCATCATCATTATTATTATTACCTGGTCCTTAGAACAGTGCTTGACACATAGTAAGTTATTCCCCCTTCTAGACTGTGAGTCCATTGTGGGCAGGGATTGTCTCTGTTGCTGAATTGTACTCTCCAAGCGCTTAGTACAGTGCTCTGCACACAGTAATTGCTCAATAAATACAACTGAATGAATGACTGAATTAACAAATACCACTAAAAAAAGTAAATATGAGAGCGCAACAAAAATTGTTTTGTGCGTGTGCCTAGTGAGTGCTGTTGTGACAGAGGATCCTTGGCTTTTAAGGTTACATACATACCTTGGGGTGAATTTCAGTATCATTTGCCTCTTCCTCAAGCATGAAGGACCATTATCTATCTTTGAGCCCGTTGTTGGGTAGGGACCGTCTCTATTTGTTCATTCATTCATTCTTTCAATCGTATTTATTGAGCTCCTACTGTGTGCAGAGCACTGTACTAAGCGCTTGGGAAGTACAAGTTGGCAACATATAGAAACGGTCCCTACCCAACAGTGGGCTCACAGTCTAGAAGGGGGAGACAGAGAACAAAACAAAACATATTAACAATATTTGTTGCCAGCTTGTATTTCCCAAGCGCGTAGTACAGTGCTCTGCACACAGTAAGTGCTCAATAAATACAACTGAATGAATGAAAGAATGAATCCAGCTCTGTATAGTTATCTATCTGTCCGTCAGTCTTTCTATTACTTATACCATGGCCTATTGGTAAGAACACCTGAGTGAATATCAGAACACCTGAGTTCTCATCCTACCTCTGCCACTTGCCTCCTCTGTGAAAAGTCACCTAATTTCTTTAGGCTTCAATTTCCTCATCTGTAAAATGGGGACGAAGTTCTGCTCTCCCTTCCTTTTAAACTGCGAATCCTATTGAAGACAGAAACTGTGTCTGATCTGATGAGCTTGTATCTATCAATCAATCATTCAGTTATATGGGCAAGTCTCTACTTCTCTGGGCCGCAGTAACCTCGTCTGTAATATGGGGATTAGGACTCTGAGCCCTATGTAAGTCTGGAACTGTGTCCAACCTGATTATCTGGTATCTTCCCCAGCGCTTAGTACAGGGCCTGGCACACAGTAAGCCCTTTAAAACAAAAAAGCAGCATGCTAAGTTGTTGTTGTCTTATGCTGTCGAGTCGTGTCCGACCCACAGCAACGCCATGGACCCATCTCTCCCAGAATTCATTCATTCATTCATTCAATCATATTTATTGAGCGCTTACTGTGTGCAGAGCACTGTACTAAGCGCTTGGGAAGTACAAGTTGGCAACATACAGAGATGGTCCCTACCCAACAGTGGGCTCACAGTCTAGGAAGGGGAGACAGAGAACAAAACAAAACATATTAACAAAATAAAATAAATAGAATAAATATGCACAAATAAATAGAGTAATAAATTCATACAAACATATACATATATACAGGTGCTGTGGGGAGGGGAAGGAGGTAAGGTGGAGGGGATGGGGATGGGGATGAGGGGGTAGTGGATCCACGGAGTTTTCTTGGTAAAAATACGGAAGCAGTTTACCATGGCTTCCTTCCCTGCAGTAAACTTGAGTGTCTGCCCTCGACTCTTTTCCTTACCGCTGCTGCCCAGCAAAGGGGAGTTTTGACTTGTAGCAGATTGTCTTCCACTCGTTAGCCATTACCCAAGCTAGGAATGGAATGGACAGGCCTCTGCTTCACTCTCCCTCCCACAGCCGAGACTGGTGGAGGACTGGAAACTCTCCAGGGGTGTACAAACCTTTACACAGTGCCGCATCCCAGCTGAAAACAACTGGGAGTCAGTTGCTGAGGACAGAATTGCAAGGTATGAAAAGGGACCAAAAGCTCTGTATGGAAAGAGAAACAAGGAGGCAGAAGAAAAGACAGCACCAGGTGTGGCAAACATTGAGCAAAACATTTATTATTCTATTTATTTTGTTTTGTTAATATATTTTGTTTTGTTGTCTGTTTCCCCCTTCTAGACTGTGAGTCCATTTTTGGGTAGGTACTGTCTCTACATGTTGCCAACTTGTACTTCCCAAGAGCTTAGTACAGTGCTCTGCACACAGTAAG
This sequence comes from Tachyglossus aculeatus, assembly GCF_015852505.1. Classification (NCBI taxonomy): domain Eukaryota; kingdom Metazoa; phylum Chordata; class Mammalia; order Monotremata; family Tachyglossidae; genus Tachyglossus; species Tachyglossus aculeatus. The sequence continues at coordinate 7,799,607 of NC_052101.1, read as the reverse complement.
CACTCAATAAATACGATTGAATGAATGAATGAATGAATGACCCTGAGAGGACATGTTCAAAATACTGGGGCATATATACGATAATCAAATCAGACACAGTCCTTAATAATAATAATAATGGCATTTGTTAAGCGCTTACTATGTGCAAAGCACTGTTCTAAGCGCTGGGGAGGTTACAAAGTGATCAGGTTGTCCTACGGGGGGCTCACAGTCTTAATCCCCATTTTACAGATGAGGTAACTGAGCCCCAGAGAAGTGAAGTGACTTGCCCAAGGTCACACAGCTGACAATTGGCAGAGCCAGGATTTGAACCCATGACCTCTGACTCCAAAGGCCGTGCTCTTTCCACTGAGCCACGCTGCTTCTCAATTGCCCCATTAGAGGGCCTACATTTAAGTGGGAGGGAAAACAGATATTGAAGCCTCATTTTACAGATGAGAAAAGTGAGGAACAGAGAAGTTCATCCATTCATTCTTTCAATCGTATTTATTGAGTGCTTACTGTGTGCAGAGCACTGTACTAAGCGCTTGGGAAGTACAAGTTGGCAACATCTAGAGACGGTCCCTACCCAACAACGGGCTCACAGTCTAGAAGGGGGAGACAGACGACAAAACAAAACATGTGGACAGGTGTCAAGTCATCAGAATAAATAGAAGTAAAGCTAGATGCACATCATTAACAAAATAAATAGAATAGTAAATATATACAAGTAAAATAAATAGAGTAATAAATCTGTACAAATATATATACAGGTGCTGTGGGGAGGGGAAGGAGGTAGGGAGTGGGGGATTGGGAGGGGGAGAAGAAAGAGGGGGCTCAGTCTGGGAAGGCCTCCTGGAGGAGGTGAGCTTCCAAGGTCTCAGAGCAGGCCAGTGGCAGAGCCCAGAGAAGTACCCTACTCCCCCCCTCTGCTCCACCCCCTTCCCCACCCCACAGCACCTGTGTATATTTGTACATATTTATTATTCTATTTATTTTATTAATGATGTGTATCTATGTATAATTCTATTTATCTATTTTGATGCTATTGATGCCTGTCTACTTGTTTTGTTTTGTTGTCTGTCTCCCCCTCTAGACTGTGAGCACATCGTTGGGTAGGGATTGTCTCTATCTGTTACCGAACTGTATTTTCCAAGCGCTTAGTACAGTGCTCTGCACACAGTAAGCGCTCAATAAATATGATTGAATGAATGAATGAATGAAGTACCTTGGTCCTCTGACTCTGTGACCTGTTTCTTTCCCCTTGGCCATGCTGAACCCGACTGGCAGAGATGAGGGAGAGTATGAGTGACTGTGTTGTTGTATTGGGCTCTCCCAAGCGCGTAGTACAGTGCTCTGCATACAGTAAGCGCTCAGTAAATACACTTGAATCGAATCAAGTGGTGCTGTGGATGTCATTAGCACTATCAGCTATTCCTCCATGCAGGTTCTTTGTCCTGAAATCTGGGGCTTATCCATTGTTCTAGAGGGAAGACTCCATCCTCCCCATCCTCCTCCTCCCCATCCCCCCCGCCTTACCTCCTTCCCCTCCCCACAGCACCTATATATATGTATATATGTTTATTATGTGTATATACTTATTACTCTATTTTACTTGTACATATTTATTCTATTTATTTTATTTTGTTAATATGTTTTGTTTTGTTGTCTGTCTCCCCCTCCTAGACTGTGAACCCGCTGTTGGGTAGGGACCGTCTCTATATGTTGCCAACTAGTACTTCCCAAGCACTTACTACAGTGCTCTGCACACAGTAAGCGCTCAATAAATACGATGGAATGAATTCGTCAAGTGACTCACAGGAAGCAGTGTGATCTGCAGACGTTCGTCCGAAGTAGGCTAATCAGATTTGTTCCTTCCCCCCATCTAAATTCACAAAAATGGGTAAAATTGAGGTAAACAAGGTAATAAGAAGCAAACATGCCTCATATGCCTACCTTTCCCTACATCTTCTCCTAATTCCTTTTCATATCTCCCTTTGGCTGCTGGTTTATTATTTTACCTATTACCTAGGCATCTTCTCCAGAAGCCAGAGAAAATCACTGAGTGCATTTATCTCCAGCCCTGCTTTGAAAAAGAAATAGACCTTCATATTTCATTATTTTTTGTGTGTGTGTGATGAGTTGCTTGGTTTCTGAAATTGATCCTCAGAGTCCTTTATTCAAAAACATTCTCTGTTTGCAATTGGTATGCTGAGGTTTCAGCAAGCTTTGTTGCATTTTCCCTCAATTTTAAAGTCTCCTGTCATGAATACTAATGTAGTTATTTTGTTACTTGGATCTATCTTAATTTACTTCAGTTGCTCTCTAAGGCACTTCTGGTTGAATAATTAATTTAAGGTAGTAATACATATGCACCACTTGCTATCATTTTGTTACCTATTGAGAGGGTTTTTCCTTCTGAATACCATATAGTATTTTGGCAGCCTTATATTGCTAATACTGTGTCTAGATGAAGTTATCTCAAAACCATCAGGAAACCTTCTATGTATTCAATTAATCAATCAATCATGTTTATTGAGCATTTACTGTGATCAGAACACTATACTAAGCACTGGAAGAGTACAATGTAACATTATAACAGACACATTCCCTTCCCACACAGAGCTGGTTAACACCACGGCCAGGTTGAAAAAACATGGGTTTTGGAGTCAGAAGACCTGGATTCTAATACTGGTTCCACCATTTGCCTGCTGTGTGATGTTGGGCAAGAGTATGCAAAGTTTGTCTTCCACAGTCCAATTGATTAAATAATCAATCCATCAAATGTATTTATTGGGCACTTTCTGTAAGCAGAGCACTGTATTAAGCGGTTGGGGAGAATTCAGTACAACAGAGTTATGGAGTTCCCTCCTCACTAGGAGCTCTTCTAGAGAGGGAGACTGACATGAATCTAAATAAATTACAGATATAAGAATAATAATAATAATTTTGGTATTTGTTAAGCACTTACTATATGCAAAGCACTGTTCTAAGCACTGGGGAGGATACAAGGTGATCAGGTTGTTCCATGGGGGGGGCTCACAATCTTAATCCCCATTTTACAAATGAGGTCACTGAGGCACAGAGAGGTTAAATGACTTGCCCAAGGTCACACAGCTGACAAGTGGCGGAGGTGGGATTTGAACCCATGACCTCTGACTCCCAAGCCCAGGCTCTTTCCCCTGAGCCACGGTACTTAAGTGCTGTGTGGTTGAAGGTGGGGTGAATATCAAGGGCTTAAGGGATACAGATCCAAATACATAGGTGACATGGATGGGAGAGGGAGTAGGGGAGAAGAAAGCTTAATCACGGAAGGCCTCTTGGATGAGATGTGATTTTTATTCATTCATTCATTGGATTGTATTTATTGAGCACCTACTGTGTGCAGACCACTGTACTAAGTACTTGGAAATTACAGTTCAGCAACAGAGAGACAATCCCTGCCCACAAAGGGCTCACAGTCTAGAAGGGGAGAGACAGACATCAAAACAAGCAAACAGGCTTCAATAGCATCAATATAAATAAACAGAATTACAGATATATACACATCAAAACAAGTAAACAGGCATTAATATAAATAAATAGAATTATAGCTATGTACATATATACACAAGTGCTGTAGGGCGGGGAGGTGTGCAGAGCACAGGGAATGAGTAATTCATTCATTCACTCAATTGTATTTATTGAGTGCTTACTGTGTGCAGAGCACTGTACTAAGCCCTTGGGAAGTACAAGTTGGCAACATATAGAGATGGTCCCTACCCAACAACGGGCTCACAGTCTAGAAGGGGGAGACAGACAACAAAACAAAACATGTGGACAGGTGTCAAGTTGTCAGAATAAATAGAATTAAAGCTAGATGCTGGAGTCAGACAGAGGAGGGGGAGCTGAGGAAAAGGGGGGCTTAGTCTGCCAAGCCCCAGACTTTTACCTGATGCTTAGCAGGTAAAGACGCAAATGCACTGGGAAACCTAAATTTTTAATATCATTTGGGGCAATAACATCATGTTCTCTCACCGACTCTATCTTTCCTCTCTGTTTTTGTGTCTTTTCTTTCTCTTCTTCTCTCTTTAGAAAAAAAAATGTAGACTGTGTTGCTCTCACTCTCCAGCTCATTTCTTGAAAGGTGAAACTCTGATTAAGGTAAATGAGCCAAAGTCGGAGGAAGACAGTATTAGAATGAGCACAGTGTATGAGTGAACGTAAAGGAATTGGCAAATACAGTTGAAACATGGAGTCTGCAGTGCTAAATCCAATATTTTGAGGGGACCTTGTTTTCTAGATATAGGAAGTATGAATCAACCCATTCTACATCGTGCTAATGAGAAGTGGAGCATCTGTTTGCCTCTTTGACTCCCTGCCAAAGGGGATTTCAGAATCCCTACTCTACTGATTTTGGTGGGAACTGAGCATACATTGCAGAGTACTTGCTCTTTCATTCATCCTCCTTCCCATCCCCACAGTACATATGTTTATTTATTTACCTATTTATTTATTTATATTAGTGTCTGTCTCTCCCTCTAGACCCTGAGCTCATTATGGGCAGGAAAGTGTCTGTTCGTTGTTATATTGCACTCACCCAAGCTCTTAGTATAGTGCTTTGCACGCAGTAAGAGCTCAATAAATATGATTGAATGGATGAATGAATGAGGGGCCCCTAAGGCAAGGCAGTCCTTCCTTAATTTGCCAACTTTTCTAATTATACCAGTTACTCATGCTTCATGTAAATTTTATCTTGGAATTCTGCTTTCCTGATATTCCCTGACATTGAATACTGTGAACGGGATGTGTCTGGTAATAAAATTTTCTCACCCAGCCAAAAATTACAATCAGCTGCACGTTTAGCCAAGGGCCAGAAAGGTTTCAAATAATATCCAAAAGCTCCAGACATCTTAAGATATGTGGGGAAAGAGGCTACTTTCAATATCCAGCAGCAGGTATTCCTTTTTATGCTAGCCTCAGGCAGCGCACTCCTTGTGGGCAGGGATTGTGTCTGTTTGTTTTTATACTGTATTCTCCCAGTAGATATAAAATAATCAAGCTGTCAGTAAAACAAAATTAATCTTTCTCATTTACTGTATCAAATGCCACAAGTTTAGGTTTCATAATCTGTGACTAGCAGATTCTGGGGGGCTTTTTAGTTTATGCAGGAATAGAAATTGGTCTTACTTTTGATCATAAATATGGTTTCTCTAGTTGCCTCTGTCAGAAACCCGTCTTTTGGGATGTTACGTACTGTCTGTTTTCTACCTTACTTAAACAAGTGCTTTTTGCTTCGGTTGGAATCTTGAAAATGACGGTCCATTGATCGTATCCTGGGGCTTCGTAAGGGCAAGATGATTAAAATCTAATCAATAAAATAAATAAATGTTTTTTGTCTGGAAGGAAAATCTCATGATAGGAATGTAACTACTGCTCTTGATCTTATTGGGTACCTCATTTAAAATCTTTTACATCGGGTCAACTAAAAAAATACAACCACCAATTTCTTGCTACTAGATAATCAAGGTCTTTAACCTGTTCACTGCATTTGTTTCCAGTCGGTGCTCATTTACTCATTCATTCAGTCATTCAGTTGTATTTATTGAGCGCTTACTGTGTGCAAAGCATTGTACTAAGTGCTTGGGAGAGAACAGTATAAAAACAACGGACACATTCCCTGCCCACAACGAGCTTGCTGAGTGCTTTGCCTGAGGCTAACATAAAAAGGAATATCTGCTGCTGGATATTGAAAGTAGCCTCTTTCCCCACATATCTTAAGATGTCTGGAGCTTTTGGATATTATTTGAGACCTTTCTGGCCCTTGGCTAAATGTGCAGCCTAATTGGAAGTTTTGGCTGGGAGAGGAAATTTTATTACCAGTGAATAGGACACTTCCCATTCACCGTATTCAATGACAGGGAATGTCAGGGAAGCAGAATTCCGAGAGAAAATTTACATGAAACATGAGTCACTGGTCTAATTTTGATCCTCTGACATTAAATAAGATTCAATAATAAAAAGCACGAACTTCCATGAAATATGCAAGAAGAAGAGGAAAATGGATTGTAAATGAAATGTATTTTTTATTATCCATCAATTCCTAATGTTTCCATTTGTAGGGAAATTTGTTTTCAGCAAGCGAATAGCAATATGCTTGCAAGTAGCTGAGTGATTAAAATGTGCAGTAGTGAGACACTTTCCCACTGTTATATTAGTTTAAATGATGCCCAGCCTTTCAGCTAAAATAAATTAGCTGGAGTTTTCACGACTATAAAAATCATGATGAAACCTTGAATTTGCATGATCCTTTAAATTTTTCCAATGCAGCTATCTCATTTTATCTTTATAACATCTCCAAGAGTTGGGAGGGCAGAGAGTTTGTTGTGGGCAGCTCTTTGCACATAGTAAGCGCTCGATGAATACCATTGATTGATTGATGGGTAGGGTGATAGAAGAAATGGTAGTTCACACGGTACACTGGAAATGGGTTGGGATTACTCAATGGTATTTACTGAGCACCTTCTGCATGCAGAGCACTGTACTAAGCACTTGGGAGAGTACAATACAGGACAACATGAGTTGTTCTTAATGATACCACTAGACAGTAAGCTCCTCCACTAGACAGTAAGCTTCTTGAGGACAGGGATCACGTCTACCAATGCCACTGTATTGTACTCAGAGAAGCTGCGTGGTTTAGTGGGAAGACCGCGGGCTTGGGAGTCAGAAGTCATGGGTTCTAATCCCAGCTCCGCTACTTATCAGCTGTGTGACTTTGGACAAGTCACTTAACTTCTCTGTGTCTCAGTTACCCTATCAGTAAAATGGGGATTAAGACTGTAAGCCCCAGGTGGGACAACCTCATCACCTTGTAACTCCCCCAGTGCTTAGAACAGTGTATGGCATATAGTAAGCGCTTAACAAATACCATTATTATTATCATTATTACTCTCCCAAGCACTTAGTACAGTGCTTTTCACCCAGTGAATGCTCAGTAAGAATCACAGATGGACTGAGAGTTTTATTCAAAAATCCACCCTCCGGTTTTTGAAGAAATGAATGTTTGCGCTTCAGTTTCTACAAAGCTATGGTGAGTGCAACCTTCTAGATGCCTCCTAGATTTGGGTCTTCCATGAAGGCACCTAGGGCTATTTGAGCAACATCTTCAGCGTAATTACAAGTTTTGAGTGTCTTTAGGAGACTGACAAAATGTGGCATCACAGTAGTTAGAATCAAGATGCAGGCCAAACCCAAGAAATATGGAATCAATAGTGTTTGCTAGCCCTGTTCATTCAATCGTATTTATGGAGCGCTTACTGTGTGCAGAGCACTGTACTAAGCACTTGGGAAGTACAAGTTGGCAACATGTAGAGACGGTCCCTACCCAACAGTGGGTCACAGCCCTATGTGTTACAGGGAGCGTGTCCAAATCCGATTCTCTCGTATCTACTCAAGTGCTTAGTATGGTGTATCGCATTTAGAAAGTGCTTAAAAAATACCATAAAACAATTCTCGGGTACCTATTTTTTAATGGTATTTGTTAAGCGCTTGCTATGTGCCAGGCACTGTTCTAATCGCTAAGGTAGATATAAAGTAATCAGGTCCTACATGGGGTTCACATTCTTAATCCCACTTTACAGTTGGGGTAAAAGGCACAGAGAAGTCAAGTGACTTGCCCAAGGTCACACAGCAGGCAAGAGGCGGAGCGGGGATTAGAGCACTTTTGGGAGTAGAGCCCTGTACTAAGTGTTTGGGAGAGCACAGTAGGATTAGTAGACAAATTCCCTGCTCTCAAAGAGCCAGGAGAACATCTGCATGCAGTACCTAATTTTGCTCCTGGCTAAAAGACCAGAACCTACCATGCAGAGAAGCAGCGTGGCTCAGTGGAAAGAGCCCGGGCTTTGGAGTCAGAGGTCATGGGTTCAAATCCCGACTCCGCCAACTGTCAGCTGTGTGACTTTGGGCAAGTCATTTAACTTTTCTGTGCCTCAGTTACCCCATCTGTAACATGGGGATTAAGACTGTGAGCCCCCTGTGGAACAACCTGATCACCTTATAACCTCCCCAGCGCTTAGAACAGTGCTTTGCACATAGTAAGTACTCAATAAATGCCATTATCATTATTATTATTATTATTATTGTGAGTGTGCCAAATCTGACTTTTAAACCGTTCCACCAATGTCACAGGATAGGATTCCCAACAGCGAGAAATGGAAACCGAGTCAAATCACCAGAATCAGTGCAATGCTCACCTCATCATACCAATTAACTGAGAAACAGCATAGCCTAGTGGATAGAGCATGGGCCTCGGGAGTCAGCAGGACCTGGGTTCTAATTCCGTCTCCTCCACTTGTCTGCCGTGTGACCTTGGGCAAGTCACTTCACTTCTCTGGGCTTCAGTTAGCTCATCTGTCAAGTGGATATGCAGACTTTGAACGCTATCTGGGACAGGAACTATGCCCTACCTGATTAAATTGTACAGTGCCCGGCATATAGCAAGTGCTTAACAAATACCACCAGTATTTCCCTTCCCCACAGCACCTGTATATATGCATATATGTTTGTACATAGTTATTACTCTATTTATTCATTTATTTATTTTACATGTGCATATCTATTCTATTTATTTTATTTTGTTAGTATGTTTGGTTTTGTTCTCTGTCTCCCCCTTTTAGACTGTGAGCCCACTGTTGGGTAGGGACTGTCTCTATATGTTGCCAATTTGTACTTCCCAAGCGCTTAGTACAGTGCTCTGCACATAGTAAGCGCTCAATAAATACGATTGATGATGATGATGATCAGTAATAAAAAAATCACTCAATTAGTCAATGGTAGTTATTTAATACTTACTGTGTGTGGAGCAGTGTGCTAAGCACTCGGAAGGGTACAGCAGAATTAGTTGGCATGTTCTACAGTCGAGAGGGGGAGACAGATGCCAATATAAATAAATAATTTATAGAAGCAGCATGGCTCAGTGGAAAGAGCCCGGGCTTGGGAATCAGAGGTCATGGGTTCAAATCCTGGCTCTGCCACTTGTCTGCTGTGTGACTTTGGGCAAGTCACTTCACTTCTCTGTGCCTCAGTTGGCTCATCTGTAAAATGGAGATTAAGATTGTGAGCCCCACGTGGGACAACCTGATCACCTTGTATCCTCCCCAGTGCTTAGAGCAGTGCTTTGCATATAGTAAGCACTTAACAAATGCCATTATTATTATTATTATTATTATTAAAGATATGTGCATAAGTGCTGAGGGGCGGTGTGGAAGGGGCATATCAAATGTCCAAATGTCACAGATCCAAATGCATAGAAGATGCAGAAAGAAGAGTGAACTGGGGAAAAATGGTATTTTTTGGATATGTAAGGGGTGCAGAGCTCTGTGCTAGCTGCTTGGGAAAGTATAAAAGTGTAAGTAGACACAACTTGCACCTTCATCATCAACATTAATCGTATTTATTGAGTGCTTACTGTGTGCAGAGCACTGTACTAAACACTTGGGAAGTACAAGTTGGGAACATATAGAGACATTCCCTACCCAACAGTGGGTTTATAGTCTGTATGGAGAACCCCTGCTGCATAGAACGTGGTAGTAGGTTGGAAAACAGCTTGCGATCCTAAGAGCTGTTCTAATAATAATAATGATGATGATGACATTTGTTAAGCACTTACTATGTGTGAAGCATTGTTCTAAGTGCTGGGGGGGGGATACAAGGTGATCAGGTTGTGCCCCGTGGGGCTCACAGTCTTCATCCCCATTTTACAGATGAGGTAAGTGAGGCTCAGAGAAGTGAAGTGACTTGCCCAAAGTCACACAGCTGACAAGTGGCGGAGCCAGGATTAGAACTCATGACCTCAGACTCCCAAGCCCAGGCTTTTTCCACGGAGCCACGCTGCTTCTCTAGCAGTGTGGTCTAGTGGTAAGAGCACAGATCTGAGAGTCAGAGGACCTGGGTTCTAATCCCAGCTCCAGCATTTTCCTACTGTGTAAATTACAGAGAAGTTAAATGACTTGTCCCAGGTCACCTAGCAGACAAGCGGCAGAGCAGAGATTAGAACCGAGGTCCTCTTACTCCCAAGCCCAGGCTCTAGCCACTGGAGTTGGATCCTACAATAATAATAATGGCATTTATTAAGTGCTTACTATGTGCAAAGCACTGTTCTAAGTGCTGGGGAGGTTACAAGGTGATCAGGTTGTCCCGTTGGAGACAGTCTTAATCCTCATTTTACAGATGAGGTAACTGAGGCACAGAGAAGTTAAGTGACTTGCCCAAAGTCACACAGCTGACAATTGGTGGAGCTGGGATTTGAACCCATGACCTCTGACTCCAAAGCCCATGCTCTTTCCACTGAGCCATGCTGCTTCTCTAAAAATCTATCCTATGTTCTTCTATCCTATGTTCCTTGAGGCTAGGGATCACGTCTTCTACTCTCCCAAGGGCTTAGTACAGTGTTCTACACAGAACAGGAGTTCAATAAATACTATTGATCCGACTGATTAATGTAGCTGCCTTAATAAATCTCTGCCCCCCACTATGGAAATCCAAGAAAAAGTTGACTTTTAGGTCTAAATTTTTTTTTCCACTGAATAGTGACAACTTCAAAATGGTACCAAATTAGACTGTAAACTTGTGGGCAGAGAACGCATCCAACAACTTTGTTTTATTGTAATAATAATAATGATGGCATTTATTAAGTGCTTACTATGTGCAAAGCACTGTTCCAAGCGTTGGGGAGGTTACAAGGTGATCAGGTTGTTCCATGGGGGGCTCACAGTCTTCATCCCCATTTTATAGATGAGGGAACTGAGGCACAGAAAAGCTCAGTGACTTGCCCAAAGTCACACAGCTGACAACTGGTGGAGCCGGGATTTGAACCCCTGACCTCTGACTCCAAAGCCTGTGCTCTTTCCACTGAGCCACGCTGCTTCTCCAAGCCAAGCTGCGTCTCCAAGGACTCTTTCAAGCACTTAATCAGTAAATACGATCAATTGCTTCTTTAGAACATCCTTAGGTAGGCTGGATTTAGAATGGAAAAGTGTTCCGCTCTTATGACCTGCGGAATGAAGGCGATGTGGTCTTCAAAAAGCCCACTGTAATTGGCTTACATATCACCGTGATTTAGAATGGAATCAGACTGCTAAAATAGTTTCTAAAGTCATATGATTTCCAAGCATACATACGACTTCCAGTTTTCAATTCCCTGGGACCAAAATATGCAGGGGTATTATTGGTGTCCGAGTAGGAGTTGTATTTTGATGGGACACCATTGTGGTATTTCTGAGTAATCCAAATATAGGCAAACCAAATGTTTTGGGATGACTCAGTTTTCGGAAGGCATGTCAGATTTTTAAGAATTTAAACTAAGGCAGAGATCTTCCTATAAATCTCCTCCCTTGACTCAGAGCAAATTTGAATGAGTCTCCTTTTTCTTTGCTCTCCTTCTAGCAAATACAGGGGAACTCACATTTCAATCAATAGATCCAATCTTTTAAAATGAAATGATCTTCCTTTATTGAGCCGGGTATAAAAGGCTTTAAGCGGATAGATTTATGTTTGTTTCCTAGCTCAGATTCTATTAAAATGAATATCCTTTTCTACTTAGAATATTTATTTCAAATGATTCCTCTCGTCATTCCCTCACCCCTAAATTCAAGCCAAGTTTCAAGGTGATATTTTTTAATCTATGGAGGAATTATTAAGTTGAAATACATCACTACTAAAACATAGCCAATGGCAACTTAAATTTTCCCAATTTATGTTAGTGGTATTAGGGAAAGATTCAGCTTGGGCAAAGGCTCAGTTTATTAACAACCCTAGAGAACAGGATAACAGTAATAGTTCTTTGTCTGTGGGAAGCAACTTTAACAATCTCAGAGTCTTTTACAAACGGGACCTTCATGATTTATTCATTCATTCATTCAATGGTATTTATTGAGCGCTTACTGTGTGCAGAGCACTGTACCAAGTGCTTGGGAAGTACAAACCGGCAACATATAGAGGCGGTCCCTACACAACAACAGGCTCACAGTCTAGAAGGGGGAGACAGACAACAAAACAAAACATGTAGACAGGTGTCAAAATCGTCAGAACAAATAGAATTAAAGCTATATGCACATCGTTAACAAAATAAATAGAACAGCAAATACATACAGGTAAAATAAATAGAGTAATAAATCTGTACAACTATATATACAGGTGCTGTGGGGAGGGGAAGGAGGTAGGGCGAGGGGATGGGGAGGAGGAGAGGAAAAGGGGGGCTCAGTCTGGGAAGGCCTCCTGGAGGAGGCGAGCTCTCATTAGGGCTTTGAAGGGAGGAAGAGAGCTAGCTTGGTGGATGTGTGGAGGGAGGGTATTCCAGGCCGGGGGAGGACATGGGCTGGGGGTCGACGGTAGGACAGGCGAGAATGAGGCCCACTGAGGACGTTAGCGGCGGCAGAGGAGCTGAGGGTGCGGGCTGGGCTGGAGAAGGAGAGAAAGGAGGTGAGGTAGGAGGGGGCAAGGGGATGGATGGACGGCCTGGAAGCCGAGAGTGAGGAGTTTTTGCTTGATTCGTAGGTTGACAGAAAGCCACTGGAGATTTTTGAGGAGGGGAGTGACATGCCCAGAGCGTTTCTGCACAGAGATAATCTGGGCAGCAGAGTGATTTAGGAGACAAACAGTCCAGATTTATTTGAGCCCCTGGTTCTCTATTTCTAAAATGGCAGTAAGCAATTCCCACCACATCAGTGACAGAAAACAGAAGCCAGGGAATACAAATTCTCTTTCCTCTTGATAATAGCGGTGAAAATCTGAAACTGTGTTTTAGCAAATAAAGGTACGTGGGGAAGTTATTGATGAATAAGTATCGATTTTCAATGACGTTTTATAAACCTGGAGGGTATCCCTCAAAGAGCTCTTAACTCTCTTCTATACTTCTTCTGAGACGAGGAAGAAGGAAATGATGGATTCATAATGGAGAAATAAAACAACGCTTATTGAAACATAGTAAATTTTAGTCGCAATCTTAGTAACCTCTACATTACCTATTACAGTGCTTTTCCCTTTAAAAAATACTTGTACCGCTATAATCACCACTCTGATAAATCTCTTGTAATATAAGGATTAGACAATAGTTTAAGCCTCCACCATTTGTTAAGTGCTTACTCTCTGTCAGGTACTGTACTATACTCTGGCAAAGATAAAATCAATCATTACTTATTGAGTGCTTACTATGTGCAGAACACTGTTCTAAGTGCTTGGGAAGAGCACAATACTACAGAATTAGCAGACTCGTTCCCTGCCCGTAGTGACCTTACAATCTAGAGAGGCAGATAGACTTTAATAAGAATAAAGCCACAGAGTACCACAGAATGTAGCAGACACATTCCTGCCCATATTAAGAATGATGGGGAACATGAAAGGATTTGGAATTCTTTAGCCGGAAGATAAGGCTAATGGAGAACTTAATGATGGAGTTTGCATCTGTGAAGGGTATTATGTGGATAGGACAGCTGTTCTTCTTTTCCCCTGAGAATAGTACAAGAGGAAATGGCATTTCCACTGCAGCCTGAAGGGATTTTGATCAGTGACTTGGAAACATTTCCTATCAGTGGAAGTTTTGAACACTAGAATGGGTGACTGTCAGAGGCTCGAAAAATCACTTTTTGTGCCGTATTTTAAAGGATTTTACCCATTTGTCCGGGCTGGCTTAGCCACATAAGGCAGGTGGATAGATCAGGTAATGATAATAATAATAATAATAATAATAATGATAATAATAATAATAATAATGGTATTTGTTAAGTGCTTACTTTGTGCCAGGCACTGTACTAAGTGCTGAGGTGGATACAAGCCAGAGTTGGACATGGTCCCTGTCCCACGTGAGGCTCACAGTCTCAATCCCCATTTTACAGATGGGGGAACTGAGGCCCAGAGAGTGAAGTGACTTGCCCAAATGGCAGAGCTGGGATTAGAACCCATAACCTTCTGACTCCGAGGCCCATGCTCTATTCTTTTCACCCTGCTGCTAGTCAACGTCTCTTAAAGTCATTTCCAGCCCCACAATTCTGGGAATATCAAGATGCCACTAAACACCAGAATAATTTGTCTCCTCCATCTTCCGGTAGTGTGAAATGGCTCTTTTTAATGTAAACTCAGTCACCTCCTGCTCTCAGTCAATCAGTCCATCAGTGGTATTTACTGAGCATTTACATTGTGCAAAGCACTGTTCTAAGCCCTTGGGAGAGTACAATCAATTACTCCATCTACCAGTCATATTTACTGAGTGTTTACTGTATGCAGAGCACTGTATTAAGTGCATGGGAGAGTACAATATAACAGAGTTGGTAGACACGTTCTCTGCCTACAAGGAGCTTACAGTCTAGCGGGCGAAGCAGTTATTAAAATCAATTACAGATCTGTATATAAGTCCTGGGGGACTTAGGGTGGGGTGAATAAAGAGTGCAAATCCAAGTGAAAGGGTGATGCAGAAGGGAGGAGGGGAAATAAGGGTGTAGTCTCTTGAAGGAGATGTGATTTTAACAAGATTTTGAAGGTGGGAAGAGTGATGATCTGTCGGATATGAAGGGGGAGGGAATTCCAGGGCAGAGGAAGGATGTTGGGCGAGAAGGATGGTGGCGAGATAGAAGAGATCAAGGTACAGTGAATAAGTTGACATTAGACGAGTGAAGTGTGGGGGCTGGGTTGTATTAGGAAATAAGTGAGGTAAAATAGGAGACAGAAAGATGTTGAGGAATTTCAAGTCAATTGTAAGGAGTTTCTGAGTAGGAAGACGCATTCCCTGACCACAAGGAACTTACAGTCTAGAGAGGGAGACAGTTGTGAAAATTAATTACGGCTGTGGAAATAAATGCTGTGGGGCTGACGTTGGGGTGAATACCTAGTGACTAAGGAGAACAGCTTCAAGTGCTCTTTTGGGAGGGCCTCTTGGAGGAGACATGATTTTGGTATGACTTTGGAAGTGGGGAGAGTGGTGGTCTGTCGAATACGAAGGGGTCCAGATATGTGCAATGGGGGGTTGAGAGTTCTTAAACAGTAATAATACTGATGGCATTTGTTAAGAGCTTACTATGTGGCAGGCACTGTTCTAAGCACTGGGATAGATACAAGATAATCGAGTTGGACACAGTCCCCATCCCACGTGGGGCTCACAGTCTTAAACACCATTTTACAGATGCGGGAACCGAGGCACAGAGAAGTTAAGCAACTTGCCCAAGGTAATGCAGCAAACAGGTAGCCGTTCTGGGATTAGAACCCATGACCTTCTGATTCCCAGGCCCATTCTCTATTCGCTAGGCCATGCTGCTTCTCTATTCAGCCTCCTTAGGAACCTCAGAAGGGCTGAAGTGGCAGGGGAGGAGAGAGATAACCTGGGGAGAGTACAGATTAATTAAGAAAGGCCCCTTGGGCAAGGCAAGATTTCAGAAGGGGCTGCTGTTACTCTGTGGAAACTACCTTAAAAGATGATGTGTTCTGCAAATCAGCAGAATCACTGCCATTATAACCTGCTACTACAATTTGAGATCAGGCCTGCCCTTTCCTATCTCATCTGGCTTCTCTCCTCCTACAACCCAGCCTGCACACTTCTCTCTTATAGTGCTAACCTTCTCACTGTGCCTCCATCTCACTTATCTCACCACAGTCCCCTAGCCCACATCCTGCCTCTGGTCTGGAATGCCCTCCCTCCTCAGATCTGACAGACAATTACTCTACCCTTCCCCTTCAAAGCCTTACTGAAGGCATATTTCCTCCAAGGGGCCTTCCCAGACCAAGTTCTACTTTTCCTCATCTTCCACTGCCTTCTTCGTCACCCTTATTCCCTTTGCTCTTCACCCCTCCCAGCCCCACAGCATTTATGCATGTATCTGTAATTTTATTTATTTGTATTGATGTCTGTCTCTCCCTCTCTAGACTGTAAACTCATTGTGGGCAGGACATGTGCCTGTTTCTTGCTGTATTGTCCTCTCCCAACCACTTAGTACAGTACTCTGCACACAGGAAGAGCTCAATGAATACGATTGAATGAATGAATGAAGGAAATTATCCTAGAATGATCACGAGTTTTAATACATAGGATGAAATTCTCCTCTTTGCACTCCTCTCCTTCTCCTAACTGTTCTACCATGGCTCTTCATCATCCTTTTCTAAAATAGCACACTTGTTAAAAGCTAAATGTTATTTTGACAGGTGCTATATGAACAAAATGGTCTTGGAATCAGGATGTAAAACACCCATCTTCCCTTAATGTTCAAGTTGGGAGAAAACAGGAAAATCTATCCTGATATCGTTAAATGATTTCCGAGCTTGTCTTCTCTGTTTGGATTCATTTATTTGTAAGTCTGAATTTTCTTGTTTTCCGGCTGATCTATTTTTAGTTGAATGATGCTCACGAGGAAATTGTATCCTGAAGAAATGGGGACCGATATTAAGTAGAACTTGGATAATAATAATAATGATGGCATTTATTAAGTGCTTAATATGTGCAAAGCACTGTTCTAAGTGCTGGATAGAGCTTCGTCCAGCCTCAAGTGATCTCCAAGCACTTACTAAGCCATGCCTTATAGAGATAGTGTTGCTACATTCATTCATTCATTCATTCAATCGTATTTATGGAGCGTTTACTGTGTGCAGAGCACTGTATTCAGTGCTTGGGAAGTACAAATTGGCAACATATAGAGACGGTCCCTACCCAACAACGGGCTCACAGTCTAGAAGGGGGAGACAGACAACAAAACAAAACAAGTGGACAGGCATCAATACCATCAGAATAAATAGAATTATAGCTATACGCACATCATTAATAAAATTGAGTAATAAATATGTACAAATAAAATAGAGTAATAAATATGTACAAATATATACAACTGCTGTGGGGAAGGAAAGGGGTGGGGGGGGGCAGTTCTTTGTCAGACAGCCAGTCAATACATAATCATTTGCTTACACAGAGCACAGTGGCTTAAATCTGATTTGTCAACTGGGCTCATTGCTTGAACCCTGGAGAAGAAAAAAGATGGATAATCCGAGATTTAGTCTATGAATTTTTTAATAGACCAAATCTTTTCTCTTTGTTTTTGGCCTTTATCTTGTTTGATCCTCCATTTCCTTCCCCTCATTCTTTTTGATCACTTCCTCCCACTAATCCCCCAGTACCTTTCTCATTCCCATTTGCTCCTTCTCCAAATGGTTTCTTTTTCCAATTCTTCTCATTCCTTTACTGTGAGACACTTTGTAGTCAAGACCCCTGGTAACCGATTTTAAAATGACCCCTCACTACAATTGTAAGGGTTTAAACCTTTTCGGATCTCAGGAAGTCCGAATCTTACTAAGTGTCACTAAAGGAAACCAAAAAGTTAAAGTTAAAAGTTAAAACGTTTGATCTCCTTCAACTTCATGCGGGACCTCTCTATCTTAACCTTTCCTCTAAGGAACATAGCTCCCCCTGAACTTCAGTTTTAAAAGTATTCATCCGAGTACTTCATTCACTCATTCAGTCGCATTTATTGAACACCCACTATGCGCAGAGCACTGTACTAAGCATTTGGGAGAGTACAATACAATTAGAATGAAGCATTAATAATAATGATGGTATTTGTTAAGTGCTTACTATGTTCCAAGCACTGTTCTAAGAGCTGGGGTAGATACAACGTGATCAGGTCATCCCACGGGGGACTTACAGTCTTAATCCTCATTTTACAGATGAGGTAACTGAGGCACAGAGAAGAGAAGTGATTTGCCCAAAGTCACACAGCTGATAAGTGGTGGAATCGGGATTAGAACCCATGACCTCTGACTCCCAAGCCTGGGCCCTTTCCACTAAGCCACGCTGTCTATTAAGATATTTTAGGAAGGCTAAGACTTCCAAATAACAATGACGGGCACATAGTAAAAACTAATGGAAAGAATGGGGGCCTAGAGTTAGAAGACCTGAGTTCCAATCCTAACTCTACCACTTGTCTGCTTTATAACCTTGAGCAAGTCACTTGACTTTTCTTTGTCTCAGTGTCCTCATCTGTAAAATGGGGACAACATATCTCTTTTCCCTCCCTCTTAATCTGTGAGGCCCATGTGGAACAGGGACTGTATCCTCTCGGATGCATATGTTGTATCTACTTCAGCATTTAGCACAATGCTCAGCACTCGGTAAGTGCCATAAAATTATTGTTATTATTGTCATAATTGAGTATTTTGCACCTTAGAAATGATAAAATGAACAAATTGTTCAGTACATCTATTTAATGTATTCATTTACAAGGACTAAGCCAATGACATTCGATCCAAGGTTTCCATCAAGTCCCCCGAATTCAAAGATGTCACTGAATTCGGCTGACTTGGCAGTGTGCTGTCCAGTGAAACACAGATAGACAAAGAGAGTGAAAATAATGAAAAAAGGTTGGCAGAATGCTCAAAAGGCTGCAAAATAGAGTATGGCAAGAACAAAGTGTCAAATTGAAGGTCCACAAGGCTGGTTTATTGTCGGATCTTCTATCCGGGTGTATCGACTACAGTTTCTGTAGCAGTTCTGAGCAGTTTCCACACTATCACCCTACAAATCACAGTCAACATCAAATGACAGGACTAAATAAGTTACAATAAGGTTCCCGAATGCAATCGTCTCAACAACACTGAAGCAGTGTTTACAGCAAGACACCTCAGCTTTAGCAGCGTGGCTTAGTGGAAAGAACCCGGGCTTGGGAGTCGGAGGACGTGGGTTCTAATTCCGGCTCTGACACCTGTCTGCTGTGTGACCTTGAGCAAGTCACTTGACTTCTCTTTGCCTCAGTTACCTCATCTGGAAAATGGGGATTAAAACTGCGAGCCCCACGTGGGACAATCTGATAACCTTGTAACTACCCCAGCCTTTAGAACAGTGCTTGGCACATAGTAAGTGCTTAACAAATACCATCATTACTACTTCAGCTGGGTAGAACATGGGATAGGAATGGGTGACAGCAGGATACTTACTCATTTGCTCTCTGGTAGGAATAATTCATTCATTCATTTGTATTTATTGAGCTCTTACTGTGTGCAGAGCACTGTACTAAGCACTTACAATGATAACTCTATTTGTTGCTGAATTGTACTTTCCAAGCACTTAGTACAGGGCTCTGCACACAGTAAGCGCTCAATAAATATGATTAAATGAATGAATGAACCATGGTGTTTGTTAAGGGTTTACTGTGACTAAACCTGAGGTATATTAAGCATAATCAGATTAGATCCAGCGCTTGTTTTACATAGTGCTCACAGCCAAAGCAGGAGGGAGAGCAGGTTTTTATTTGCAGATGAGAAAACTGAGGTCTTTTTGTTTGTTTTTTGTTTTTATGGTATTTGTTAAGCCCTTACTATGCTCCAGGCACTGTATTAAACGCTGGGGTGAATACAAACTAATCAGGTTGGCCACAGTCCCTGTCCCACATGAGGCTCACCATCTTAATCCCCATTTACAGATGAGATAAGTGAGACCCAGAGAGTGCCAAAGTGATACAGCAGACATGTGGCAGAGCTGGGATTAGAACCCAGTTCCTTCTAGACTGTGAGCCCATTAGTGGGTAGAGACCATTTCTATATGTTGCCAATTCATATTTCCCAAGCGCTTAGTACAGTGCTCTGCACACAGTAAGCGCTCAATAAATACGATTGAATGAATGAATGACTCCTAGGACCACGCTCTTCCCACTAGGCCATTTCTGCTCGTCACTAATTTTATTAATGAGATTATAGTCTCTCATTTCCCAAATTCTGTTTTGCTCCTCAATAATCTTATTAATGAGATTATAGTCTTTCATTTCCCAAATTCTAATTTGGTTCTCTAATGCCAGGCCCTATACAAATAAAGGCTTGTTTTCTTATAAATTTCACAATTCTGATTACTATTTATTAACTTTAGAGTCTGTGCTAAAAGATATACATACCCTCTCTATTGTACTCTCCCAAGTGCTAGTTATAGTGCTCCGCAGAGAGTAAAGGCTAAATAAAATTCCATAAACCTATTGATTCTACTAATTCAGCAACAGAGGTATAAAGCGATGAAGGTTCAAGGAGACCTAGGCACTATATAAGGTTTCTATCTTTTAATCCTTTTCTCATTTTACACTCCGCTCTGTCTCGTATTTAAAAACATCGAGGCAGAGAAGCCCAGGTTACTAAATGAGGAATATTCACTCCTGGCAGCAGGGTGAATCCATAGTGCTTACTGAGAGCTTATTGAGTGCAGAGCACAGTACTAATCACTTTGGGACAGAGTTGGTAGACACTTTTCCTGTCTTTAAGGATTTACAATCTAGAGGGGACATTAAATACATTAAAATAGTTTTAGGATAGGTATGGAAGATCAGTGTGTGGGAAGGCTCTGAGCTGGGTCTCTCCACTTCTACCAATCAATCTTATTTATTGAGTAATTACCATGTGCAGAGCACTGTACTAAGCACTTGGGTGACTACAATGCAAGAATATAATAAACCCATTCCCCGCCCACAATGAGTATAAAATTTAGAGGCGCTTTTTCTCCACTTTTCCCACCTTCCCCACAGAGATTTAGCTAATAATAATAATAATAACAATAATTATGGTACTTGTTAAGCACATACTATATGCCAAGCCCTGTTTTGAGCTCTGGGGTAGATACAAGTTAATCAGGTTGGACACAGTCCCTGTCCCACAGTCCTAATTCCCATTTTACAGAGGAGGTAACTGAGGTCCAGAGAAGTGAAGTGACTTGCCCAAGGTCACGCAACAGACAGGTGGCAGAGCCAGGATTAGAACCCAGGTCCTTCTGACTCTCAGACCTGTGCTCTAGCCCCCAAGGGCAGACCAGTGGAAACTGTCAATTTGCGCTCTGTTCCTGTACCTGAATCTGATTCTTTTTCTAAAACCTGTGATTCAGAATAACAACTGGAATGATGGTGTCACAACTAATATCTGAAATCCGATACCATTGTCACAACAGGTGATGCTAAAGCTAACAGGTTGTTCACAGTTCTTAACACCACAGTTTCAAAGAAATCTACAAATTTGGAAGTAAGGGATTAGCTAACCTTCAAAGACTATGAAACCAAGCCTTCGTATAATAGGATTTCAGTGCCGTAATGATCACTTAGCCTCTCAGGATGGCACCTGGAGAGTTTCCAGTCCTCTACCAGTCTCAGTCATGGGAGGGAGAGTCATCATCATCATCATCATCAATCGTATTTATTGAGTGCTTACTATGTGCAGAGCACTGTACTAAGCACTTGGGAAGTACAAACTGGGGGAAGTACAAATTGAGTCAAGCAGAGGCCTACCCTGCTAGAGAAATAGCGTGGCTCAGTGGAAAGAGCATGGGCTTTGGAGTCAGAGGTCATGGGTTCGAATCCCGGCTCCACCACAAGTCTGCTGTGTGACCTTGGGCAAGTCACTTAACTTCTCTGAGCCTCAGTTACCTCATCTGTAAAAATGGGGATTAAGACTGTGAGCCCCACGTGGGACAACTTGATCACATTGTATCCCCCCAGTGCTTAGAACAGTGCTTTGCACATAGTAAGCGCTTAACAAATGCCATCGTTATTATTATTATTACCCATTCCATTCCTAGCTTGGGCAGTGGCTAGCGAGTGGAAGGCAATCTGCTACAAGTCATTCATTCATTCATTCAGTCGTATTTATTGAGCTCTTACTGTGTGCAGAGCACTGTACTAAGCACTTGGGAAGTACAATTCAGCAACAAAGAGACACAATCCCTGCCCACAGTGGGCTCCCAGTCTAGAAGGGGCGAGACAGACATCAAAGCAAGTAAACAGTCAAAACTCACCTATGCTGGGCAGCAGAAGCATGGGAGAGAATTGAGGGTGGAGACACAAGTTGACTGAGCCGAGGAGGCAATGGCAAACCACTTCTGTAATTTTACCAAGAGAACTGTCTGGATACCCTATCAGAAAGTTTGCCGATGGATGTGGGGCAAATTGGGAGAGCTGTGTCCGTGGAGTCGCTATGGATCGGAGACGACTCAGAGGCATAAAACAAGACAAGAGGACGACAATGATCACTTAACTCACTGTATCATTGGTCATCTGTCTCTCAGAGATGTTGGAAGAATAATTTCATGGGAAAAATGAAAGGTTTCCCCAAACCATCTCAGAACAAAAGTAGTAAAAAAGTAAAAAAATATATAAAAATAGTAAGAGCTCAGAATTGCTTTTACTATAATTTGATCCCCCAAATGGTAGGCTCTTTGAGGGCCAGGAATGTGCCTACTAATTCCACTGGATTCTTCCAAGCACTTAGCACAGTGTTTGTAGTAGGTTTAGGTGCTCAATAAATATTATTGGTCGATAGTAAGCACTTAACAAATACCATTATTATTAACTTAATTCAATGGACTTTGAAGTTCAACTACTTATGATGCTATTTTAATTAGGCATTTTACGGGTTTTGGCACCATCTTTTACAATGGAAAAAGATTTCCATGAAAAATTAACAGGAAACGCATGAGAAATGTTACAGAAACCCTAGGGGAATGAAATAATAGCAAAGCAAAAAAAAAAAAAAAAAAAGGAGAGGGGTGTGCAGTATGGAGCTGCAGAGAAACGGTATTGTCAACATGCTGCCAATAAAGATATCACTGATTCATAACTGAACTATGAGGATATTAAGATAAATGTTGACGCAGATAGACTGTTCTAGCTTTAAAATAATGTTAGTGGTTTCTATTGTCAATAAACTCTTCTTACCTTTAAATAGAAAATCTTTCTAGATCCTATAATTTTAGGGAGCTTTGCTCAGACCTGGGATTTTATATAATCAAAATCCATACACAAATCTACATCGCCAGTCATCAAGAGAGATATAATTGTTGTTTATCTCTAAAACCATGACATCCAAATAAAAAAAATTAAGTATTTGTCCTCAAGCACCTCTTGTCTAAAAACCTTTTTAGATATTTAGATATGCTACAACACCAAAAACTTCTGATAAAACCAGCCTGTATAAACAAAGTTACAACTACATATCATCCCTACTTGTTTGCTGTAAGGTCTTGGGTAAGTCATCCTGCTCATTTTCCTCACCTATTAATTGGCGATAAAATATCTGTTCTTCCTCCTTCTTAAACGGAGAGTCCCATGTGGGACAGGAACTGTTACAATTATCTCTTCTAATACCAAAGCCTTACTACAGTGCTTAGACAATAATTGCTCAATTAACAACATCTGTCAGTATTACTATATCTTGAAATACAAACATGTTATTTCACTTTAGTCTAGTTGATACTTCACCATCCCCACTGCCTTTTCGATACTCAAAGCTCATTTTGGGGGCTCTTCTTTAACATTTCTTCATTTCTACTTTTCTATCACACATTAATATCAGTAGTTCTAATAAAGGTGTTCTTTAGTATGAAAATGGTTTTTAAATGGTTTTAAATTGTTCATTAAAAGCAAATTTCCATTAAAGTTTTCTCTTAAGTCTGAATCTTTCCTTCCACCGCTGCACCTCAGTCATCCATTCATTCATTCAGTCATATTTATTGAGCACTTACTGTGTGCAGAGCACTGTACTAAGCATTTGGGGAAGTGCAATAGACACATTCCCTGTACACAATGAGTTTACAGTCCTTCGCTTTAATCAACTCTGCATCTCTGTTTTAGGTCAATATTAATGCCAATGGCTCAATTAGAGCATTCGTGGTATTTTCTTTATAATCACTCATAACCACAAAGCTACATGAAAATGTATAATAATAATAATAGTAGTAATATTTGTAAAGCATTTACTAAGTGTCAAGCACTATACAAAGCCCTTGGGTGGATACAAGATAATCAAGTATTACTGTTGTATTGTACTTTCCCAAGCACTTAGTACAGTGTTCCGCACACAGTAAGTGCTTAGTAAATGCTTTTGAATGAATGAAAGGTACCACCTGGGGCTCATGGAGTTAATAAGAGGGAGAACAGGTATTGAATCCCCTTTTTGCCGATGAAGAACCTAGGTCACGGAGAAATTAGGCGACTTGCCCAAGGTCCCAGAGAAGATAAGTGATAGAGCCAGGATTAAAACTCAGGTCTTCTGATTCCCAAGCCGTGCTATATCCATTAGGCAACATTGCTTCCCATGTGGCCTAGAGGACAGAACTTGGGAGATGTACAAACACAAAATCAGTATACATAACATATCTAAAGAATAAGGCAATTTGCTCAATAGTTTAAAAAAAATTTCATGATTTTTTTTTCTTCTGTCTTTCTTATTCCCAATTCTCCCATTCAGAGCTCTAAAGGACACTTCAGTTCCCTTGTGGAGAACTGTGGAGGCACAATTCTCTCCGCTCCATAATTTAAATCAATACACGGGTCTTTGCAATAATTTAGCTTCTCCTTAGGGTTTTTTTAGGGACAGATCTGACTCGTTATTCTCAGCTATTCAACTGGGAGGTGTTAATATGGTATCCGTGAGAATAAGGGGGTGTTTGGGATTCAAGGCGAGGTCAGATAAAATATGGCAAAATCTCACACCAACTCAGTCAATCAATCAGTGGTATTTATCAAGCGATGACTATGTGCAGAGCACAGACATGCAGAGCACTGTACATTGCCTATTTACTTGTTTCAGTGTGCATATATATCTATAATTCTATTTATTTATATTGGTGCTATTGATGTCTGTTTACTTGCTTTGATGTCTGTCTCCCCACTTCTAGACTGTGAGCACGGTGAAGGCAGGGATTGTCTCTTTTTGTTGCTGAATTGTACTTTCCAAGAGTTTAGTACAGTGCTCTGCACACAGTAAGCGCTCAATAAATACAACTGAATGAATGAATTTGGTCTCATGAGGACTGAGTTCTAATTTTAGTTCTGCCCCTGGCCACCCACGTGTGACCCTGGGCAACTCACTTAACCTTTCTGGGTCTCAGCTTCCTCATCTGTAAAATGGGGAGAAGAGAGATTGTAAATCCACTGTGGAACAGGGATTGTGTCAAATTACTAATTCCACATCTTTCTCAATGCTGAGCATAGTAACCACTCAATAAATCACCATTTCATCCCTTTACAGAAATGACTCAGAAAGTTACCAACTGTATCCATTTTCCTCCTCATTTTGGAGATTCTCACACTGGAACAGGGAGGAAAGGGTATAGATTCCAACAGGTTTACAACAGCTGAACTCTGAGACTCAAAAACAGGAAGGAGAAATTAATTCCCCACAAAGATGACCCTTGATCTTAGGATTCTCCTTCACTTCCTTCAGATAAGATCTCATTCCACAAGCCACAGTGATCCCTCCACTTGTTCCGTTGTCCAGTCTGTTTCTTTTTCTTTTTTCTTTCTATCCTTTAACTTTTACTTTGTTTTCTTCTTAGGCAAATGCAGGGAATACGGGGGGCAGATGTAAAATAGATTGCTACCAAATTTGTTGCTAGACACAACCGTGAATAACCATCAGCTCCAATTGCAAAGGGAATAGTCATTTATTTTCTCAGTAGGAGGGAAATTCTTTATTATTATATAAAATGAGTCTGTGAAGAAAGCAAAAATCATCCAGGGAAATTCCTAAATTCTCTATAATTTAGAGAATTTAGGGTGAACAGATTCAGGAACAAGTTAACCATTATCAGCATCGAATCAATCAAATCAAGCAGTAGCATTCATTGAATTTACTTGTGCAGAGCACTGTACTAAGCACTCAGGAGAGTTGATGATGATATTTGTTATATGATTATTATAGACAAAGCCAGGGAATCTGCTTGACCCAGTGGAAAGAGCCAGGGCCTGGAAGCCAAAAGACCTGGGTTCTAATCCTGTAACACATAACCTTGGCATTAAACTTGACTAATCAATCAATCAATCAATCGTATTCATTGAGCGCTTACTGTGTGCAGAGCACTGTACTAAGCACTTGGGAAGTACAAGTTGGCAACAAATAGAGACAGTCCCTACCCAACAATGGGCTCACAGTCTAAAAGGGTGAGACAGAGAACAAAACCAAACATACTAACAAAATAAAATAAATAGAATAGATATGTACAAGTAAAATAAATTAATAAATAGAGTAATAAATATGTACAGACATATATACATATATACAGGTGCTGTGGGGAAGGGAAGGACTAATCTACAACTGTAATTAAAAAACAAAAAGACTATTAATTGCTGGAGTAAAAACTAGGTTATCACATCAGACACAACCCCTGTCCCACATGGGGCTCACAGTCTTGAGTTGGAGGGAAACAGGTATTTAATTTCCTCTTTACATGTGAGGAAACTGAGGCACAGAGACATTCAGTGACTTACCCAAGGTTGCACAGCAGGCCAGGGGCAGAGCTGGGATTATTCATTCAACTGTATTTATTAAGCGCTTACTGTGCGCTGAACACTGAACCAAGCACTTACAATAATAGTAATTATGGTGTTTGTTAAGCGATTATTGTGTGGTCAGCACTGTTCTAAGTGCTGCGGTAGATTCAAGATAATTGCGTTGGAAACAGTCCCTGCCCCACGGGGCTCACAGCCTTAATCCCCATTTTACAGATGAGGGAACTGAGGCCCTGAGAAGTGAAGTGATTTGCCCAAGGTCACACAGCAGACGAGTGGCAGAGCAGGAATTGGAACCCATGACCTTCTGGCTCCCAGGCCTATGCTCTAGCCACTAGGCCGCAGCGTGGCTCAGTGGAAAGAGCACGGGATTGGGAGTCAGAGGTCATGGGTTCGAATCCATGCTCCACCACAGGCCTGCTTGTGGCTTTGGGCAAGTCACTTAATTTCTCTGAGCCTCAGTTCCCTCATCTGTAAAATGGGGATTAAGACTGTGAGCCTCATGTGGGACAACCTGATCCCCTTGTACCCCCCTCAGCGCTTAGAACAGTGCTTGGCACATAGTAAGCACTTAAACAAATTCTATGCTTCTCCATAGTCTAGAAGGGGGAGACAGACCACAAAACAAGACATAGTAACAAAATAAAATAAATAGAAAAAATATGTACAAGTAAAATAAATACATAAATAGAAAAACTTGGTTAGATGCCACTAAGTAGGTGGCAATGTCTTAACCATATATGTGTTGTATAGGCCACTAGGACCTCTTCCATCCTTCTCAAGGGGAGTGCTAACCTCCTCTCCTTGGTATTTGTTAAGCGCTTACTTTGTGCGAAGCACTGTTCTAAGCACTGGGGGGGGATACAAGGTGATCTGGTTGTCCCATGTGGGGCTCACAGTCTCAATCCCCATTTTACAGATGAGGTAACTGAGGCCCAGAGAAGTGAAGTGACTAGCCCGAGGTCACACAACAGGCATGTGGTGGAGCCGGGATTCGAACCCATGACCTTCTGACTCCCAGGGTCATGCTCTAACCATTATACCATACCTCTACCTCTGACCTGATTAAATTGCATCAACCACAGCACTTAATCCAGTGCTTGGCACTTAATAATGATAATAATAATGGTAATTACTATTATCTCTTCTGTGTCATCTGCATATTTGGATCTGCATCTTTTGGGCATTCGATATTCACCCCACCCTCATCCCCACAACACTTAAGGACATAATTGTACATATCTGTAAATCCTTTGTTTACATTAATCAATCAGTGATATTTATTGAGCACTTACTGTGTGCAGAGCACTGTACTAAGTGCTTGAGAGAGTACAATACAGTATGTCTGCCTCCCTCTCTAGACTGCAAGCTCCTTGTGGGCTGGGAATATGTCTACTTAAGCTTGTATTGTACTCTACCGAGAGCATAATACAGTGCTCTGCACACAGTAAGGCCTGCTCAGTAAATACCACTGATGGATGGACTGATCGACTGATTGTCAGGCAGACAATCCTATTTATTGAGCATTCATTCATTCATTCAATCGTATTTATTAAGCCCTTACTGTGTGCAGAGCACTGTACTAAGCGCTTGGGAAGTACAAGTTGGCAACAGATAGAGACCGTCCCTACCCAACCGCGGGCTCACAGTCTAGAAGGGGGAGACAGACAGTGCACTTACTGTGTACAGAGCACTGTACTAAGCACTTGGGAGAATACAATAAAACAATAAACAGACAGCCCACAGCAAACTCACAGTCTAGAGGGATTGATTAAAAGGCCTGAAAGAAGGGGGAGATAAATAGGGTTTTTCATTAAATTCATTCATTCAGTCAATTGTACTTATTGAGCGCTTACTGAGTGCAGAGCACTGTACTAAGCGATTGGGAGAGTACAGTTTAGCAATAAACAGACACGTTCCTCACCCACAACGAGCTTACAGTCTAGAGGGGGAGACGGTCACGACATGCCACGAAAACACAAGGTCCAAGGGACTGTGGGAGGGAGGGATAGAAAACGGTTGGCCGAGGAAGCGATGTGATGCGGTTAGGATATTCCCACAAAACTGACGACTCAGATCCAGCCCCAGCTTTAAACTGGCTCCACGGGGGAGAGAACATATTTGAAAATAGAATGATTGTGGGAAAAAGAGGCCCATTATCCTCACTGCTTCACCTCCCTTCTTGTTCAGCTCGACAGGAATGAAAACCATGCATCACTGAGTTAACACAGAGCCAAAAATATGCTAAAAAAAAAAAAAGGAATATCTGGTTGAAGGTCGGTTTCTTCTCGGCATAGGCTACGGCCAGAAATAATCCTCCCGGAGATAGTAGCGGTTGTTAGCATCTCTTGTGATTTCTGGCCAAGCTTCTCTGAAACCAAGGTCAGAGCCCAGTAATAACAATAATAATAGTTTTTGTGAAGGGCTTACTATGTGTCAAGCACTGTTCTAAGCGCTTGGGTAGATCATAATGATAATAATAATAATGGCATTTATTAAGCACTTACTATGTGCAAAGCACTGTTCTAAGCGCTGGGAAGGTTACAAAGTGATCAGGTTGTCCCACGGGGGCTCACAGTCTTAATCCCCATTTTACAGATGAGGTAACTGAGGCACAGAGAAGTTAAGAGACTTGCCCAAAGTCACACAGCTGACAAGTGGCAGAGCCGGGATTTGAACCCATGACCTCTGACTCCAAAGCCCATGCTCTTTCCACTGAGCCATGCTGCATCTCATAAATAAATATCATAGTCGCAGGCCCATTCCAGTCTTTTAGACTGTGAGCCCACTGTTGGGACTGTCTCTATATGTTACCAACTTGTACTTCCCAAGCGCTTAGTACAGTGCTCTGCACACAGTAAGTGCTCAATAAATATGATTGATTGATTGATTGATTGCAGTAGGGAAGGTCCAGGAGATAGCCTGGCTATCTGAACTTCATGATTCATGAGAATTGTAAAGTCTGCTGTGGAAAGTTCGGGGAGGTTGGCCAGGGTTTAACCTGCTATGACATCGGCAGTGAAGATTATGCGAGTGAAGTGTTATTTTCCAAACCTCAAGTCGAAACCTCAGTTCGCTTTGGTTTGATCCATATACAATTATGACTTCTTAGACCAGTATAAACATTCCTGTGGAATTCAACTAAAAAAAAAATCCTGAAAGGCAGTTTCACATTTTCTGTAACTGTCCAGAAGAAGAAAAAAGAAAAAATCTTCATTCTACAGTGTTTGAATAAATACAGTGTTAGAGTAGCTGTGAACAAATGTAGCCGCATTATATGCGAGGGAAACAGAGAGGCCTTTCTAAAATCAATCAATCGTCTTTATTGAGTACTTTCTTTGTGGAGAACACTGTACTGGACACTTGGGAGAGCACTATATAACCAAATGGGAAGACAAATTTTCCGCCCCCAAGGAGGGCACTGTGGTCTAGTGAAGCACAGTAGTTTAGTGGATAGAGCATGGGCTGAAGAGTCAGAAGGACATGAGTTCTAATTCTGGCTCCACCACTTGTCTGCTGTGTGACCTTGGGCAAGTAATTTAATTCTCTCTGCCTCAGTTAACTCATCTGTAAAATGGGGATTAAGACTCTGAGTCCTATGTGGAGCAGGGACTGTTTCCAACCTGATTAAATTATACCTACCCCAGCCCTTAGTATAGTACCTGGCACATAGTAAGTGTTTAACAAATACTATTTAAAAAAAAAGAGCGGGCTTGGGACTCACAGGACTTGGGTTCTAATCCTGACTCTGCCACCCGGCTTCTGCTTGACCTTAGGCCAGTCACTTAACTTAACCCTGCCTCAGTTCCCTCACCTGTAAAATAGGGATTCAGTATCCATTCTTCCTCCTATTTAGACTATGAGCTCTAAGTGGGACGTGATTATTTTATATCTAATCCAGTGCTTAGTACAGTCCTTGACATATAGAAAGCACTTAACCAATACCACAATTATTATTTTACTGTTATTACTATCAAGGTCATTACATTATCATCCCTCTCAGTGATACTGTAGACCCACTAATTGAACTACTAAACTCAGAGCAATATGGACACAATGATGAGCCCATGTACATACCCCAAGGACAAATCAAGGTATCCACTGATAATTACAGTGCTAGTACTCAGATGAGATCAAACTAATTTTTCTCTGGGACACAATGACAGGAGCGTTAGATGCAGAGGAAAGTGAGAGATGTGCCTTTGGGTTACGTCATCATCATCATCATCAATCATATTTATTGAGCGCTTACTGTGTGCAGAGCACTGTACTAAGCGTTTGGAAAGTACAAACTGGCAACATATAGAGACAGTCCCTACCCAACAGTGGGCTCACAGTCTAAAAGGGGACGTCTCCACGGTCCGCTCATCAGCACACCAGAATAACGCAGTATGAACCCTAATCAACTTCCCAAGCGCTTAGTACAGTGCTCTGCACATAGTAAGCGCTTAATAAATACGATTGATGATGACGATAATCAGTCAGGCAGTGTGTCTAAGAAGGCAGACAGTCAGGTTCAAAGAGAGATTATTAGTCCTTTCGTGTCCATCAGGAGAATTCACCAAGGGGTGTTCTTCATTCCCGCTTCTACTGTTTCCCAAATCAGTCACCAAATAAAAAAGGCCACACTGGACCAGAGCCATTCGCTCGTATGGTGACAAAGAGCCACCCATCCTCTTTCGATTGTAAATTCCTGGAGGGCAGGGAAGGACCTCTGCCGCTTGCCTGCTGGGTGTCCTTGGGCAAGTCACTTAACTGCTCTGTGCCTCAGTTCCCTCACTTGTAAAATGGGGATTAAGACGGTAAGCCCCATGTGGGACATTGACAGTGCCCAACCTGATTAGGAGAAGCAGCGTGGCTTAATGGATAGAGCAGGGGCCCGGGAATCAGAAGGTCATGGGTTCTAATTCTGACTCCTCCACGTGTCTGCTGTGTGTCCAGAGAAGTTAAGCATTCTTCTCGCTCAACCTCGTAAGCAACTGTGGCTGATACAGCTCTCAGGCAGACCTGCAATAGTTAGCAGACTAGCCCTCCAGCTAGTATGGTGGAAAATTGAACAGGGCAATGAACTAACATCCATTCGGGCTATTTTCTGCTTGGCTGGACCCCAGAATACATCTTGCTTTATTTTGAATGTCAGCTCTGCGCACAGTAAGCGATCAATAAATACGATTGAATGAATTCTAGAAACCTCCCATAAGGCCCGTCGGATCCCGCCTTCAAAATAGCTGGCCCGCTGGCCCGGGAAAGGCATATTTTAGAGAAGCTGTTACTAGAGATGCAGTGTGACCTAGTGGATAGAGGCCAGGCCCGGGAGTCAGAAGGACCAGGGTTCTAATCCTGACACTCCGCTTGTCTGCTGTGTCACCCTGGGCAAGTCACTTCACTTCTCTGGGCTTCAGTGGCATGGGAAAGGCATATTTTAGAGAGCTCCCCCTCTCCACCCCCCGCCTTACCTCCTTCCCCTCCCCACAGCACCCTATTTATTTATTAATTTTATTTGTACATATTTATTCTATTTATTTCATTTTGTTAATATGTTTTGTTTTGTTGTCTGTCTCCCCCTTCTAGACTGTGAGCCCGCTGTTGGGTAGGGACCGTCTCTATATGTTGCCAACTTGGACTTCCCAAGCGCTTAGTACAGTGCTCTGCACACAGTAAGCGCTCAACAAATACGATTGAAAGAATGAATGATTGATTGAGAAGCAGCTTGGCTTAGTGACAAGATCCTGGGCTTGGGAGTCAGAGGTCATGGGTTCTAATTCTGCCTCTGCCACTTGTCAGCTCTGTGGCTTTGGGCAAGTCACTTAACCTCTCTGTTCCTCAGTTCCCTCATCTGTAAAATGGGGATGAAGACTGTGAGCCCCACGTGGGACAACCTGATTACTTTGTATCTATCCCAGCGCTTAGAACAGTGCTTGGCACATAGTAAGCACTTAACAAATACCATTATTATTATTATTATTCAGTCATATTTATTGAGCACTTACTGTGTGCTGAGCATTGTACTAAGCGCTTGGAAAGTACAATTCGGCAACAGACAGAGACGATCCCTACCCAATAACGGGCTCACAGTCTATACAATTGAATGAATGAATAGGAGACAACGGTCTCACAGTCTATACGATTGAATGAATGAATAGTAGACAACGGTCTCACAGTCTAGAATTCTAGAATATTTATTGGACTCGTATAGTTTCTAGAGATGCAGCGTAGTCTAGTGGATAGAGCCCGGGACTGGGAGTCAAAAGGACCTGGGTTTTTACCTCAGCTCTGCCACTTGTCTGCTGTGTGACCTTGGGCAAGTCAATTTACTTCTCCGGGCCTCAGTTACCTCACCTGTAAAATGGAGACTAAGACCGTGAGCCCTCTGTGGGACAGGGGCTGTGTCCAACATGACAAAAAGCAGTGTGGCTCAGTGGAAATAACCCGGGCTTGGGAAGCTTGGGAGTCAGAGGTCATGAGTTCTAATCCCGTCTCCGCCACTTGTCAGCTGTGTGACTTTGGGCAAGTCACTTAACTTCTCTGTGCCTCGGTTACCTCATCTGTAAAATGGGGATTAAGACTGAGAGCCCCACGTGGGCCAGTCTGATCACCTTGAATCCTCCCCAGCGCTTAGAACAGTGCTTTGCACATAGTAAGTGCTTAACAAATGCCATTATTATTATTATTATTATTATTATTATTATTATCTACCCAAGCGCTTAGAACATTGCTTGACACATAGTAAGCCCTTCATTATTATTATTATTATTATAATCATTATTACCTCCCCAGTGCTTAGAGCGCTTATTATTATTATTATCTACCCAAGCGCTTAGAACATTGCTTGACACATAGTAAGCCCTTCATTATTATTATTATTATCATTATTATTACTATTATTATTATTATTATTATCATTATCATTATTACCTCCCCAGCACTTAGAACAGTGCTTTGCACATAGTAAGTGCTTTACAAATGCCGTTATTATTATTATCATTATTATCTACCCAAGCGCTTAGAACATTGCTTGACACATAGTAAGCCCTTCACAAAAACTATTATTATTGTTAGTAGTGGTAGTGATAATAAGGGATAATGTGACTTTGGAGGTGGGGATGGTTCAGGAAAGACATATAGGAATAGGCAGGTCTTTAAACGATTTCTGTACATGGTGAAGGCTGTGGTCTCATGAGTTTCAGGTAGAGGGACGAGGGAATGAAGAAAGGGAGGTGTGAAGTTAAGAGAGAGGTACAGTTAGAAGGTTAGTTTGGGAGAGTTGGACAGAACAGGTCAAGGAGGAGTGGGTTAAGCGAGCAGATTTAGGAAGGTGGGGTGAATCGAAGGAGATCCTCGAACTCAATTTTGCTAGATGTGGAGGGAATGGAGAGACAGTAGAAGCAGTTAAGGAGGGGACGGGCCTGAGATGTCTCTAGACACAGGGAAGGCTTCCCACTAGCTCTTCTTCTCAGCCCCTCTAGGATATATATATATGTATATATGTTTGTACGTATTTATTACTCTATTTTATTTGTACATATTTATTCTATTTATTTTATTTTGTTAATCTGTTTTGTTTTGTTGTCTGTCTCCCCCTTCTAGACTGTGAGCCCGCTGTTGGGTAGGGACCGTCTCTATATGTTGCCAACTTGGACTTCCCCTCTAGGAGAGTCCGTCTCTCCTAGAAAGCGCTTGGCTTATTCCGAACATCCCTCTCACCAGTTGGGAGCTTTCTCCCTTTCTCTAACTTCTCCCTTCACGTTGTTATGTTAATCTCTCAAGATCACCATCAGGAAAATGAAAAGCGTGGCCTGGTGGATATTGAGCGGTCCCGGGAGTCGGAATAATAACGGTAATAATAATAGTATTTGCTAAGCGCTTGCTAGAGAAGCAGCGTGGCTCAGTGGGAAGAGCATGGGCTTGGGAGTCAGAGGTCGTGGGTTCTAACCCTGACTCCGTCATTTGTCTGCTGTGTGGACTTGGACAAGTCATTTAACTTCTCAGTGCCTCAGTTCCCTCATCTGTAAAATGGGGATGAAGACTGTGAGCCCCGTGTGGGACAACCTGATTATCTTGTATGTACCCCAGCGCTTAGAACAGTGCTTTGCAAGTAGTAAACACTTAACAAATGCCATCATTATTATTAGTAGTAGTAAGCGCTTAAAAAATGCCATCATTATTATTAGTAGTAGTAAGCGCTTAACAAATGCCATCATTATTATTATTAGTAGTAAGCACTTAACAAATACTACCATTATTATTATTATTATTATTATTATTATTATTATTATTATTATTATTATGTGCCAGGCACTGTACCAATCTCAGGGGTAGATACAAGTTTATCAGTTTGGCCACAGTCCCTGTCCCACATTCATTCATTCATTCATTCATTCAATCGTATTTATTGAGTGCTTACTGTGTGCAGAACACTGTACTAAGCACTTGGGAAGTACAAGTTGACAACATATGGAGACGGTCCCCACCCGACAATGGGCTCACTCACGGTCTCAATCCTCATTTTGCAGATGAGGTAACTAAGGCCAGAGAAGTCAAATGACTTGTCCAAGGTCATCCAGCAGACAAGCGGTGGAGCCGGGATAAGAACTCATAATCCAAGGCTAGCTGGGATTCCTCTAATTCTTCTTTTGGGCATTAAGGCTTCTCCTGTGCCAGTAGCCTCCTCCCTCAGACCATCACTCTGTCTCCCCCTTCCTAACAGACAGACCATCACTCTCCCCACCTTCAAAGCTTTATTACTTTTATTTATTTATGACTAATCTCTCATTTTTCCTCCTTTCTATGTCACCCTTGCATTTCATTCACTCATGATTTGCTCTCTTTATTCAACTCACCCTCAGCCCCACAGTACTTATAGAGAAGCAGCGTGGCTTTGTGGAAAGAGCCCGGGCTTGGGAGTCAGAGGTCGTGGGTTCTAATCCCACCTCTGCTACTTGTCAGCTGTCACTTACCTTCCCTGTGCCTCAGTTACCTCATCTGTAAAATGGGAATTAAGACTGTGAGTCCTACTTGGGACAACCTGATTAGCTTGTATCTCCCCAGTGCTTAGAACAGTCCTTAGCACGTAGTAAGGGCTTAACAAATACCATATTATTATTATTATGTACATATGGATAATTTATTCATTTTTATATTAATGTCTGTCTCCCCATCTAGACTGTGAGCCCGCTGCTGGGTAGGGACCATCTCTAAATGTTGCCAATTTGTACTTCCCAAGCGCTTAGTACAGTGCTCTGCACACAGTAAGCGCTCAATAAATATGACTGAATGAATGAATGAAAGAATGCAGTATTGTATCAATCAATCAATCATATTTATTGGGCTCTTATTGTGTGCAGAGCACTGTATTAAGCACTTAGGAGAGAGTTTAATTTATCAAGAGTTAGTATATATTTGCCCTGTCCACAAGTGCTTACAGTCTAGATGGGGAGACAGACATTAATATAAATTACAGGGAGGTTTGTAAGTGTTGTATCATACTCTCCCAAGGGCTTAGTTCAGTGCTCTGCACACAGTAAGTACTCAGTAAATTTGATTGATTGACAACCTTTTAGTTCTAGTTAGCTGAAATTTCCCCCCCATCCTCTCACCTTTTTCATGGGCATTTCCTATCCCTACCGGATCATTCTCAAGGTTAGGATCGGTAATGGGATTAGAGAACGAAAAAGTGATGCGTTCTAACCCAGGAAGACTCAGCACTTCATTACCCTGGAGTTATAAAATCATTTAATTCTGCAAGACAACGAAATAAGGATAATTTGATGATCGATATTGAAATAGGCACTTCAAAGAAGAGATGAAATCCGATGTCTTCAGACTGATGAATTGGAGATGAAAGGGAGAGTGATTGGTGAAAACCTACTTCGGCAAATGATTCTTTTCATGAAGGCACCTGCAGTTTGAACTGTAAAACTTTAGGGCTACTGAAGAGATACCTTGTACCATCTTAAATGAGATTGAACAGAAGATGGAAACTATTGCTCAAATAGTTATGTTCAACAGTACATCCGCATAAGCAAGAGAGGTTAGAGGAAGAGATTTCACAATAAAAAAGAAACAAGATTCATGTCAGCCGTTTTGGAT
Organism: Tachyglossus aculeatus; assembly: GCF_015852505.1. NCBI lineage: Eukaryota > Metazoa > Chordata > Mammalia > Monotremata > Tachyglossidae > Tachyglossus > Tachyglossus aculeatus. The sequence continues at coordinate 7,763,287 of NC_052101.1, read as the reverse complement.
GTTCTCTTTTATAGTTATACACGATCAGTCCAATATTCCCAACAATGTATCTCTGCAGAAAAATTCCCACGGACACATTCAGAAGGAAAAGTGCCTTTATTCTTTGCTGAGTCCAGATTGGATGACCGGTTTATACTTAATCGATGGAACACCATCTCCAAGAGGATTTTACTTCTCATTCCCAATACTTATTCTTTTGAGAAATCACAGACTTATAAATCCAAAGGATGATTTTACATCCATTTAGCACCTATCATCCTATGACATAAAAATGCTTTATAGATATGGCTATAAATGCAGAACACGCGTCTATGAAGCAGGGCAGCTTTATTATCCCTCCCCAAGGGCCAATTTTACCTTATGGATGAATGGGGGTGGGGGTGGGGGTCAATTGTCCGGGGGGGGGGGGTTCTCTTTTCTATTTCTGATTTCTGTTTCTCTCCTTGAGGGTCAACTAGTCTCTACCTCCCTTCCTTCATTTGGCCCAAGGCACCAAAATGTTTTGAGCCGATCTTTGCTCCTCTCCCATTTCCAGCCTCCACATGAAAGGATTAAACAACTCGATCAGCATTTTACAGTGAGCCACCAGGGAAGGGAGGAAAACAGGCAAGTTTCCTAAATATTACTTCTATTCGTTAACAATTAAACAAGGAATGGTCAAACCTACGGAGCCTGCAAGGCTCATAATCAATCAATGGTACCAATTGAGTGCTTGCTATGTGCAGAGCGCTGTACTAAGCACTTGGGAGAATACTATACAGTAGAATTAGAGGACATGTTCCCTGCCCCAAACGAGAAGCATCGTGGCCTGGTGGAGAGAGCACAGGCCTGGGAATCTGAAGGACCTGGGTTCTAATCCTGACTCTGTGGCTGTGTGACCTTGAGCAAGTGACGCCACTTCTCTGGGCCGCGGTTTCCTCAACTGTAAAATGGGGATACCTGTTCTCCCTCCTATTTAAACTGAGAGCCCCATGGAGGACAGGGACCGTGTCCAACCCAATTAATTCATACCTACCCCAGCGCTTAGAACAGTGACGCGTAGTAAGTGCTTAACAAATACTATTTTAAAAAAAGAGCTTACAGCCTGGAGGAGATGACCTTCGGGGTCTCTAAAGCAAAGAGAGAGGAAGGGAAGAAGTAGGGAAGTATCATTGAAGTGGAAACTCTTGGAAGGATGCAAAAAGAAGGATTCCAAAACAAAACTTGTTTTGTTTTGTTGCGTGTCCCCTTTCTAGACTGTGAGGCCATTGTTGGTTGGAGACCATCTCTTTATGTAGCCAATTGTACTTCCCAAGCACTTAGCAAGCGCTCAGTAAGTACTGCTGAATGAATGAATGAAGGATTCAATCAATCGATCAATGTCATTTATGAATATACCACTCATTTATTTTACGTTTTTTGTTCAACACTTACTAAGTGTCAGGCCTAAGCCCTGGAGTAGATAATAATAATAATGAAGATGGCATTTGTTAAGCACTTACTATGTGCAAAGCACTGTTCTAAGCATTGGGGGGGATACAAGGTGATCAGGTTGTCCAGATAAATTTATATGTTATTTATCAGTTTATCTGTTGATTTAAATTTATCTGTTGATCAGATAAAACATAATCAGGTTAAATACAATCCTTGTCCCACAGGGGCTCACACTCTTATCCCCTTTTGACAGATGAGGGAACTGAGGCCCAGAGAAGTGAAGTGACTTATCCAAGATCACACAGTAGACAAGTGGTGGAACCGGGGTTCCTCTGACTCCCAAGCCTGTGCTTTTCCCACTAGACCACGCTGCTTCTTGAGCACTTAACTGGGTGCAGAGTGCTGTACTAAGCAGTCGGTAAAGCACAGTACAATATACTTGATAAACGCTTTGAGTCTAAAAGGAAGACCGACATGAAAATAGTTACAGAGAGGGAAAAAGTATCGTATAAGAACAAGTGCATAAATGCAGTTGGGCTGAGGCTGGAATGATTAACAAGTTCTTAAGAATATGGATCCCTCTCTAAGCTCCTTGTGGGCAGGGAACATGCCTACCAACTCTGTTGTATGTTATAATAATAATAATGATGGCATTTATTAAGCGCTTACTCTGTGCAAAGCACTGTTTTAAGCACTGGGGACGTTACAAGGTGATCAGGTTGTCCCACAGGGGGCTCACAGTCTCAATTCCCATTTTACAGATTAGGTAACTGAGGCCCAGAGAAGTGAAGTGACTTGCCCAAAGTCACACAGCTGACAATTGGCAGAGCTGGGATTTGAACCCATGACCTCTGACTCCAAAGCCTGTGCTCTTTCCACTGAGCCATGCTGCTTCTTTTACTCTCCCAAGCACTTAGTACAGTGCTCTTCACATAGTAAGAGCTCAATGAATACGATCGATTATTTGATGTCCAAGCACATAGGTGATGCAGAAGGGAGAGTGGCTAGGGGAAATGAGGTCTTAGAAAAGGCCTTTGGAGGAGATGTGATTTTAGGATGACTTTGAAGTGGGGCAAATGGTAGTCTTTTGCTACACAAGTTGTCATCTAATTCAAACCACCCATTTAATTAGAACAGTGCTTGGCACATAGTAAGCGCTTCATAAATGCCATCATTATTATTATTTAATTGCACGGTAAAATTGAAAGATGTGTGAAAGCATGTCTAGCTTCCAGCATTTATTCCTTTGCACCAACAATATTTTCAAGGAAACCCATTTCTCTATCTGCACAAAAACCTCCTCCCTAGTGGAAGAGGGGAAAAGTAGTCCCTTGGGAGACCTTTGAATTTTCAAATTTCTTTTCCCTTCCAATGAATGGAATAAGTTACAGGGATAATGTACGCTGGGTAGACACAAATCATGACTAATGTGGCTAACTGCTGATATGATAAATGAAAAGCCTGTGCCCTATTTCACCAGCTTCTGTCTTCTGTGCAGATGACATAAATGAGGGGGACAGATCTGGAAGCAGAGAGGCGGAAAGATTTGGGTGCTTCGATAAATACATTCATCTGTCTTTAATTATATGACAAATTTCAACTATAAGATGCTAGAAAAACTGAAGATTTCTTCTGGCAGATAATTTTCTGCCAGAGATTCTCCAGAATATTGTGAAATGATATGGCGGCCTGTTGATTATTTACCTGAAGAATATGGTCTCTGTGTAAGGTGTACTTACTTGGGGCACCAACACACATTGTAGAAACTTCCCTCTCCCCCCAACCCCTGTCCCTCCCTCCTCTCCCCTCGCCCCCCACCACAATACTCTTATTGTCTTATTCCATTTGTTGCCTGGTAAATAAGACAGGACTAAACCTGAAAAGAGTACATACCATCATCTTTAAAGGTTTTAAAGGAACGAGGGGTGTGCTTATGCATGCACTGGACTGTAAATAGGAGATTTACAGCCCCTGAAATTAATCCAACAATAATATTTATTGAGTGATTACTGTGTGCAGAGCATTATACTAAGCGCTTGGAAAAGTATAATATGGCAGGGTTAGCTGACAATCCCTGCTCACAAGGAAGTTACAGTCTAGAGGGGGACCTTCTCTATGATGCCAGTAATCAATCAATCATATTTATTGAGTGCTTCCCAGGTTCAAAGCACTGTAGTAAGCACTTGGGAGAGTACAATATAACAGAATTGGTAGATATGTTCCCTTCCCATGAGGAGCTTACAGTCCAGGGGGAGGAGCTTACATTAAGAACCAAATCAATGAGAATAGGCCTACATTCATTCATTCATTCAATCGTATTTATTGAGCACTTACTGTGTGCAGAGCACTGTACTAAGCTCTTGGGAAGTACAAGTCAATTGGTAGCTTTATTCCCACACCACATTTGGTCATAAAGAGAGGCACATTTAGACTCAAAAGTATAGGGAAATATTTTAATATTAAAATCCAGATATTTTCAGGCTATACTGAAAAGTGGCTTTCTCTTGTGTGCAAGAGGTCCAAGTAGGTGGGGGAAAATCTTTAAAAAGCATTTCCCCATCAGCCCTTCACCTTTTAAATTTATTTCTTGATCCCTAAAAGAAAAAAAAAAAAAACCCACAGTGACTCTCCAAAAATCCTTTCAGATTTCCAATGCTTCATTTTGTTCATTTCCACAGGATTTTTTTGTTCGCCCTAGGAATATTGTGTAACAAAGTCTTTTTATTTTTTGCAACTTCACCTAAGGGCTTTAGTGTCTAATTAACTCACTCAGCTGTTGTACGTTAGAGTTGACCCGAACAAAAATCAATTTCCAATTGTCCTGTTCAGCCGGTGCATACCCTGACTAGAAAGATTGCAACTATGTTTAGGGTCTCTAGATGGTAAGCTCATTGTGGGCAGGGAATGTATCTGTTTATTGTAATATGGTACTCTCCCAAGCACTGAGTATATGTATATATGTTTGTACATATTTATTACTCTATTTATTTATTTATTTATTTATTTATTTTACTTGTACATATCTATTCTATTTATTTTATTTTGTTAGTATGTTTGGTTATGTTCTCTGTCTCCCCCTTTTAGACTGTGAGCCCACTGTTGGGTAGGGACTGTCTCTATATGTTGCCAACTTGTACTTCCCAAGCACTTAGTACAGTGCTCTGCACACAGTAAGTGCTCAATAAATACGATTGATGATGATGATGATGATGACTGAGTACAGTGTTCTGCACTCAGTAAGTGCTCAATAAATACAATTGAATGAACGAATGAAAGTTTGTATAAAAGTGTTCAACTGTGTTTAACTGTAATTCCCTTGTTCATGTCTTCCCTCCTGCCTGGGCATCCCTCCCCCTTCACACCCAGTAGGACTACTAATAATAATAATGATATTTGTTAAGCACTTACTATGTACCAGACACTGCACATAGCACTGCGGTGGATACAAGCAATCTGAGGCCCCATCGCTGTGTTGGATAAGTTCTGCATCCATTCTGATTATCTGGTATCTGCCTCAGTCAGTCAGTCAGTCCGTCAGTCAGTCATATTTGTTGAGTGCTTACTGTGTGCAGAGTACTGTACTAAGTGCTTGGGAGGGTACAGCATAACAATATAACAGACACATTCCCTGCCCACGATGAGCTCACAGTCTAGAGGAGGAGACAGACATTAATATAAATAAATACAAGTCCAGATATGGATGTAAGTGCTGTGGGGCTGGGAGGGGGGGATGAATAAAGAGAACAAGTCAGGGCCACACAGAAGGGAGTAGAAGAAAAGAAGAAGAGGGCTTCATCAGGGAAGGCTTGTTGGAGGAGATGGGCCTTCAAATAAGGGTCTGAAGTCGGGGAAGAGTCATTGTCTGTGGGATAATGTCTTTTAGACTGTGAGCCCACTATTGGGTAGGGACTGTCTCTATATGTTGCCAACTTGTACTTCCCAAGCGCTTAGTACAGTGCTCTGCACACAGTAAGCGCTCAATAAATACGATTGATGATGATGTGAGGAGGAAGGGCCTTCCAGGCCAGAGGCAGGATGTGGGTGAGGGGTTAGCCACCACCACCACTTCATTGGCGAGACTGAGGTTCAGAGAAAAGATTGGCATTAGAGGAGTCTCAGTGTTCAGTCGAGTGCTCTGCACACAGTCAAACTCAATATGGTACTTGTTCAGTTCAGAGAAGCAGTGTGGCTCAGTGGAAAGAGCACGGGCTTGAGAGCCAGAGGTCATGGGTTCTAATCAATCAATCAATTGTATTTATTGAGTGCTTACTTTGTGCAGAGCACTGTACTAAGTGCTTGGGAAGTACAAGTCGGCAACACATAGAGACAGTCCCTACCCAACAGCAGGCTCACAGTCTAGAAGGGGGAGACAGAGAACAAAACCAAACATACTGACAAAATAAAATGAATAGAATAGATACGTGCAAGTAAGATAAATAAATAAATAAATAGAGTAATAAATATGTACAAACATATGTACATATATACAGGTGCTGTGGGGAAGGGAAGGAGGTAAGATGCGGGGGATGGAGAGGGGGATGAGGAGGAGCTCCGCTCCCAGCTCCGCTACTTGTCAGCTGTGTGATTTTGGGCAAGTCACTTCACTTCTCTGGGCCTCAGTTACCTCATCTGTAAAATGAGGGTTAAAACTGTGAGCCCCGTGTGGGACAACCTGATCACCTTGTATCCCCCACTAATGCTTAGAACAGTGCTTTGCACTTAGTAAGCGCTTAACAAATGCCATCATTATTTATTTATTATTTATTTGTTAAGCGCTTACTATGTGTCAAACCCTGTTCTAAGCCCTGGGGTAGGTACTAGTCAATTAGGCTGGGCACAGACCCTGTCCCACAGTCTTAAGTGGGAGGGAGAACAGGTAGTGAATACTCATTTTACAGTTGAAGAAACTGAGGCGCAGAGAAGTTAAGTGACTTGCCCAAGGTCACAGAGCTAGCAACTGGCAGAGCAATTGGCAGGGCTGGGATTAGAACCCAGGTCCTCTGACTCCCAGGCACCTACTCTCCACTACTCCTCTCTGCTTTCCATCGGCCGATTGATCGATTTGGCGTATATTAAGTGCTTTTCATTCATTCATTCAATCGTATTTATTGAGCGCTTACTGTGTGCAGAGCACTGGACTAAGCTCTTGGGAAGTACAAGTTGGCAAGAAGCAGCATGGCTCAGTGGAAAGAGCACAGGCTTTGGAGACAGAGGTCATGGGTTCAAATCCCAGCTCCACCACATGTCAGCTGTTTGACTTTGGGCAAGTCACTTCACTTCTCTGGGCCTCAGTTACCTTATCTATAAAATGGGGATTAAGACTGTAAGCCCCCCGTGGGACAACCTGATCACCTTGTAACTTCCCCAGCGCTTAGAACAGTGCTTTGCACATAGTAAGTACTTAATAAATGCCATCATTATTATTAATAAAGACTATTATTTCAGACATAGAATGTCTCCCCTTCTAGACTGTGAGCTAGCTGTGGGCAGGATTGTGTCTGTTTGTTGTTATATTGTTTGTCCCAAGTGCTTAGTACAGTGTGCTGCACACAGGAAGCGCTTAATAAATACGATTGAATGAATGAATGAATGGCTAAATCTGCAGTAGCATCTTCTCCCATGAGAGCCTGTTTTTTGGACACAGGCTATTGGGGAAACAGCTGTGCAATATTTCACCAAGTTCCCAAGAGCACACAACTAACTCATCAGGATCATTCAGGACATTATAATCTGGGAGCTAGCCAACTGGGACAAAGCCAGATCTCGGGCAGTCACCACCATATGCCTGGAACCCAAATCAATATTGTAATCGATTGGCACTCTAGGGTAACTCTGAGAGGTGACGTTTGTCTTGGCCTTGACCCAAATGGAACTGTAGCCAAGGTGGGGGCTGGGGGGTAGGTTAGGAGAGACTACCTCCTCCAGGAGGCCTTCCCAGACTGAGCCCCTTCCTTCCTCTCCCCCTCGTCCCCCTCTCCATCCCCCACATCTTACCTCCTTCCCTTCCCCACAGCACCTGTAGATATGTATATATGTTTGTACATATTTTTTACTCTATTTATTTATTTATTTATTTTATTTGTACATATCTATTCTATTTATTTTATTTTGTTAGTATGTTTGGTTTTGTTCTCTGTCTCCCCCTTTTAGACTATGAGCCCACTGTTGGGTAGGGACTGTCTCTAAATGTTGCCAATTTGTACTTCCCAAGCGCTTAGTACAGTGCTCTGCACATAGTAAGCGCTCAATAAATACGATTGATGATGATGATGATGATGACTAAACCTCTACTCCCCTTCCCTACAATGGCTCTGATACCATTAACATATAGTTTTCTTAGATTTTAAAGTCTCTGGGGACAGGGATTATATCTTTTACCTTTATAATAATAATGATCATATTTGTTGAGCACTCACTATGTGCCAAGCACTGTTCTAAGTGCTGGGGTAGATACAAGGTAATTAGGTTGTCCCACATGGGGCTCATAGTCTTAATCCCCGTTTAACAGATGAGGTAACTGAGGCCCAGAGAAGTGAAGTGACTTATCCAAAGTCACACAGCTGATAAGTGGTGGAGTTGGGATTTAGAACCCATGACCTCTGACTCCCAAGCCCGGGCTCTTTCCGCCAAGCCAAGCTAATCTCCTAAAATCTGAGTTCAGTGCTCTGTGAGCCCATTGTTAGGTAGGGACCGTCTCTATATGTTGCCGACTTGTACTTTCCAAGTGCTTAGTACAGTGCTCTGCACACAATAAGCACTCAATAAATACGATTGAATGAATGAATGAATCTATATATCTTCTTTTCATTCATTTGTTCAATCATATTTATTGAGCACTTACTGCATGCAGAGCACTGTACTAAGCACTTGGGAAGTACAATTCAGCAACAGGTAGTAATGATGGCATTGGTTAAGCGCTTTCTATGTTCCAAGCACTGTTCTAAGTGCTGGGGGGAATGCAAGGTGATCAGGTTGTCCCATGTGGGGCTCACAGTCTTAATCCCCATTTTACAGATGAGGTCACTGAGGCCCAGAGAAGTTGACTTGCCCAAAGTCACACAGCTGACAAGTGGCAGAGTCAGGATTAGAACCCATGACCTCTGGCTCCCAAGACCATGTTGTTTTCACTGAGCCATGGTACTCTCCTAAAATCTGAGTTCAGTGCTCTTCCATTTAAGTATTTACTCATCTACATATCTCTTTCTTCTTTCTTTTCTTCATTCATTCATTCATTCAATTGTATTTATTGAGCACTTACTATGTGCAAAGCACTGTACTAAGTGCTTGGTAAGTACAATTCAGCAACAGATAGAGATAATCCCTGTCTCCCCACTGAACTCCCAAATCCTTGACGATAGTTAGAGAAGCAGTGTGGCTCAGTGGAAAGAGCACGGACTTTGGAGTCAGAGGTTATGGGTTCAAATCCTGCTCCTCCAACTGTCAGCTGTGTGACTTTGGGCAAGTCACTTAACTTCTCTGGGCCTCACTTACCTCACCTGCAAAATGGGGATGAAGACTGTGAGCCCTCCATGGGACAATCCGATCACCTTTTAACCTCCCCAGCACTTAGAACAGTACTTTGCACATAGTAAATGCTTAATAAATGCCATTATATAAAAAAGATAGTGATTATATCTTTTAACTCTACTGAACTCTTCCAAGCCCTTAGCCTAGTGCTCAGCACCAAGTAAGCCCTCAATAAATAACATTGATTGATTGATTAAAATGAATCAAACCCCTCTAAAAGGAAATGTAGATCTCCCGAGATCATTCAGCCAAATTAAGCTGAATGTTCAAAATTTGCTTCCTAAATGGTCTGTATGTATTCAGTTTCTTCCTCAGTCAGTCCATAACCAATCAATCAATCAATCAATGGTATTTATTGAGTGCTTTCCATGTGCAGAGACCTGAACTAAGCACTTGGGAGAGTGTGATACAACAGAATTGATTGACACATTCCTGCCCACAAGGAGCTTCCAGCCACATAATTTAGTATATTGCTCTGCACACAGTGGATGATTGTACTAATCAATCACTCAATCAGTGGTATTTATTGAGCACTTACTATGTGCAGAACATTGTCCTAAGTGCTTGGGGGAGTACAGTACAGTAGTCGCACTCCCTGTCCATAAAGAGCTTACAGTCTAGAGAGGGAGACAGACATTAATATTGAGAAGCATTGAGAAGCAGCATGGCTCAGTGGAAAGAGCCCAGGTTTAGGAGTCAGAGGTCATGGGTTCTAATCCCGGCCCCGCCCCTTGTCAGCTGTGTGACTTTGGGCAAGTCATTTACCTCTTACCTCCCTCCCTTCCCCACAGCACCTGTATATATGTTTGTACATATTTTTTTTACTCTATTTATTTATTTATTTAATTTATTTGTACATATCTATTCTATTTATTTTATTTTGTTAGTATGTTTGGTCTCTGTCTCCCCCTTTTAGACTGTGAGCCCACTGTTGGGTAGGGACTGTCTCTATATGTTGCCAATTTGTACTTCCCAAGCGCTTAGTACAGTGCTCTGCACATAGTAAGCGCTCAATAAATATGATTGATGATGATGATTTAACTTTTCTGGGCCTCAGTTCCCTCATCTGTAAAATGGGGATTAAGACTGTAAGCCCCACGTGGGACAACCTGATCACCTTGTATCTTCCCCAGCGCTTAGAACAGTTCTGGGCACATAGCAAGCGCTTAACAAATGCCATTATTATTATTATTATTATGAATAAGTAGCTTATCAGATATAATTCTAGTTATTGCTTTTTTGCATAGCTGCTCAGTAGATTCTCACTCATCTGAATGATGAAGGGCAAAACGTGGGTGAATTTCTGAGCTCATTCGCTACCACGGTTGATTCCAGATGCTTTGTTATTTTGGGCAGGTAGACGGTTCTTATGCTACCTCTAACGGCAAGAGGGAAGCCCTTTCTCTAGGCAATGCTAGAGATTTCCTTTCAGGAATTTCCATCATTCAGTAGCTAAGCCCAGCTCACTCGTGCTAATGAGTCTATTTTAAAGTGGTAGTGAAAAAAATAGGACCAAATGACTCGCCAACTGCTAATGGGGTAGAAAAAAGGGCTGGCAAAGCAAATCCGATGATTTGCTACATTGGAGGCTTTTATTCATGGCTTTCTCTTACGAAGGGCAACTTGGCTTCTAATCGGGAATGATCGTGATGGAAATCAGAGAATGAAATTCCATAAGGTTAAAGCTCAACTTTGTCTCGCAAGCCCAATATTAAGAGATGGCTGTCACGCAAAGTTTAAAAAACAGTCTTAGCCCCGTTACCTTTTCAAACAACTGGGTACGAATGAGTTACTAATGTCCTTTTGCTAATTTGCAAGTAAAATGAAACATGCTTGGTAAAATTAACCAACACCAAATGGGGCATCTAATACTCTAATATTTACACCACAAACTCAAGAGTTCCAAATGCCAAAATCTGTGTGACCTGCAACAGAGGATTCAAAGAGTATTGGGGGCATGCCTACCATTCGGATTCAAAGATTGGGTTATTACCGGTGGTGGAATATCTGATATGTGTGATTGTGGTTGATAAGGCCATCGTTCATCCATCGATCTCTTCGCCTTTTAAGGATATAAAAACAAAGATTCAAAAAAGTCTTGTCTTGGCTGAAAACAGAGAATCGATTGCTGCAGACAATAATAATAATGGCATTAAGCACTTACGATGTGCGAAGCACTGTTTTAAGCGCTGGAGAGGATACAAGTTGATCAAGTTGTCCCACGGGGGGCTCACAGTCTTAATCCCCATTTTACAGATGAGGTAACTGAGGCACAGAGAAGTTAAGTGACTTACCCAAAGTCACACAGCTGACAATTGATGCAGCTGGGATTTGAACCCATGACCTTGACTCCAAAGCCCGTGCTATTTCCACTGAGCCACACTGCTTCTCTTACTGTGTGCCAGGCACTGCAATAAGTGCTGGAATGGATACAAACAAATCGGTTTGGACACAATCCCTCTCTCACATGGGGCTCACACTCTCATTCCCCTTTTTGCTGGTGGGGTAACTGAGGCACAGAGAAGCTACATGACTCACCCAAGGTCGCACAGCAGGTGAGTGGCAGAGCTGGGTTTAGAACCCACGACAGACCCATATTGCGCATTGTCATCAAGGAGGGAGTGACTTTCTGAACAAAAGCTTCATAAAGAAAAAGAGACAAAGAGGCAAAAGAGAAGACAGAGCCAGGCACGGCAACATTAAGCATAACTCTATGACTTTCGTGTGCATAAGGTGGCGGGGATCGATCCCATATTGGACATTTCAGTGACACATGCGCTTCACTTAATCTCCAAGTGCTTAGTACAGTTCTCCGCACACAGCAATCGCTCAATAAATAAAATGGGCTGACTGACTTTGACCACAGGTACGTATGCACATATATTTTGCACACGTATAAATACGATTGAATATTTTCCAAATGTTATTCATATAGAGGTCGACCTTTTTTGTTCTTTAATGGTATTTGTTATGCCCTATGTGTCAAATACTGTTTTAAGTGCCAGGGTAGAGACAAGTGAATTAGGTTGGATACAGTTCCTGTTCCACATGAAGGTCACATTCTTGTGACCTAAGTAGGAGGGAGAACAGCAGAACTGAGGCAAAGATGGTCATCAGTGATTTGCCCAAAGTCACAAAATTGGCAGATCCGGGATCAGAACCCAAATCCTCTGGCTTCCAGGCCTGAGCTCTTTCCACTAAGCCAGGCTGCTCCTCCTATGACCTTATGAAGGACTATTGCACTGTTAGTCAAAGTTTCAAGAAACATTCATTTTTCCCTCTCAATCATGATTTTCTTGAAGCTTCTCCTCCATGATAGTCACCCCATATCAAATTCCTACATTCAGTCATTCATTCAACCATATTTATTGAGCGCTTATTGTGTGCACAGCACTGTACTAAGTACTTGAAAAGTACAATACAGCAATAAAGAGGGACAATTCCTGCCCACAATGGGCTTACAGTCTGGTGTATGGGGGCCGGGGGGTGGGGGGAGACAGACATCAAAAAAAGTAAACAGGCATCCATATAAATAAATAGAATTATAGATATATACATGGAAGGCTGGCCTTTGGCTGCTGTCTTTCTGATGCTTTGCCACATCATTGGATATTTTTCTTCAGCATGCTTTAAAGTGTTCATTAACAATAATAATAATGGTATTTGTTAAGTGATTAATATGTGTCAAGCACTGTTCTAAACCCTGGGGTAGATACAAGATAATCTGGTTGTCCCACGTGGGGTTCACAGTCTTAGTCCCCATTTTGCAGATGAGGTGACTGAGTCACAGAGAGGTTAAGTGGCTTGCCCTAGGCCGCACGGCAGATGAGTGGTGCTCTGCCACTCATCTGCCACTTTAGTACAGTGCTCTGCACACAGTAAGCGCTCAATAAATACAATTGAATGAATGAGTGAATGAATGAATGGTGAAGCCGGGATTAGAACCCATATCCTCTGACTCCCAAATCCATGCTTTTTCCACTTAGCCATACTGCTTTCTTCTGGCCACCCTGACCAGCTATTTAGTTACCCTCCGGGACAGACAATTAGTTCAGCTAGAGAGCCATATGCCAATTCGACAAGCCCTTCTAGAGACCCTCACAAACTCCTCCTGATTATCGTGGAGAAGAGCTGAGAGAGAGGAGGGAAGGTACTAAACAGGTCGAACCAGCATGTTGCAGCAAGGCCTAGTGGACAGAGCACGGGCCTGGGATTCAGGAGAACCTGGGTTCTAATCCCAGCTTCACCCCTTGTCTGCTGTGTGACCTTGTGCAAGTCGCTTACCCTCTCTGGGCCTCAGTTACCTCATCTGTAAAAGGGGGATTAAGTGTGTGAGCCCCATGTGGGACAGGGACTCTGTCCAACCTGATTAACTTGCATCTACCCCAGTACTTAGAACAGCATTGGGAACATAGTAAGCATTAACAAGTACCCTAATTATTTTTATTAATCAATCAATCGTATTTATTGAGCACTTACTGTGTGCAGAGCACTGTACTAAGCGCTTGAAATGTCATAAAGACATTTTATTAGCGCTTGGAACAGCATTGGGAACATAGTAAGCATTAACAAGTACCCTAATTATTTTTATTAGTGCTTGGGGTGTGAAATGTAGTTAATTCTGCCAATCAACTTGTGGGTCAAATCCAGTCCAAGTGCCTTATTTTGGCCACTCCTGAGTTCAGCAGAAGCCTTCATGTTAAGGATTTTTCTCCAACGCTAGAAAACTGTGTGGATCCACTACCAGAACGATGGCAGATGGAGAGCGGGGAGTTCTGGAAGAGATGGGTCTGTGGTGTCTCTATGGGTCGGAAACAACTCGACAGTATAAGACAAGACAAGAAGGTATCTCTTCCTCATTCCAGTCATTACGTCCGGGCCTCATCCAATTAGAAATGAAAGGAAATGCCATGAGTTGGATTTATTCATAAATTGCCACCTGAAACTTTGCATGTCTCTCGGACTCCCTTCCCAAAGGAAGACAAATAATAATAATAATAATAATAATAATAATAATAGCATCTGTTAAGCGCTTACTCTGTGCGAAGCACTCTTCTAAGCACTGGGGGGGTTACAAGGTGACCAGGTTGTCCCACGTGGGGCTCACAGTCTTAATCCCCATTTTACAGATGAGGTAACTGAGGCCCAGAGAAGTTAAGTGACTTGCCCAAAGTCACACAGCTGACAAGTGGCAGAGCTGGGATTAGAACCCATGACCTCTGGCTCCCAAGCTCGTGCTCTTTCCACTGAGCCATGCTGCTTCTCTAGTCATGCTTCTATAATTCATGCAAAAGCTTAGTTTAATCATCTTGATCCTGCATACGACCATATTGTATTTTTCCACAGCTAACTTAATTTTTCTTTAGAAAGTCAACACAGGAGACCTATGCATAGTCTCTGTGTGCAATTGTTGCATTAAATTTTACTCAGTATAAAAACAGTAAACCAGAAGGTCAGAATGAATGACCACTAAGCAGTCTATCTCTAAAATGGCTCTCAAACTCATTCCAACTTCAACTACCTTCCCTAAACCGATAGCGGGAGGAAAGCTGTATTTTCACTGTGTCTGCAAGTCAAAGCAGATTTCTGCCTTGCCCACAGAAATCAACACAGTCTTCTACAAAAACTTCTTTATAGCGTGATCGGGAAGTGAGAGGAATTCTGGCAGATCCCACTTAACGATAAATCACTTTGATATCTCTGTTTATTGGGGCATGCTAAGGGAGCCAGTGATATATAGTTCTCCCTTGTGCTCCAAATGACATTACTGAATGTAATTTTTTTTATCTGTGATGTTGGGATTTATAAGTCAAGGGGATCAAGCAAAAGTCATGGTTGCCACACCTGCCAATCTGGTGGTTCTCTTTAGTCTGAGCAGTTGCTTGGGTAGTCTACTGTTGTGCATTCCTTAAAAATGCTACTATTACCACTACCAGCATGGCTCAATGCAAGGAGCACAGGCTTTGGAGTCAGAGTTCATGGGTTCAAATCCCAACTCTGCCACTTGTCAGCTGTGTGACTTTGGGCAAGTCACTTCACTTCTCTGGGCCTCAGTTCCCTCATTTGTAAAATAGGGATTAAGACTGTGAGCCTCCTGTGGGACAACCTGATCACCTTGTAACCTCTCAGCACTTAGAACAGTGCTTTGCATATAGTAAGTGCTTAATAAATGCCATTATTATTATTGTTACCACTATCACTCCTCCTCCTCCTTCTCTTCCTCCTCCTGCTCCTCCTCCTCATAATAATAATGGTAATTTGTTAAGCACTTACTATATGCCAGGCACCGTCCTAAGTGCTGGGGTAGCTACAAGATAATCGGGTTATCACAGGGCTCACAGTCTTAATCCCCATTTTACAGATGAGAGAACTGAGGCACAGAGAAGTGAGGTGACTTGCCCAAGGTCACCCAGCAGAGCGGGGATTAGAACCCATGGCCTTCTGAATTCCAGGCCTGTTTTCTAGCCACTAGGCCTTGTTGCTTCCCTACTACTACTATTAATAATAATAAGAAGAAGAATAGTATTTGTTAAGTGCCAAGCACTCTTCTAAACACTGGGGTAGATAAAAAATAATCAGGTCCCACATGGGGTTCATAGAGGTAGGAGGGAGGAGGGAGAATGAGTATTTCTAGACTGTGAGCCAGTTGTTGGGTAGGGGCCGTCTCTATATGTTGATGATTTGTACTTCCCAAGCGCTTAGTACAGTGCTCTGCACACAGTAAGCGCTCAATAAATACGATCGAATGAATGAGTGAATTGAATCCTCATATTGCAGATGAGGGAACTAAAGCACAGAGAAGATAATAACAATAATAATGATAACAATAACTGTAGTATTTGTTAAGCACTCACTATGTGCCAGGCACTATACTAAACCCTGAGATAGAGACGAGACAATCAGGTTGGACACAGTCTCTGTCCCACAAGGGGCTCCCAGTCTTAGTCCCATTTTACAAGTGAGGGAACTGAGGCACCAGAGAAGTGAAGTAACTTGCCTAAGGTCACAGAGCAGGCAATTGGTGGAGCCGGGATTAGAACTAAGGTTCGAATCCTCCCGTCAACATCTATCGTAGGCTAGGTCAGTGCTGGGCTCTAAAGCCTGCTCCGTGAAATAATAATAATGGCATTTATTAAGCGCTTACTATGTGCAAAGCACTGTTCTAAGCCCTGGGGAGGTTACAAGGCGATCAGGTTGTCCCATGGGGGGCTCACAGACTTAATCCCCATTTTACAGATGAAGGAACTGAGGCCCAGAGAAGCTAAGTGACTTGCCCAAAGTCACACAGCTGACAATTGGCGGAGCCAGGATTTGAACCCGTGACCTCTGACTCCAAAGCCCGGGCTCTTTTCCACTGAGCCACGCTGCTTCTCTGTGAAAGATGAGGGGTCACTTTAAGGTTAGTTAACTTTTTTCTCTATGTTTTTTGGGGGCGAGATATACAGAGGTAATGGTAATGGAGGTGTTCAGAATGACACCTGGAAAGCACAGCGTGGCATAAAACAGAATAATGAGGCATTTCAGATCATTTCCTTTTCTCTATTAAAACCGCAGAAATAGATGGTATATTTTTCTAACCTCTTGTTTTCATTTTTAAGCAATAGAATATTTATGCTTCCCTTGGCAAGAGCCAGCAGGTTTGCACACGAATATATGCAGATACATTTTGTTCTGCCACCATGACCTGCGCAGTAGGTGGTTGAAACAGAAATGTATAATTAGTTATTTTCTTTTCCATCAGTAGATAAAGGCTTCCCATTTTCTCAGCTTTGTAAGCGCTGTTTTGCTACAGATGGTCTGAAATGTTTATTACCTTAGGAAATCAGGTTTTAAATGTTACTGCACGCTTCCAGCCAACGGTTTACGGAGAGCGGGGCATTGAGGGTGAGGAGCAGAGTATATAATAGTAATTGAAAAATTGCCGGACAGAACACCGAGTTACCTAAAGCCTTATCTTCAACTCCTCCGGGAACTTTGGCATTTTTCAGCTGGGTCCCTGCGTCCCTCTTCCTGTCACCAAATCACTTCGAGTTTTGAATTTTCCTTTTAAGGACGGTTTCCGCCATCCGGGACTGTAATAGATGCTCTGCAAACCAAGCTCTGAAGGAATTCTGAGCATCCATCGGTAGTCTTTATCGAGCGCTTACTTTGGGCCTGGGGTTTGGTTGCGAAGTTAAGTGGAGGAAGCCAATAATTCCCCAGTCTGGCAAAGGCAGAGGATTAATTGTGAAGCATAAATCTAGATCATGAGGCGATTCATAAACCCGCCTTGGGTCTTTGGGGAGTTTACTGTTAAGATGTCATTCAGGGAACAGTTTCGTCTCGTGACTTTGGGTTGTTAAACACGGAATAGCTTTCAGCAAGGAGTGGTTTGGGCACTGGTTACTCAACTTGAACGCTCTTATCCACTGTCTTCTCCCATTTCAACCTAGTTCACCGTCTTATTTGTTCTTAAGCTTAACTACTCTTTGTGCTCATTCATTCACCTGTATTTATTGAGTTCTTACTGTGTGCAGAGCACCATACCAAGCGCTTACGAGAGTGTAATATAACAATAAGCAGACACGTTCCTTGCCCGCAACAAGGTGACAGTCATTTTGTCTGCTAACAGCTTCTTGTTCAGCCCTCTGTTCTTCCTGGAATACCCTCCTCCACCACACATACTTTTTTTTCATGGTATTTTTCTAGCCACTTACTACGACCTTAGTGTGTGACCTTGGGCAAATCACTTAACTTCTCTGTATCTCGGTTACTTCATCTGTAAAACGGGTATTAAGACAGTGAGGCCCATGTGGGACAACCTGATTACCTTGTAACTACCCCAGCTCTTAGAACAGTGTTTGGCACATAGTAAGCACTTAACAAATACCATCATTATTATTATTATGTGCCAGGCACTATACTAAGCTCTGGGGTAGATACAAGTTAAACAGGTTGGACGCAGTCCATGTCCAATATGAGGGTCACGTTCTTAACGCCTATTTTACAGATGAGGACCAGAGAAGTGAAGTGACCTTCCCAAGGTCACACAGCAGACAAGTGGCCTAGCTGAAATTAGAATACAGGTTCTTTTGACTGTCAGGCTCGTGCTCTATCCACTAGGCTACACTGCTTGCTATGTGCCAGGCACTGTACTAAGTGCTGGGATAGATTCATTCATTTATTCAGTCATAGTTATTGAGCGCTTACTGTGTGCAGAGTACTAAGCACTTGGGAAGTACAAGTCGGTAACATATAGAGACAGTCCCTACCCAACAATGGGCTCACAGTCTAGAAGGGGGAGACAGACAACAAAACAAAACATGTAGATAGGTGTCAAAAGCGTCAGGACAAATAGAATTATAGCTATATATACTTCATTAACAAGGCGGATGGGGAGGAGGAGAGGAAAAAGGGGGCTCAGCCTGGGAAGGCCTCTTGGAAGAGGTGAGCTCTCAGTAGGGCTTTGAAGGGAGGTAGAGAGACAGCTTGGCGGATGTGGGGAGGGAGGGCATTCTAGGCCAGGGGAAGGATGTGGGGCGGGGGTTGATGGTGGGACAGGCGAGAACGGGGCCCAGTGAGGAGGTTAGCGGTGGCAGAGGAGCGGAGGGTGCGGGCTGGGCTGGAGAAGGAGAGAAGGGAGGTGAGGTAGGAGGGGTCGAGGGGATGGACAGCCTTGGACATAAAACTGTCTCACATGGGACTAACAGTATAAAGAGGAGGGAGAACAGGTGTTGAATCCCCATTTTACAGAGAGAAAACTGAGGGTCAGAGAAGTCAAGTGACTTGTCCAAGGCCTCACATAGCAGACAAGTGGAGAAACTGGGATTAGAACCAGATCCCCTTACTCTGAGGTCCAGGATCTTCCCACTAGACTGCACTGCTTTAGAATAGGGATCATTTCTACCAACTCTAGTGTCTTGTACTCTCTCCAGTGCTTAGTTCAGCGCTCAGCACCCAGGCAGTGCTTAATAAATATCATCGATTGTTTGGTTGAAGAGAAGCAGCAGGTTGAAGATAGAGCACAGGCCTAGGAGACAGAAGGACCCGGTTTCTAATCCCGGCTCTGTCACATGTCTGCTGCGTGACCTTGGGCAAGCCGCTTCACTTCTCTGTGCCTCAGTTACCTCATTTGTAAAATGGGGACTAAGTTTGTGAGACTCATTTGGGACAGGGACAGTGTCCAACCTGATTAGCTTGAATCTACCCCAGAGCTTATTACAGTGCCTGGCATATATTAAGCGCTTAACACAGCACCTTAAAAGAAAAGAAGTCAGGATTGGAATTTAGGTCCTCTGGTTCTCAGGCCCATGCTTTTTCAATCAAGCAGTCAATCAATCAATGGAATTTATTCATTCATTCATTCATTCGATCATATTTATTGAGCGCTTACTGTGTGCAGAGCACTGTACTAACCACTTGGGCAAGTGCAATACAATAGAGTTTGTATATGGGACCTCTAATAAAAATAATAATTAATAATAATAATAATAATAATAATGTGTGATATTTGTTAAGTGCTTACTTTGTGTCAGGCACTGTACTAAGCACTTAAATGGGAGTCAGGTGACCCAGGTTCTCTTTCCAGTTCTGCGATTTGTCTGCTGTGTGACCTTGGTCAAGCAGCGTGGCTCAGAGAAGCAGTGTGGCTCAGTGGAAAGAGCACAGGCTTGGGAGTCAGAGGTCATGGGTTCTAATCCCAGCTCCTCTGCTTGTCAGCTATGTGACTTGGGGCAAGTTCTCTGTGCCTCAGTTACCTCATCTGTAAAATGGGGATTAAGACTGTGAGCCCCACGTGGGGACAACCTGATCACCTTGTATCCCCCCCAACACTTAGAACAGTGCACATAGTAACTGCTCAACAAATACCATCATTATTATTTAATGTGTCTGCGCTTCAGCTTCCCCATCTGTAAAATGGGAATAAAATACCGATTATCCCTCCCCCTTAGGTTGTGATTACAGTGTGGGATGAGGACAGTGCCTGATGTGATTACATTTTATCTCCCTCAACTCCTATTCCTGGGTTTGGCATACAGTGAGAAATCATCCACTACCTCATTGTTATTTTAGAAGTGGTCTAAATGAGGCAATCACCCAATATATGTTCATTACCAAGGTCTCAGAAGAAAATTCCAACCCAAGTAGCGACCAGGAGAAATTCAAGGACGAAGATCAGTGGGAGAGGCTGGAGGGGGCAAGTTTGGGATGGTTTCTGGAGGAGGTATTCACAGATCCCCAGGCTTATGCCAAGGCCTCAAGTTTTCAATTCAAGTCATCATTTGTGTTGGAATCCTTCCAGTCTCCCTTACATTTCTGTTCCCTGCCTATCGCGGAGCCTGCAAAGCAGAACGAAGTTGAACTGCACTCTGTGAACCAGAAAATTCACTTCTCCTCCTGGAAAGTTTCAATCTTGGCAGAGAACTTTCTTAAAGAAAAAACACCTAATCCAACAAAAAAAAAGACCTTTCCTTGAACCGCATTTCTGTCTAAAGACACACAATAGAGTCCTGCACTTTCCACCACGTAAAATAGCTTTTTCGTTGTTCATTCTAGGCACGTTATGGCCATGAATCAACTTAGATCATGACTAGAGAAGCACCATGGCTCAGTGGAAAGAGCACGGGCTCTGGAGTCAGAGGTCATGGGTTCGATTCCCGGCTGTGCCACTTGTCAGCTGTGGGACCTTGGGCAAGCCACTTAACTTCTCTGTGCCTCAGTTACCTCATCTGTAAAATGGGATTAAGACTGTGAGCCCCATGTGGGACAACCTGATCACCTTGTATCCCCCCAGCGCTTAGAACAGTGCTTTGCACATAGTAAGCGCTTAATAAATGCCATTATTATTATTATTATTATTAATCCCCATTTTACAGATGAGCTAACTGAGGCCCAGAGAAGTGAAGTGACTTGCCCAAAGTCACACAGCTGACAAGTGGCAGAGCTAGGATTAGAACCCAAGGTCTTCTGACTCCTAACCCAGGCTCTCTCCACAAGGCCATGTTGTGTTATATTGTTATATTGTACTCTCCCAAGTGCTTAGTACAGTGCTCTGCACACAGTAAGTGCTCAACAAATATGATTGATCAATTGATTAAGGTACTGACCATTCCTTTCATGCTTTCTAAAGTGAGAGCAACCAATTTACTCAGTACTACTGAATCATCATACATGGGCTCTGGTTACTACCCTCTCCTAGCATTCTTGGGAACTCTCTCAGATATTCTAAAATTTACACTGACTTAGCTTTACTTCTATTTATTCTGATGACTTGACACCTGTCCACAGGTTTTGTTTTGTTGTCTGTCTCCCCCTTCTAGACTGTGAGCCCGTTGTTGGGTAGGGACCATCTCTATAAATCGCCAACTTATACTTCCCAATTGCTTAGTACAGGCTCTGCACACAGTAAGCGCTCAATAAATATGATTGAATGAACGAATGAACTGACTTCCTGAAAGCAAAGGACACATTTCTCCTATCTTCGAGGCTTCTCACATGTTTCAGTCAGGTTTCTGGACGAGTCAGAAGCTTAAAAATCAATTTGACAATATATCAAGCAGTAATATTTTATTAAAGACTTACTGTGTTCAGAGCACTGAACTAAGCACTTCAGTCAGTGGTATTTATTGAGCACTTACTGTGTGCAGAGCACTTTACTAAGCACTTGGGTGCAATACTAAACACGTCCAAAACTGAATTCCTTATCTTCCCACCCAAATCTTATCCTCCTCTTGTCTTTCCAATCACTGGAGATGATATCGCTCTCCTTCCTATCTCACAACCTTGACGTTGTCCTCAACATGTCCCTTTTGTGTTGACACTCACATATTCGGTGTCACCAAATTCGGTCACTTCTACCATCACAACATCGCTAAAATCTACCCTTTCCTCTCCATCCAAACTGCTACCTCATTTATCCGAGCACTCATCCTATCCTGCCTTGGTTACTGCATCAGCCTCCTTGCTGACCTCCCTGCCTCCTGTCTCTCCCCACTCCAGTCCGTACTTCGCTCTCCTGCCCAGATCATTTTTCAAGAAAAACATTCGGTCCATGCCTCCCCACTCCTCAAGAACCTCCAACGACTGCCCATCCACCTCCGCATCAAAGAGAAGCTCCCTACCATTGACTTTTAAGTGGTCAGCTCATTCCACCCTACCTCTCCTCAGTGATGTCCTACTCCAGTCCAGCCCTAACACTCCGCTCTCATTCATTAATTCATTCAATCGTATTTATTGAGCGCTTACTGTGTGCAGAGCACTGTACTAAGTGCTTGGGAAGTACAAGTCGGCAACGTAGAGAGACGGTCCCTACCCAACAGCTCACAGTCTAGAAGTGGGAGAAAGACAACAACAGCTCACAGTCTAGAAGTGGGAGAAAGATAAAAAAACAAAACGTGTATACAGGTGTCAAAACTATTAGAATAAATACAATTATAGCTATATGCACGTCATTAATAAAATAGAGTAGTAAATATGTACAAGTAAAATAAATGGAGTAATAAATATGTACAAATATATACAAATGCTGCGGGGAGGGGAAGGGGATAGGGCAGAGGGAGGAGGAGAGGAAAAAGGGCTCAGTCTGGGAAGGCCTCCTGGAGGAGGTGAGCTCTCAGTAGAGGTTTGAAGGGAGGAAGAGAGCTAGCTTGGCGGATGTGCGGAGGGAGGGCATTCCGGGCCAGGGGGAGGACATGGGCCGGGGGTCGACGGCGGGACGGGTGAGAACGAGGCCCAGTGAGGAGGTTAGCGGTTGCAGAGGAGCAGAGGGTGCCGGCTGGGCTGGACAAGGAGAGAAGGGAGGTGAGGTAGGAGGGGGCGAGGGGATGGACAGCCTTGAAGCCGAGAGTGAGGAGTCTTTGCTTGATGCATAGGTTGACAGGCAACCACTGGAGATTTTTGAGGAGGGGAGTAACATGCCCAGAGCTTTTCTGTACAAAGATAATGCAGGCAGCAGAGTGAAATATAGACTGAAGCACTCTCCTAGTGCCCAGTTACTCACTGTGACTCTATCTTGTCTATCTCACTGCTGACCCCTTTCCCACATCCTTCTCCTGGCCTGGAACTCCCTCCCGGTCTATATAAGCCAGACCACCACACTCTCCACCTTCAACTCATTATTAAGGTCGCATCTCCTCCAAGAAGAGTTCCCTGATTAAACTGTTATTTTCTCAGGTTCACTTTCTTTTCTCTGTCATCTATGCCCTTGGATCTGTGACCTCTGGACATTTGATATTCCTCACTGTACCTCGTTCTCGCCTGTCCCACCGTCAACCCCCGGCCCATGTCCTCCCCGTGGCCCGGAATGCCCTCCCTCCACACATCCGCCAAGCTAGCTCTCTTCCTCCCTTCAAAGCCCTACTGAGAGCTCGCCTCCTCCAAGAGGCCTTCCCAGACTGAGCCCCCTCCTTCCTCTCCCCCTCCCCATCCCCCCGCCCTACCTCCTTCCCCTCCCCACAGCACCTGTATATATGTTTGTACAGATTTATTACTCTATTTATTTTACTTGTACATATTTACTATTCTATTTATTTTATTAATGATGTGCATCTAGCTTTAATTCTATTTATTCTGACGTCTTGACACCTGTCCACATGGTTTGTTTTGTTGTCTGTCTCCCCCTTCTAGACTGTGAGCCCGTTGTTGGGTAGGGACTGTCTCTATATGTCACCAACTTGTACTTCCCAAGTGCTTAGTACAGTGCTCTGCACACAGTAAGCACTCAATAAATACGATTGAATGAATATTTGCTCCACCCCCCAAAACCACAGCACTTATGTACATATCTTGAAATTATATATTAAAAATGACAATTTTGTTGTATTGTGCTCTCCCAAGCATCCAATAAATACCATCAATTGATTGATTAATTGATGAAATAAGCTTAGAAGCTATATTCTCCCTTCCCTTAAGGAGTTTACAATCTTGCGGCAGACATTAAATTGGCAGCCGATAGAGGAATTGATAGAGTTTAAAGATATGAACATAATTGCGGTTGTGTTGTTGTGTTGGACGCCCCAAGCACTTAGTACAGCATTCTGCACACACTAAGTGCAATATTTATTGATAGCTATTTATTTAGATGTCTGTCTCCCCCCATCTAGACTGTGAGCTCGTTATGAGCAGGGATTGTCACTCTTTATTGTAATATTGTACTTTCCCAAGCACTTAGTACAGTGCTCTGCACACAGTAAGTGCTTAATAAATGTGACTGACTGACTGACTGAATGAATAAATACCACTGATTATTAATAGCTGTCATGAGACGTTTTTTCGTAGTCCAATCTGGCATGGAGCTGAATTAATAATGATAGTATTTGTTAAGCACTTACTATGTGCCAAGCACTGTTCTAAGCACTGGGGTAGATACAAGGTAATCAGGTTGCCCCAGATGGGGTTCACAGTCTTCATCCCCATTTTACAGATGAGGGAACTGAAGCCCAGAGAAGTGAATTGACTTGCCCAAAGTCACCCAGCTGACAAGCGGCAGAGCCAGGATTAGAACCCATGACCTCCGACGCCCAAGCCCGGGCTCTTGACACTAAGTCACGCTGCTTCTCACAAGGGCAGCGTGAAGCAGCGTGGCTCAGTAGAAAGAGTGGGGACTTTGGAGTCAGAGGTCATAGGTTCAAATCGCTCCTATGACTTTGGGCAAGTCACTTCACTTCTCTGGGCCTTAGTTCCCTCATCTGTAAAATGGGCATTAAGACGGTGAGCCCTATGTGGGACAACCTGATCACCTTGTAACCTCCCCAGCGTTTAGAACAGTGCTTTGTACATAGTAGGCGCTTAATAAATGCCATCATATTATTATTATAAGGGCACTTTGAAGAGGTGTCTTTGCCGCCTTCAACTGCCCGTGAAGTATGCCAAGGAGGGAGTGTCTCTCTCCAAACAGAAGCTTTTATAGAGACTGAGTGACAGGGTGGGAGGAGAACAGAGGGCCAGGTGCTGCAAACATTAATCATGACCCCACAACAAGGAACAATCTTTCTGTGTTCACAATGTGGCCAGGACGGTATGTCCCATGTGGACTTTTTCTAGTCACGAATGCATTTCTAAGTAAACATCACCATGACTGGTGTTTCCTAACATACACACACACACACACACACACATCTGCAGTATATTCAATAACAGCAACGTTGCTTAATGGAAAGAGCCCAATCTTGGGAACCAGAGGTCATGGGTTAAAATCCTGGCTCTTCCAATTGTCAGCTGTGTGACTTTGGGCAAGTCGCTTGACTTCTCTGTGCCTCAGTTCCCTCATCTGTAAAATGGTGATTAAGACTGCGAGCCCCACGAGGGACAACCCGATTACCTTGTATCTACCCTAGTGCTTAGAACAGTGCTAGGCACATAGTAAGTGCTTAACAAATACCATCATTATTATTAGTATTTTTAGTCATGGCACTCCCAGGACGGAGTCCAACGGGGTGAATTCAAAACTCAGTTTACCAGACCCCAACAAGACTCGGAGGTGCTCAGATAGATACCTGGACTTCGAGGGATATAATAATAATAATATAATGGCATTTATTAAGCGCTTACTATGTGCAAAGCACTGGGGGGGAATACAAGGTGATCAGGTTGTCCCACATGGGGCTCACAGGCTTCATCCCCATTTTCCAGTTGAGGTAACTGAGGCCCAGAGAAGTGAAGTGACTTGCCCAAAGTCACACAGCTGACAAGCGGCAGAACCGGGATTTGAACCCATGAACTCTGACTCCAAAGCCCAGGCTCTTTCCACTGAGCCATGCTGCTTCCTGAGCCATGCTGCTTCCTGCATGCTGGGATCTGAATGAACGTTGAACTTAAGGTAGTTTTCCGTCCCTAGAGTCAGTGGCTATGAAATAATCTTCTCCTCCTCCCTGGGTCAGATTCCTGGAAAAAATAACTGCAGTATTTGTTAAGCGCTTACGATGTGTCAGGTTCTTTCATTCATTCATTCATTCAATCGTATTTATTGAGCACTTACTGTGTGCAGAGCGCTGTACTAAGTGCTTGGGAAGTACAAGTTGGCAACATATAGAGACGGTCCCTACCCAACAGTGGGCTCACAGTCTAGAAGGGGGAGACAGAACAAAACAAAACGTATTAACAAAATAAAATAAATAGAATAAATATGTACAAATAAAATAAAATACAAATAAAATAAATAGGTACTCATACTAATACTAATACTTATACTAAGCCCTGAGGTAGGTAGAAGCTAATCAAGTTGAATACAGTCCCTGTCCCACTAAGGGATCACGATCTTAATCCCCATTTTACAGATGAGGGAACTGAGGCCCAGAGAAGTTAAATGACTTGCCTAAGATCACACAGCAAAGTGGCAGGGCCGGGATTAGAACCTAGGTCTTCTGACTCCTGGGCCTGCGTTCTCAGGCCTCGCTGCTTCCCTGAATAAGAAATAAGGTGTTTATCTGTGGCTTGCCAAACCACTGGCAACCATTGCAAACATGTGCAGCCTGGGGGTAGTTTTCCTTTTTCTTAATAAATCTCTAGAAGTATTGTCAGCAAGTTTTGTACTTCTTTGTGTTCACCTCTGGGTGTGCAGGGAATGCTAAGGAGATGTGGTTCTGTCGATAGGAGACTGGTTTTCTCTCCATGGAAGTATGGATCACCCAGGCCAAAAAAAAAAGGCCATTTTCTTCAATTTATTCCTTGAAGGGCTACAGCTGGTGTCTGGACTTTCTGTCGGGCTGGACACAGCTTATGAGTGTGAAAGAGTGACAAGGCGTGTGTGTTTGGTGTGTTTGATGTGTGCGTGTGTGGGCATATGGTCTATCGGAGAGAGAAAGAAGACTTCTAAGTCAGGAAAACCCTTCCCAGTTGGAAAAAAATGAAGAATGTGTTGGAGGGAAGGTGTCACTGGAAATAATTTTCTCCTTCCAGAGGCCGCTGTAACTCCAGACCATCCCAGGAGGGAGAGAGAAGCCACATTGGAAGATACCAGAAATCCCCATGTAACACCAGTCTGGAAATTCTGGAATGATCCTATGCCGGTTTTAGAAGTCTCCGTACTTTGGTTCCCTCCACCTCACCCTCCTAAACCACATCATGACCCTGGTCCACACTTTGAGTCAGGGTGTGACCCCAAGTGGGAATCATTGAAATAATAATAATAATAATAATAATAATAATAATAATAATAATAATGGCATTTATTAAGTGCTTACGATGTTTGTACAGAGTTATTACTCTATTTATTTATTTTACTTGTACATATCTATTCTATTTATTTTATTTTGTTAGTATGTTTGGTTTTGTTCTCTGTCTCCCCCTTTTAGACTGTGAGCCCACTGTTGGGTAGGGACTGTCTCTATATGTTGTCAACTTGTACTTCCCAAGTGCTTAGTACAGTGCTCTGCACACAGTAAGCTCTCAATAAATACGATTGATTGATTGATTATGATGTGCAAAGTTGTAAGAACCCTCTCTCCCTTCATATATGCCAGGAACCACTCACCCCACCTTCAAATAATAATAATAATAATAATAATGATGGTATTTGTTAAGCACTTACTATGTGCCAAGCACTGCTCTAAGCTCTGGGGCAGATACAAGGTAACCAGCTTGTCCTACGTGGGGCTCACAGTCTTCATCCCCATTTTCCAGAGGAGGTAACTGAGGCCCAGAGAAGTGAAGTAACTTGCCTAAAGTCACACAGCTGATAAGATTAGAACACATGACCTCTGACTCCCAAGCCCAGGCTCTTTCCACTTGGCCACGCTGGTCACGTCTCCTCCAAGAGGCCCGCCCTGATTGATCTCTCTTTTCCTCGGCTCCCTGTCCCTCTGCGTCATCTCTGCACTTGGATCTGTGACCTTTGGACATTTGATATTCACTCCACCCTCAACCCCACAGCACCTACCTTGAAGTTGTATATTTTTTAAATTATTTATTTATAGTAATTCCTGCCTCCCCGTCTAGAGGGTAAAAGCTCACTGTGGGCAAGGGAACGTGTCTGCCAGCTCTGTGATATTGTACTTTCCCAAGTGCTTAGTACAGTGCTCTGCACATAGTAAGCGCTCCATGATGATGATGGCATTTGTTAAGTGCTTACTATGTGCCTAGCACTGTTCTAAGTGCTGGGGTAGATACAAGGTAATCAGATTGTCCCACGTGGGGCTCACAGTCTTCATCCCCATTTTCCAGATGAGGTAACTGAGGCCCAGAGAAGTGAAGTGACTTGCCCAAAGTCACACAGCTGTCAAGTGGCGGAGTGGGACTAGAACCCATGACCTCTGACTCCCAAGCACGGGCTCTTTTTTTTTTTCTCTAATGACATTTATTAAATGCTTACTATGTGCAAAGCACTGTTCTAAGCGCTGACTCTTGCCACTAAACCGAGTTGCTTAAATACCATTGATGATGGTGATGATGACAATCTAGGCAACAATTTTGAATATAATAATAACAATAATTATGGTACTTGTTAAGTGCTTATTATATGCTAAGCACTGTTCTACTTGCTGGGGTATGTACAAGGTAATCGGATTGGACAGTAAGCGCTCAATAAATACGACTGAATGAATGACACAGTCCCTGTCCCGCATGAGGTTCACACTCTTAGTCCCCATTTTATAGATGAGGTAACTGAGGCCCAGAGAAGTGAAGTGACTTGCCCAAAATCACACAGTTGACAAGTGGCAGAGCTGGGATTAGAACCCACGACCTCTGACTCCTAAGCCTGGACTATTGCCACTAAGCCAAGCTGCGTGAATACCATTGATGATGGTGATGATGACAATCTAGGCAACAATTTTGAATATAATAATAATAACAATTATGGTACTTGTTAAGTGCTTATTATATGCTAAGCACTGTTCTACTTGCTGGGGTATGTACAAGGTAATCGGATTGGACAGTGCTCTGCACACAGTAAGAGCTCAATAAATACGACTGAATGAATGACACAGTCCTTGTCCCGCATGAGGTTCACACTCTTAGTCCCCATTTTATAGATGAGGTAACTGAGGCCCAGAGAAATGAAGTGACTTGCCCAAGGTCACACAGCAGCCAAGTGGTGGATTCGGTATTGTAACCAATGATCTTCCAACTCCCGGGATCACGCTCTAACCACTAAGCCACGCTGCTTCACTAATCCAATCAATCAATCAATCAATCAATCAATCAATCGTATTTATTGAGCGCTTACTATGTGCAGAGCACTGTACTAAGCACTTGGGAAGTACAAATTGGCAACACATAGAGACAGTCCCTACCCAACAGTGGGCTCACAGTCTAAAAGGGGGAGACAGAGAACAGAACCAAACATACCAACAAAATTAAATAAATAGGATAGAAATGTACAAGTAAAATAAATAAATAAATAAATAGAGTAATAAATATGTACAACCATATATACATATATACAGGTGCTGTGGGGAAAATCCACCCAAATATCCACCCAACAGTCCATAAATGCTCCCTTTTGGGGTCATGACATGGACCTAAACTACTTTGGATTGGATTATGTCCATTCTGGCTGATCTTCTTTCAGCTGATCAATCGATCAATGGTATTTATTGAGCACTTACTGTGTGCAGAGCACTGTAGTAAGCGCTTGGGAGAATACGATATAACAGAGTTGGTAGACACGTTCCCTGCCCACAGCGAACTTCCAGTCCAGAGGGGGAGACAGACGTTAATATAAATAAATTACGGATATATTCACTCAGTTGAAGGAGTTAATTCACAACAAAGTTATGAGACATCTCTTCTCATCTCTTCCCGTCTCAGAGAAGCAGCATGGCTCAGTGGAAAGAGCTTGGGCTGGGGAGTCAGAAGTCATGGGTTCAAATCTCGGCTCCGCCTCTTGTCAGCTGTGTGACTTTGGGCAAGTCATTTCACTTCTCTGGGCCTCAGTTACCTCATCTGGAAAATGGGGATTCAGATTGTGAACCCCACATGGGACAACCTGATCACCTTGTATCCTACCCAGTGCGTAGGGCAGTGCTTTGCACATAGTAAGCGCTTAACAAATACCAAAATTATTATTATTCTGATTCGGTCCTGCTGACATGAGTTCTGTCTTTTTATCGGTTCTGCTGATAGGATCTGAAATTTTATTAGAGACCAGAGAACATTTCTGAAAAATGGCAATCATTCTCCTTCCCCAGGTCTGTTGTCTATGATCCAGGAGGAGTTCAGACCCAGATCTGCTGTGGCCCAGCAGAGGGTTGGGATTGAGGGGAGTGTATGGTATTTGTTAAGCGCTTAGTACAGTGCTCTGCGCACAGTAAGTGCTCAATAAATACGATTGATTGATTGATTAAGTGCTTACTATGTGCCGGGCATTGTAGTAAGCACTGGTGTGAATACAAGCAAATTGGGTTGGACACAGGCACTGTCCCATGTACGGCTCCCAATCTCAATCCCCATTTTACAGATGAGGTAACTGAGGGCCAGAGAAGTGATTAGAGCAGGGATTAGACCCCAGGCCCTTCTAATTCCTAGGCCCGGGCTCTAGCCATTACACCATGCTGCTAGTCCAAGGTAATAGTAAATCAGCAGTGTGGTTTAGCAGATAGAGTCATAGAGGGGAGTGTGAGAGACAGCGAGGTTCTGCAGATAGTGCACGGGCCTGGGAATCAGAAGGAACTGGGTTCTAATTCTGGCTCTGCCACGTGTCCGCTGTGTGAACTTGCACAAGTCATTTCGCTTCCACAGCGTGGCTGAGAGAAGTAGCGTGGCTCCGTGGAAAGGCTTTGAAGTCAGAGGTCATGGGTTCAAATCCCGGCCCCGCCGCATGTCAGCTGTGTGACTTTGGGCAAGTCACTTCACTTCTCTGGGCCTCAGTTACCTCACCTGTAAAATGGGGATGAAGAGCGTAAGCCCCACGTGGGACAACCTGATCACCTTGTAACCTCCCCAGCACTTAGAACAGTGCTTTGCACTTAGTAAGCACTTAATAAATGCCATTATCATTATTATTATTCTTATTATTCTCTGGGCCTCAGTTATCTCATCTATAAAATGGGGATTTCATTCATTCATTCAATCATATTTATTGAGTGCTTACTGTGTGCAGAGCACTGTACTAAGTGCTTGGGAAGTACAAGTTGGCAACATATAGAGATGGTCCCTACCCAACAATGGGCTCACAATCTAGAAGGGGATTAAGACTATGAGTCCGACAGGAGACAGGGACTGTGGTCAACCTGATTACCTTATATCTACCTCAGTAATAATAATAATAATAATAAT
Source organism: Tachyglossus aculeatus (assembly GCF_015852505.1). NCBI lineage: Eukaryota > Metazoa > Chordata > Mammalia > Monotremata > Tachyglossidae > Tachyglossus > Tachyglossus aculeatus. The sequence goes on along the minus strand of NC_052101.1, from coordinate 7,732,156 downwards.
AATAATAATAATAATAATAATAGTATTTGTTAAGTTCTTACTATATGCAAAGCACTGTTCTAAGCGCTTGGGGGATACAAGGTAATCAGGTTGTCCCACGTAGGGCTCACAGCCTTAATCCCCATTTTACAGATGAGGGAACTGAGGCCCAGAGAAGTTAAGTGGCTTGCCCGAGGTGACACAGCTGACAAGTGGTGGTGCCGGGATTCGAACCCATGACCTCTAACTCCCCAGCCCGTGCTCTTTCCACTGAGCCACACTGCTTCTCTACTTGGAACAGTTCTTGGCACATAGTAAGTGCTTAACATATACCATAATTATTATTACTATTATTATGTCTCCAACTCCTCGTAGGAGCGGGGTGCGCAGAATGGGTAGAAGCTGGGCTCGCCAGTGCTGGGTGATTTATTTTCCAGTTACTGTTAAACCTACGGAAGGCCAATTGCTGCCTTCCCCGGCCTGTCATCTCCACAGACGGGGGATTTAGGGTGGCAGTTACAATCATTCTCCGGCTCCCTTGTCTACTGTTCCAAGCACTGGGGTAGATACAAGTTAATCAAGTTGGACGCAGTCCCCGCCCCACATGGGGCTCACACTCTTAATCCCCCCTTTTACAGATGAGGTAACTGAGGCACAGAGAAGTGAAGTGACTTCCTCCAAGGTCACACACAGCAGAAAAGCGATCATCCAGGTTTCATTCCTCCCCTGTTTCATTATTTTTATGGTATTGGTAAAAGTGCTTACTATGTGCTGGGCACTAAACTAAGCGCTAGAGTAGTTATAGGTTGGACGCAGTCCATGTCCCACATGGGATTCACAGTCTTAATCCCTGTTTTAAAGATGAGGCAACTGAGGCACAGAGAAATTAATTGTCCTGCCCAAAATCACACACAGCAGAAAAGCGGCGGAGCTGGGATTAGAACCCAGGTCTTTCTGAATCCCAGGCCAGGACTCTAACCACTAGAAAACACCGCTTCATTCGAAGCGAGAAGCAGCATGGTTTAGTGGAAAAAGCCCGGGCTTGGGAGTCAGAGGTCGCGAGTTCTAGATTGTGAGCCCACTGCTGGGTAGGGACCGTCTCTATATGTTGCCAACTTGTACTTCCCAAGCGCTTAGTACAGTGCTCGGCACACAGTAAGCGCTCAATAAATACGATTGAATGAATGAATGAGTTCTTATCCCGCCTCTGCCACTTGTCAGCTGTGTGACTCCACAGCCAAATCACTTGACTTCTCTGTGCCTCAGTTACCTCATCTGTAAAATGGCGATGAAGAATGTGACCCCACGTGGGACCACCTGATCACCTTGTATCTACTCCAGCGCTTAGAACAGTGCTTGGCACATAGTAAGCACTTAACAAATGCCATTATTATTGTTGTTATAAAGTCCCACCTCCCTCTTCCTAGGCTCCTTCCTCCTCCTCCTTGCCAGATTGGGCAACCTGGTATTAAAAACTATAACACAGAGAGCCCTGCAGACAGTTAAGAATGTTCTCTGCTTAGTCTAGTGCTTTGCGCACAGTAAGCGCTCGATAAATATGATTGAAAGAATAAATGAATCGTATATCATCTTGAAGGATTTTGCCCGAATAATGTGCCTTAACAAAAAATGTTTTGGGACTCTCATCAATTTGTCTGTGTTTTTCTTTGGTGGAATTAAGGGGATTATTGAACCAATCATTGATTGTTAGCCAGCTTGCTTAAGGCAAATTTGCTAGACTGAAACCACTTTAGTGGGACCTGTTTTTATTCATTCGGCATAGCTTGTGTAAATCGCCTTCTTCACTGGGGTCCAGAATCAACCCTCTGCATCCCGGCTCTGCCACTTGTCCGTTGTGTGACCTTGGATGAGTCACTTTGCTTCTCTGGGCCTCAGTTCTATCATCTGTAAAATGGGGATTAAGATGGTGAACCCCATTTGGGACAGGGACTGCATCCACTCTGATTAGATTGTAACTACGCCAGAGTTTAGAGCAGTGTTTGACACATAGTAAGCACTTAACAAGTACCTATAAATCCTAGCTAAAGATTCCCGTGGCCTGTTTCTTTTCTCTCCACTGTGTGAGCGACCCTCTTAGTTGTGGCTGTTGTCCTATAAATGCATCCAAGCTACTGAACCATGGGCACAGGGCAAGGGGGAGGATACAAATGGTGACAGAAAGGGGTGGTTTAACAGTCTAATTATCTGGAGTACCGAGATCACTTTGGGCAAACTCATTAAAGAAAGACTTAGACTAACTGAAGACAGCATGGGGGAAAAGTACACAGGAGTGATTTATGGACTGTCAGGGTGGATGTTCAGAGAATAATGGAAAAGATTAACTTTGGAAAACTAAGATTAATAGAGGACAGGTTAGGTATCTACAGAGATCAGAAAGGTGTAAACATTAAATATGAAGAGAAATGATTCAGGATGATTTAGGGCTAGAATGTCGAAGTGACATCAAATTAACAAGAAAATAATATTGATGAAAGGGAGTAGATAGGAGCTTTTCCAGAGGAAGGGCTGGAATGACTACCAGCATCATAATTATGGGTCTCTTACTTTGACATGTGAGAATCTGGGGTTCCTTTGGTCCTCCTGGCTGAGGACCAGACTCCAAACTCACTTGCCAGAGAAGCAAGGTTGCCTCATGGAAAGGGCCACCAAGATTCGGCAACAGGAGATTAGCACTTAGTACAGTGCTCTGCACACAGTAAGTGCTCAATAAATACGATTGAATGAATGAGATCTGGGTTCCAAACCTGACTCCACCTCTTGCCTCATGGAAAGGGCTACCAAGATTAGGCAACAGGAGATTAGCATTTAGTACAGTGCTCTGCACATGGTAAGTGCTCAATAAATACGATTGAATGAATGAGATCTGGGTTCCAAACCTGACTCCACCTCTTGGCTGCTGTGTGACCGTGGGTAAATCACTTAATTTCCCTGGTCCTCGGTTTTCTCATCTGAGAAATGGAGATTAAATTCCTAATCTCTCCCCTTAAACTTTTAGAGAAGCAGCATGGCCAGAGAGAAGCAGAGAGCGTGTGCCTGGGAGTCAGAAGGACCAGGATTCTAATTCTGCCTCTGCCACTTGTCTGCTGTGTGACCTTGGGCAAGTCACATCACTTCTCTCAACACAGTTGCCTCATCTATAAAATGGAGATTAAGACTGTGAGCCCTGTGTGGGACAGGGACTGTGTCTAACATGATTATCTTGTAGAGAAGAAGCGTGGCTCAGTGGAAAGAGCCTGGGCTTTGGAGTCAGAGGTCAGGGGTTCAAATCCCGGCTCTGCCAACTGTCAGCTGTGTGACTTTGGGCAAGTCATGTAACTTCTCTGGGCCTCACTTACCTGTAAAATGGGGATTAAAGCTGTGAGCCCCACCGTGGGACAACCTGATCACCTTGTAACCCCCCAGTGCTTAGAACAGTTCTTTGCACAGAGTAAGTGCTTAACAAATACCATCATTATTATTAATTATTATTACCTACCCCAGGAATTCCCCTCTCAGAGTCGCACCTGGAGAGTTTCCAGTCCTCTACCAGTCTCGGCTACAGGAGGGAGAGTGAAGCAGAGGCCTACCCATTCCATTCCTAGCTTGGACTCCTAGCTTTAGACTCCATTTTAGACTGTGAGCCCACTGTTGGGTAGGGACTGTCTCTATGTGTCTCTATGTGTCTCTATGTGTTGCCAATTTGTACTTCCCAAGCGCTTAGTACAGTGCTCTGCACATAGTAAGCGCTCAATAAATACGATTGATTGATTGATTGATTGATTGGCCAGTGGCTAGCGAGTGGAAGGCAATCTGCTACAAGTCAAAACTCCCCTGTGCTGGGCAGCAGTGGTACGGGAGAGAGTCGAGGGCGGAGACTCAAGTTTACCGAGCGCAAGGCGGTGATGATAAACCGCTTCTGGATTTTTATCAAGAAAATTCTCTGGATCCACTACCAGAACATTTGCAGATGGAGAGAGGGACGTTCCAGAAGAGATGCGCCCATGGAGTCACTATGGGTCAGAAATGACTCGATGGCATTAGACAAGTCCCCAGCATTTACTATGGTGCCTGGCAAATAGTAAGTGCATAACACATCTAGTCTTCTAGACGGTGAGCCCACTGTTGGGTAGGGACTGTCTCTATATGTTGCCAACTTGTACTTCCCAAGCGCTTAGTACAGTGCTCTGCACACAGTAAGCGCTCAATAAATATGATTGATTGATAACACATATCATAAAAAAAAATAAGAAAAGCTGTAAGTCCATATGGAACAAACATTGTAGTGGATTGAGCCCAGGCCTTGGGAGTCAGAAGGATGTGCCTCTGCCCTGTGTCTGCTGTGTGACCTTGGACAAGTCACTTCACTTCTCCGCACCTCCTCACCTCATCTGTAAAATGGAGATTAAGACTGTGAGCACAACGTGGGGCAAGAAATGTGTCCAACCCAATTACTTTATACCTACTCCAGCGCTTAGTACGGTGCCTGACACCTAGTAAGCAATTAACGAGTACCACAAATATTATTATTATTAATAATTATATTGCATTTACCCCAGTGCTTAGGACACTGCTTGGCTCAAAATAGGTGCCTGGCACCTAGTAAGCAATTAATGAGTACCACAAATATTATTATTATTAATAATTATATTGCATTTACCCTAGTGCTCAGGACACTGCTTGGCTCAAAATAGGTGCCTGGCACCTAGTAAGCAATTAACGAGTACCACAAATATTATTATTATTAATAATGATATTGCATTTACCCCAGTGCTTAGGACACTGCTTGGCTCAAAATAGGTGCCTGGCACCTAGTAAGCAATTAACGAGTACCACAAATATTATTATTATTAATAATTATATTGCATTTACCCCAGTGCTTAGGACACTGCTTGGCTCAAAATAGGTGCCTGGCACCTAGTAAGCAATTAACGAGTACCACAAATATTATTATTATTAATAATTATATTGCATTTACCCCAGTGCTTAGGACACTGCTTGGCTCAAAATGAATGCTGTAACAAATACCACAATTATTAGAGGATGCTCAGATGTCCGGAGTCACTTCCCAGGATCGTCCAACACTGGGATTTCCTTATCAGAGATGGGGTGAGTTTTAGATATCTTCTTAACAGGTTGCTCTAAAGCCTCACTTCTTAGTCACAACCACCACCCTTCAACCAGCTCAGTCATCCCATTTCACCAATGGCGAGAGTCCTCCAGGGTTCAACCAGTTTGACACGGTTCTAGAGGACTGGTTTCTGAAAGTTTAGGGTAGCCCTCTGGAAAGAGCCTTGTAAACTCAAGCGCCGTGGGTGGGGAATGTGTTTATTGTTATAAGGCCCTCTCCCAAGCGCTTAGTACAGTGCTCTGCACACAATAAGTGCTCAATTAATAAGCTTGACCCCTAGGCCATGCTGCTTCCTCTTCCTGAGAGTGAAGTCATCATCATCATCATCATCATCAATCGTATTTATTGAGCACTTACTGTGTGCAGAGCACTGTACTAAGCGCTTGGGAAGTACAAGTTGGCAACATGTAGAGACAGTCCCTACCCAACAGTGGGCTCACAGTCTAAAAGATAATGGCATTTATTAAGTGCTTCCTATGTGTAAAGCACTGTTCTAAGCACTGGGGAGGTTACAAGGTGATCAGGTTGTCCCACGGGAGGCTCACAGTCATAACCCCCATTTTACAGAGGAGGTAACTGAGGCCCAGAGAAGTTAAGTGACTTTCCCAAAGTCACACAGCTGATAATTGGCGGAGCCAGGATTTGAACCCATGACCTCTGACTCCAAAGCCCGTGCTCTTTTCCACTGAGCCAGGCTGTCATGACCCTTCCTCCTGAATCACCTCTCTGATTGGTTTTTCCCTTCATGGAATTTCAGGTTAGTGTTAATTAACTTCTTCGAAACTGAGGAGTCCTAATAATAATAATAATACTTATTAAGCACTCACTATGTGCCATCCGATTGTTCTAGTTGCCAGATTAGAATCCCTACTCTGCCACTTGTCTGCTGTGTGACCTTGGGTAAGCCACTTAACTTCTCTGTGCCTCAGTTCCCTCATCTGGAAAATGGGGATTCAGACTGTGAGCCCCATGTGGGACAGCCTGATTACCTTGTATCCCCGCCAGTGCTTAGAACAGTGCTTGGCACATATTAAGCACTTAACAAATGCCATCATTATTATTATTATTGGACCTAATCCCTGTCCCACGTGGGGCTCACAGTCTAAGTAGGAGGCAGTAGGATTTAATCCCCCTTTTACAGATGAGGTAACTGAGGCCCAGAGAAGGGAAGCGACTTGCCCAAGGTCATACAGCAAACCTGTGGCAGAGCTGGGATCAGAACCCAGGTCCTCTAAGTCCCAGACCCGTGACCTTTCCATTAGGCCACCTTGAGCATCTTATTAAGCTAGACAAATATTCCATGGAGAAAAAAAACAAATTATTTCTATCCTGTCGGCTTAGGATGGGCCATTTCTAAGCAACTATGGCCCCTCTCTCAGCCAGTATCTCCAGATAAGATTTCAACCTCTGTGAATTTGTCTCTGAATGAGAGGTTATCTTAAAGTGGTCTCTCTAACCACCAACTGCCTTCCTGCCTTAATAATCCCCTTCCTAGAGAGTAATCAGATGATCTTCTATCTACCACAGCACTTAGCACAATGCTCGGCACATAATAAACACTTAAATACATTCAACTGCTGCTATTATTAAAAGAGGAATTTTGAGGGGTTTTTTAGAATAAGGGATTCGGGTCTCCTTTGTAGTCACCATATTTTGCTTTTCAAGCACGTGCAGTTGGATTTGGATTCCTTAAGTAGATTGTTCTCATCTTCACTCTGGAGGAATTTTCTCATCTCCCCACAACACATGATGCAATTATTTTCTAGCCGTGATATCAGTTCTGACTGCTTCAAATTTGAAGCAATCTTTCATTTCTCCAGTTGGAATTCATTAGAGTAAACAGTTATTTTTCCCTCATTATAGGGCATTAAATCATGAAAAAAATGGGACACTGCAAGCAATGAGATCCAGACTGGGGCACAGGGGGTGTCTTTTGAGGGGGTCTAATACCTCAAATGCAGAATTAATCATTTTGATGAACAAGAAAATCATGAGAACGTGAAGATTATTTATTTGACTCTGCTTTTCAAATTTTGGGCACAACGTATCCATTATCCGGTGGGGACCGGCTGCTTCTAAAACCCAGCAGACCGCAACTGATTGAATTTCAGCAAACCTATTAGTAATATTCTAATTCTGAAGCAGAAAGGTAAAGGAATTGGGGGCCACTGAAAAAGCTCTCCTAGAAATGACACCATTTCAAGAAATATACACCCCAACTGACATTCTGAGGTGGTCAAGCAGGTGGTTGCTTCTGGGTATTTACCCTACTGACTCCCAGAAAAGAGCTGTTTCGGTATTTTGCAGCACTCCAGCCCAGAATGTCTTATTATCCAGTCTCCTCCGATTGTTATTCTGGTGGCTTTCTCTACCCTTGCCACTTGAAAAGAGGCTATTTGTCCGGCAGGAGGGCATTAGAAATGTAGAACTGTGGCCCCAGCAGCATGGACCTACTGGAAAGAGCCCAGGCCTGAGAGTCAGAGGACCTGAGTTTTAATCCTACCTCTGCCAGTTGCCTGCTGAGTGTCAGTCGGTCAGTCAGTGGTATTTATTGAGCGCTTACCATGCTCAGAGCACTGTACTGAGCATTTGGAAGAGTACAATACAACAATAAACAGACACATTCCCTGCCCACAAAGAGTGTACAGTCTAGCCAGGACCTTAGACAAGCCAGTTCATTGCTCTCTGCCTCAGTTTCCTCATCTGAAAATGGGGATTCAACACCTGTTCCCTCTCCTACATAGACAAAGACCCTTATGTGGAATAGGAAACACAGTTTCCGATTTTCTTTAATCGACCCCGGTGCTTGGCATATGGTAAGCGCTAAGCAAATACCACCTTTATTAGTATTTTTCACGGGAAGTTGTGTGGGCTAAAAGTATCAGTGGGGTCATGGAAGGTTTGAAAAAATCCATAGGCGAGAGGCCCATGATGGGTTATTTGGGGAATGTTGGAGACGTGTAGGGATACATCTCCTCTCTAGACAATAAACTCCTTGTGGGCAAGGAACGAGTCTACCGACTCAGTTGTACTGTCACAAGCACCTCCCAGGGTGTTCTGCACACAGTAAGTGCTCATTAAATCTGAATGATTAATTACATGGGATGGACTTCAGTCCAGGCACTGTCTTGAAACCTTACTTCATCCTTTTCTTTATGGCCAGCGTGATCGTTCAGATGAACTTAAAGGCCAAGAAGGGAACACCAGAGGTGATTCGCTCCCATTTCCAACATCCATCACCTCTCTCACCAGCCCGGACTTGCAGATAGTTTTCCAAACTAATGAATTGTGAAAAACATTCTATTTGTTCTTTAAAGAATGCGGTCACGCCACCCTCGCTTTCAAAACTGCTCCTTCTCCTCTTAGCCAATCTACAGTCGTGCGTTCTCCTTAACGAAGGGAGTGTAAGTATCACCTCCTACAGCAAATGAACCGCAGGTTCTTTCCAGATCATGAAAAATACAGTTTTGTTTACTTGTTTCAAGACTCCACTAGTATCCCAAACCAATTTACATGATGCATGTACATGGTACTTTATTAATGATTTATTTCTCCACTCGAGGAGGCAGTGTGGGGAGAGCAGCACTAGCTAGTAGTCATATTTGTTAAGCGCTTATTATATGCCAAGCACTGTACTAAGTGCTGGGATAGAGAGAAGATAATCAGGTTGAACACAGTCCCTATCCCACATGGGGCTCACAATCTTAATCCCCATTTTGCAGATGAGGGAACAGAGGTACAGAAAAGTCAAGTGCCTTGCCCAAGGTCACGTAGAATACAAGTGACAGAGTCAGGATTAGAACCCAGGTCCTTCTGATTCCCAAGCCCAAGCTCTGTCCACTAGGCCATGAAAGTGAGGGGTTTCTATTGTGATTCTACCACTTCCCTGCTGTGTGACCTTGGATTACTCACTTAGCCTTTCTGTGCCTCTGTTTCCTCAACTGCAAAATGGAAAAAAAAATACCTGTTCTCCCTCCCTCTTAGACAGGGACTATTGCACAGGGACTTTTTCCAGTTGGATTATCTTGAATCTAAAGGTGGAATAAAATCCCAGATCTTACCCTCTCAGCCCACATATTATCTTCTCTTTGGCAATTTTGATCTTAATGTTGGAAAATTTTGATAATTTAATTTTAATATTTTAATTTTAATATTAGAGAAGCAGCACGGCTCAGTGGAAAGAGCACGGGCTTGGGAGTCAGAGGTCGTGAGTTCTAATCCCACCTCTGTCACTTGTCAGCTGTGTGACTTCGGGCAAGTCACTTCACTTCTCGGTGCCTCTCCTGTAAAATGGAGTTGAAGACTGTGAGCCCCACGTGGGACAACCTGATCACCTTGTATCCTCCCCAGCGCTTAGAACAGTGCTTTGCACATAGTAAGCACTTAACAAATGCCGTCATGATTAAAACCATTACCAAAAGGCTTAAAAGACCAGAAAATGGGAAAACTAAATCTTGGCATCGCTCCTCTCCAGGTCTGTGATGAGAACTTTGGTCTGTTCTTCTGCCTCCAGGGGCTCAGCTTGCTAAATTGTGGAACAACAGGTAAGAATCCCGTTGTGGGCGGAAGATGGATTTCAAACCGATACTTTTCAAGCTCTTTCTTATCTACTCCTAACTGTTCAGCTATTAAGGTTTTCTCAGGACTGCCCTCAGCTGCCAACAGGAAAATATGAGTCTGCTTTAACGGAGAATTCCCCTTAAAATACCCCCCGCCAATCACCTTAATGCACTCTCTTTACTGAGCTTTTTTTTTATGGTATTTGTTAAGCGTTCACTATGTGTCAGACACTCTACTAAGTGCTGGAGTAGATACAAGAGAAGCAGCGTGGCTCAGTGGAAAGAGCCTGGGCTTTGGAGTCAGAGGTCATGGGTTCAAATCCCAGCTCCACCACTTGTCAGCAGTGTGACTTTGGGCAAGTCACTTCACTTCTCTGGGCCTCAGTTCCCTCATCTGTAAAATGGGGATTAATACTGTGAGGCCCCACGTGGGACAACCTGATCACCTTGTATCCCCCCCAGTGCTTAGAACAGTGCTTTGCACATAGCGCTTAATAAATGCCATTATTATTATTATTGTTATTATTATTATACAAGCTGTGTTTCCCCTTCTAGACTGTAAGCCCGGTGTGGACAGGGTCTGTCTGTTTTTATTGCTGAATTGTACTTTCCAAGTGTTTAGTACAGAGCTCTGCACACAGTAAGCGCTCAATAAATACACCTGAATGAATGATTTGTTAAATGCATACTGTGTGTCGGGCACTGTACTAAGCGCTGGTGCAGTTACAAGCTAATCAGATTCACATGGGGCTCAAAGTGCTAGTCCCCATTTTACAGATGGAGTAACTGAGGCCCAGAGAAGTGAAGTGATTTGCCCTAGGTCACAAAGGAGACAAATGGCAGAGCCAAAATTAGAGCTCATGTCCTTTTGAGTCCCAGGCCCATGCTCTGCCTCTCAGTGTGTGCAGAGCACTGTATTAAGCGCTTGGGCGAGCTCTACAATGGAGTGGGTGGACACGTTCCCTGCCCACAAGGGGCTTACAGTCTAGAAGGGAAGACAGACATGAAGAGACATGAATACATTGCAAATATGTGCAAAAGTGCTGTGGGATGTGATGTTGGATGTGTGTGTCGTAGTCGAGCAGCAAGGCCAGTGTGTCTGTTTCTTCAACCCCTTGGAGACCTGCCACGGAAAATCCCCACTCCGCCACTTTTCTGCTGTGTAACCTTGGGCAAGTTGCTTAACTTCTCTGGGCCTCAGTTCCCTCAGCTGCAAAATGGGGATTCAATACTTGTTCTCCAGGCTTAGTGGTTTGGGAGTCAAAGGTTGTGGGTTCTAATCCCAGCCCCGCCACTTATCAGCTGTGTGACTTTGGGCAAGTCGCTTAAATTCTCTGTGCCTCAGTTACCTCATCTGTAAAATGGGGATGAAGACTGTGAGCCCCATGTGGGACAATCTGATTACCCTGTATCCACCCCAGCGCTTAGAACAGTGCTTAGCACATATTAAGTGCTTAACAAATACCATCAGAGAAGCAGCGTGGCTCAGTGGAAAGAGCATGGGCTTGGGAGTCAGAGGTCATGGGTTCTAATCCCGGCTCCACCACTTGTCAGTTGTGTGACTTTGGGCAAGTCACTTAACTTCTTAGTGCCTCAGTTACCTCATCTGTAAAATGGGGATTAAAAGTGTGAGCCCCACGTGGGACAACCAGATTACCTTGTACCCCCACAGTGCTTAGAACAGTGCTTGGCACATAGTAAGAACTTAACAAATACCTTTGTTATTATTATTATTATTATTATTAAGAGTGTGAGCCCCATGTGAGACCTCATTATCTTCTATCTACTCCAGTGCTTAGAACCGTGTATGGCACATAGTGAGCGCTTGCCTAATAGCGTTATTATTAGAGAAGCAGAGTGGCTCAGTGGAAAGAGTACGGGCTTTGGAGTCAGAGGTCATGGGTTCAAATCCTGGCTTCGCCACTTGTCAGCTGTGTGACTTTGGGCAAGTCACTTGACTTCTCTGGGCCTCAGTTACCTCATCTGTCAAATGGGGATTAAGCCTGTGAGCCCCCTCCATGGGACAACCTGATCACCTTGTAACCTCCCCAGCGCTTAGAACAGTGCTTTGCACATAGTAAGCACTTAATAAATGCCATTATTATTATTATTATTAACCCCCCTCTACAGCATGACCTCACTGTGGGCAGGGAATGTGTTTGTTTATTGTTTTATTGTACTCTCCAAAATGCTTAGTACAGTGCTTTGCACCAAGCAAGCACTCAATAAATACGAGTGAATGAAAGAATGAATGAAAATAACACCTGTGACCAGCTGTGGGGACAGAATGGGGGAAGAGCAGGGACTGGGTTATTTATTTCACTGTGGGCAGGAAATGTATGTTTGTTGTCCCATTGTACTCTCCCAAGTAGTGCTTAGTACAGTGCTCTGCACACAGCAGAGCAGAACGAAATTCGTTTGAAGAGTGCGGGTGATCGTTTTTCTTCCAATCACACAACTGTCCTCATGCACATCGGTTAAGACAGAGGTCCCATGTAAGCCCCATGTCTGACCTGATGATCTATTTTCTTTTTTTCTTGGTATCTGTTAAGCACTTACTCTGTGCTAGGCACTGAACTAAGCTCTGGATTAGATACATGCTAATCAGGTCAAAAATTGCTAACCTTTTTCTGACACGAAAGTTATGAGGAGATAATTATAATAATGATTGTGTTATTAGTTGAGCGCTTACTATAGGCCAGGCACTGTACTAAGCCCTGGTGTGGATACAAGCCAATCAAGTCGGGCACAGTCCCTGATCCACATAGTGCTCACAGTCTTAATCCCCATTTTACAGATGAGGGAACTGAGGCACAGAGAAGTTAAGTGACTGACCCGAGGTCACACAGCAGGCAAATGGAGGAGCCGGGATTAGAACCCAGGTCCTTCTGACTCTCAGGCCCGGGCTCTATCCACTGGGCCATGAGGCTTCCGGTGCTTGGAAATTTGACACTTCCTAAACATTCTTGATCCAGTGACTTTCAGGAGGAGGACACCTTTGCAACCAGGCTTTAACAAAACGGTTGCTAATAGACTGTAAGCTCGTTGTGGGCTGGGAATGTGTCTGTTACACTGTCCTATTATACTCCCCACAAGCGCTTAGTTCAGCTTAGCGCTTATGACAAGCAGTGTGGCTCAATGGATAGGGCACGGGCTTGGGAATCAGAGGTCATGAGTTCAAATCCCGGCTCCGCCAATTGTCAGCTGTGTGACTTGGTCAAGTCACCTAACTTCTCTGTTCCTCAGTTCCCTCAGCTGTAAAATGGGGATTAAGACTGTGAGCCCCACGTGAGACAACCTGATACCTTGTATCCTCCTCAGCACTTAGAACAGTACTTTGCACATAGTAAGCGCTTAACAAATGCCATCATTTTTATTATTATTATTTCTAGACTGTGAGCCCACTGTTGGGTAGGGACTGTCTCTATATGTTGCCAACTTGTACTTCCCAAGTGCTTAGTACAGTGCTCTGCACACAGTAAGCGCTCAATAAATACGATTGATTGATTGATTTAGTGCTTTGAATACAGTAAGAGCCTCATAAATACGATTGACTGACTAAAAATGTGTACTCATGGGGTTAGCACAACCCCTTTCTAAACAAATCCCATTCTTACAAATATCCAACTACCTGTTCTGCTACACGCATCGAATTCTGCCTCTCTAAATCCAAGTTTTGAACACATGCACTTCAGGCCAGGCCTCAGAATTCGGTGATTAAGAAGCTTGCCTCTCTTTTGGCATTAAATGGTTCTCTAAAGCACACGTATCCTCGGGGGTGAATAATTCCAGAAGAGAAAGCCAGACAAAACCTTTTTAACGAAGGGCTGTGAATTATCGTACTCTTAAAAGCAGCAATAACCAACTTGCCAACAGGTCACCCAGGATTCAGGTGAATAATTGCTCTGTTATTCAACAGGAAAAATACATCATCTTTCCTTTGATCTTTCCTCATAATACACTTTCTCCCTATTGATTTCAAGAAGAGGTGAAAACAGCATTAAGCCGTGGAGTTCCTGAGGAATTTTTTTTTTGGGGGGGGGGGGTTTGTTGGGACTGTGGGGGAAAAGGGACTAAGGAATTTATCCTCAGTGATTCAGCTGCAGAATAGCAGACTTTTGAGTTCCTGTGCTATTACAGACATCCTCTTTGAATCTGTGCCTTCAACCAATCAATCAATCAATCGTATTTATTGAGCACTTACTATGTGCAGAGCACTGTACTAAGTGCTTGGGAAGTACAAATTGGCAACACATAGAGACAGTCCCTACCCAACAGTGGGCTCACAGTCTAAAAACCACTGAGAGAAGGGAAGGTGAAACAAAGTAACTCTCACGCACACAAATCAGCAATGGCTTAGTGGAAAGAGCACAGGCCTGGAGTCAGAGGACGTGGGTTCTAATCATGGCTCCAACACTTGTCTGCTATGTGACCTTGGACAAGTCACTTAACTTCTCTGGGCTTCACTTCCCTTATCTGCAAAATGGGATTCAATACCTGTTCTTTCCCTTACATAGCCTGTAAGCTCCAGGTGGGAACTGATTATCTTGTATCAACCCCAGTGCTTAGTACGGTGCTTGGCACCTAATAAGCCCTTCAAAATAATAATAATAGTGGCATTTATTAAGCGCTCACCATGTGCAAATCACTGTTCTAAGGGCTGGGGAGGTTACAAGGTGATCAGGTTGTCCCACGGGGGGCTCACAGTCTTAATCCCCATTTTACAGATGAGGGAACTGAGGCACAGAGAAGTTAAGTGATTTGCCCAAAGTCACACAGCTGACAATTGGCAGAGCCAGGATTTGAACCCAGGACCTCTGACTCCAAAGCCCAAGCTTTTTCCACTGAGCCACACTGTGGGTGCTTTCTCTGTTGAGGGCAGACAGGTGCTTGTGTAGCCTATAGAAAACGCTTGGGTCTAGGAGTCAAGGGATCAGGGTTTTATTCCCACCACTGCCACTTGCCTGCTGTGTGACCTTGACCAAGCCATTTGACTTCTCTGCGCCTCAGTTCTGTCATCTATGAAATGGGGATGGACTGTTATGGGCAGGGATCATGCCTATCAACTCTATCGTACTGTGCTCTGTCAAGTTTAGTCCAGTCTTCACATTGTGCTCAATAAACCACATCAGTTAATTCCCTAGAGCTCGAGTCGGCTGCGTTCCCGTCTCCAGTATGTTTAGGGTTAACTCCCCGGGCCAGTTGCTGAGAGATTTAATCTGACGAAGATCCCTAATTGATAAAGTGCAGGGCGCTCCAGTAACTGGAATCCCGGATTGACTCGGTTATTACATTATTGAAATGAGTTGCTTCGGAGAGCTGATGTAGAGGAACTAAAATATCGTAATGAGAATTTCTCTGCCTTTGTACCAGGTCCCTTAATTGAGCGTGGCCAGAATGATAATACTTTATCCATGCTACAGGACATAAATCTACAGTGCATTTAGCATCCCGATTTTAATATTGATGTTTGGGCACTGAATCTGTTCTTTGGAGAGTGAGCCACGGCTCAGGCATAAATGGATCTTGAAAGGATGCAGAGCATCAGAGTTTTGAGATTCCCTTGAAGGAAGATTATAATCCTGCGGCATTGGGCTTTTAGCAGTTAGAACAGTGCTTTGCACATAGTAAGGACTTAACAAATACCATCATTAGTACTAGGGGCTGAAATTCAAGAAATGTAAGCAGGATGAGCTGATGTGTCCTGAAGAATACCAGACTAATAATCATAATAATGGCATTTGTTAAGCACTTACTATGTGCAAAGCACTGTTCTAAGCTCTGGGGAGGATACAAGGTAATGAGGTTGTCCCACGTGGGACTCACAGTCTTAATCCCCATTATACAGATGAGGTAACTGAGGCGCTGAGAAGTGACTTGCCCAAAGTCACACAGCTGACAAGTGGCGGAGGCAGGATTTGAACCCATGACCTCTGACTCCCAAGCCCTTGGAGCTCTTTCCATTGAGCCACGCTGCTTCAGAAGAATATCAGACTAGCCCTGTGAGGGCAGGAAATATGATTACCGACTCTATTGTACCGTGATCAATCAATAGATGGTATTTATTGAGTGCCTATGGTCTACAGAGCATTATTATTATTATTATCATTACAGAGCACTGTACTAAGCTCTTGGAGGAGTACAATACAATAGACTTGTTCTACTCCATTCCTGTCCATAGTCCAGTGGGGGAGACAGACATTGAAATCCTTTATTGAAAGATATGTACATCAGTGCCATGGGGCTGGTGTGGAGTGAGTACCAAAGTGCTTTAAAGGGTGAAAACCTAAATGTCTAGGTGAGGCAGAAAAATGGAGAGTATTTGGGGAAATGAGGGGTTAGTCATGGAAGCCCTCTTTGAGGAGGTGTGATTTTTAGAAAGACTTGAAGATAGGGAGAGTTGTAGCCTGTCAGATATGAAGAGGGAGGGAGTTGCTGGCCAGAGGGCAGATAGCAGCATGACTCAGTGGAAAGAGCACGGGCTTTGGAGTCAGAGGTCATGGGTTCAAATCCCGGCTCTGCCAATTGTCAGCTGTGTGACTTGGGGCGAGTCACTTCACTTCTCTGTGCTTCGGTTCCCTCATCTGTAAAATGGGGATTAAGACTATGAGCCCCCCGTGGGGCAACCTGATCACCTTGTAACCTCCCCAGCACTTAGAACAGTGCTTTGTACATCATAAGTGCTTAATAAATGCCATCATTATTATTATTATAGCTGACTCCCTCCAATAATCACCCCATCTCCCTCCTTCCATTCCTATTCAAACTCCCTGAGTGAGTTGTATATACCAGCTGTCTCAAATTTCTCTCCTCCAATTCTCACCTTGCCCCCCAACTAATCCTGCTTCCATCTCCTTCACTCCACAGAAACCACCCTCTCACAGGTCACCAGTGATCTCCTTCATGCCTCCTCCTCCTCTCTGCACATAGTAGGTGCTCAATAAATACGACTGAATGAATGCCCAATCCAACGGCCTCTATGCCATCCTAATCCTCCTCGACCTCTCAGTGCCTTTGACACTGTGGACCACCCCCTTCTCCTGGAAATATTAATCAAGCATGGCTTC
The DNA here is from genome assembly GCF_015852505.1 of Tachyglossus aculeatus. Lineage (NCBI taxonomy): Eukaryota > Metazoa > Chordata > Mammalia > Monotremata > Tachyglossidae > Tachyglossus > Tachyglossus aculeatus. The sequence continues at coordinate 7,715,423 of NC_052101.1, read as the reverse complement.
ACTAACTATTGACTGAGTGGCTACAGTTTGCCTTTCATTCAGTGGTATTTACTGAGCGCTGACTGGATGAAGAACACTGTACTAAGTGCTTGGGATGCTTGGGATATATATGCTTGGGTATATATGCATATATATACATATATATGTATATATGTTTGTACATATTTATTACTCTATTTATTTATTTATTTATTTTACTTGTACATATCTATTCTATTTATTTTATTTTGTTAGTATGTTTGGTTTTGTTCTCTGTCTCCCCCCTTTTAGACTGTGAACTCACTGTTGGGTAGGGACTGTCTCTATATGTTGCCAACTTGTACTTCCCAAGCACTTAGTACAGTGCTCTGCACGCAGTAAGCGCTCAATAAATATGATTGATTGATTGATTGGGAGAGTATAATATGACAATAAACTGACACATTCCCTGCCCACAAGATTAAAGACTTACTTTTGTGCTGAGGTACCTCAAGTATATTGAGATCTATTTATTTATAGTTATTCTACCTATCTATATATTTCTATGCATACAGTAGCGTGACCTAGCAGATAGAACATGGGCCTGGGCAAGTCACTTCACTTCTCTGTGCCTCAGTTCCCTCATCTGTAAAATGGGAATTAATAATAATAATAATAATAATAATAATGGCATTTGTTGTGCCTGGCACTGTACTAAGTTCTGGGGTGGATACAAGCAAATTGGGGAGGACACAGTCCCTGTCTCATGTGGGGCTCACTGTCTAAACCCCCATTTTACAGAGAAGGTCACTGAGGAGTAAGGTGACTTCCCAAGGTCACACAGCAGACAAGTGGCAGAGCCGGGATTAGAACCCATAACCTTCAGACTCCCAGGCACGGGCTCTAACCATTACACCGCACTGCTTCTCATGAAAACTAGTGAGCCCTATGTGGGACAGGGACTGTGTCCAACCTGCTTATCTTGTAGCTTCCCCAGTGCTTAGAACAGTGCCTGGCACATAGTAAGTGCTTAACAAATGCCATTATTATTATTATTAATATTACATGAAAATGTAAGAGGTTATTCATATAAGCTCCGGAAAAAGACACATTAAATGTGCGGAGCAGATCACAGGAAAATAGGCTGTCGGTTACCTTCTCTAACAAAACCATCTGTGATAAATGTGGGCCAATTCCCAGCTTTAAGTACCAGGTGGTCTGACCTAATTCTGAAATGATCTGGGAGATGGGAAACTCTGCAGGTAGTTGAACAAAACCTATTTAGCCCACTTGGGGTGTGAAAAGAGTTGATTCTTCTTAAACCCAATGCAAATCAAGATCCGTGTGCTCTGATGGAGTCCGGAGTGATTTCAAACAATCAACCTCACCCTGTCCGAGCGGGGGCCTTGGCTGAGAAGGGAAAAAACAGATCAGGCGAAATGGGAAGAAAAATGGTTGAGAACCATTACCGCGGAGAAGGCGCGTCACGTCCAACCTCGGGCCTGATCAGAGGATGGAGTCCCGTCCTTGGTTTCTAGGGTTATCCTTGGTTTCTAGGGTTACTGCAGCTAAGACCTCTTCAGTGATGACTGCCTTCTTCAGTTCCAGTGGGAACTCTCTCTACTTCCTTTAGTGGCTCTGCTTTTTACCTGCCATTAAGAAAAAGGGAAATCGAAGGCAAAGATGATATTCGTGCAGTGGTAGGTTTGAGGATGTAGGAAATAAGATGGTTAGGAAATGTCAGGTTTTAAATCCTAGAATCAAGTTATGGGCATCAGTTTGTGACCAGTTACTATTTTATTTCTAAGATGCTTTGAGGTGTTCTTTTTGTAGGTGCAAATAAATATTCTATTTAAATAAAAGCATTAGCGATGGTCGGATTGTGCCATGATGCATAGCAATCAATCGGTTGTTTTTAGTGAGTGTTTACTGTTTTCTTAGCACTGTCCTCGGAGAAGCAGCGTGGCTCAGGGGAAAGAGCACGGGTTTGGGAGTCAGAGGTCGTGGGTTCTAATCTTGGCTCCGCCACTTGTCAGCTGTGTGACTTTGGGCAAGTCACTTAACTTCTCTGGGCCTCAGTGACCTCATCTGTAAAATGGGGATTAAGGCTGTGAGCCCCATCTGGGACAACCTGATTACCTTGTACCCCCGCGCCCCCAGTGCTTAGAACAGTGCTTGGCACATAGTAAGCACTTAACAAATGCCATCATTAATAATAATTATAAATATCATTATTATATTATATGATATTATAATATAAATTATAAATATTATATAAGTATTATAATTAATGTTTAATTAAAATTATATATTATTATTATTACTCAGTGCTTGGGAAAGTACAATACAAATGCATATGTGGTAAAAGTGATGCTGACTTTGGAATTAGATTCCTCTTCGAGTCATATTAGTAAATCCATTCATTCATTCCATCATATTTATTGAGTATTTATTTTTATGTCTGTCTTCTTCTGTTAGACTCTGTGTTCGAGAAACCTGCCACTTCTTCATTTTGTATTTCCCAAGCTCTTGAAACAGTAGGTACTCAACAAATATCAGTGCTATGTATATTTTCAATCGTTAACAGGGTTACGTGGTTTTAACATTTAATTTATGAACACTATGGTTAAGACACTCTCTCGTCCTTCTCCAAATACACAGCCAGAGGAATATGTAGTTTGAATGTTTCACAGGATGAAATAGTATTTCCAGATGAATTCTGAATTGTTTCAGGTGATGGAAAGAGTCGAGAGCAGAAAACACTTCAGCCAAGATGATAGGCAGAAGTTTCTCTAATAAATTGTCTTCCTTCAGTGCCTCCTTAGTATATATAAACAAACAAATAAATCATTTTTCCTGGTGACAGTAATCCTTTTTTAGGAGTATGACACAGAGTGATTTTGTGACACTCTGAAACAATACAGGATATCAGAAGTATCCTGTAATTGTAGGGGTCTCTATGGATGTTGTTTTATTTGTCTTCTATAGTTTTTAGGGCATTTTTCAAATTCTTTTTCTTGAGATTAATTTCATGGGTTCATAGGTGCCGGCATGGTCAAAGAAGAGGATGCATGGAACCAATCTGAACTTCTGAGGAGCAGAGAAGCTTAGTGGAAAGAACAGAGGTCTCGGAGTCAGAGGAGCCAAGTTATAATCCCAGTTTTGCCATTTCCCTACTGTGTGACCTTGGGCAAGTCACTTCACTTCTCTGTGCCTCAGTTTCTTCATCTGTAAAATGGGATTCGACACCTGTTCTCCCCCTTAATTAGGTCGTGAGCCTCACGTGGGACAGGGACTAGGTGCAACTTGATCTTGTATCTACCCCAGTGCTTAGTTCACTGTTTAGCCCATTGTAAGTGCTTAATAAATGCCACAATTATAAATAAAGAAATTATTTTAGCAGAGGTGCCTGTATCCTACAATATGCAGATTAAGATTCCAATGATTTTGTAGTAAGTCACTGATCCACTGAGTACAGCCTTGCTAGATAAGTCAAGTATTCTGAGTAAATATCCTGAGTAAATCTGAGTAATCTAATTCTGAGTCAATCTGGGAAGCAGCGTGGTCTAGTGGATAGAGACTGAGCCCCCTCCTTCAATCAATCAATCAATCAATCAATCAATTGTATTTATTGAATGCTTACTGTGTGCAGAGCACTGTACTAAGCGCTTGGGAAGTACAAGTTGGCAACATATAGAAATGGTACCAATCCAACAGTGGGTTCACAGTCTAGAAGTCCACAGTCTTCTCCCCCTCCCCTTCCCCACCACCCTACCTCCTTCCGCTCCCCACAGCACCTGTACATATGTTTGTACAGATTTATTACTCTATTTATTTTACTTGTACATATTTACTATTCTATTTATTTTCTTTTGTTAATATGTTTTGTTTTGTTGTCTGTCTCCCCCTTCTAGACTGTGAGCCCACTGTTGGGTAGGGACTGTCTCTATATGTTGCCAACTTGTACTTCCCAAGCACTTAGTACAGTGCTCTGCACACAGTAAGCGCTCAACAAATACTATTGAATGAATGAATGAACAGAGCATGGGCCTGGGAATCAGAAGGGCCTGGGTTCTAATCCCAGCTCTGCCACTTGGCAGCTATGTGGGCAAGTCACTTTACTTCTCTATGCCTCAGTCACCTCATCTATAAAATGGGGATTAAGACTGTGAGCCCCATGTAGGGCGGGGACTGTGTCCAACCTGATTTGCTTGTATCCAGCCCACCTCTTTGTACTGTGCCTGGCACTTAACAAATATCACAATCATTATAATAATAATAATGATGATGGCATTTATTAAGTGCTTACTACATGCAAAACACTGTTCTAAGCGCTATAGAGGTTACAAGGTGATCAGGTTGTCCCACGGGGGGCTCACAGTCTTCATCCCCATTTTACAGATGAGGGTACGGAAGCACAGAGAAGTGAAGTGACTTGCCCAGAGTCACACAGCTGACAATTGGCGGAGCTGGGATTTGAACCCATGACCTCTGACTCCAAAGCCCGGGCTCTTTCCACTGATAATTATCTCCTCATAACAGAAAAAGGTTAGCAATTTTTGAGAATGCAAACTGTCAGTGATGAGGTACAAACCAAATAATACTAACCCTCTGCATAAAGACACGAACCACTCTCCTTTTTAATTACCGCTTTGATAAGGATAATGTCAAAAATGAACTTTCCCTGGATTATCAGTCAATCGATCAGTCATACTTATTGAGTGCTTACTGTGTGCAGAGCACTGTGCTAAGGGCTTGAGAGAGTACAAGGAGGCATATAGCAAGTGCTTAATAAATGCCATCATCATCATTATTATTATTATAATGATTGTGATATTTGTTAAGTGCCAGACACAGTACTAACAGCTGGGGTGGATACAAGCAAATCAAGTTGGACACAGTCCCTGCCCCACATGGGGCTCACACTCAATCCCCATTTTATAGATGAGGTGACTGAGGCATAGAGAAGTAAAGAGAGTAACAAGTACAAGTAGAGAGTACTCTGTGCCTCAGTTCCCTCATCTGTAAAATGGGGATTAAGACTGTGAGCCCCCCGTGGGACAACCTGATCTCCTTGTAACCTCCCCAGTTCTTAGAACAGTGCTTTGCATGTAGTAAGAGCTTAACAAATGCCATTATTATTATTATTATCATTCTTATTATTATTACAAGACAATAGAGTTGGTAGACAGAGTCCCTGCCCTCAAGAAGCTTACAGTCTAGATGGGGAGACAGACAATAAAATCAATTAATATAGGGAAAATGGCAGGGTTTAGACATATGTACTTAAGTGCTGAGGGTGGGTGAATATCAAGGACTTAGTACAGTGTTTTTTACACAGTAAGCGCTCAATAGGTACAACTGAACAAATGAATGCTTAAGGGGTACAGATCTGAGTGTGTAGGTGATTCAGGTGTAGGGGGAATGAGATCTATTTATTTATTTTACTTGTACATATTTATTCTATTTATTTTATTTTGTTAATATGTTTTGTTTTGTTGTCTGTCTCCCCCTTCAAGACTGTGAGCCCGCTGTTGAGTAGGGACCGTCTCTATATGTTGCCAACTTGTACTTCCCAAGTGCTCAGTACAGTGCCCTGCACAGTAAGCGCTCAATAAATACGATCGAATGAATGAATGAATCTTAATAATAATGATAATAATTTTTGTATTTGTTAAGCGCTATGTGCCATCACTATTCTAAGCGCTGGGGGGGATACAAGGTAATCAGGTTGACCCACAGGGGTCTCGCAGTCTTAATCCCCATTTTCCAGTTGAGGGAACTGAGGCACAGAGAAGTGAAGTGACTTGCCCAAAGTCACACAGCTGATAAGTGGCGGAGCCGGAATTAGAACCCATGACCTCTGACTCCCAAGTCCGCGCTTTGTTCACTGAGCCACGTTGCTTCCCTAATCAGGGAAGGCCTCTTGGAAGAGATGTGATTTTAGGTGATTTTAGGAGGGTAGTGGTCTGAAGAGGAAGGGAGATCCAGGCCAGAGGGAGGACAAGGATTCAGCCATGAGAGAGATGAGATTGGGAGATAGTGAATAGATTGATACTAGAAGAGTGAAGTGTGAGGGCTAGACTGTACAAGAGAAACAGCGTGGCTCAGTGGAGAAGACCATGGGCTTTGGAGTCAGAGGTCATGGGTTCAAATCCTGAGTCCACCAATTATCAGCTGTGTGACTTTGGGCAAGTCACTTCACTTCTCTGTGCCTCATTTCCCTCATCTGGAAAATGGGGATTAAGACTGCGAGCCCCCCTGTGGGACAACCTGATCACCTTGTAACCTCCCCAGTGCTTAGATCAGTGCTTTGCACATAGTAAGTGCTTAATAAATGCCATTATTATTGTTATTATTACTAGGAAATCAGCGAGGTGAGGTAAGAGGGGGCAAGCTGAGAGAGTGCTTTAAAGGTAAAGAGTTTCTGTTTGGACAACCAACGGAGGTTTTTGATAAACAAGAGATCGACTGAATTTTTTTGAAAAATGATCCAGAGCAGAATGAAGTACAGACTGGATAGGGGAGAGATGGGAAACAGGGTGGTCGGGGAGGAGGCTGATCCAGTAATAATAATGATAATAATGACATTTATTAAGCACTTACTATGTGCAAAGCACTGTTCTAAGCACTGGGGAGGTTACAAGATGATCAGGGAGCTCACAGTCTTCATCCCCATTTTACAGATGAAGTAATGAGTCCCGGAGAAGTGAAGTGACTTGCCCAAAGTCACACAGCTGACAAATGGCGGAGCTGGGATTTGAACCCATGACTTCTGACTCCAAAGCCCGTGCCCTTGCCACTGAGTCACGCTGCTTCTCTAGTAATCAAAGGCTAGATTTGATAAATGCCTGGATTAGCTTGGAAGCAGTTTGGATGGAGAGAAAGGGGTGGATTCCCAAGGCTGTTTTGAACTGCCACAATTTGGTAACTTTCCCACTAAAGTGTAAGCTTCTTGTGGGCAGGGAAGATGTTACTCACTTCTTTTGTACTTCCTAAATAGTTCAGCACCACGCACCCCTTGGGCGTACGATAAATGTTATCACGAGTATTAGGCAAAAATACTATTTTTTACCCACAAAAATTCATTCCCCCAGCTTTTAAAAATGGGTGGCTTTGTTTTTTATTTACAAAAACCACTGAGTTATTTTTTTTTCTCCTTTAAACGGTAGGCTGCCTGGTATGAAATATCGAGAGCTTCCCTGTGACCAGAGGAAATGAAAGGCAGATTGCTGGCTGGTGGATAGAGAAATCGAAGGAGCCAGCCATGCACAGTATTACAAGTCCTGTGAGGTCGGAGACTGAAAGAAACTTGGGACTCCAAGAAATGATGCTTTTGGAAAATAAGAGGCTTTTCTTTTTGGTCTTTACAAGGTATCTGCCTGGAGGACTGAACCCTTGAGGAGGAAGATAGTAGATAAATATATAAAATATGGCGATTGAAAATATGCCATACGATTGCTCCTCCCAAATAATAGGCAACATCTCAGACTCAGCCGGAGTCTTAACGAGGACCTCGTCACTGATTATATCGTGAAGGAGTGTGGCCGAGCGGATAGAACACAGACCCTGGGTTCTGAGAAGCTGAGAAGCAGCGTGGCTCAGTGGAAAGAGCACGGGCTTTAGAGTCAGAGGTCGTGGGTTCAAATCCTGGCTCCTCCAACTGTCAGCTGTGTGACTTTGGGCAAGTCACCTAACTTCTCTGTTACCTCATCTGTAAAATGGGGATGAAGACTGTGAGCCCCACCGTGGGACAACCTGATCATCTTGTAACCACCCCAGCACTTAGAACAGTGCTTTCCACATCATAAGTGTTTAATAAATGCCATCATTATTATTATTGTCATCTAACTTCTCTGTGCCTCAGTTACCTCATCTGCAAAATGGGGATTATAACTGTGAGCCCCCCGTGGGACAACCTGATCACCTTGTAACCTCCCCAGTGCTTAGAAGCAGCATGGCTTAGTGAAAAGAACACGGGCTTTGGAGCCAGAAGTCGTGGGTTCAAATCCCAGATCTGCCAATTGTCAGCGGTCACTTAACTTCTCTGTGCCTCAGTTCCCTCATCTGTAAAATGGGGATTAAGACTGTGAGCCCCACGTGGGACAACCTGATCACCTTCTATCTCCCCAGCGCTTAGAACAGTGCTTCACACATAGTAAGTGCTTAACAAATGCCATTATTATTATTTTATTGTTAGAACTGTGCTTTGCACATAGTAAGCACTTAACAAATACCATTATTATTATTATTCTAATAGCTTCTCTGCTGTGAGACTCTGGGCAAGTCACTTCACTTCTTTGAACCTCAGTTATCTCATTTGTAAAATGGGGATTGAAGCTGTGAGACCCACATGGGACAGGGACTGTGTCCAAACTAACAACCTCATACCTACTCCAGTGCAGAGTATAGTGCCTGGCACAGAGTAAATGCTTAACAAATACCATAAAAAAAGCTCCTCCTCTAGACGGTAAGCTTCCTCTGGGCAGGGAACTCATCTAACAATTGTGGTGCTAATTCTGTTGTATTGTACAATCAATCAATCAAATTTATTGAGTGCTTACTGTGTGCAGAGCACTGTACTAAGCGCTTGGGAAGTACAAGTCGGCAACACATAGAGACAGTCCCTACCCAACAGTGGGCTCACAGCCTAGAAGGGGGAGACAGAGAACAAAACCAAACATATTAACAAAATAAAATAAATAGAATAGATATGTACAAGTAAGATAAAAAAATAAATAGAGTAATAAATATGTACAAACATATATACATATATACAGGTGTTGTGGGGAAGGGAAGGAGGTAAGATGGGGGGGATGGAGAGGGGGACGAGGGGTACACCCCCATGTGCTTAGTAAATTGTGAGTAGAGAATGGTCACTTATTGTTGTATCGTACTTTCCCAAGAACGGTCACTTATTGTTGTATCGTACTTTCCCAAGTGCTTAGTACAGTGCTTCGCATGCTGAAAGCACTCAATAAGTACGATTGAATGAATGAATGCTCTGCACATAGTAATCGCTCAATAAATACCACTGATTGATTGATTTTTGCACTGTACCCTTCCTGACGCTTAGTAGAGTCCTCTGTACATAGTAAATACCATTAATTATAATTAATGGAATTATAATTGATCATTATAATTGATCTCCAGTAGCAGAGTGGGTTCATCGGGCTGATCAAACACTCACACACCACGAGCTATCAATGCAACCAAAATATTTAAGAGTGTCATCCACACCAGATGGAAGGCTAAATCCCAGACTCCCGGAGACCAAGGAGACCTGTATAGCACTCCGGGAAAATATCAAAGCATCCTATAGGAACAAGGATCTCCACAGCACCAGATACTAACTGAACAGCAAATGGGTCTTTGTTAAGCATAGACTATGTGCTAAGCACTGTTCTAACAGCTGGGGTAGATGTTTTGTTGTCTGTCTCCCCCTCCTAGACTGTGAGCCTGTTGTTGGGTAGGGACCGTCTCTATATGTTGCTGATTTGTACTTCCCAAGCGCTTAGTACAGTGCTCTGCACACAGTAAGTGCTCAATAAATACAATTGAATGAATGAATGAATAAATACGAATGAATGAATGAATGAATGAATGAATGAATGAATGAATGAATGAATGAATACAAGTTAATTAGGTTGGGGACAGTCCCTGTCCCATATAAGGCTCACAGTCTTAATCCCCATTTAACAGATGAGGTCACTGAGGCCCAGAGAAGTGAAATGACTTGCCCAAGGTCACACAGCAGACAAGTGGAGAAGTCAGGATCAGAACCCAGGACCTTTCTGACTCTCAGGCCCGGTATCGATCCACTGAGCCACGCTGCTTCTCTTCACTTGAGAAGTAGCGTGGCTCAGTGGAAAGAGCCCAGGCTTTGGAGTCAGAGGTCATGGGTTCAAATCTCCGCTTCGCCGCTTGTCAGCTGTGTGACTTCGGGCAAGTCACTTAACTTCTCTGTGCCTCAGGTTCCTCACCTGTAAAATGGGAATTAAGACTGTGAGCCCCCCGTGGGACAACCTGATCACTTTGTAACCCCCCCAGCGCTTAGAACAGTGCTTTGCACATAGTAAGCGCTTAATAAATGCCATTATTATTATTATTATTGTCACCTCTCTGTTTTGACAAATTCCCCCAAAATGGAATCTGGATGTTTCCGGGCGCCCCTTAAATCGCCCACAGTGAAGAAGAGGAGAGCTGGCTGAAAGGAAAAAGATTTCAAGAAGACTACCAGACCGAGGCGTCAGGTGTTGAATGTCACAAACACATCAGCGTGACAGAAGTCCGTGTTCCGTGCATACGGTGTGAAATGGATCGTCCGTTTCACATGGCTCTTTTCATGCACACCTCGGTTAGAACAGCTAGAGGGTTTATTTCTAACACATGTTGCAACAAGCTTTCTATACAACATTGTTCAAATAAACTCAGTGCAGGAGCCCCGTGAATATAATGGGCCGGTGCAGTAATAACTGGTCATTTCTCTCCTGGAAGATCTATTTTCTTTTCTAAATCTAATCAATTAATGGTATTTATTGAGTGCTTACTGTGTGCAGAGCACTATACAAAGCACTTGGGAGAGTACAACACCACAAAGTTTGTAATAATAATAATAATAATGCATTTATTAAGAGCTTACTATGTGCAAAGCACTGTTCTAAGCGCTGAGGAGGTTACAAGGTGATCAGGTTGTTCCACGTGGGGCTCACGGTCTTAATCCCCATTTTACAGATGAGGGAACTGAGGCCCAGAGAAGCTAAGTGACTTGCCCAAAGTCACACAGCTGACAATTGGCAGAGCCAGGATTTGAACCCATGACCTCTGACTCCAAAGCCCGGGCTCTTTCCACTGAGCCACACTGCTTCTCCAGTAGACATATTCCTGCTCCACAACAAAGCAGCGTAGGGAAGCACCATGGCCAGTGGAAAGAACACACAGAACTGGGAGTCAGAGGACCTGGTTTCTAATCCCGCTTCCGCCACTTGCCTGCTGTGCTACCCTGGGCGAGTCGCTTCACTTCCCTGTGCCTCAATTACCTCCTCTGTAAAATGGGAATTAAATCACCTGAATAGCTTATATCTATCCCAGCGCTTAGTACAGTTCCTGGCACGTGATAAGCGCTTAGCAGATACCATTAATAAAACAAGCAAACCAAAAAACCGAGTTTACAGCCTTGAGTCAAATCTAAAATGTTTTCGATTGGCGCTTGTGAACGAACTGGGCAGCATTTCTTAACCAGCCCCAGCATGCTCCTCACAGAACAATGTCATTCCTCTTCACCCTCTAAACCTTAATGCCGAGATGCCAGCCAAGTGCAAAGGAGGGGAGGGTTCATGTCTGGCACATACCAGAACACATTCCCAGGACAGGTTGGTTGGTAGCAAAAGTCCAGGATTGACAGCCGGGACTCCTACCAACAAAAACATTTAGGGGAAAAAGTCAGGAAGTACTTACCCTTCTATAACCCAGCCCATTCACTTCGCTCCTCTGTGCTAACCTTCTCGCTGTCCCTTCAACTTGTCTATCTCACCGCTGACCTCTCGCCCACACCTTGCCTCTAGCCTGGAATTCCCTACCTCCTCAAATCCAACAATAACTCTCCTCCCGCTTCAAAGCCTTTCTGAAGGCCCATCTCCTCCGAGAGGCCTTTCCTAAGCCCTCCTTTCCTCTTCTCCCACTTCCTTCCGTGTCACCCAGACTTGCTCCCTTTATTCATGTCCCCTTCCCAGACCCACAGCAGTTCATTCATTCATTCATTCAATCGTATTTATTGAGCACTTACTGTGTGCTGAGCACTGTACTAAGCACTTGGGAAGTGTATGTCTTTCCCTCTAGGCTGTAAAATCATTATGAGTACAGAATAAGTCTTTTTATTGTTAAATCGCACTATCCAAAGTGCTTAGCAGAGTGCTCTGCACATAGTAAGCACTCAATACGACTGATTGATTACTCTATTTATTTTACTTGTACATATTTACTATTCTATTTATTTTGTCAATGATGTGCATCTAGCTTTACTTCTATTTATTCTGATGACTTGACACCGTCCACATGTTTTGTTTTGTTGTCTGTCTCCCCCTTCTAGGCCGTGAGCCCGCTGTTGGGTAGGGACCGTCTCTAGGTGTTGCCAACTTGTACTTCCCAAGCGCTTAGTACAGTGCTCTGCACACAGTAAGCGCTCAATAAATACAGTCGAATGAATGAATGAATAATAATAATGATGGTATTTGTTAAGCGCTTACTATGTGCAAAGCACTGTTCTGAGCGCTGGGGGGATACAAGGTGATCAGGTTGTCCCACGTGGGGCTCACAGTCTTAATCCCCATTTTACAGATGAGGGAACTGAGGCACAGAGAAGTGAAGTGACTTGCCCAAAGTCACACAGCTGACAATTGGCGGAGCCAGAATTTGAACCGATGACCTCTGACCCCAAAGCCCAGGCTCTTTCCACTGAGCCATGCTTCTTCTCTGAATAAATGAATTAATTAACCTTTGGCCTATTCATTCACCTTCAATCAATCAATCAATTAATCAAAGTACTTATTGAGCTCCTACTGTGTGTAGTACACTGTTCTAATAAACATGATCCTTGCCTTCAAGGATCTTTCAATCTAGTGAGGGAAAGAGACACTAAAATAAATTGCAGTCAGGAGGAAGAAAAGAGTACCCAAGTGCAGCGGGAATGGATGAGCATATAGCGAAGAAGTTGGCTAGTAGAAAGAGCATGGCTTTAGGAGTCAGAGGACCTGGGTTCTAATCAATCAATCAATCAATCGTATTTATTGAGCGCTTACTGTGTGCAGAGCACTGTACTAAGCACTTGGGAAGTACAAGCTGGCAACATATAGAGACAGTGCCTATCCAACAGTGGGCTCACAGTCTAGAAGGGGGAGACAGACAACAAAACAAAACATACTAACAAAATAAAATAAATAGAATAGATAGGAGCAAGTAAAATAAATAGAGCAATAAATATGTACAAACATATATACATATATACATATATAATTCTGACTCTTAAATTTGTCTGCTGGGTGACCTCGGGCAAGTCACTTAACTTCTCTGTGCCTTAGTTTCCTCATCTCTAAACTGGTATTTATTAAGTGCTTACTTTTTGCCAGGCACTGTACTAAGCACTGGGAAAGATACCAGCTAATTAGCCACAGGCCCACATGGGGCTCACATAGATTGAATGATTGACACAATCTCCCTTTGTATCACTGTCTTCGTCAATCAGTCAATCAATCAATCATATTTACTGAGTGCTTACAGTGTTCAGGGCACTGTATTAAGCTCTTGGGAGAGTACAATGTGATAGAGTTTATAGATATGTTTCCTGCTGACAACCAGCTTCCAGTCTAGTGGATGAGGTTAAAATACATGACTCCCCTTCTCGGCCTTCATTTCATCCATTTTAGAGATGAGGTAACTGAGGCACAGAGAAGTTAAGTGACTTGGCCAAGGGCACCCAGCAGATGAGTGGTGGACCTGGGATAAGAACACAAGTCTTGCTGACTCCCAAGCCTATGTTCTATCCACTAGGTCACACTGCTTCTCAACGGGGATTAAATCCTCCCACCTCTATTTTATCTACCCCAGTGTTAGTACAGTGCTTCACATATAGTAAGGAGTTAAGAAATACCATAAGAACAAAATAAAAAAAGAGAGATATCTTTGCTTTTTGTGGTTGGAAAGGCAATGCAATTCTTTGGCACAGGAAGCTGAGTTTTGGGATAATGAGGTGTTTGGATCAATTCATGGACTAATGAAATGATTACTAGAAGGACAGTTAGAGATGTAGAGAAGAAAAGTTAGGGATGTTAAATGGCCCATCCCCAAACATTGGTTAGGATGGAAATCAAGAAGGGTGAGGCATCACAGGATTAGCTCAAGCATTCCATTGCCGATGTCAGAAACAGGTTATCAAACTGAATGAGTAGCAGCCTGGCACAGTGGATAGAGCCCGGGCCTGGGAATCAGAAGGTCATGGGTTCTAATCCCGGCTCCTCTACTTGTGACCTTGGGCAAGTCGTTTGACTTCTCTGGCCCTCAGTTACCTCATCTGTAAAATGGGGATTAAGACTGTGAGCCCCATGTGGGACAGGGACTGTGTCCAACCTGATTAACTTGTCAGCTCTTAGAACAGTGCTTAGCACAAAGTAAGTACTTAACAACTACCATAATAATAATAATAATGGTATTTATTAAGTGCTTACTATGTGCAAAGCACTGTTCTTAGCACTGGGGAGGTTACAAGGTGATCAGGTTGTCCCACAGGGGGCTCACAGTTTTAAGCCCCATTTTACAGGTGAGGGAACTGAGGTCCAGAGAAGTGAAGTGACTTGCCCAAAGTCACACAGCTGACCATCGGCGGAGCCAGGATTTGAATCCATGACTTCTGACTCCAAAGCCCGGGCTCTTTCCACTGAGCCAAGCTGCTTCTACAGTAATTATTATTATCACCTCTGTTGTATTGTACTCTCCCAAGCACTTGCATTGGTGGTTCAGTGGTAGAATTCTCGCCTGCCACACGGGAGGCCCGGGTTCGGTTCCCGGCCAATGCATTGAAATCTTTCCCCTTCTAGACTGTGAGCCCACTGTTGGGTAGGCACCGCCTCTATATGTTGCCAAATTGTACTTCCCAAGAGCTTAGTACAGTGCTCTGCACACAGTAAGCGCTCAATAAATATGATTGAATGAATGAATGAATGAAGCACTTCATGGAGTAATGTATAGAACCCAGGCTTGGGAGTCAGAAAGAAGGGCATGGGTTCTAATCCCGGTTCCACCGTGTGTCTGCTGTGTGACCTTGGGAAAGTCACTTCACTTCTCTGGGCCTCAGTTACCTCATCTGAAGTGGGAATTGAGACTGTGAGCTTCATGGGAGAGGGACTGTGTCCAACCTGATACACTTGCATTCACCCCCAGCACTTAGTACAGTGCCTGGCTCTTAACAAATACCACAATTATTATTATTATTATTGTTGTTACTTCGGAATCTGCTCTGCACACAGTAAGCATTCAATAAATACACAGTTTGGATGATCCCCACATCCACCAAGCTAGCTCTCTTCCTCCCTTCAAGGCCCTACTGAGAGCTCACCTCCTCCAGGAGGCCTTCCCAAACTGAGCCCCCTCCTTCCTCTCCCCCTCACCTCCCTCTCATTTCTCCCATCTTACCTCCTTCCCTTCCCCACAGCACCTGTATATATGTATATATGTTTGTACATATTTATTACTCTATTTATTTTACTTGTACATATCTATTCTATTTATTTTATTTTGTTAATATGTTTGGTTTTGTTCTCTGTCTCCCCCTTCTAGACTGTGAGCCCACTGTTGGGTAGTGACTGTTTCTACTATATGTTGCCAATTTGTACTTCCCAAGCGCTTAGTACAGTGCTCTGCACACAGTAAGCTCTCAATAAATACGATTGATTGATTGATTGATGATTAATACAATCGCCCTATGTATCACTGTCTTCATCAGTCAATCAATGTCATATTTACTGAGTGCTTTCATTGTGCAGTGAACTGCACGAAGCTCTTGGGAGAGTACAATGTGATAGAGTTTGTAGACATGTTTCCTGCTGACAACCAGTTTACAGTCTAGTGGATGGGGTGAAGATACACGACTCCTCATCTTGGCCTTCATTTCCTCTTCTCCCACTTCCTTCAGCATCGCCTTGTATTTGGATTTTCTCCCTTCGTTCGCCCCTCCATCAGCCCCAAAGCACCTAGGCACGTATCCACATTTAATTCATTTTTATCGATGTCTGTCTCCCCCTCTAGACTGTAAGCTCGCTGTGGCAGGGAACAAGTCTACCAACTCTGTTCTATTTTATTCTCCCAAGGGCTTCATTCCCCTTCCAGGGTCACACCTGGAGAGTTTTCAGTCCTCTACCAGTCTCAGCTAGGGAAGGGAGAGTCAAGCAGAGGCCCGTCCATTCCCTCCTAGCTTGGGCAGTGGCCAGCGAGTGGAAAGCAAACCGCTACAAGTCAAAACCCACCCATGCTGGGTGGAAAGTGAGGGTGGAGACTCGAGTTTGCTGCGTGGAAGGATGCAATGATAAACCACTTCTGTCTTTTTACCAAGAAAACTCTCTGGATCCACTACGAGAACGATTGCAAGTGGAGTTGGGGCGTTCAGGGAGAGATGCGTCTGTGGTGTCACTATGGGTCGGAGACGACTAGACGGCATAAGTCCAAAAGGGCTTAGAGCAGTTCTTTCCATTGTGCTTAATAAATACAGTTGATTAATTGGTTGCCTCTTAGACCAAGAGTCCTGTGAGGACTTCAGGAACTGTGCATGTCGAACAGTGCGTGACGCTTAGTAAGAGTTTAATAAATATCATAACATAACTGTCACCGATAAAATCATAAACCAAGGGAAACTGAGCTTTAAATCATCAGAAGTAGCTCAAAGGAAACAGGACGATTCATAAAACTGCAAATACTTGTATCCCACACACCTTCTCAAATAGACTTCATTTTACCTTTGTGGGGAACTGAGTTCCAGACAAGTGAATCTTAGAGACAGCTTAGGGTGTTTTCAGGAGGAAGTTAATAGCAGAGAAGCACATTATTAATGGAGTGATATTATCCTCCTATTGTGGGTGCCAATCAAAAATGTAAGCCCGTAAGTTCTTTTCACAGAAGTTGACTGTTCACTGAACTCTGAAAATTACACAGTAATACAGGTCCTGAACTAACCCATTCCCTGCAAAACTTAAGAGCCAGTGACATGGCAACACTAAAATTTCTTCCGAACAATCTTCCCACTCAGTTCTCCTGGAAGCTGATACAGTTCTGCAATTTAAATTATTCATGAAGACCTCTATATATGTGAGGCAGACCCTTAGGAATAGTTTCCGTCTGAAGCAATACTTTGAGATAAAAAAAATAGCATAGTGAAGCTAGTAACAGACACAGAGATTCCTCTATCATGGGGCCCTGGTGAGCAAAAACTGCAGACCTGCTGATAATTACTTATGATGATAATAATGATAGTAATAATAATAATAATAATAATGATGATGATGATGATGGCATTTATTAAGCACTTACTATGTGCAAATCACTGTTCTAAGCGCTGGGGAGGTTACAAGGTGATCAGATTGTCCCACGAGGGGCTCACAGTCTTAATCCCCTTTTTACAGATGAGGTAACTGAGGCACAGAGAAGTGAAGTGACTTGCCCAAAGTCACCCAGCTGACAATTGGCGTAGCCGGGATTTGAACCCATGATCTCTGACTCCAAAGCCCGTGCTCTTTATACTGAGCCACGCTGCTTCTCTATAGTAACTATTATAGTATTATTATTATAGTAATAATAATGGTGCTTGTTAAGCACTTACTATGTTCCAGGCACTGTACTAAGCGCTGGGGTAGATACAAGACAATCAGTATGGATACAGTCCTCGTCATATTTGGGGCTCATAGTCTAAGTATTTATTTATTTTATTTGTATATATTTATTCTATTTATTTTATTTTGTTAATATGTTTTGTTTTGTTGTCTGTCTCCCCTTTCTAGACTGTGAGCCCGCTGTTGGGTAGGGACCGTCTCTAGATGTTGCCAACTGGTACTTCCCAAGTGCTTAGTACAGTGCTCTGCACGCAGTTAGCGCTCAATAAATACTATTGAATGAATGAATATAGTGCTTGTCACACACAGTAAGAGCTTAGCAAATGCTATTATTATTATTATCAATCAATCAATCGTATTTATTGAGCGCTTACTGTGTGCAGAGCACTGTCATTATCGTAACCACAAGTATTATTATTAGATGTGATCTGGAAAGCAGCACGGCCTGGTGGAAAGATTCCAGGCCTGGGAATCGGAGGAAATGAGTTCTAATCCTGGCTCTGCCAACTGCCTTCTGTGTGATCTTGAGTGGATCACTTCACGTCTTGGAGCCTCAGTTACCTCATCTGTAAAATGGGGAATAGGACCGTGAGCCCCATGTGGGACAGGGACTGAGTCCAACCCAGAAAGAGCATGGGCTTTGGAGTCAGAGGTCATGGGTTCAAATCCTAGCTCCGCCACTTAGCTGTGTGACTTTGGGCAAGTCACTTCACTTCTCTGCGCCTCAGTTACCTCATCAGTAAAATGGGGATTAAGGCTGTGAGCCCCCCGTGGGACAACCTGATCACTCTGTAACCTCCCCAGCGCTTAGAAAAGTGCTTTGCACATAGTAAGCACTTAATGAATGCTATTATTATTATTATTATTAATTACCTTGTAACTATGCCAGTGATAGTATTACACCTCGCATAGAATAAGTGCTTAATGAACAAATACCAATAAAAAAAGCTTTAAAGGAACTTTGCTTTTGGATCAAAGCTTAATGTAGTTGAACTTGGAGCTCCATAATAATAATAATAATAATAATAATAATAATGGCATTTGTTAAGCACTTACTATGTGCAGAGTACCGTTCTAAGCGCCGGGGAGGATACAATGTGATCAGGTCGTCCCTCGGGGGGCTCACAGTCTTAATCCCCATTTTACAGATGAAGGAACTGCGGCACAGAGAGGTGAAGTGACATGCCCAAAGTCACACAGCTGACAATTGGCGGAGCTGGGATTTGAACCCATGACCTCTGACTCCAAAGTCTGTGCTCTTTCTACTGAGCCACACTACTTCACTTGTCTGTTGTGACACTTTGGGCAAGTCACTTAGTCTCTCTGTGGCTCATTTACCTCATCTGTGAAATGGGGATTAAGATTGTGAGCTCCATGTGGGGCAGGGACTGTGTCCAACCAAATTTGTTTCTACTCACCCCAGCATTTAGTAGAGTGTCTGGCACATAGTAAGCACTTAACTGCTACAACACGAATCCTATCTGGCCTTGATTTCTGTGGGCCTCCCCGCCTCCTGTCTCTCTCCACTCGAGTCCACACTTCACTCTGATGCCTGGGTCGTTTTTTTTTACACAAAACATTTAGGCCATGTTTCCCCACTACTCAAGAACCTCCGGTGGTTGCCCATCCATCTCTGCAGGAAACAATCAATCAATCAATCAATCAATCGTATTTATTGAGCGCTTACTGTGTGCAGAGCACTGTACTAAGCGCTTGGGTAGTACAAGTTGGCAACATATAGAGACAGTCCCTACCCAACAGTGGGCTCGCAGTCTAAAAGAAACTTCTTACCATTGCCTTTAAAGCAGTCAATCACTTTGCCCCCTCCTACCTCTCCTTGCAGAGCACTGTACTAAGTGCTTGGAAAGTACAAGTTGGCAACATATAGAGACGGTCCCTACCCAACATTCATTCATTCATTCAATCGTATTTATTGAGCCCTTACTGTGTGCAGAGCACCGTACTAAGCGCTTGGGAAGTACAGGATGGCAACATTTAGAGACGGGCCCTACCCAACAGAGGGCTCACAATCTAGAAGGGGGAGACAGACAACAAAACAAAACATATTGACAAAATAAAATAAATAGAATAAATATGTACAAATAAAATAAATAGAGTAATAAATATGTACAAACATATATACATATATACAGGTGCTGTGGGGAGGGGAAGGAGGTAAGGTGGGGGAATGGGGAGGGGGAGGAAGGGGAAAGGAAGGAGGGGGCTCAGTGTGGGAAGGCCTCCTGGAGGAGGTGAGCTCTCAGTAGGGCTTTGAAGGGAGAAAGAGAGCTGGCTTGGCGTTTGGGCGGAGGGAGGGCATTCCAGGCCAGGGGGAGGACGTGGGCCGGGGGTCGACGGCGGGAGGGTGCGGGCTGGGTTGTAGAAGGAGAGAAGGGAGGTGAGGTAGGAGGGGGCGAGGTGATGGACAGCCTTGAAGCCCAGGGTGAGGAGTCTATCTCATCACCGACCTCTCGTCTACATCCTTTCATTGGCCTGTAACAGCCTCCCTCTTCACACTGGACAAAACAGACTCTCCCTCCCTTCAAAGCCTTACTGAAGGCATATCTCCTCCAAGAAGCCTTTCCAGAGTAAGCCCTCATTTCCTTTTCTCACCCTCCCTTCTGCTTCGTCCTGATTTGCTCCTTTTTTCATCCCTCCCTCAACCCCACAGCACTTATATTCCCATCCGTAATTTATTTCTATTAATGTCTGTCTCCTCCTCTAGGCTTTAAGCTCGCTAGGGACAGGGAATGTGTCTGTTATATGGTTACTCTGTATTAATAATAATAATAATGACATTTGTTAAGCGCTTACTATGTGCAAAACATTGTTCTAAGTGCTGGGGAGGGGACAAGGTGATCAGGTTGTCCCACGGGGGGCTCACAGTCTTCATCCCCATTTTACAGATGAGGTAACTGAGGCTCAGAGAAGTAATAATAATAATAATGATGGTATTTGTTAAGCGCTTACTGTGTGCAAATCACTGTTCTAAGCGCTGGGAGGATACAAGGTGATCAGGTTGTCCCACGAGGGGCTCACAGTCTTCATCCCCATTTTACAGATGAGGTCACTGAGGTCCAGAGAAGTAATAATAATAATAATGATGGTATTTGTTAAGTGCCTACTGTGTGCAAAGCACTGTTCTAAGCGCTTGGGGGATACAAGGTGATCAGGTTGTCCCACGGGGGGCTCACAGTCTTCATCCCCATTTTACAGATGAGGGAACTGTGGCTCAGAGAAGCTAAGTGACTTGCCCAAGGTCACCCAGCAGACGTGTGGCGGAGGCGGGATTAGAACCCAGGACCTCCGACTCCCAAGCCCGGGCTCTCTCCAGTGAGGCATGCCAGGAGTTTAGTACGGTGCTTTGTGCACATAGTAAGCGCTCCATCAATACCATTGCTAGACTGATGCGAAAATAGCACAATTATTAGGAAAGATGTAGTACAGCGAGAGGCCACTAGGAGGCAATGTAACAACACTTCTTTGGGCATCCAGCCAGACGCTGGAATGGGACATTCATTCATTCATTCATTCATTCATTCATATTTATTGAGCGCTTTCTGTGTGCAGAGCACTGGACTAAGCGCTTGGGAAGTCCAAGTTGGCAACATCTAGAGACGCTCCCTACCCAACTGTGGGCTCACAGTCTAGAAGGGGGAGACAGAGAACAAAACAAAACTTAACAAAATAAAATAAATAGAATAAATATAATAATAATAATAATAATAATGGCATTTATTAAGCACTTACTATGTGCAAAGCACTGTTCTAAGCGTTGGGGAGGTTACAAGGTGATCAGGTTGTCCCACGGGGGGCTCCCAGTCTTAATCCCCATTTCACAGATGAGGTACCGAGGCACAGAGAAGTGAAGTGACTCGCCCAAAGTCACACAGCTGAAAATTGGTGGAGCCGGGGTCTGAACCCATGACCTCTGATTCCAAAGCACGGGCTCTTTCCACCGAGCCAAGCAAATATGTACAAATAAAATAAATAAATAGAGTAATGAATACGTACAAACGTATAGACCCCCTTTTAGACTGTGGGCCCAATGTTGGGTAGGGACTGTCTCTATGTGTTGCCAATTTGTACTTCCCAAGCGCTTAGTACAGTGCTCTGCCCATAGTAAGTGCTCAATAAATATGATTGATTGATTGATTGATATATACATATATACAGGTGCTGTGGGGAGGGGAAGGAGGTAAGGTGGGGGGGATGGGGAGAGGGAGGAGAGGGAGAGGAAGGAGGGGGCTCAGTCTGTATTTACTGAGCACTTACTGTGTGCAGAGCACTGTACTAAGCGCTTGGGAAATACAAGTCAGCAACATATAGAGACAGTCCCTACCCAAAAATGGGCTCACAGTCTAGAAGGGACAGCATATGTTTATTATGCCTGTTTGACTAAGACACTTGTCACATCTTCAATATCAGATATTTAGCACTCGAATCCTTCTCTCTTTGAGCTTATCCAGAAAATATGGGAATCCCTATCCTGCTAGTTTTATTAAATGTACATACCTGCCTTTTGCAGCGCGGCTCAATGGAAAGAGCCCGGGCTTGGGAGTCAGAGGTCACGGGTTCTAATCCCCGCTCTGCCACATGTCTGCTGTGTGACCTTGGGCAAGTCATTAAACTTCTCTGAGCCTCAGTTACCTCATCTGTAAAATGGGGATTAAGACTGTGAGCCCCACGTGGGACAACCTGATGATATTATAGCTATAATTCTATTTGTTCTGACGATTTTGACACCTGTCTACATGTCTTGTTTTGTTGTCTGTCTCCCCCTTCTAGACTGTGAGCCTGTTGTTGGGTAGGGACTGTCTCCATATGTTGCCAACTTGTACTTCCCAAAGCTTAGTATAGTGCTCTGCACACAGTAAGCGCTCAATAAATACGATTGAATGAATGAATGAATCACCATGTATAATAATTTTGGTATTTGTATGTGCCAAGCACTGTTGTAAGAGCTGGGGGAGATACAAGGTAATCAGGTTGTCCCACATGGGGCTCACAGTCAATCCCCATTTTCCAGATGAGGTAACTGAGGCACAGAGAAGTTAAGTGACTTGCCCAAAGTCACACAGCTGATACGTGGCGGAGCCAGGATTAGAACGCATAACCTCTGATTCCCAAACCCACACTCTTTCCACTGAGCCGCAGTGCTTTGCACATAGTAAGCACTTAACAAATGCCATCATTATTATTATTCAAGCGAGCTGAAAGACCTTGTACTAAGACACTGCGTCTCCCTCAGAGCTGTGAATTTTAACCAAGTTTTCCATCCAGATAGGTGTTATGGTGTAGTATCAATGAGTCATTTTTCATCAGCATCCGCATACACTGAATAGTCCAGTTTTGGCTTGCCCATAGATCTCACAGAATCCATCCAGAATCAATAATTTGTTTGCTCCTCCTCCGGCTCGGTTCGAGCTGGCATGGGCTAATCATAATTGTGGTATTTGGTAAGCGCTTACCATGTGCCAGGCACTGTATTAAGTGCTGGGGTGGATACAAATAATAGGTTTGTAGACAGCCCCTGTCCCACGTGGGGCTCACAGTCTAGATCCCCATTTTACAGGTGAGGTAACTGAGGCCCAGAGAAATGAAGCAACTTGCCCAAGGTCACACAGCAGTCAGGTGGCAGAGCGGAGAATATTCATTCAGTTGTATTTATTGAGAGCTTACTGTGTGCACAGCACTGCACTAAGCGCTTGGGAAATACAAATCGGCAACATATAGAGACGGTCCCTACCCAACAATGGGCTCACCATCTAGAAGGGGGAGACAGACTACAAAACAAAACAAGTAGACAGGCGTCGATACCATCAGAATAAATAGAATTATAGCTATATACACATCATTAATACAATTAATTTTAGACTGTGAGCCCACTGTTGGGTAGGGACTGTCTCTATATGGTGCCAACTTGTACTTCCCAAGTGCTTAGTACAGTGCTCTGCACACAGTAAGCACTCAATAAATACGATTGATTAATAGAGTAATAAATATGTACAAATATACACAGGTGCTGTGGGGAAGGGAAGGGGTTAGGGAAGGGAGGGGATGATGGGGAGGGGAGGAGAAGGAGAGGAAAAAGGGGTTGCCCAGTCTGGGAAGGCCTCCTGGAGGAGGTGAGCTCTCAGTAGGGCTTTGAAGGGAGGAAGAGAGCTAGTTTGGCGGATGTGTGGAGGGAGGGCATTCCAGGCTGTAGGCAGGACCCGTTTCCTATCGACTAGACCATTTCCTGACAGCTCCCAGATGAGGAGAGGAGGCAACGAAAGAAAGCGGAAGATTATAAAGATGCATGAGAAGCAAAGTGGCTCAGTGGAAAGAGCCCAGGCTTTGGAGTCAGAGGTCAGGGGTTCAAATCCAGGCTCTGCCAATTGTCAGCTGTGTGACTTTGGGCAAGTCACAACTTCTCTGTGTCTCAGTTACCTCATCTGTAAAATGGAGATTGACTGTGAGCCCCCTGTGGGACAACCTGATCACCTTGTAACCTCCCCAGCACTTAGAACAGTGCTTTGCAAATAGTAAGCGCTTTATAAATGCCATCATCATCATCACGCATTTGCCCTTCCTGCTTTTACAGGCAGCTGCACTCTATTTACTTTCTCCAACAGGTCCACAGATGCTGCAGGCCAGAGCTGAATCATTTCAGTGAACCCCTCCTCTTAATCCTATTGGTTCATCTTAAAAAGAAATACTTTCGAGATACCAAGACCCCAAATTTTGCTAGAACCTTGAGGCTAAAACTGTACAAAACCAGCCTATGCAAATCCCTCAGTATACAAACATTGCTTCAACATTTCTACCAGAGTGTAAACATCAATCAAAAAGGAGGTACATCTGCATAACACTTGCAGGTGTTGTCATTCTTGCAAATATGCAACCCCCCACCCCTCCCATCCTGGCTTTCTTCAGCTCTATCTCAGCAAGAATCACAAAGTAACGCCACATTTGTCAACTGCACTAACAGGATGAGATCACATTTAATCCTGAACCATATCACCATCAAAAGCAATCCCATTTTGTACCTACATGTAAATAGATGTAAAGAGACTCACCTACACCCTCATGTGGGATTCACACCCATACCAAACAAGGCCATACCAAAATTAATTTTAACCTGAAAATGAAGATTCACAATTCATTTTGTTTGGAACTGGGAACTATCTAAAGAACTCACTGAAAAAGCCATAACTCACTGAAACTGCTTTCTTCTTCTGAGCAAAACTTAAAGGTGTTGAGCCCTTCTCACAAACCTACCATCTCATTAACGCAGTGCAAGACAGATTTAGCTGGATGTTTTTAATATAACAATCTCCCCCAAATCCAAGTTTCTCAATTGATCTCTGAGGTTGTAAGTAGCAGTCTCCTTTTCTTTCTTGAACTTCAAGTAGCCACCCTTCATCTTTTCACAGGTGACAAACTCAATTCAAAATCTTGATGTTGCAGTGAGTGGGAAGGCTGGCTACAAATAAAACGTCAGAAAATTGTTTACTTAGTTTAAATGGAAATTTTTGCTGTAACTGATTTGTTGTGACTTGTTTTCTAAGCCACCCTAGGCAAGCCACTTAATTTCTCAGTGCTTCAGTTTCCTCATCTGTAAAGTGGAGATTCAATTCTTAACCTCCCACCCACCCTCTTCGACTGTTTAACTTGTATCTATCTACTCCTGGGGTTAATACAGTGCCGGGCATACAGAAAGCATTTTAACCAATTCCACAGTTCTTCTTTTTATCAATCAATCAATCAATCAATCATATTTATTGAGTGCTTACTGTGTGCAGAGCACTGTACTAAGCGCTTGGGAAGTACAAATTGGCAACATCTAGAGACGGTCTATGTGATCTCCAACCTCATCCATTCTCAACTTCTCTTCTTCCTCTCCGATTGCCATCTTTCTCCACTCACTCTCTGATGGCTCTTTCCCTTTCCCTTCAAACTCTTTGAGGCCTCAGTTCCCTCATAATAATAATAATGGCATTTGTTAAGTGCTTACTATGTGCCAAGCACTGTTCTAAGTGCCGGGGGATACAAGTTAATCAGGTTGTCCCACATGGGGTTCACAGTCTTAATCCCCATTTTACAGATGAGGGAACTGGGGCCCAGAGAAGTTAAGTGACTTACCCAAAGTCACACAGCTGACAAGTGGTGGAGGCGGGATGACCTTTGACTCCCAAACCCGGGCTCTTTCCACTGAGCTATGCTGCTGTAAAATGGGGATTAAGACTGTGAGCCCCTCGTGGGACAACCTGATTTCCTTGTATTCCCCCCAGAGAGTAGAACAGTACTTAGCACATAGTAAGTGTTTAACCATCATCGTCATCATCATTACTACTAATCAATCAATCAGTCAGATTTGTTAAGTGCTTATTGTGTGCAGGCCACTGTATTAAGCAGTTGGGAGAGTACAGTATAACAGAGTTGGTAGACATGTTCCCTGCCCACAAGGAGTTTACGGTCTAGGGTTTAGAGCATATTAGTACAAGTCACAGAGGTGACCAGCAAACACTCTATAGCTACTAGATAGTAATTATGAATTTATGCAATTATGTATGCATCTAGTAGCCATAGTAATTATGTATTTCACTCACTGTGAAAGAACTGAACTCTTGCTTTCCCCTGGAAAAGAAATCTGGAATCTTCTCTCTGCTCTCTTGGTATCAAACAGTCATTAATCATAATAATCAATCAATCAGTCAATCAATTGTATTTATTGAGCACTTACTGTGTGCAGAGCACTGTACTAAGAGCTTGGGAAGTAGAAGTTGGCAACATATAGAGACGGTCCCTACCCAACAGTGGGCTCACAGTCTAGAATAATAATGGTGGCATTTGTTAAACGCTTACTATGTGCAAAACGCTGTTCTAAGCCCTGGGGGGGGATACAAAGTAATCAGGTTGCCCCACATGGGAATCACAGTCTTAATCCCCATTTTACAAATAAGGTAACTAAGGCACAGAGAAGTTAAGTGACCTGCCCAAAATCATACAGCTGACAAGTGACGGAGCCGGGATTAGAACCCATGACCTCTGACTCCCAAGCCCAGGCTATTTCCACTGAGCCACGATGCTTCTCTAAGTGTTCCCAAGGAGTAATTCATTATTTTTAAATTTTGAAACTGAATACTCACCTTCATTAGCACCTTCCATTCTCATTTTCACACTTCCTGCTGGCTCCCCAGATTTCATCCTTGTGAATTTAAGGATTTCTTTTCCCTGAAGCATTATGGGATCTGTGGGCCTGATAAAGTGGAAGAAAGAAAAGAGCTGGTTTATTTATTTTCTTAAAAATTCTCTAGCAACATTCATTGTGTTTCATGTGACACCTCTGAGCTTTGCCCTAAAGAACATAATGAGTTGTTAAAAGGAGAATAAGGCTTTCATACACAACTGCTCTTCACATTCCCTGATAGAAGAATGAGTAAGTATCTGTTAAATGGATCCACAGAATAAAGTCTGGCTGCCTTTCTGGCAGCCTGTGGCTTTTCCATTATTCTGTAACTAAAGCAGCAATTCTTTTTTGTTCTTTTCATCCTTTTTAAGGAAATTGACTTTTTGATTGAAGATAATCCCTTAGTCTGGAAGCAACTGAAGTGTCTGGGCTCAGAGAGTTGTTGACTGGAAATGAATGCAGATAGTGTGTGCAGAGCACTGTACGGAGCACTTGGGAGAGCACAAAAAAGTTGTTAGACACCATCTCTGCCCGCTAGTGGCAGTAACTATTTATCTGTTTTGATTCATTCATTCAGTTGTATTTATTGAGCGCTTACTGTGTGCAGAGCACTGTACTAAGCGCTTGGGAAGTCCAAGTTGGCAACATATAGAGACGGTCCCTACCCGACAGCGGACTCACCGTCTAGAAGGGGGAGACAGAGAACAAAACATAACATATTAACAAAATAAAATAAATAGAATAAATATGTACAAATATTTGTGCTTCCTACCTGCCTGATTGTCACCAAATCAATCAATCAATCGGGTTTTTTAAGCACGGGCTATGTGCGGATCACTGTACTAGGCACAGGAGAGACTACAGATGAGCTGCCTGATTTGATGGTATTGGCACCTGTCTATTTGTATTGTTTTGTTATCTGTCTCCCCGTTCTAGACTGTGAGCCCGTTGTTGGGTAGCGATCATCTCTATCTGTTGCCGACTTGTATTTTCCCAGCGCTTAGTACAGTGCTCTGCACACAGTAAGCACTCAATAAATATGACTGACTGAATGAATGAATAACTATTGAAGAAAGAACAGTAGCTGGGGCAGAAGAACTGCCTGCTTTGTGAACTTGGGAACATCTTTCACCTCTTTGCCTCAGTTTCCTCATCTGTTAACAGTTAATATTACTCTATTTTACTTGTACATATTTATTCTATTTATTTTAGTCTCTTAATATGTTTTGTTTTGTTCTCTGTCTCCTCCTTCTAGACTGTGAGCCCACTGTTGGGTAGGGACCGTCTCTATATGTTGACAACTTGTACTTCCCAAGCGCTTAGTACAGTGCTCTGCACACAGTAAGCGTTCAATAAATACGATTGAATGAATGAATGAATGAATGAACATGTGGATTAAATACCCTTTCACCCTCCCTTGTGGGACAGGGAGGATGTCTGACCTGATTAACCTGTATCTGCTCCAGCATTTGATATAAGTGCTTTTGATCATTCATTCAGTCATCTTTATTGAGAGCTTCCTGTGTGCTGAACACTGTACTAAGTACCCAGGAGAGTACAATATAGCAATAAAGAGGCACATTCCCTGCCCACAACGAGCTAACAGTCTGGAGGAACTTACAGTCTAGAGGGTCACATACAGTCTCTCAAGACGAAAATTGGAAATTCATTTCCAGTGACCCTTTCCTTTGGAAATCAAAATCTTCTGTGGGGTGATTAACTGATTAACCTGGTCAGTAGCATCTTGCAGAGAGTGGAATTAGGGATATGCAGGCCCAGCCTTTCAAATCCAAGAGAAGGGACGCTCCCTCCCTCACTGTTCTTTCTCCTCCACCTGACAGATTTGTAAAAATCTAGGCCCAAAGGAAGTCTTTTTCTTCTTTTGTCCATATTAAATCAAAATTCCCATGCCTTTATCTGTGGGTCATCTCTGATGGTAGTCAAGATTACCTGCCATTGCTTTGCTGTCCCTTCACTCTCACAGTACCAGACAGGGGACAGACCAGTACTTCCCAAGTGCTTAGTACAGTGCTCTGCACGCAGTAAGCACTCAATAAATATGATTGATTGATCGATTGATCCATAAACTGAACTGATTAGTACCAAACCAAGACAAATGGCAATGTAATAACTACGGCGTGACTCAGTGGAAAGAGCCCGGGCTTGGGAGTCAGAGGTCGTGGGTTCTAATTCTGGCTCCTCCACTTGTCAGCTGTGTGACTTTGGTCAAGTAACTTAGCTTCTCTGAGCCTTAGTTACCTCACCTGTAAAATGGGTGAGGTAACTCTGTCCACATGGGACAACCTGATCACCTTGGATCCCCCCTAGCACTTAGAACAGTGCTGCGCACATAGTAAGTGCTTAACAAATGCCATTATTATTATTATTATTATTATTATTATTATTATTATGGTGAGTTATTTAGAATTACTTAGATCAGCTATGAGTCTCTTTACGGAATCTTTGCCATTTCTGTGCTCCATCTTCTGTCACAATAATAATAATAATAATAATAATAATAATAATGGTATTTATTAAGTGCTTACTATGTGCAAAGCACTGTTCTAAGTGCTGGAAATAGTGTTGGTGTTTGTTAAGTGCTTACTATGTGCCAAGCACTGTTCTAAGCGCTGGGATAGATACAAGGTTATTAGGTTGTCCCCCTTGAGGCTCACAATCTTGATCCCCATTTTACAGATGAGGTCACTGAGGCACAGAGAAGTTAAGTGATTTGCCCAAAATCACACAGCAGATGTGACAGAGCCAGGATTAGAGCCCACGACCTCTGAATCCCAAACCCGTGCTCTTTCCACTAAGCCACGCAAATGACACACAAGTACAGGGAAAGTGCTTAGTAAAGTGCTGTGCACATTGAAATTGTTCAATACCATTCATTGATTGATAAGTAATTGAAAATTTCTCTATCAATTCGTGTAGCATTACATGTATACACACATATATGTAAACAACTGTCTCACCATTGCTGGTGAGAACCTACTCATGGATAAGAGTGTAGTGAAAAAGACTGATATATCTGCCAAAGTGTTTGTGCTTGATTTCTCATTAATTAAGTGTGGTATTTAAGTGCTTATTATGTGCCAAGCACTGTGCTGAGAGCTGTGGTAAATAGACTATAAGTAGATGGGGCACAATCCCTGTCCCACATGGGGCTCACAGTCCGTGGGGGAGGAAGAATGTAAGGATAGATCTTTGCTCTGCTAATAGCTCTTTGTTATTACAAGATAGAGGAGTTCTATTTTTTTATGGTATTTGTTTAGCATTGTCTATGTACCAGGCACTCACTGTACTAAGCACTGGGTTCGATACAAGCTAATCAGATCGGACACAGTCCATGTTTCACATGGAGCTTTTAATTCACATTTTCTCTGAGGCCCAGAGAAGTTAAGCGACTTGCCCAAAGTCACACAGCCAACAAGTGGCAGAGCTGGGATTAGAACCCATGTCCTTCTGATAATAATAATAATAGGCATTTATTAAGCGCTTACTATGTGCAAAGCACTGTTCTAAGCGCTGGGGAGGATACAGGGTGATCAGGTTGTCCCACGTGGGGCTAACAGTCTTAATCCCCATTTTACAGATGAGGTAACTGAGGCCCAGAGAAGTTAAGTGACTTGCCCAAGGTCACACAGCAGACATGTGGCAGAGTCGGAATTTGAACCCATGACCTCTGACTCCAAAGCCCGTGCTCTTTCCACTGAGCCATGATTGCCAAGAATGTGCTCTATCCATTAGGCCATGCTGCCTCTCATTTGGTGAGCCAGTTTGGTAGGAGTGGACAGATTTTTAAGCGCTTAGAACAGTGCTTGGCACATAGTAAGTGTTTAACAAATACCATCATTACTATTTGAGGCATGCTCAGATAGTACATTTGTCAGTGATTTGCTCACCCAACTCCCAGATCACATGAGGAGCCCCCAACAAAGAGGCACTAATCAATCAAACAATCAATCAGTGACTGTGCTAAGCATTGGGTTAGATACAAGCTAATCAGATCAGACACAGTCCATGTTTCACGTGGAGCTCTTAATTCACAGTTTCTCTGAGGCCCAGAGAAGTTAAACGACTTGCCCAAAGTCACACAGCCTACAAGTGGCAGAGCTGAGATTAGAACCCAGGTCCTCCTGATTCCCAAGACTGTGCTCTATCCATTAGGCCATGCTGCATCTCATTCGGCGAGCCAGTTTGGCAGGAGTGGACAGATTTTTAGGTGCTTAGAACAGTGCTTGGCACATAGTAAGCACTTAACAAATGCCATCATTATTATTCAAGGCATGCTCGATGGTACATTTGTCAGTGATTTGCTCACATGAGGAGCCCCCAACAAAGAGGCGCTAATCAATCAAATAATCAGTGGCATTTACTGAATGCTTACTGTGTGCCAAACACTGTACAAGGCACTTGGGAGAGAAGAAGAGTTGGTAGACATAATATTTCCTGCCTACAGTGGGTTTACATTCTAGAGGATGAGGTAACACATAGCAGATAGAGTTGGGATTACCAGTTCCTTTTTGATTTTCAGCCCCTTCCTCTATCCACTAGGTCATGCTGCTTCTTTGACTGATATCAACTGGTGGATTTACTTGCTTTTTCAGAAAAAGATATGTTAAGAGCAGCCTGCCCCCCGCCTCTTGACTTTTTCCACCTTCTGCTTCTCTATGTCCCAGCTTCAGAGTTGGCCAGATATAAAGGTGTTTATCCTTTCAATTTGTCACATTTGGAACACCAGAAAACGGACATTTTCTATTAACGCCCTAGACTAGATTGTTTACCAGATCGACTCTCACTGGAGATGTGTCTTAAAGGGTGCTGTGTTTAAGCAGAGGAATTAGCTAGTATGTACATAAACGGTGAATGGTTAATTATGCATTATTTAAAGCAAATTAACTGCCCAGTAGACTAACACCATCCCTTTGAAGTTGGTGTGGCGTAAAGTATCAACACAAATACAAAGACAATGCCACTGTTTTGGAAGCAATTTCCATAGCTAACACATAGCCTGAACCAAATATTTGCAAATTTGGTCAAAGTGTATTCTTGAGGCTAAAACCATATGCCAATAATTGGTGTGGAAGGTTTTCTTTCTTTTTGGCTGTGTTCCTGGCCTGTGAAAACAGGGATTTATAATAAGCACCATCTCAGTCTAAATTCTAGAAACAAGAGCCACTGCGTATGTTTCAGCTACTCACAGTCTGTTTTCCCCAAGCGTTGATCTATTTTTCTATTTTTACTGTTGGTTGAATAAATGAGAAAATAAAAATGAACATTTTTTTTCCAAATTATTTGTCTTTTTTTAGGTGGGTTCAAAATTTCTCCTTGATGGCTACAACATGGGGGTAGCAGCATGGCCTAGTGGCTAGTGCATGAGCCTGGGTGTCAGCAGGACCTGGGTTCTAATTCTGCTCCCCTGCTTGTCTGCTGTGTGACTTGGACACTTCACTTCTCCATGCCTCAGCTACCTCAACTGTAAAATGGGGATTAAGATGAGGTACATGAAGCATAGCACACCTGTCTCTGGTGTCTAAGTCCCAGATTAACGTAAAATCAGTCTCGTCACTTCTCTGAGCCTCAGTCACCTCATCAGTAAAATGGGAACTGAGACTGTGAGTCCCATGTGGGACAGGGATTGGGTCCAACCTGATTACCTTGTTTTTTCCCAATGCTTAGTACAGTGCCTGCAAATCGTAAGCGCTTAACAAATACCACGGTTATTATTAGTATTATATCCCAGGTCCGCCAACTGTTAGCTGTGTGACTTTGGGCAAATCACTTCACTTCTCTGTGCCTCAGTTCCCTCATCTGTAAAATGGGGATGAAGACTGTGAGCCCCCTGTGGGACAACCTGATCACCTTGCAACGTCCCCAGTGCTTAGAACAGTGCTTTGCACATAGTAAGCGCTTAATAAATGTGTCAAAAGATTAACAGGAGAAGCTGCAGAATAGCACCTTCTAGCAATAACTCTGGAATTGGTTAAATGCTAATTTAGTCCCCTTCTAGACAGTAAGTTTGCTGTGGGCAGGGAGTGTGTCTACCAACTACCTCCTTCCCTTCCCCACAGCACCTGTA
Source organism: Tachyglossus aculeatus (assembly GCF_015852505.1). Classification (NCBI taxonomy): domain Eukaryota; kingdom Metazoa; phylum Chordata; class Mammalia; order Monotremata; family Tachyglossidae; genus Tachyglossus; species Tachyglossus aculeatus. The sequence goes on along the minus strand of NC_052101.1, from coordinate 7,682,836 downwards.
TATATGTATATATGTTGGTACATATTTATTACTCTATTTATTTATTTTACTTGTACATATCTATTCTATTTATTTTATTTTGTTGGTATGTCTGGTTTTGTTCTCTGTCTCCCCCTTTTAGACTGTGAGCCCACTATTGGGTAGGGACTGTCTCTATATGTTGCCAACTTGTACTTCCCAAGCGCTTAGTACAGTGCTCTGCACACAGTAAGCGCTCAATAAATACGATTGATGATGAAATGCCATTATTATTAGTAGTAGTATTTAATTATCTTTTTTCCAAGATGGACATGCTAACCTGTCACTTTGTTAGCCTCCTCAGTGACTTCCCTGCCGCCAGCTTCTTTCCTCTTCCATACTTCACCCTGCAGCCTGGATCATATTCCTAAATGATAATGATAACTGTGGTACTTAAGTGTTTTCTATGTGCCAAACACTGTACTAAGCACTGGGGTAGATACAAGAAAATCGGGTCCCAGGTGGGGCTCACAGTCTAAGGAGGTGGGGAAGACAGTTATTGAATCTCCATTTTGCAGATGAGAGAACTGAGACCCAGAGAAGTTACGAAGGAGGTGGGTTAGACAGTTATTGAATCTCCGTTTTGCAGATGAGGGAACTGAGACCCAGAGAAGTTACATGACTTGTCCAAGGTCACACAGCAGGAAATGATGGGGCTGGGATTAGGACCCAGGTCCTTTGACCCCTGGGCCTGTGCTCTTTCCACCAGGTTCTGCTGCTTGTTCCGTGCGTGTCTCCCCCTTCCTCAAAAATCTCCACTGGTTACCCATTCCTGTCCGGATCAACTCTGGAACACTTTAAGGTGCTCAGTTAGCTCTATTCCATTTATTTATCTGTCCTCTTCTCTCTCTCTTCTCACTGCACCACAGTTTGCGTGTCTACTAAATCTACTCTGCCAAGATGAAGTCGATTCACCCTGTTCTGGGCAGTAGCAGCATGGGAAAGAGTCAAAAGCGGATGATCAAAGCACTGATCAAAGACAACGGCAGAGACTCATGTTTTTACTGCATGAAACAAGGCAATAATAATAATAATAATAATGGCATTTACTAAGCGCTTACTATGTGCAAAGCACTGTTCTAAGCGCTGGGGAGGTTACAAGGTGATCAGGTTGTCCCACGGGGGGCTCACAGTCTTCATCCCCATTTTACAGATGAGGGAACTGAGGCCCAGAGAAGTGAAGTGACTTGCCCGAGATCACACAGCAGGTTAAGCAGCGGAGCCGAGATTAGAACCCAGGTCCTCTGACTCCGACTGCTTCGCAGACTGCTTCTTAGACCTCGAAGTCTAAGGACTGACAAGACTTAGTGCATCCTTTGTCTTTTCCCACTGGAGAAGTCTCCATTCCCAACTCCTTCCTCCAAGGACGTGGGAAAGGCGAGAACCATGCAGGTGATTGGGCTCTCGGGATTAGTACCAACCTGTCTCTGACAGTATGATTCTTTGAGTTTCTTGAGATGCGTTGTCATTTTCACCTTGAAATGAATTTCACTGCTGTCCTGTCCAATGACTTTGAGCTTAATGTATTCGCCTTCTTTCTTATCCCCCAAGTCTTCAGCTGAAGGTTTCGCTTCCTTGTATTTGCTGAGCAAGCGTGGTCACATCTGTCATCTCAAGGCAATGGTAAACCACGTCCATATCTTTACCAAGAAAACTCTCTCTATACACATACCAGAATGACGTTATGACAGAAGATGGAATGTTCTGAGGAGCGTTTGTCCATGGAGTCGCTATGGGTCATTAGCGACTTGACTGAATTTGAAGATTTAAAGACTGAAAAGCAATTAGTTCACTGCAGTGCATACGGTAGCTGTCAATCAATATTACTGACTAATCAGCTGAGGGCATTTGCCAATTAGAGGGTTAAATTCTCACTTTTCTCTGCCACAAAACTCTCTCAGTCGCTCTTCCCAGGTGGAAGATGCATCCCTATAATAATAATAATAATAATGGTGGTATTTGTTAAGCACTTAAGCACTGTTCTAAGCGCCGGGGGATACAAGGTTATGAGGTTGTCCCACATGGGGCTCATAGTCTTAATCCCCATTTTACAGATGAGGGAACTGAGGCCCAGAGAAGTGAATTGACTTGCCCATAGTCACATAGCTGACAAGTGGCGGAGCCAGAATTAGAACCCATGACCTCTGACTCCCGAGCCTGAGCTCTTTCCACTGAGCCACGCTATTTCTCTAATCAATATGAGGGCCAAGAACAATGGATCCAGCCTACCTGCCTAAAAGAATGCTGCTACTGAACGCCAGAGCCTGCGATCGCCCCGAATGGAGGTCGGAAGTAGACACATGGCCCTTTCAGTGATTGTTTTGTGAATTCTCCATGGCAGAGTGATGAAGAGAACGTGCCCGTGATAATAAACATTAATTAATGGAAATGCATAGAGGGTTCTACTCTCTAGGTAGCGGAATCATATGGCAGAGTGATGAAGAGAAAACGTGCCCGTGATAATAAACATTAATTAATGGAAATGCATAGAGGGTTCTACTCTCTAGGTAGTGGAATCATAAATCACTTGCCTGTGATGAGCATAATTCTGTTTGCGGTGTTGGCAGCATCACACCCTTCTGGCCTAGCTCCCCTCCTTTTAGCTTGCAAGATGCTTCCAGGAGACCTAGAGATGGGGTAGCAAAGGAGGGAATTAGTGCTAAATGCAAGTAGGAAATTATAATAATAATACTAATAATTATGGTATTTGTTGAGTACTAACTATGCTCCAAGCACTGTTCTAATAATAATGATGGTATTTGTTAAGGCTTACTACATGCAAAGCACTCTTCTAAGCGCCGGGGAGATACAAGGTGATCAGGTTGCCCTACGTGGGGCTCACAGTCTTCATCCCCATTTTACAGATGAGGGAACTGAGGCTCAGAGAAGTTAAGTGACTTGCCAAAGTCACACAGCTGACAATTAGCGGAGCCGGGATTTGAACCCATGACCTCTGACTCCAAAGCCCGGGCTCTTTCCACTGAGCCACGTTGCTTCTCTAGATACAAGGTAGTCAGGTTGGACACCTACCCTGTCCTACAAAGGGCTCACATGCTTAACCCCCATTTTCAGATGAAGTAACTGAGGCCCGGAGAAGTGAAATGACTGGCCCGAGGTCACACAACAAACATGTATGACATGTATTAACAAATGCCATTATTATTATTATCATTACTATTATATGGAGGAGCCAGGATTTGAACCCATGACTTGTGCTCTATCCACTAAGCCATGCTGCTTCTCACTGTCCCCCTGCTCTCCTCTTGCACTGGTATATTCTCAATCAATCCATCCATCTATCAATCAATCGTATTTATTGAGTGCTTACTGAATGCAGAACACTGTACTAAGCTCTAGGGAGTGTATGTTTTAACTGAGTTGGTAGACACGTTTCCTGCCCACAGCGAGGTTACAATCTCAAGGGGGTGACAGACATTAATATAAATAAATCAACTGTGGATATGTATTATTAGGGCAGATAATAATAGTAATAATAATAATGGCATTTGTTAAGCACTGACTATGTGCAAAGCACTGTTCTAAGCACTGGGGGGATACAAGGTGATCACATTGTCCCACATGGGGCTCACAGTCTTAATCCCCATTTTACAGATGAGGGAACTGAGGCTCAGAGAAGTTAAGTGGCTTGCCCAAAGGAAGATGATAGAGGTTGAATCCTTCCCAGAAAAGAACTGGAAAGAAGAGAGAGAAAGTCAAGGGAAACTAAGCAGGAACTACTTTAAACTTGCTGTGGTCAGTGAATGTGACTGTTATATTGTCCTCTCCCAAGCACTTAGTACAGTGCTCTGCACACAGTAAGGGCTCAAGAAATATGATTGATTGATCGATTGATTGATCATCTAGAAAGGAGGGAGAATGACAGAGGAGAAACGGACTAGAATTTCAGGCCCCTGGAGGATGGTAGGAATTACAATTTTGTCTTAAAGGAGCTCAGGCACTTTAAGAATAATAACAACAATTAGGATATTTGTCAAGTGCCAAGCCTTGTACTAAGCCCTGGGGTAGATACAAGATTCATTCATTCATTCAATCTTATTTATTGAGCACTTACTATGTGCAGAGCACTGTACTAAGCGCTTGGAAAGCACAATATGGCAACATACAGAGACAATCCCTACCCAACAGGCTTACAGTCTAGAAGGGGGGAGACAGACATCAAAACAAAGCAAGTAGATGGGCATCAATAGAGTCAAAATAAATAAATAGAATTATAGATAGATACACATCATTAGTAAAATAAATAAAATCATAAAATCATAAATATGTACATATACACACAATGTATTACATCCACAATTTAGTTATTATATCCATAATTTAGTTATTTATCCTATCGTCTATCTCCCCCTCTGGACTGTAAACTTGCTGTGGGCAGGGAACATGTCTACCAACTCTGTTGTACTGAGTTCTTAGTGCTTGGCACACAGTAAGCACTCAATAAATACCACTGATTGATTGACAGAGATCCTGTCCCACAGGAGGTTCACAGTCTAAGGAGGGAGGACAGATATTTAATTGCTATTCTGCAGATGAGGAAACAGAGGCACAGAGAAGTTGAGTGATTTATCCAACATTACATTCATTCATTCATTCATTCAATCATATTTATTGAGCGCTTACTGTGTGCAGAGCACTGTACTAAGTGCTTGGAAAGTACAAGTCGGCAACATATGGAGACGGTCCCTACCCAACAACAGGCTCACAGTCTAGAAGGTTTGGTTGGGGGGAGGCAGTGATGGAACCAGTATTAGAAGCCAGGTCTCCTGACTCCAGTCTTTCACTAGAGCCCAGGTTATTATTATTTTTTTTTTCCTAAAAATTAGCTTTCATTATTCATTTGGATTTTTCTGTCAAACTTTAAAAATGACAGGAGGAAAAGGGAGTAACTCAAGATGGCTTTTGATCCCAAAGTAATATACCCTCAGATGTATCGTTCTTGGATAAATCTATTAAACATTAAAGAACTCATGGGCTTAGAGGTAGACAGTAGAGCTAGAAGTGATAAATATTTGCCAGACAACCACCACTCCCCCCAAAAAGACAAATAATTGAGGGAGTTTGTAGCTAGAAGAATTGAATAAATAGAGGTCCACGGTTTTACTAAGGCTTATGTGCTACTCTTACTTTTATACTGTGGAAGCAGATAAAGCAATTTAAAGGAGTCCAGTAAAAGCTACTGGGCTTTGATTTATTGGTCCATTTGAGTGGTTCGGTATCCTGAGTCAAAAGCTTTCTGCAATGGTGTAATCAAAAATGCTGGGTGTTTAATAGATTTTTGTCCTTGCCCTTTAGTTGTCGTTTCGGCCGTAGTTTCATTCTGGAGCTCGACCCAGCAGTGCTCAATGGAAGCTGAAGGTCATATTTTAGCATAAGAGTAATAAAAATGGAATTGATTTGGAGGAGTCTGGGACTGGTTTGCCCCCAAAACTAATCGGGGGGGCCCAGAAGAGCAGGTTGCCTGAGTGATAACCGAACCTCACAAAAGGCCTAGCAGCCATTGGTGACAGATGGAATTCCCAGGTTCCTTGAGATCACAGAAATTCTTGTTTTCATTTATCAAACCCCATGCTCTGGATGCACTTGATTAGCTTTGCAATGCTGAATCGAAGCCACGGTTATTGCCGTAGGCTAGATACCAGGGAACCTGGGTCTGATGATTTTGCAGACTACATGTGGGAATACTAAGCCACTGGCCCAGATTCACGCTACAACCCACAGGGGATTAATAATAATAATAATAATAATAATAATAATAATAATAATGTTGGTATTTGTTAAGTGCTTACTATGTGCGAAGCACTGTTCTAAGCGCTGGGGGATACAAGGTGAACAGGTTGTCCCATGTGGGGCTCACAGGCTTCATCCCCATTTTACAGATGAGATCACTGAGGCACAGAGAAGTGAAGTGACTTGCCCAAGGTCACACAGCAGAGAAGTGGCAGAGTCGGGATTAGAACCCATGACCTCTGACTCCCAAGCCTGGGCTCTTTCCACTGAGCCACACTGCTTTTTATAATAAGCATTGTTCTAAAAACTGGGGTAGATACAACTTACAAGTTAATCATTCATTCATTCATTAACTTGTATTTATTGAGTGCTTACTGTGTGCAGAGCACTGTACTAAGCACTTGGGAGAATGCATTATGCCAATAAACGGAAACATTCTCTGCCCACGACAATCTTGCAGTCTAGAGGGGAGAAGACAGATATTAAAATAAATAAGTAAATAAATTACAGATATGTACGTAAGTGCTCTTGTCCCACAGGGGGCTCACCCTCTTAATTCCCATTTTCCAGGTGAGGTAACTGAGGCCCAGAGAAGTGAAGTGACTTGCCCAAGGTCACACAGCAGACATGTCAGGCAGTGTGGATAGCAATGATAAATGATGACCTTGATTAAATGCTAATGCTGTATCGAGCACTGGGGTAGATGCAAGATAATCAGAATGAACATGGTCCCACGAGGGACTCACAATCTAAGTGGGAGGGAAGACAGGTATTGAATCCCCATTTTACAGATGAGGAAACTGAGGCACAGAGAAATCTAGACATGCCCAAGGTCACACAGCAGGCACATGGTGGAGCGGAATTAGAACCTGGGGATCCTGATTCCCAGTTCTGTGTTCTACCCATTGGGCAACACTGCCTCTTCGTGTTTGCCTACTTCATTAAGGAATGACTAGATTGTAGACTCTAGACTGTATGCTCCTCTTATAGACTGTGAAATCCTCCTCTAGACTGTAAGGTCCTTGGGGGCAGGAGACGTGTCTACAACTCTGTTATTATAATAATAATTATTACGGTAGCATTTGTTAAGCACTTACTATGTGCCAAGCACTTTTCTAAGCGCTGGGGGCAGGGGGCGTACAAGGTAATCAGGTTGTCCCACGTGGGGCTCACAGTCTTAATCCCCATTTTCCAGATGTGGTCACTGAGGCCCAGAGAAGTGAAGTGACTGCCCAAAGTCACACAGCTGACAAGTGGCGGAGCCGGGATTAGAACCCACGACGTCTGACTCCCAAGCCCAGGCTCTTTCCACTGAGCCACACTGCTTCTCTAATAATTGTGATATTTGTGAAGCACTTACTGTGTGTCAGGCACTATACTAAGCACTGAGTGGGGGGAATACAAGCAAATCGAATTGGACAGTCCCTGGCCCACACGGGGCTCACAGTCTTAATCCCCATTTTCCAGATGAGGTAATTGAGGCCCAGAGAAATGAAGTGACTTTCCCAAGGTCACACAGAAGACAAGTGGTGGAGGCAGGATTAGAACCCATGACCTTCTGAGTCCCAGGCCTGTGCTGTATCCACTATGCCATGCTGCTTCCCCCAAATGTCTAGTGCAACTACACACCAAACACATTTAGCTCTCAGTAAATGCCACTGATCAACTGATGAAGCATGGAGTAGAAACAAAGAAGGAGCTGTTAAGAAGTTATAGAGGATAATATCCCCTAGTTTTTAAATTACTGAGGTACAGCTCAGAGATTTCCCCCCTTCTTTTTTTCTGTATGCTGCCCATTTGTCACTTCACTTCTCTGTGCCTCAGTGACCTCATCTGTAAAATGGGGATTAAGACTGTGAGCCCCCTTTGGGACAAGCTGATCACCTTGTAACCTCCCCAGTGCTTAGAACAGTGCTTTGCACATAGTAAGCGCTTAATAAATGCCATTATTATTATTATTATTATTACTATCTTCATCAACATCATCGTCAATTAAATTTTAGACTGTGAGCCCACTGTTGGGTAGGGACTGTCTCTATATGTTGCCAATTTGTACTTCCCAAGCACTTAGTACAGTGCTCTGCACATAGTAAGCGCTCAATAAATATGATTGATGTTGATGATGTTAAATTTATTGAGCACTTACTGTGTGTGGAGCACTATGCTAAGCCTTAAACCAAAGCTGATTATTCTTTCCCTTCAAATTTCCACCTCCTTCTTGTAGAATTTGGCTTGGTTTGTCCTCTCAACTTTGTTCTCCAGAAAGAAAGCCGCGCTCTCCTTTTCCCTTCTTCGGGCACTCGATAGAATTTGTATGAGAAAATGACTGCAAGGTAAAGACCGGGACAATTCACTGATCTGGGACTATTTTGCCTCAGCTCTCAATCCAGAAGATTTACAAGGAAATACTGTAGACTCTGCTTTGCATTCCTTCAGGACATCTTTACTTGGAAGTCTCGCTAACATCTCAAACTTAACATATCCAAAACAGAACTCCTCATCTTCCCACCCAAACCCTGTCCTCCCCATAGTGGCTTTCCCATCACCATAGACAGCACCACTATTTTCCCCATCTCATAAAAGAGGTGGTCAAAATAAGTCGTGTTCAAAACAGGAGGTGGGTCTTTACTATTCTTTTTTTTCCTTCTTTAATGGTATTTGCCAGGTACTTTACTAAGTGCTGGACATAGACCATATTCCAAATGGAGCTCAGATTTTTAATCCCCTTTTTGCAGATGAGGTAACTGAGACCCAGAAAAGTGAAGTGACTTACTCAAGGTCACACGGCAGACAAGTGGCGGAGCGGGGATTAGAACCCATCCCAGGTCATGCACTATAATAATAATAATAATAATGGCATTTGTTAAGCGCTTACCATGTGCAAAGCACTGTTCTAAATGCTGGGGGGGGATACAAGGTGATTAGACATCCCATGTGGGACTCACAGTCTTAATCCCCATTTTACAGATGAGAGAACTGAGGCTCAGAGAAGTTAAGTGACTTGCCCAAAGTCACACAGCTGACAAGTGGCGGAGCTGGGATTAGAACCCATGACCTCTGGCTCCCAAGCCTGGGCTCTTTCCACTGAGCTATGCTGCTTCTCTATCCGCTAGGCCATGCTTTTTCCTATCCCAGGCCTGCCATTTAGCTACCATTGTCCTCTATCATTACTCTAAAGGTCATAACTTTGGTCGAGAGCCATACGCTTAGCTTCTTCAGCTTATTAAATATTCTGGATCAGACGACGCTTCATTTCCTAAACGGTCCCCGCGGCTGACCTGATCGGAGTGCCGAACGGGTCCCTTGTTGAAGCAGCAGTTTAACTGGCGATAGATCTTTGGACTGATGTCTTTCAGACAATATTATCTTTGCATTCTGATGGAGGTACCGCAGCATTTATTACAGAAAAGAAAAGGAACATTAAGGAAATCCTCAGGAAGATTTCTTTCAGTGCTCAGGCACACACTCTCCTTTTGGGAATAGATTCGTGGATTCTTTGGAGATGTGCCTTTCTGCTACTTAATGTTATCTCTGGGTTCCTTTAAACAGAAGAACAAGCCTGGAGGTCAGAAGGACCTGGGATCTACTCCCAGGTTGAAGCAGTATAGTGTAATGGATAGATAGGGATAACTACCCCTCATTCCTCTCACCCTCCCCACCCCCCCAGCCCTACCTCCTTCCCCTCCCCACAGCACCTGTATATATGTTTGTACAGATTTATCACTCTATTTTACTTGTACATATTTACTATTCTATTTATTTCATCAATGAGGTGCATTTAGCTCTAATTCTATTTGTTCTCACGCCTTGACACCTGTCCACATGTTCTGTTTTGTCCTCTGTCTCTCCCTTCTAGACTGAGCCTGTTGTTGGGTAGGGACCGTCTCTATATGTCGCCAACTTGTACTTCCCAAGCGCTTAGTACAGTGCTCTGCACACAGTAAGCGCTCAATAAATATGATTGAATGAATGAATGAATAGAGCACAAGCTTGGGAGTCATGGGTTTAATCTCGACTCTGTCATTTGTGTGCTGTGTGACCTTGGGCAAACGACGTCACTCCCTGGTGCCTCACTTACCTCATCTGTAAAATGGGGATTGAGATTGTGAGCCCCATGTGGGACAGGGACTGTGTCCACCTGATTAGCTTGTATCTACCCCAGTTTTTTATTCAGTGGCTGGCACATAGTAAGCCCCTAGCAAATACTATTAAAAAAATGGGGGTTGATGCCTGGCTCTACTTTTCACTCCATCGAAAGCCTTGCTGATCTTTGTTATTTCTTATCACTAGACCAAATGCATCTCGCTGTGTCTGCTGCAGACAGAGTGGTCGGGAGAATACACTACAGTTAACAGACAGAATCCCAGCCCTCCAAGAGATTACAGCCTTGCAGTGAAGGCAGATGAAAATCAATAGAAGGAGAGTGGAATTCATAAAGTCTAGATGATACTTCCATAAACTTGTCAGTCAGTCAGTCAACTGTATTAATTGAGCACATACTCTGGCAGAACGCTGTAGTAAGCACTTGGGAGAGTACAATATAGCTATATAACAGGCTCATTCCGTGCCCACAATGAACTTACAGTCTAGGAGGGGAGATGGATGTTAATGTAAATAAATAAACTAGGGAAGCAGCATGTTAATTCTTCATCAGTCATATTTCTTGAGCACTCATTGTGTGCAGGGCAATGGACTAAGCACTTGGGAGAGTATATTAGCACAGAGTTGGTAGATATGGTCCCTGCCCAAAAGGAGCTTACAGTTTAGAGAGTACAGGACTAGAATCACCTGTTAGGTGATTCTCTGGGCCTCACTTTCCTCATCTCTAAAATAGGCTGGGGCAGGGGGATAAATTGTCTTCTTCCCTCTTGGACTGTGAGCTAGTCAGATTATTCTATTCTATTCTGATTATTTTGTGTCTAATCCAGGGCATAGTGCAGTGCTTGGTAAATAGTAAATGCTTGGCAAATTCTATTCTCAGTGACACTTTTCAACCCTGAGGGAGATATTTTTCCCCCAGAGCAAAATGACTGTGCTGGAAGTACGGGAGAAAGGCTGGGATAAAATATTGGGACTTTGAATTTTCCAGTTTTTCTCCTGAGAATGGCGGGTTTAGGGCAGCTACTCTTCCCCTGTCCCTACGTCATAGGGAAAGGGAGAGCTCTGTCATAGGAAACCACTTCATTTCTTCATATCTTTTTTATGGCATTTGCTAAGCACTTACTGTGTGCCAGGCACTGTACTAAGCACTGGAGTAGACATAAGCTAATCAGGTTGGACACAGTCCATGTCCCACATGGAGCTTATGGTCTTAACCCTCATTTTACAGATGAGGTAACTGAGAACCAGAGAGTAATAATAATAATGATTATGGTATTTGTTAAGCACTTACTATGTGCCAGGCACTGTAATAAGTGCTGGGGTGGATAGAGAAGCAGCGTGGCTCAGTGGAAAGAGCCCGGGCTTTGGAGTCAGAGGTCATGGGTTCAAATCCTGGCCCCGCCACTTGTCAGCTGTGTGACTTTGGGCAAGTCACTTCACTTCTCTGGGCCTCAGTTTCCTCATCTGTAAAGTGGGGATTAAGACTGAGCCCCACGTGGGACAACCTGATCACCTTGTAAACTCCCCAGCACTTAGAACACTGCTTTGCACATAGTAAGCGCTTAATAAATGCCATTATTATTATTATTATTATTATACAAGCAAATTGGGTTGGACACAGTCCCTGTCCCACGTGGGGCTCACACTCTCGACCCGCATTTTACAGATGAGGTAACTGAGACGCAGAGAAGTGAAGTCACTTGCCCAAGGTCACACAGCAGACAAGTGGCAGAGCCAAGATTAGACCCCAGATCCTTCTGACCCCCAGGCCTGTGGTCTATCCACTGGACAACACTGCCTCTCAATATCGATTTCTTAGTAGAGGCTCCCCAAAGAGAAATGTGGCATTTGTCTGGAACTGCCCAGATAAAAACCTTCCACTATTAGAAATGGAGGATTCCAAAATCTGATGTTTAGAGAAGGCCTGGGCTCTTTCCACTAGGCCCTGCTGCTTCTACCCCCTCCACCAGTACTTCTGACCCCACCCTTCCCTACCTTTTTAAAACACTCTTCTTCTTCCCTCCTTGACTGCCATCATCAACTCTTCACTTTCAATGGCTTCTTCCCCACTGCCTTCAAACACACTCATGTCTCTCCTATTGTAAAAAAAAAAAAACTCTCCCTTTGATATCAAGGCTCCCTCCAATTATCGCCCCATCTCCTTCCTACCATTTCTCTCCAAACGTCTTGAGAGAATTATTTACACCTGCAGTCTCCGCTTCCTCTCCTCCAATTATCTTTACATCCTCTCCCATCTGGCTTCCATCCCCTTCACTCCCCAGAAAGAGCCCTCTCTAAGGCAACCAATGAGCTACTTCTTGCCAAACTTGATGATCTCTACTCAGAGAAGCAGCGTGGCTCAGTGGAAAGAGCACGGGCTTGGGAGTCAGAGATCATGGGTTTTAATCTCAGCTCCCCCACATGTTTGCTGTGTGACCTTGGGCAAGTCACTTAACTTCTCTGAGCCTCAGTGACCTCATCTGTAAAACGGGGATGAAGACTGTGAGCCTCACATGGGACAACATGATCACCTTGTATCCCCCTTAGCACTTAGAATAGTGCTTTGCACATAGTAAGCGCTTAACAAATGCCATCATTATTAGTATTACCCTAATAATCTTAGATCTCTCAGATGCTTTTGACCCAGTAGACCTCTTCCTTCTCCTTGACATTTTAACCACCCTTGGCTTCATGGACACTGTCCTCTTTTGGACAGTCCTAGGTCTCTGACTGCTCTTTCTCAGTCACCTTTGCAAGCTCCTCTGCTTCCCACCCTCTGACAGTGGGTGTCCCTCAAGGTTCAGTTCTAGGTCCTCCTCTATTTCCGAGCTACTCTCATTCTCTTGGAGAACTCAATCATTTCAATGGCTTCAACTACTACCTCTATGTGGATGATTCCCAAATCTATATCTCCAGCCCTGATCTCTCTCCGTTGCTCCAGTCTATAATTTTCTCCTGCCTTCTAGACAACAGTACTTGGATGTTTGGCCATGAGCTCGAACTTAATAAATCCAAACAGAACACCTTATCTCCCAACCCAAAACCTGTCCTCCCGTGACTTTCCCATCACTGTAGACAGCACCATTCATTCATTCATTCAATCGTATTTATTGAGCACTTCCTGTGTGCAGAGCACTGTACTAAGCACTTGGGAAGTACAAGTTGGCAACATATAGAGACGGTCCCTACCCAGCAGCGGGCTCACAGCCTAGAAGGGGGAGACAGACAACAAAACAAAACATATTAACAAAATAAAATAAATAGAATAGTAAATATGTACAAGTAAAATAAATAGAGTAATAAATGTGTACAAACATATATACAGGTGCAGTGGGGAGGGGAAGGAGGTAAGGTGGGGGTTGGGGAGGGGGAGGAGGGGTAGAGGAAGGAGGGGGCTCAGTGTGGGAAGGCCTTCTGGAGGAGGTGAGCTCTCAGTAGGGCTTTGAAGGGAGGAAGAGAGCTAGCTTGGCAGATGTGCAGAGGGAGGGCATTCCTGGCCAGGGGGAGGACGTGGGCCAGGGGTCGACGGTGGGACAGGCGAGAATGAGGCCCAATGAGGAGGTTAGCGGCGGCAGAGGAGCGGAGGGTGTGGGCTGGATTGGAGAAGGAAAGAAGGGAGGTGAGGTAGGAGGGGGCGAGGGGATGGACAGCTTGAAGCCCAGGGTGAGGAGTTTCTGCCTGATGCGCAGATTGATTGGTAGCCACTGGAGATTTTTGAGGAGGGGAATAACGTGCCCAGAGCGTTTCTGCACAAAGACGATCCAGGCAGCAGCGTGAAGTATAGATTGAAGTGGGAAGAGACAGGAGGATGGGAGATCAGAGAGGAGGCTGATGCAGTAATCCAGTAATCCACCACACTTCCTGTCTTGTAAATCCATAACCTTGATGTTAGTCAGCCTCCTCTCTGATCTCCCATCCTCCTGTCTCTTCCCCAATTAAGCCCTCTTTTCCTCTGCTCAGTTCACTTTCTGTGTTATCTATTCATTCAATCGCATTTATTGAGTGCTTACTGTGTGCAGAGCACTGTACTAAGCACTTGGGAAGTACAAGTTGGCAACATATAGAGACTGTCCCTACCCAACAACGGGCTCACAGTCTAGAAGGGGAGACAGACAACAAAACAAAACATGTGGACAGGTGTCAGGTCATCAGAATAAATAAAAATAAAGCTAGATGCACATTATTAACAAAACAAATAGAATAGGAATAGAATAGATATTCATCCCATCCTCAACCCCACAGCATTTATGTACATGTTTTAAAATTATTTATTATAAGCTACTTATTTATTCATATTAATGCCCGTCTTCCCCTCTAGACTGTAAGCCTGTTATGGGAAGGGACCATGTTGGCTAATTCTGTTGCATTGCACTCTCCCAAGTACTTAGTACAGTGCTCTGCACATAGTAAGCCCTCAAAAAATTATTATTATTATTGTGGCATTTGCTAAGCGCTTACTATGTGCCAGGCACTGTGTTAAGCTCTGGGGTAGACACAAGATAATCAGATTGGACAAGGCCCTGTCCCACATATGGCTCAAGGTCTTAATCCCCATTTTAGAAATGAGGAAAATGAGGCATGGAGAAATTAAGTGACTTGCCCAAGGTCACACAGCAGACAAGTGGTGGAGCTATCGTGGATTGATTAATTGATTGATCAATTGGTTGACTGAAAGTCTGGAGTGGTACTTCCCAAGTGCTTAGTACAGTGCTCTGCACTCAGTAAGCGCTCAATAAATACGATTGATTGATTGATTGATTGATTGACTGAGTCCAATCCGATGAACTTGCATCTACTCCGGTGCTTATAACGGTATTTGGCACATAATAAACACTTAGTAAATATTATTATTATTATTATTATTATTATTATTATTATTATTATTCCTGTTGTTGTTACCATCATCATCTTAGGGCAGAGTGCTAAAGTCACAGTGGAAGAGATGACAGGCATCAGCAGAGGCAGATGGTTTCTGCAGTGTCTGGAAAAAGAAATTTTCAGACAGTTTAGGGAATGCACTGTTGAATTATTTTGGTTAAGTAATTGTTCAGCAGTGCCGCAGTCTGCTCCCTTCATTGTTCAGGAGAGAGGCTGGTTTCTGACGGGCTCTTACCTGCGGGCCTGACACAAGGAGGTGAGTGAGCCATTTGGTTCAGAACAAAGCTGCCTTTCAGCTGGGAATAAACCTGACTTGTTCTTTAAACCACAAACAGGAGGCTGGGGTAGGGATGCTAGCCAGATACTTGTTTAACACCGTGATAGTAAACGTGATGATAACGTTTCAAGTTTAGAGGGCAGGTAATTTCCCCGTTGCGTCTCCTCAGGATTGGGGCCCGTCTGGTCTTCGCCGTCGGCTCTTTGATTGTGGTTTCGCTGCTGCCACGTGACGATTGTCTGGCCAGGCCTTGCTTCGAGGTCAAAAGACTCCAAAGGAAAGATGAGCGGTGTTCTGTTCAAAGAGTGCGGCCAGGGAACATGCGTGTCAAATTGTTATATACTCCCCCAAAGCAACAATAATAATAATAATAATGACGGTATTTGTTAAGCACTTACTACGTACCAAGCACTGTTCTAACCACTGGATAGATACAAGTTTATATGGTTGTCCCACATGGGGCTCACAGTCTTAATCCCAATTTTACAGATGAGGGAACTGAGGCCCAGAGAAGTGAAGTGACTTGCCCAAAGTCACACAGCTAACAGTTGGCGGAGCCGGGATTTGAACTCATGACCTCTGACTTCCAAGCCCGGGCTCTTTCCACTAAGCCACACTGCTTCAAATCGGGTTGGACATGGTCCCTGTCCTACATGAGGCTTGCAGTCTCAATTCCCATTTTACAGATGAGGTAACTGAGGCCCAGACAAGTGAAGTGACTTGCCCAAGGTCACAGAGTAGACACGTGGCGGAGCAGGAATTAAAACTCAGATCATCTGACTCTCAGGCCCGCGCTCTATCCATTAGGCCATGCTGCTTCTCTAGCACTTTGTGCAGTGCTCTGCACAGAGTAAGCGCCCAATAAATACGATTGACTGACTGAGTGATTGAAGGGAAGGACCAGAGATTTTTTTTAAATAGGCTTAGTTAAGCGCTTACTATGTGCCAAGCACTGTACTTAGTGCTAAGCAGTATACTAAGCACTGGCACTGTACTAAGTGATGTATTAAATTTGTTATGGGTTGGAAATGTGTCTACTAACTCCATTGTATAATACTCCCTCAAATACTTAATACAGTGCTCTGCGCTCCATAAATACCACTGATGATGATGGAGAATCTAAAAAGCAGATAATGTCACAATATCGAATAGTTGGATTTCCTTTATATTTACTGTGCAGCTCACTGTCAAGCTCATTCATTCATTCAGTCGTATTTATTAAGTGCTTACCATGTACAGAGCACTGTACTAAGTGCTCTGCAAACAGTAAGTGCTCAATAAATACGATTGATGATGATGATGCTTGGGAAAGTATTGTTAGGGTTAGGAGAAGCAGCGCGGCTCAATGGAAAGAGTCTGTGATTGGGAGTCAGAGGTCGTGGGTTCTAATTCCGGCTCCACTGCTTGTCAGCTGTGTTTCCTTGGGCAAGTCACTTCACTTCTCTGGGCTTCAGTTACCTCATCTGTAAATCGGGGATGAAGACCGTGAGCCCCACGTGGGACGATCTGATCACCTTGTATCCCCCCCAGTGCTTAGAACAGTGCTTTGCACATAGTAAGCACTTAGCAAATCCCATCGTTATTATTACAATAAAACAAAAACAGTGACATTCTCTGCCCACAATAAACTGACAGTCTAGAGCGTGTGAATGGTCTTTGCCTCCATTAACTAGTAACAGGAAGAACAGAAACTAGATTTTCTGATTTCTAGAAAAGTTCTCTTTCCCCTGGACCTGAGACGACCCCTAAACTGAACTTCATATTTCTTCATCGCTTTTTGATTTGCTTATAACAAATCAATAGCTCACTGGCCTTCTGCTTTCCATTTGTACTGACATGAAACATAATCTCCTGCTGCACTTTCTTTGAAAATCTACTTGTCACTTCCAAATGTTCCTTCCCTTTGGGGATTTCAGAAAGCCCTCAGCCTTCTGTGTCACCTCTGCTTTTTTTAAAAATCAATAAATTTAAAAGTAGGAGCTTGGCCTAGGGGAGAGAGCACCCTGGGAAGCGGAAAAACCTGGGTTCCAATGTCTGCTCCGCCACTTGTCTGCTGTGAGACCTTGAGCAGGTCATTTAATTTATAAGCCCCTTCTTTCCTCTCCCCCTCCTCCCCCGTCCATCCTCCCCCATCTTACCTCCTTCCCTTCCCCCCAGCACCTGTATATATGTATATATGTTTGTACATATTTATTACTCTATTTATTTATTTATTTATTTTACTTGTACATATCTATTCTATTTATTTTATTTTGTTAGTATGTTTGGTTTTGTTCTCTGTCTCCCCCTTTTAGACTGTGAGCCCACTGTTGGGTAGGGACTGTCTCTATATGTTGCCAACTTGTACTTCCCAAGCGCTTAGTACAGTGCTCTGCACACAGTAAGCGCTCAATAAATACAATTGATTGATTGATCGATTGATTAACTTCTCTGTGTCTAAGTGACCTTGACGATTGATTGATTGATCTAGTCGGTAAAATGGGGATAAAGACTGTGAGCCCCTGTGAGACAGGGGCTGTGTCCAACCTGATTATCTTGCATCTACTACAGTGCTTTGTAAAGTGCCTGGCACCTACTGAGTGCTTAACAAACACCATAAAAAACCAAATCAGTCAGTGGTATTTATTATTTAATAATAATAATAGTGGCATTTATTAAGTGCTTACTATGTGCAAAGCACTGTTCTAAGCGCTGGGGAGGATATAAGGTAGTCAAGTTGTCCCACGTGGGGCTCACAGTCTTTATCCCCATTTTCCAGATGAGGTAACTGAGGCCCAGAGAAGTTAAGTGACTTACCCAAAGTCACACAGCTGACAAGTGGCAGAGCCAGGATTTGAACCCATGACCTCTGACTCCAAAGCCCGAGCTCTTTCCACTGAGCCACGCTGCTTTACTGTGAGTGGAGCACTGTACTAGTGGTTGGGAGAGTACAATACAGTTGAGCCGGTAAATGGGATACCTGACCTCGAGAAGCATATAATCTCCTGCATTCTTGCTTGTGGATAATTTTTTCTGTTTATTTAACCAAGAGCTATTATTTCTCAGCTGTGGCTCCTGCACCCTCTCTAGACTCTAAACTCATTGTGGGCAGGACATATATCTGTTTATTGTTATATTGCACTCTCCCAAGTGCTTAGTACAATATTCTGCACACAATAAGCGATCAATAAATAAAATCGAATGCTTCAACTCCTCAGCATCTATCCCCCTGACTCCCAACCATTCCTCAGACTTTATCAGAAAAAAATAAAGAATCTTCCTTTTACTGCCTTCCATTGCCACTACCTCCTCCTTCCATTATAGTTTTATTAGCTCCCCAGGGCTTGACTCATGAAGAGCCCCATGAGGAACCGCTTTATGTGTTTTGCCTAGAGTGAAGGCGAAAGAGAAAGGACTGGAAAAGTGTCAAGAGCTGGCCTGAAAAACCAGTCGGTGAGACTGCTACTGTTGCATCCTGCCATTATGAAGCCTGGTTTGTTGTTTTCCTTTTCTCATCCTGGTTTATTGGAGTCTGTCTGAGGACCCAGCCCTGTGCTAAGTACTGAGATGCAAAGAGACACAAACCTTCCACATCAGCTAGACCATCCTGCTCTCTCCCACCCTCCCTTTCCCCATTTGACCTGTGCCTCCCCTTTATTCAAGGCTAATGCCTCTTTGTTGCTAAGGACTTCTGTGATAGCCATCTTGGGGAATTGAGAAAAACAGGTAGGATCTGTTTCTGAGGCCCAACTTGGGGTTTATAAACACAGATAACTGGGAGTAAAGTTCCCAGGAACATTATCTATCCTGTCTAAATTTTTAACTGACCTTGCCTGGGTCTTAGAGCGAGAGCATTACGGTTAAACATTGGGCATCTGCTCCTTCATTTTCCTCCCAGGCTCAAAACAGGATGGGGAAAGGATCATCCATTCATTCATTCAATCATATGTATTGTGCAGAGCACTGTACTAAGTTCTTGGGAGAGTACATTATAACAATAGACAGACACATTCCCCACCCACAGTGAGTTTACAGTCTAGTGGTGGAGACAGACGTTAATAGAAATAAATAAATGACAGATATGGACATAAGTTCTGTGGGGCTGAGAAGGGGGATAAATAAAGGGAGAAAGGGCGAAGCAGAAGGGAGAGGGAGAAGAGGAAAGGAGGGCTTAATCAGGGAAGACCTTTCCGAGGAGATGGGCCTTCAATAAGGTTTTGAAGTGGGGGGAGAGTCATTGTCAGATTTGAGGAGGGAGGGCATAGATGTGGGTCAGGGGTCGGAGGTGAGATAGAGGAGATTGAAGTACAGTGAGAAGATTGGCAACCAGGAAAGCAGCATGGCCTAGTGGATAGAGCCCAGGCCTGGGGTTTAATTCCGGCTCTGCCCCTTGTCTGTTCTATGATCTTGGCTCAGTGGAAAGAGCACCGGCTTTGGAGTCAGAGGTCAGGGGTTCAAATCCCAGCTCTGCCATTTGTCAGCTGTGTGACTTTGGGCAAGTCACTTAACTTCTCTAAACCTCAGTTACCTCATCTGGAAAATGGGGATTAAGACTGTGAGCCCCCCGTGGGGCAACCTGATCACCTTGTAACCTCCCCAGCACTTAGAACAGTGCTTGGCACATAGTAAGTGCTTAATAAATGCCATCATCATTATTAGTAGTAGTAGTAGTTGGAAATCAGGGAGGTAAGGTAGGAGGGGGCAAGATGAGGGAGTTTTAAAGCTAATGGTAAAGTGTTTCTGTTTGATGTGGAGGGGGATGAGCTTCTTGAGGAGTGGGGAAACAGGCACTGCGTTTTTTTTAGAAAATGATCTGGGCAGCAGAGTGAAGTATGGACTGAAGTGGGGAGAGACAGGAGGCAGGGAGGTCAGTAAGGAGGCTGACACAGTAATTAAGACCAGATAGGATAAATGACTGGATTAGCCGGGTAGCAGTTTGGATGGAGAGGAAAGGTTGGATTTTAGCCATGTTGTGACGGTTGAAGTAACGGTGTTTGTTGACAGATTGAAATTGTGGGCTGAATGAGAGAGATGAGTAGAACACCAAGGTTATGGGCTTGTGGGATAGGGAGGATTGGTGTGCTGCCATCTACAGTGATGGGAAAGTCAAAGGGAGGACAGGGATTGGGTTGGAAGCTGAGGAGCTATGTTTTGGACGTGCTGAGTTTGAGGTGTCAGCAGGACATCCAAGTACAGGTGTTCTAAAAGCAAGAGGAAATGTAGGACTCCAAAGAAGGGGACAGATCAGGGCTGGTGATGTAGATTTTGGAATCATCCACACAGAGATGGTAGTTGAAGCCACACTGTACCTCATTCTCGCCTGTCCCCCTGTCGATACCCGGCCCACGTCCTCCGCTTGTCCTGGAACACCCTCCCTCCGCACCTCCACCAAGCTGGCTCTCTTCCTCCCTTCAAGGCCCTACTGAGAGCTCACCTCCTCCAGGAGGCCTTCCCACACTGAGCCCCCTCCTTCCTCTCCCCCCTCCCCATCCCCCCCCGCCCTACCTCCTTCCCCTCCCCACAGCACCTGTATATATGTTTGGACAGATTTATTCCTCTATTTATTTTACTTGTACATATTTACTATTCTATTTTGTTAATGATGTGCATCTAGCTTTATTTCTATTTATTGTGATGACTTGACACCAGTCCACATGTTTTGTTTTGTTGTCTGTCTCCCCATTCTAGATTGTGAACCAGTTGTTGGGTAGGGACCGTCTCTATATGTTGCCAACTTGTACTTTCCAAGTGCTTAGTATAGTGCTCTGCACACAGTAAGCGCTCAATAAATATGATTGAATGAATGAATGAATGAATGAGTTCTCCAAGGGAGTGGGTAGAGATGGAAACTAAAAGGGGACCCAGAACTGAACCTTGAGGGACCCCCACAGTTAGGGGGTGGGAGGCAGAGGAGGAGCCTGTGAGGGAGACTGAGAATGAGTGGCCAGAGAGATAGGAAAAGAAAGGTAGGAGGAGAACGAGGAGAGGACAGAGTCAATGAAGCTGAAGTTGCATAATGTTTCCGGGAGAAGGGGGTGGTCCACAGTATCAAAGGCAGAAAAGAGGTAATGATAATAATGATGGCATTTATTAAGCACTTACTATGTGCAAAGCACTGTTCTAAGCCCTGGGGAGGCTACAAGGTGACCAGGTTGTCCCACGGGGGCTCACAGTCTTAATCCCCATTTTACAGATGAGGCAACTGAGGCCCAGAGAAGTGAAGTGACTTGCCCAAAGTCACACAGCTGACAATTGGTGGAGCCAGGATTTAAACCCATGACCTCTGACTCCAAAGCCCGGGCTCTTTCCACTGAGCCACGCTGCTTCTCACAAGGTAGAGGTGGATTAAGTATTAAAATGGCAGTTATCATTCCTCAGTCACTCTCTTCTGTGTAATTAAGCAATCAATCAAAAGTATTTGTTTTTGTTGCCGACTTATACTTCCCAAGTGCTTAGTATAGTGCTCTGCACCCAGTAAGCGCTCAATAAATATGAATGAATGAGTGAATTTATCGAGTACCCATGGGATACAGTGCACTGTACTAAGGTTCTTGAGAGATGCCAGTTCACATCAACCTTTGGAGTCAATCAGTCAATTATTGCTCTCTTACTGCATGCTGAAGACTGTACTAAGCACTTGGCAAGGGTTTGGATTGGCTTTTGTATTGGTAATTTAGAGCTTTGAGTCATTTTCTCTGTCCTTTTCAAGGGCCATTTGCATCTTCTCGCAGAAGAAGACCAATAAGGAAAATGCACCTTCTGGTAGCAATTGAATAAAAAAAAACCACTAGGGCTTTGATGGACTTGTAGTTTAAGAGCAGGCCAGCAGAATAATAATGACAGTATTTGTTAAGCGCTTACTATGTGACAGGCACTGTACTAAGTGCTGGGGTGGATACAAGCAAATCGGGTTGGACAAAGTCCCTGTCCCAGTCTCAATCCCCATTTTACAGATGAGGGAACTGAGGCCCAGAGAGGTGAAGGACTTGCCCAAGGTCACCCAGCAGACAAGTGGTGGAGCTGGGATTAGAACCCATGACCTTTTGATTCCCAGGCCTATGCTCTAGGGCTAGGCAGAGAAGGTTTAACTTTTTTCTATGATAAAACTAGCGGGTAGGAAAGTGGGATTTTATCAGCCCATTATATTTTTGGTAATTATCAGTCAAAATAGGGTTATAAAATAAAGAAACCATGAAGGGCAAAGGTAAACTGCAAAAAGCAAAAAAATGAAAATGATTTGGAAAAATCTGGCAGTTTTCCCAAGATCACATTACTAACATAGCTTGATAGATTGGAGGTGCAATTAGCCTGGAATTAATCTACATGCAAAAGTGAACCAAGGTAAAAAATAAAAATTAGAAAACCGTAAAATGTGGTGTAAAGTCACCCATTCCTCAAAGGGCAACTCTGTTTTTCATCACGTAAGTTCCATTGCTCAGTTGTAATGTTGAGCAAAAGTACCCATTGATCCGTAGCGTGGCTCAGTGGAAAGAGCCCGGGCTTTGGAGTCAGAGGTCATGGGTTCAAATCCCGGCTCCGCCACTTGTCAGCTGTGTGACTTTGGGCACGTCACTTCACTTCTCTGAGCCTCAGTTACCTCATCTGTCAAATGGGGATTAAGCCTGTGAGCTCCACGTGGGACAACCTGATCACCTTGTAAACTCCCCAGTGCTTAGAACAGTGCTTTGCACATAGTAAGTGCTTAATAAATGCCATCATTATTATTATTATCTGTATTAAAAAACAAGCTTGGGAGTAATAATAATGATAATAATAATTCTGGTATTTGTTAAGCGCTTACTGTGTGCCAGGAACTGTACTAAGCGTTGGGGTGGATACAAGCAAATAGGGTTGAACACACTCCGTGTCCCATGTTGAGAAGCAGCGTGGCTCAATGGAAAGAGCACGGGCTTGGGAGTCAGTGGTCATGGGTTCAAATCCCGGCTTTGTCAATTGTCAGCTGAGTGACTTTGGACAAGTCACTTAACTTCTCTGGGCCTCAGTTACCTCATCTGCAAAATGGGGATTAAGACTGCGAGTCCCCCCGTGGGACAACCTGATCACCTTGTAACCTCCCCAGTGCTTAGAACAGTGCTTTGCATGTAGTAAGCGCTTTATAAATGCCATCATTATTATTATTATGTTGAGAAGCCATGTGGCTCAATGGAAAGAGCATGGGCTTTAGAGTCAGAGGTCATGGGGAGGCCTATTAGAGGAGGTGTGAGTTTAGAATGGTTTTGAAGATGGGGAGAGGGCTGTTCTGTCAGACATGAGGGGGGTAGGAGTTCCAGTCCAAACGAGCTACATTGACCAGAGATCGGTGGCAAGAGAGATATCAATCAATCAATCAATCGTATTTATTGAGCACTTACTGTGTGCAGAGCACTGTACTAAGCGCTTGGGAAGTACAAGTTGGCAACATATAGAGACAGTCCCTACCCAACAGTGGGCTCACAGTCTAAAAGACTGTGGATGTACTGTGAGTAGGTTGGGGTTAGACAGCTAGCGGTGTGGCTGTGATTTTGCCAACTAGTGTCGCTGGTTGGAGAAAGTAGGTGCTTCAGTAACTCTGACCCATAAAGGGTGCTTACTACGACTAAGCACTAGGGCAGATATTTATTATTATTTATTTAAAGCATTTATCAAGCGCTTACTATGTGCAAAGCACTGTTCTAAGCACTGGGGAGGTTACAAAATGATCAGGTTGTCCAAGGGAGGCTCACAGCCTTAACCCCCATTTTACAGATGAGATAACTGAGGCACAGAGAAGTTAAGTGACTTGCCCAAAGTCACACACACAAGTGGTGGAGCTGGGATTTGAACCCATGACCTCTGACTCCAAAGCCCGTGCTCTTTCCACTGAGCCACACAGACCTAGCCCACTGGGGGCTCCTAATCCATTTTATTCCCATTTTACAGATGAGAAAACTGAGACCCTGAAACGTTAAGTTTCTTGTCCAAAGTCACACTGATGGCCAGTGGTAGAGTCAGAATTCAAGGGTTTATCCTGCACTTAGAACAGTGCTTTGCACATAGTAAGCGCTTAATAAATGCTATTGTTATTATTATTACAATATTTAAATATGGAGAGAAGCGGCGTGGCTTAGTGGTAAGAGCCCGGGCTTTGGAGTCAAAGCTCATGAGTCCAGCTCCCTCACATGTCAGCTGTGTGACTTTGGGCAAGTCACTTAACTTCGCCTTGCCTCAGTTCCCTCATCTGTAAAATGGGGATGAAGATTGTGAGCCCCACGTGGGACAACCTGATTATCTTGTATCTACCCCAGTGCTTAGAACAGTGCTTGGCACATAGTAAGCACTTAACAAATAGCATTATTATTATTATTATTAAATGACTACTAGAGCCAAATGCCAGCTTTACTTCAAGATGAATCATTGAGGAAAAGGTGCTGGTATTGAATTTTAAAATATTTTTGGTTTGCGGGTGCATTATTGACTGTCAGGGACTGTGTCCAACCTGATTATTTGTACCTAAGCCAGCACTTAATATAGTGCCTGGTACATAGTAATTGTGTAACAAATACCGCAGTAATTATTATTATTCTCTGTAAAAGGGGGATTAAATACCTGTTCTCCTTCTTATTTAGACTGAGAGGCCCAGGTGGGACAGGTTATCTGTCTGATACAATTATTTTGTATCTACTACTACTACTACTACTGTTGCTTCTGATATTAATAATTGCAGTATTTGTTAAATGCTTACTATGTGCCAAGCTCTGTAGTAAGCACAGGGGTAAGGACAAGATAATCAGGTCCCACATGGAGCTCACAGTCTAAGTAGGAGGAAGAACAAGTATTGAATCACCATTCTGTAGATGAAGGAACTGAAGCGTCGATAATTTACGTGATTTGCCCAAGGTCACACAGTGGATACGTGGCAGATGCGGAATTAGAACCCAGATCCTCTGACTTCCAGGCCGTGTTCTTTTCAGTAGGCCACACTGCTTTTCCTACTTCTACTTCTACTGTTACTGTGGTTGACATGTAGTAAAGGGCTTAACAAATCTGACTATAATTATTATCATTATTTTTATTGTTAATCATCATAATTGTGTATTTGTTTAGCTCTTCCTATGTTCCTGGCACTGTACTAAGTGCTAGGATAGATACAAATAATAATAATAATAATAATGATGGCATTTGTTAAGCACTTACTTTGTGCAAAGCACTGTTCTAAGTGCAAATAAATCGGGTTGGACACAGCCCCGGTCCCTCATGGGGCTCCCAAGTCTTAATCCTCATTTTCCAGATGAGGGAACTGAGGTCCAGAGAAGTGAAGTGACTTGTCCAAGATCACCCAGCAGACAAGTGGCAGAGCTGGAGTTAGGACCCAGGTCCTTCTGACTCCCAGTCCAGAGCTCTGTCCATAATGGGGCACTAAAATGCTAATTTTTCACGTCAGGTCAGGGTGGGACTCTGAGGGGTCAGGGAAACATTTCCCCCAGAGACTCGAATATCAAAACCAGGCAGAGATGGAGATCAAAACATAACAAGGGGAAGATAAGACAGAGACTGGTCCCAATCCGAGACCAAGACACAAGAAATTTGTCACAGACATTGGAGTGCAAACTCACTGGGGGCTAGATAATTTAGATCTAGATTAGATCTAGATTAGGGCTAGATAGATTAACAAAAGATAATTTTATTTTGAAATGTGATGTTGGAGAAGGCTTTTGAGAATACCACGGGCTGCCCGAAAAACAAACAAATAGATTTTGGAGCAAATTAAACCAAAGCTGTCTTTGGAAGGCCAAATGACTTGACTTAGATTAGCATATTTTGCCACACAATCAGGAGGACTAATTCTCTGGAGAAGTCACTAATGCTAGGAAAAGTGCAGGGAAACCATGGAAGAGGCAGACGGGCAGATAGATGGAGAGAGACCATAACAGTGATAACGGAAGAACCGTTAGAAAGGTTGTGGATTATGGCAGAGGACGGGACCTTCAAGAGAAAGTGGATCCATGGAGTCGCTATGAATCAGAAGCGACTCAAAGGCACTTAATAATAAGTGAAAATAATATAATAATAATAATAATAATGGCATTTATTAAGCACTTACTATGTGCAAAGAACTGTTCTAAGCACTTAATAAATGCCTGTTCTAAGCTCTACCACCCAAGCCCTTCATGAAGTGTTTTTAGTATTTAGTAGGTGATCTGTAAGTATCGCCACTATTAATAAACAATTTTGGTATTTGTTAGGTGCTTACTAAAACTCTAAGTGCTGGGGTAGATGTGAGATAATTATATTGAACACAATCCCTGCAATGTAAGTAATAATAATAGTGGTATTTGTTAAGTGCTTACTATGTGCCCGGCACTGTACAAAGTACTGGGGTGGTTATGAGCAAACGGGGTTGGACCCATCCCCTGTCTCAGTCTAAATCCCCATTTTCCTGATGAGGGAACTGAGGCTCAGAGAAGTGAAGTGACTTGCCCAAGGACACACAGCAGACAAGTAGCAGAGCTGGCATTAGAACCCATGACCTTCTGATCCCCAGGCCCATGCTCTATCCACTATGCCATACTGCTTCTCTAGTGGGGAGAACACGTATCGAATCCCCATTTTATTTATTTATTTATTACATATTTATTACTCTATTTATTTATTTATTTATTTATTTATTTTACTTGTACATTTCTATCCTATTTATTTTATTCTGTTGGTATGTTTGGTTCTGTTCTCTGTCTCCCCCTTTTAGACTGTGAGCCCACTGTTGGGTAGGGACTGTCTCTATGTGTTGCCAATTTGTACTTCCCAAGCGCTTCGTACAGTGCTCTGCACATAGTAAGCGCTCAATAAATACGATTGATTGATTGATTGATTGATTTTATAAATGAGGAAACTGAGGCCCAGAGGAGTTAAACACCTTGCCTAAGGCCACACAGCGGGTAAGTGGCAGAGCAGAAATTAGAACCCAGGTCCTCCAACTCGTTGGCCCAGAATCTTTCCAGTAGCCCACGCTGGTCCTGGAAAAAAGTCCAGAAAGGCCACCACAGCTGGGAAAGAGGCCAGACCTTGCTTCACTTCTGTCCAGAGAAAGGTACCAAAAGTCCGGGCCTGCCAGACAGGGCCACGCCATAGAAGCAGCATGGCTCATTGGAAAGAACACGGGCTTTGGAGTCAGAGGTCATGGGTTCCAATCCCGACTCCACCAATTGTCAGCTGTGTGACTTTGGGCAAGTCACTTAACTTCTCCCTGCCTCCGTTACCTCATCTGTAAAATGGGGATTAAGACTGTGAGCCCTCCGTGGGACAACCTGATCACCTTGTAACTCCCCAGTGCTTAGAACAGTGCTTTGCACATAGTAAGCGCTTAATAAATGACATCATTATTATCATTATGTGTTTTCAAACTGCCACTCTAAGAAATTCTTCCTCATGCCTAACTCCTATCCCTCACACTGCAATCCACGCAGTGCCGATCCCATTTCCCATGCAGTAATCCCCCAGCTGAACCTCAGACAAGGGACCGTTTCTAGCAAAAGTGCATGCTCATTGTGGCTTTTTAGGTCTCAGGCCTGGATCCCCCTAATCGTGCAAAAATCTAAAAAGATTTTCTCTATTTTCTGGGCTCTGAAAAAGGAACAACTCCCTAGGCTATAGACTGAGTCATCAGGGTCCCATTTTGGCCAAATAAATGAAGACTTCATCATAAATCTGCTGACTTGTGCTGGCAGCTTCTCCTTGTGTTACCACACATGCAGAAAGAGGTGCTGGCGGTTTCCAAGGAAGAGAGGGCCGGGGGAACGAAGACTTCAAAACTTGGTGATCTTTGCCAAGGATCATGCGGGAGATGAACTTGGGGTTCCGAGAGGAAAGGGTAGAGGGGTTGGTTCAGGACAACCTGCGAGGCGATGCAGAGATTATGAAGGCCAGAACAGTTTGCCCTAGTCAAAGATTGGATTTAAAATCCAAACTGGCTTTAGGCTGCCTCTGGTACAGTTGAGTAGAGGGAAAAGGGGAGATTCTGATATCTGCTTCTGAACTGATGCCTCATGTTGGTATTCTTTAGTTTTTGTAGTCATCACTTAATTTTTTTTCTTAAGGGACACATGAGCAAGAAAAAAAGAACTGTCCTTCTCCCTCTCCCCCTCCCTGCACCAGCCAATCAATCAATCAATCACATTTGTTGAGCACTTACTGTGTGCAGGGCACTGTACTAAGCACTTGGGACAGTACAACACAATTCAATCATATTTATTGAGTGCTTACTGTGTGCAGAGCACCATACTAAGCACTTGGGAGAGTCCAATAATAATAATAACCAGACACATTCCATGCCCACAGTGAGTTTACACTCTAGGAAGCTAAGCTAACTAATAATAATTCCAACTGCCGTATTTCAGTGCTTGCTGTGTTCCTAGCACTTCACTAAGCACTGGGGTAGATAGAAGAGAATGAGGTCAGACACAGGGTTAGAGGCTGAAGCAGTGTGGTCTCGGGGAAAGCGCATAGAGATGGAAGTCAAGAGATCTGGGTTCTAACAATAATAATAATAATAATAATAATAATAATAATAGTAATATTTGTTAAACACTTACTATGTGCCAAGCACTGTTCTAAGTACTGGGGTAGTTACAAGCTAATCAGGTTATCCCACTTGGGGAGCACAATCTTCACCCCCATTTTATAGATGAGGTAACTGAGGCCCAGAGAAGTTAAGTGACTTGCCTAAAGTCACATAGCTGATAAGTGGCAGAGCCAGGATTAGAACCCATGACCTCTGACTCCCAAGCCCTTGCTCTTTCCACTAAGCCACTGCTCTGCCCTTGCCTGCTGTGTGAGTTTGGACAAGTCACTTAACTTCTCTGGGCCTCAGTTTCCTCAACTCTGTTGGTTGTAGTTTTCTTTTCACTACCCCTGTGTTTTACTCATAAGTTAACTGATATCATTATTATTAGACTGTGAGCTCACTGTGGGCAGGGAATGTGTCTGATGTTATATTGTACTCTACCAAGTGCTTAGTACAGTGCTTTGCACACAGTAGGCATTCAATAAATATGACAATGAATGAATTATTATTATTATTATTATTATTATTATTATTATTGAAGGAGTATAAGATTTGCACACAGTAAGCATTCAATAAATATGACAATGAATGCATTGTTATTATTATTATTATTATTATTATTATTATTATTATTATTATTATTAAAGGAGTATAAGATTTGAATGACTCAGGCAGGGTACTCAACTCTTAGGCTTACCTGTTTCCCTTCAGAAACTCATTAATCGAAGAAGAGGATTAATTTGTTCTACCAGGTTTGTTTTACTTTGTCTCTACACACCTGTACATATAAGTATAAATATATGCACATAAATGTAAGATATACATTTATCTTTGCTACTTGAAAGCATCCCACTTATTTAGTACAAGAATATAGTAAGCTCAGGTTGCTATTATGCTTTGAAAAAAACACTAATTCCTTGAGGTCTTTACCATCCTGTTGCAGAAAAAGAAGCTAATATAATGAGAACAAACCTGCGGGTGACTGGAAAATACAACACAAGTAGTATTTCACCTGCTTGCTTTATCCTCTTTGCAGTTAACCTCTATGAAAACTTACAAATGCAAAAGATGAATTATTCATGAGCGAAGCTCTCCTTTTGTTCCCTGCAAGTAATGATAGCGTAATAAGCCAGCTTTTCTTCTCCGTAGCGTAATTAACATTTCAGAATTTTTAATTGCATATGAACCGTTACCCATTTTCTCTCAACATAAAGCATCGTAAGGCTTGGAACTGACCTTCTTTCCAGATAAAATCTAGATGTAGTTGAAACAGAGGTAGTCAAACAATAGTTCATGTTAGTCATTTAGCCATGTTGGAGCTAACTTTATTTCTGTTTTCCACAAATGAAGCAAAAAATACAACATAAAAGTACCTAGGATGAGGACGTTTGTCAATAAACACCACAGGAGTTGAAGAAGCTGAGTATAAACTGTGTAAAATATTGAAAGCACTGCTCTCTAGTAAGAAGTCCATTGGAAAGGTTTGATCGTAAATTCAGAAGTTACTTTAGAGTCAGTCAGTCCATAAAAATACAAAAATTTCAGGCAATTCTGATGACCATGAGCTTTGTCCTTAGTTTTGGTTCATTCATTATTATTATGGTATTTTTTAAGCACTTACTATGTGTCAAGCACTGTTCTAAGCTCTGGGGTAGATAGAAGTTAATCAGGACAGTCACGGTCCCTGTCCCACAGGGGCTCAACAGTCTAAGCAGGAGGGAGAACAAGATTTAATCCCCATTTTTCAGATGAGGAAACTGACAGAGAAGTTAAGTGACTTGACAGCAAGCAATTGGCAGAGTCAGGATTAGAATCCAGGTCCTCTGACTCCCAGGGCAGTGCTCTTTCTACCAGGTCAGGCGGCTTCTCATCTAGAATAAGTTAAAAAAGTCTCTTGAAATTTATTGCAAGTTCCTTGAGGGCAGCGATCACAGTATAGCTGAAGAGCACTGGTCTTGAAACCAGGTGACCACATTAAACTACAAGTTCTATCGCCAGCTAGTTGTGTGACCATGGGTAAGTCACTTGACCTCTATGTATCTCAGTTTCCTTATGTGTAAAATGGAGATAGCAAATCATTATTATTATTATTATTATTATCTACCTCAAAGGTTTATTGTGACAGCAAAAATGAAGTGTGACAAGTCTTTGGGAACAGAAGCACTGCACAAAACAAACGTATTATTACTACTGACTATATTCTACTCTTTCAGGTGCTTAGTCTAGTGCTCTGCCCACAGAAGGTGCTCAATAAATATTATCATTTGATTGGTTTTAGGGAAATCAGCTTGGTCCAAACTAGAGCTACTCACCTAAAAATGAAAAATGGAAAACCCCTGTGAAGGTTATAAGAAATGAAAAGAAATGTTTATAGGACAAGAGCAGACCATGGTTTGGAGATTCAGATCCTGGGGTGAAATGATGATTTTAATTAAGAGGGCCAAGTGCATAAGTTATATTTTTAATGGATGCTGCTAACTCAGAGTCTTTCTGCGGTGTTTTATTAGCAAAGTTGATCTACCCTCGGAAGCAGCATGGCATAGTGGACAGAGCACAGCTCTGGGAGTAAGAAGGTCATGGGTTCTAATCCTGGCTCTGCCACTTGTCTGCTGTGCAACCTTGGACAAATCATGTCACTTCTCTGTGCCTCAGTTACCTTCTCTGTAAAATAAGAATTGAAACTGTGAGCCCCGAGGGGGACAGAGATTGTGTCCAACTCAATTTGCTTGTATCCCCCTCCCCCCAGTGCTTAGTACAGTAATGGGCACATAGTAAGCGCTTCAAAATACCATCTTTTTTTTTTTTAACCCTATCTTCACTAACTCAAACACATTTTCATTTGGGAATCAGTCTAACTGTTAGAGACAGGCAGCATCAGGTGATTTCAGGACGTCCAAACTTCTTTTTGCGATATACAACTTTGATGCCAATAAGAACAACCCCTTTGTTAATTTGTCATCTGGATGTGGGCATTTTTAGAGATGATTTCCTCCTGGAATCTTCAAAGGCAGTTCTCTACCGAAGAGAGGAGCTAGTGTCTGTGACAGCAAGGCTGAAACGGGTCGGTGGACTTCTTGAATTCAGGAGAACTGGGGGACATGTTACTAAAGTTGAACAGATCCCTACCAAATCTTGGCCTGCTTCAGGGCACACACA
Organism: Tachyglossus aculeatus; assembly: GCF_015852505.1. Classification (NCBI taxonomy): domain Eukaryota; kingdom Metazoa; phylum Chordata; class Mammalia; order Monotremata; family Tachyglossidae; genus Tachyglossus; species Tachyglossus aculeatus. The sequence continues at coordinate 7,651,142 of NC_052101.1, read as the reverse complement.
CACCTGCTTGACCAATACATCAATACTCTAACCTTGGGCGGGACAGTGGGGAAAGAAACTATCCCCTTCTCTATCTGTAAGCACCTGCTTTGTGCAAAACACTGTGGGGAATTCAATGAAGGATGAACACGCCTCAGTTCCAGGCTTTCAGAGTGCTCCCAATCTACATAAGGGGCTGGGATGTTGGCAGCTGACACAGGAGGAAAGATTAAATATAAATAATGATAATAATAATAATTATTATTATGGTAAGAGGCAGTGTGGTCTCTTGGAAAGGGAACAGGATTCAGCCAGGAACTCCCTCCCTCTCCGTATATGGAAGCAGCGTGGCTCAGTGGAAAGAGCACGGGTTTGGGAGTCAGAGGTCATGGGTTCTAATCCTGGCTCCACCACTCATCAGCTGTGTGACTTTGGGCAAGTCACTTAGCTTCCCTGTGCCTCAGTTACCTCATCTGTAAAATGAGGATCAAGACTGTGAGCCCCATGTGGGACAACCTGCTTACCTTGTATCTATCCCAGTGCTTAAAACAGTGCTCAGCACATAGTAAGCACTTAACAAATACCATCATTATTAACAGTGCTTTGCACATAGTAAATGCTTAATAAATGCCATTATTATTAGTAGTATTATTATATGCCAGATCACCACTCTCTCCACCTTCAAAGCATTACTAAAGTCACACCTCCTCCAAGAAGCCTTCCCTGATTAAGCCCTCATTTCTCTGGCTCCCTCTCCCTTCTGTGCCATCTAAGCACTTTGGACATTTGATATTTGCCCCTCCCTCAGCCCCACAGAACTCATGTACATAGATTTAAATTGTATATTATAAAATATTTATTTACATTAATGCCTGTCTCCCCCTCTAGGCTACAAATTCACTGTGGTTAGGGAATGTATTTGCCAACTCTGTTGTATTGTTCTTTCCCAAATGCTTAAGTTCAGTGCTCAGCGCATAGTAAGTGCTCAATAAATACCATTGGAGAGGGTGACTGGGGGTCAGAAGACTTGAGTTCTAATCCTAACTCCACCACTTAATTTCTATATGGTCTTGAGCAAGCCCCATTATTTATTTGTGCCTCATCTGTAAAATTGGGACAAAATAGAAGTTCTCCCTCCCCCTTGGACTGTGAACTGTGGGTGGGACTGGGACTATATCTAACCTGATGATCTTATATTGTCCCCAGTGCTTAGCATAGGGCTTGGAACAAAGTAAAGCACTTAACAGATACCAGTATTATTATTATTATTATTAGTAGTAATAATAATATGAGTATTAATGAACACAATAAAAATACAAGAACAGTGTGGATGAAGTCTATGATTTTGTTCTCTTCCAAGCACTTAGTACAGTGCTCTGCACACAGTAAGTCCTCAGTAATTACCACCAAGGATGATGATTTGAAATGAAATGAACTTCACTCCCTTCAAGTAATTCTCCTAATCCCCTCTTTCATTCATTCATTCATTCAATCATATTTATTGAGTGCTTACTGTGTGTAAATCACTGTACTAAGCGTTTGGGAGAGTACAATATAGCAATAAATAGACACATTCCCTGCCCACTTGGACATGTTGGAAATGAAAATAGTTGGGGAAAGGGTTAGGGTACGTATATAGACTTTATCTCTGTCTGGAAAAGCCCTGAGACTGCAGTCTCCATACACTCATTTACCCTAGGGGGGATAAGGCCTCATGTAATCATTCTTCCTCTTCTGGAACAGATTGAACATGAGGATTTTAATGGATTTTTGTAGACCTGTCCATCGGGATTTACAATAGAGACCTGGAAATAGAGCTCCGATTTACTTGCTCTGGTATGAGCAGGATTTCTGAATGTTTATCTTCACTTTCTTCCTGAAAAAGAAAGAAAAGGACATTATATGGCAAAGGGAGAAGATAATTAGTCATTAAACGTAACAAATCTTTTCCTGGTTTTATTCAGAAGTTTATCAGCCTCCCACTTGAAACAGATAAGCTCATTGTGCGGATGGGTTTATCTTACTTAGAAAGTCCTTTGGATTTGAAGAAAGTTTTGTTATGGTAATGGAAAACTAATAGGCAGTGGAAAAGTTAACTACTTGAAACTGGGTTTCCTTAGCAAAGATGATTCAGCCTCCCTCCTCCTTCCACTGTGGAAAGGCCAAAATGATCTACATGCTATATGTTCTTTTTCCTTTCCTATCAACAGCCTACTCTCTCATAAGAGAAAGCAGAACCATTCTATCTGGTGTTCTTAAAAAGGAAGATTAATTAGTTCCACAGTAGGCACAATCCTAATTCCATTTGATAAATCCCCACCTGTAGCCAGACGAATGTTAACATGATTTACACAAAGAGGCCTGCTTTATCCAGTGAACCAACAGACAGAAAAGGATGAGGTAGAAAAAGTGGCATTACTCAGTGAAGGCTAATTAACTTTCTGATCTGGCATTACAGGTTTGAATATTTGAAGCAGCAACAGATAGATTCTTTGCTTCGCATTGTCCAAATGGCTCTTAATTGGATTAGAAAGCATTATATCTGCATTTGACAGAATACTTGATTAGTTTCATTTTTTTGCAACTCAGGCTATTTCCAGTGGGTTTCAGATTTCAGATTTCAGCTAGCAACTGACATATTAATAGTAATAATAATGGCATTTATTAAGCACTTACTATGTGCAAAGCACTGTTCTAAGCACTGGGGAGGTTACAAGGTGATCAGGTTGTCTTGAAGACCAAGGAGAGCTGCAAAACTCTAGAAGAAAAATAAAAAGCCATGTAATAGGTCAGAAATATATCCAGAGCCATTATTTATGACAAGCCTCGGTCAGTCAATTGTATTTACTGAGCCTTTAGTGTGTGCAGAGCAGTGTACTAAGTGATTGAGAGAGTACAATATAACAATATGACAGACACATTCCCTGCCCACAACGATGTTGAAATCTAGAGGGGGAGACAGGCATTAATAGAAATAAATAAATGACAGATATGGACATAAATGCTGTGGGGCTGGGAGGGAGGTGAATAAAGGGAGCAAGTCAGGGCAAATTAGAAGGGAGTGGGAGAAGAGGAACGGAGGGCTTAGTCAGGGAAGGCCTTTTGGAGGAGATGGGCCTTCAGTAAGGCTTTGAAGAAGGGGGGAGAGTCATTGTCTGTCAGATATGAAAAGGGAGGGTTTTTCAATCAATCAATCAATCATATTTATTGAGTGCTTACTGTGTGCAGAGCACTTGGGAAGTACAACTTGGCAACATATAGAGACAGTCCCTAACCAACGGTGGGCTCACAGTCTAGAAGGGGGAGACAGAGAACAAAACCAAACATATTAACAAATTAAAATAAATAGAATAGATATGTACAAGTAAAATAAATAAATAGAGTAATAAAAATGTACAATCATATATACATATATACAGGTGCTGTGGGGAAGGGAAGGAGGTAAGACGGGGGGATGGAGAGAGGGAGGGGCCCAGGGGGAGAGGAAGGAGGGGGCTCAGTCTGGGAAGGCTTCCTGGAGGAGGTGAGCTCTCAGTAGGTCATGGGTTCTAATCCCGGCTCCGCCACGTGTCTGCTCTGTGCCCTTGTAGAAGCAACTTAACTTCTCTGATCCTCAGTGACCTCATCGGTAAAATGGGGGTGAAGACTGTGAGCCCCACGTGGGACATAGTAAGTGCTTAACAAATGTCATCATTATTATTAGTAGTACAGTGCTCTGCACACAGTAAGTGCTCAATAAATGCAGTTGACTGACTATGTCAGAGGCAGGAGGTGGGAGAGAGGTCACCCGCGAGATAGGTGAGATTGAGGCACGGCGAGAAGATTGGCATTAGAGGAGTAAAGTGTGAGGACTGGGTTGTAGCAGGAGAGTAGTGAGTTGAGGGAGGAGGGGACAAGGTGATTGACTGCTTTAAAGCTGATGGTGAGGAGGTGCTGTCTGATCTAGACTGTGAGCCCGTTGTTGGTTGGGGACCGTCTCTATATGTTGCCAACTTGTACTTCCCAAGCGCTTAGTACGGTGCTGTGCACACAGTAAGCGCTCAATAAATATGATTAAATGAGTGAATGAATGAATGACCCTCTCCTCTGCCCTCAGCAATACTTCCCCTTCTTAGTTCACTCCCACACCCACCGCCCCCACCAGCTTTTCCAGGCATATAAGTCCCTTCTCAAACCTCCTGTCTCACTGCCCCCACCATCTCTTTCCCCTAATGTTCTGGCTACCCACTTCATGTTGGGTAGGGACCGTCTCTATATGTTGCCAACTTGTACTTCCCAAGCACTTAGTACTGTGCTCTGCACACAGTAAGCGCTCAATAAATACGATTGAATGAATGAATGAATGAATGCAGAGGTGTATGGGCAATCACTGGTGGTTCTTGAGGAGCGAGGAGACAAGGCCTGAACGTTTTTGTAGAAAAATGATGCGGGCTGCAGAGGGAAGTATGGACTGGAACTGGGAAAAACAGGAGGCAGGGAGGTGAGCGAGGAAGTTGTTATGCTCTAATCTCCCTGTTTTCTATCCTGAACTCCAAAGCCCTCTGCCTACCACTGGTAGCAATAGAGTCTGTGTCGTGGCTCTGTGGAAAGAGCCCGGGCTTTGGAGTCAGAGATCATGGGTTCAAATCCTGGCTCCGCCGCTTGTCAGCTGTGTGACTTTGGGCAAATCACTTCACTTCTCTGGGCCTCACTTACGTCATCTGTAAAATGGGGATGAAGACTGTGAGCCCCACGCGGGACAACCTGATCACCTTGTATCCTCCCCAGCGTGTAGAACAGCGCTTTGCACATGGTAAGCGCTTAATACCAAAATTATTATTATTATATCCTCCTATTTGTAATTTATTTAAATGTGTCTCTCCTGCTAAACTCCTTGAGATTGAGTTTCCTGCTTCTACTGTACTCTCCCAAGTGTTTAGTGCAGTACTCAGCATGGTCTAGTGGCTACAGCCTGGGCCTGAGGGTCAGAAGGTCATGGGTTCTAATCCCAGATCTGCTACTTCTCTGCTGTGTGACCTGAGGCAAGTCACTTCATCCATTCATTCATTCATTCATTCATTCAATCGTATTTATTGAGCACTTACTGTGTGCAGAGCACTGTACTAAACGCTTGGGAAGTACAAGTTGGCAACATATAGAGAAGGTCCCTACCAAACAATGGACTCACAGTCTAGAAGGGGGAGACAGACAACAAAACAAAACATGTGGACCGGTGTCAAGTCATCAGAATAAATAGAAATAAAACTAGATGCACCCCATTAACAAAATAAATAGAATAATAAATATGTACAAATATGTTCACTTCTCTGGGCCTCAGTTACCTCATCTGTAAAATGGGGACTGAGTCTGTGAGCCCCATGTGGGACAGGGAATGTGTCCAACCTGATTTGTTGTATCCACCACAGTGTTTAGTACAGTGCCTGACAAATAGTAAGCACTCAAAAAATACCATTATTTTTAAGCAGAGAAGCAGCGTGGCTTAGTGGAAAGAGCCCGGGGCTTGGAAGCCAGACGATGTGGGTTCTAATCCCGGCTCTGCCACTTCTCTGCTGTGTGACCTTGGGCAAACCATTTTGCTTCTCTGGACCTCAGTGACCTTATCTGGAAAATAGGGATGAAGACTGAGAGCCCCACGTGGGAGAAGCTGATTACCTTGAATCTACCACAGTGCTTAGAACGGTGCTTGGCACATAGTAAGGGTTTAAGAACTGCCATAATTATTATTACTCCAGATTGTAAAGTTGCAGGCAGGGAATGTATCTGTTATATTGTTGTATTGTACTCTTCCAAGTGCTTAGTACAGTGCTCTGCACACAGTAAGTGCTCAATAAATACAATTGACTGATTACTCTAACTTCTGGGTTCTAATCCAGTTTTCTCCATTTATCTGTTTTGTGACCTTGAAGTCACTTTAACTTCTCTGGATCTCAGTTTCCTCATCAGCAAAATAGAGACTAAATCCCTGTTCTTTCTCCTATTTAGACCATGAGCCCCATAACGGACCTGATTATTTTGACTCTACTCCAGCTCCTAGTACAGTGCTCGGCACATAGTAAGAGCTTAATGAATACCACAGTTACTATGATTATTGTTATTATTATGACTTACTCTATTGTGCTTGATAAATGCTATTGATTGATTGATAGGGAAAAACCGGGTGGTTTTCTGCTATGGCTTTATATCCACTTAGGTGCTTTTACCCAGGAATATGGAGGGTGGATGTAATCAACTCTTCCTTCCCCTCCTGCTGTCTCACCCAAGGATGGTCTTCTAATTTCTTGGGCTGGAAATCCAAGTCTGGAGAAAGACTGGGATGAGGAATAGAGCTGCTGCATGGTTGATGCTTTCCTTCCTTACTCCCATCTTCCCGACATCCCTCTAGACTGGAAGCTTGTCGTGGACAGGGAATGTGTCTGTTTATTATTCTATCGGACTCTCCCCAAAACCTAGTACAGTGCTCTGCACTCAAAAAATATGATTGAATGAATGAATGAATAAACATGGCTCATAGAGTTTCACTGGGGAAGACATAGGATAGGTAGTGAGATAATAATAATAATTATGATGATAATAATAATAATAGTAGTTGTTAAGTGCTTACTCTGTGCCAAGCACTATAAGTGCTGCAGTAGATCAATCAATCAATCAATCGTATTTATTGAGCACTTACTGCGTGCACAGCACTGTACTAAGCGCTTGGGAAGTACAAGTTGGCAACATATAGAGACGGTCCCTACCCAACAGTGGGCTCACAGTCTAGAAGATATGAATAGAGAAGCAGCGTGGCTCAGTGGAAAGAGCCCGGGCTTTGGAGTCAGAGGTCATGAGTTCAAATCCCGGCTCCACCAATTGTCGCTGTGTGACTTTGGGCAAGTCACTTAACTTCTCTGTGCCTCAGTTACCTCATCTGTAAAATGGGGATTAAGACTGTGAGCCCCCCGTGGGACAACCTGATCACCTTGTAGCTTCCCCAGCGCTTAGAACAGTGCTTTGCACATAGCGAGTGCTTAATAAATGCCATCATCATTATTATTATATGAATCAATCAGGTTGGACAGAGCCCAACCTGGGGCTCCAAATGGGGCTCAAACTTTTAATCCCCATTTTATAGATGAGGTAACTGAGACACAGAGAAGTAAAGTGGCTTGCCCAAAGTCTCTCAGCAGAAATGCAGCGGAGCCAGGATTAGAACTCAGGTCCTTCTGGCTGCCAGGCCCGGGTTTACCCGCTAAGCTGCAGGGATAAATACCTTCAGTTTAAGGAATAATAATAGTTTTACTGAGGCTATGCACACCACTTCCAGAATGCCCCACCTCTCTCTGCAGTAGTTCTGGTAGGGTATCCATACAGCTTTCTTGGTCAAAATCTGGAAGTGGTTTACCACTGCCTTCTTCTATGAAGCAAACTCGAGTCTCCGTCCTCTACTCTCTCCCATGCCACTGCTGCCCAGCACAGGTGAGTTTTGACTTCATCATCATCAATCGTATTTATTGAGCGCTTACTATGTGCAGAGCACTGTACTAAGCACTTGGGAAGCGCTTTTGACTTGTAGCAGATGGCCTTCCACTCGCTAGCCACTGGCCAAGCTAGGACTAGAATGGGTAGGCCTCTGCTTGACTCTCCCTCCCATAGTGACTGGTAGAGGACTGGAAAAATAATAATAATAATAATGGCATTTATTAAGCACTTACTATGTGCGAAGCGCTGTTCTAAGCACTGGGGAGGTTACAAGGTAATCAAATTGTCCCACGCGGGGCTCACAGTCTTAATCCCCATTTTACAGCTGAGGTAACTGAGGCCCAGAGAAGTGAAGTGACTTGCCCAAAGTCACACAGCTGACAAGCGGCCGAGTCGGGATTTGAACCCATGACCTCTGACTCCAAAGCCCGGGCTCTTTCCACTTCCTTCCTCTCCCCCTCGTCCCCCTCTCCATCCCCCCCATCTTACCTCCTTCCCTTCCCCACAGCACCTGTATATATGTATATATGTTTGTACATATTTTTTACTCTATTTATTTATTTATTTATTTTATTTGTACATATCTATTCTATTTATTTTATTTTGTTAGTATGTTTGGTTTTGTTCTCTGTCTCCCCCTTTTAGACTGTGAGCCCACTGTTGGGTAGGGACTGTCTCTAGATGTTGCCAATTTGTACTTCCCAAGTGCTTAGTACAGTGCTCTGCACATAGTAAGCGCTCAATAAATACGATTGATGATGATGATGATGATGCTCAGTGCTCAGTGCTCACTTGTCTGGCACTTGGAAACTCTCCAAGTGCCATTCTGAGAGGGGAAGAGATAGAAGAGGGGCTGCCAAAAGGCCATTTTCTCCCTTTGGGGATCCGCGCTCTTGGTTAACAAATCAATCAGTCAATCGATTGTATTTGTTGAGCACTTGCTGTGTGCAGAGCATTGCGAAGCAGCATGGCATAGGGGCTAGAGCCTGGACCTGCGGGTCAGAAGGTCACGGGTTCCGATCCCGGCTTCACCACGTGTCTGCCGTGTGACCTTGGGCAAGTCACTTCACTTCTCTGGACCTCAGTTACCTCATCTGGAAAATGGGGATTGAGACAGCGAGCCCCGCAGGAGACAAGGATCGTGTCTAACCCGATTTGCTTGTATCCACCCTAGTACTTAGTACACTGCTTGGCATGTAATAAGCTCTTAACAAATACCATAATAATAATTATTATTACCAAGCATCTAGGAGAGTACAATATAACAGAATTGATAGACTGTGAGCCCTCTGTTGGGTAGGGACCGTCTCTATATGTTGCCAACTTGTACTTCCCAAGTGCTTAGTACAGTGCTCTGCACACAGTAAGCGCTCAATAAATACGACTGAATGAAAGAATGGACACATTTCCTACCCACAGTGAGTTTACAGTCTAGAGGGGGAGACAGATGTTAATATAAATAAATAAATCACAGATACGTACATAAGTGCTGTGGAGCTGAAGGTGGGGCCAGTAAAGGGTATATATCCAAGTGCACCTTGATCAAGATAGTAATGATTTTGAGTGAATTCTGGTTACAAATTTAAATTCCTAATTCAGATTTTTAATAAATAATAATGATGACATTTGTTAAGCACTTACTATGTGCAAAGCACTGTTCTAAGTGCTGGGGGGGATACAAGGTGATCAGGTTCCCCCACTTGGGGCTCACAGTCTTAATCCCCATTTTACAGATGAGGGAACTGAGGCTCAAAGAAGTTAAGTGACTTGCCCAAGGTCACACAGCTGACAAGTGGTGGAGCCGGGATTCAAACTCATGACCTCTGACTCCCAAGCCTGGGCTCTTTCCACTGAGCCATGTTGCTTCTCCAAACAAAACATTGATATCTTTCTGGGAAGAAAAATGAAACCTCAAAATACACCAAATCTGATGTTTATATTCATTCTTGTTGTTTCCTTGGTTTATTCTAACATCTACCGAAACTCTGGTCTTCCTCAATGCACTGAGGTGTATTGTTAAGGTCAAACATGAAATAAGCTTCTGAATTCAGTTCAGAAAAGGTCAAGATAAACCTCCAAAAAAGCATTTTTGGAGTACAGTGAAGCAGTGCACCAGCCTAAATGTCACTAACCCGGTCTCTAGAAGCTTAGGTAATTCTTCGGTAAAAACAGTTAATGGCCTTTAAAATTATTTGCATCATACTTGGTGAAGATGACTTGATACCTGGAAAATCCCAGAAAAAGAAAATCCCCAGCATTTTATCGAGATGGATGGTGAACATGTTTGGCTCTAATACGAAGTAATTCAGGGTGTTTCAGTTGTTACCCAAATTCAATATCCTTCATTACCATCATTTGTCAAAAGCAAATCTTTACAATTTTGAACAAATCCAAGAATTCCTTCATTCTCTAGGCACTTGATCCCAAGCCATATCAATATTCAAGGATACTGCTTTCTGATACTTCTTTGGTTATTCTCCCCCTCTACACTGTGAGCTTGCCTTGGGTGGCGACACGTCTACTAACTCTGTTACACTGAACTCTCCCAGGCACTTGACACAGTGCTCTGCACACAGTCAGAGCTCAACAAATACCATTAGTTAATTGATTCTGAGTATTTTGTTATGATTCTATACCCTGAGTGAGATGCACATTTTGCCTTCTTATTACATGAATTTGCATCTAAAGAAAATGACAGAATATTAATCTTGATTTTGTTTGTATTGGCCTTACCCTCAGTTTCTTTCAAATGATGGAAGTCAGAGCCAATGCAAGAATCATCTGTTTTCAAAGGTTTTATTTGTGAGTTGAAAATGCAAGACTAGATTGAACAGACAATCTAGACAATTCCCTGACATCCAGTTTGGCAGGAGACATGAATCTGTCAATCAACAGTATTTATCGAATGCTCAGGGGGTAAAGAGTCCCGGATTAAACACTTATGAGAGTACAATAAATTAAGCAGACATGATCCCTGGTCTCAAAGAGCTTACAATCTAGTGGGCTAGACAGACATTTCCCCTCTCAGAATCACACCTGGAGAGTTTCCAGTCCTCTACCAGTCGTGACTACAGGAGAGAGAGAGTCAAGCAGAGGTCTACCCATTCCGTTCCTAGCTTGGGAAGAGACTTGCAGTGCTCTGCACACAGTAAGCGCTCAATAAATAGGATTGATGATGATGACTTGCGAGTGGAAGACAATCTGCTACAAGTCAAAACTCACATTGTTGGGCAGCAGCGTCACGGGAGACAGTTGAGGGCAGAGACTCAAGTTGACTGCTTGGAAGAAGGCAATGGTAAACAACTTCTGGATTTTTACCAAAAAAAATCGATGAATACGCTATCGGAACGATTGCGGAATGAAGTGAGGTGTTCCGGGAGAGATGTGTCCATGGTTTGGCTATGGGTCTGAGACAACTCGACAGCATAAGATGAGGCAGACATTAAAATGAATTGTACATAAAGAAAGCAACCACGTAAAAGCATAGGTGCATATGTGCTGTGGCGGGTGAGGACGGGGGAACTGCTTAAATGTTTATCGGGTCCAGACCCAAGTGCATAGATGATGCAGTAGAGAAGGAAAGTAGGATGGAAGCTCACTGTAGGCATCCAACTCTGTTGCATCGTACTCTCCCAAGCGCTTACTACAGAGCTCTGCACACAGTAAGTGCTCAACAAATACCACTGATTGATTCACTGAAAGTCAGGAAGAGATAAGATTTTAGTAGGGCCTTGAAAAGGGAGAGAATTGTGGTCTGTCAGATATAAAGAGGGAGGGAATACCAGGCCTAAGGAAAGATGCAGGATATGAAAAGAAAGAGAGGAGCAGATCTCTCATTTTATTTTTAATTCATTCATTCAATCGTATTTATCAAACGCTTACTGTGTGCAGAGCACTGTACTAAGTGCTTGGGAAGTACAAGTCAGCAACATACAGAGGTGGTCCCTACCCAACAACGGGCTTTTTAATAGTATTGTTAAGTTCTTACTATGTACCAGGCGCTGTACTAAGCACTGGGGTAGATACAGGTTAATCAGTTTGGACACAGTCCCTGTCCCACATGGGATTCACAGTTTTCATCCCCATTTTACAGGTGAAGGAACCAAGGCACAGAGAAGTGAAGTTTCTTGGCCAAGGTCACACAGCAGACACGTGGCAGAGCCGGAATTAGAACCCAGGTCCTTCGGACTCCCAAGCCTGGGCTCTAACCACCAGGCTATGCCACTTCTCTTCTTTTCTGACTTTCGCTTCTCACCTCCTGTTCAACTCCCTTCCATACATATCTAGTACTAGATCTAGTTTCTGACATGTTTTGAGTTGAACTTCACGGAAAGAATGGCATCTCATCCTCAGTGTATGGAGGCACAACATTGTAAATACACATTGGTCTGTGTCTCCAACTAAAGTGGTTAGCTCCTTACAGCTAATATTTTCAAAAAACAGTCACTGTGATGCGGGTTCAGTACAGTTCAGCCACCAAAATGGCATCTCGATTTCCTTAAAAATAAATCAAAAGCTAAGTAACCGTCATTCAGATGTCTAAAGTCTACTAAGTTACACTAAGAGTTGTCATCAGTATCATCAATTTATTGAGCACCTGTTGTGTGCACTGTATGAAGTAGAGTCAGTAAACATGATCCCTGTCCCCAGTGAGTTTCCCAGTGAGAAGCAGCATGGCCTAGTAGCAAGAGCACAGAGTAGAGAGTCAGAGGACATGGGTTCTAATCCCGGCTCTGCAACCTCTCTGCTGTGTGACCTTGGGCAAGTCACTTAACTTCTCTGTGCCTTGGATACCTCAACTGTAAAATGGGGATTAAGTCTATGAGCCCCATTTGGGACAACCTGATCACCTTGTATCTACCCCAGCGCCTAGAACAGTGCTTGGCACATAGTAAGCCCTTAATAAATACCATTATTATTATTATTATTATTATTATTGTTCCCCATTGACACTGGATGAGTGACATAATGTCCCTGAACCATGCAAAATTTATTCCAGCCTTTGAATTCTATGGAAAACGTGATAGATTTCCAGTCATATGGCATGCCTAGGATGATCCATCCTAATGGCAGATCATATTGATGGTGTTTATAAGTTGTAAGTGCTAAGATAGACACAAGGTCTTCAGAGCAGAAACAGTTTGTGTCTCATTTATTATCATTTTATTTATGGTACTTGTAAAGTGCTTATTATACCTCAAGCACCGTTCTAAATATACACTCCCCGTCTGGACGATAAGCTCATGGTGGGCAGGGAATGTGTCTGTTATATTGTATTCTCCCAAGCACTTAGTTCAGTGTTCTGCACAGAACCAAGTGCTTAGTACAGTGCTCTACACAGAATAAGCTAAAAATAAGTATATATGTTTGTTCGTATTTATTGCTCTATTTATATTACTTGTACATATCTATTTTATTTATTTTATTTTGTTAATATGTTCTGTTTTGTTCTCTGTCTCCCCCTTCTAGACTGTGAGCCCACTGTCAGGTAGGGACCGTCTCTATATGTTGCCAACTTGTACTTCCCAAGCGCTTAGTACAGTGCTCTGCACGCAGTAAGTGCTCAATAAATGCAATTGATTGATTGATTGATTGATTGAATAAGCGCCCAATTAATATGATTGATTGACTGCTGGGGTAGATACAAGTCTAGGTAGGCTCACAGTCTAAGTAGGAGGGAGAACAAATTTTGATTCCTCATTTTACATTTTGAGGAAACTGATGCACAGAGAAGCTAAGTGACTTGCCCAGTGTTACACAGCAGGCAACTGGCAGAATGGAGATTAGGCCCCAGGTCCTCTGACTCCCGTGCCGATGCTCTTTCCACTAGGCCATGCTGTTTCATAATCCGCGAGGTGAGGGGAGCGGATGAGCGAGCCCTTTGATTGTATAATCAACAATAATTAATAATTCTGATTATGGTATTTGTTAAGTGCCTACTATGTGCCAGGTACTGTATTAAGCACTGGGGTAGATACAAGTTTACCAGTTGGACACAGTCCCTGTCCCACGTGGGACTCACTGTCTCAGTCCCCATTTTACAGGTGAGGTTACTGAAGCACAGAGAAGAGAAATGACTTGCTCAAGGTCACACAGCAGAAAAGCAGAAGAACCGGGATTAGAACCCACACCCTTCTGACTCCCGGGCCTGGGCTCTAGCCACTAGGCTTGCTGCTTTTGGGATCAGTATCAGTAGGGTTTAATGACCAGGAATATTGTTAGAGCCTCTCAGCATGTTTCGTGTCTGCTCAGTCGCTGGCTAAATGACCAACTGCCCATGGTACTTAATAATAATAATAACAATAATAAAAATGATGGTATTTGTTAAGCGCTTACTATGTACGAAGCACTGTTCTAAGTGCTGGGAGGGATACAAGGTGATCAGGTTGTCCCCTGTGGGGCTCACAGTCTTCATCCCCCCCATCTTACCTCCTTCCCATCCCCACAGCACCTGTATATATGTATATATGTTTGTACATATTTATTACTCTATTTATTTATTTTACTTGTACCTGTCTATTCTATTTATTTTATTTTGTTAGTATGTTTGGTTTTGTTCTCTGTCTCCCCCTTCTAGACTGTGAGCCCACTGTTGGGTAGGGACTGTCTCTATATGTTGCCAGCTTGTACTTCCCAAGTGCTTAGTGCAGTGCTCTGCACACAGTAAGCGCTCAATAAATACGATTGATGATGATGTTGCCAGCTTGTACTTCCCAAGCGCTTAGCGCAGTGTTCTGCACACAGTAAGCACTCAATAAATACGATTGATTGATTGACTGATTGATTCATCCTCATTTTACAGATGAGGTCACTGAGGCACAGAGAAGTTAAGTGGCCTGCCCAAGGTCACCCAGCTGACAAGTGGTGGAGCCAGGATTCGAACCCATGACCTCTGACTCCCAAGCCCGGGCTCTTTCCACTGAGCCACGCTGCTTCTCCACTTGTAGTAGTTGCTTTGCTACTTGTAGTAAAGGGCTGCCAATGATGCCCCCGATGCCCCCCGGACTGTCTGCATTTCTGGGATTCCCACCCTGTCGGCCACAACTAATCAATCAATCAATCAATCATATTTATTGAGCGCTTACTATGTGCAGAGCACTGTACTAAGCGCTTGGGAAGTACAAATTGGCAACACATAGAGACAGTCCCTACCCAACAGTGGGCTCACAGTCTAAAAGGGGGAGACAGAGAACAGAACCAAACATACCAACAGAATAAAATAAATAGGATAGAAATGTACAAGTAAAATAAATAAATAAATAAATAAATAAATAGAGTAATAAATATGTACAACCATATATACATATATACAGGTGCTGTGGGGAAGGGAAGGAGGTAAGATGGGGGGATGGAGAGGGGGGCGGGGGGAGAGGAAGGAAGGGGCTCAGTCTGGGAAGGCCTCCTGGAGGAGGTGAGCTCTCAGCAGGGCCTTGAAGGGAGGAAGAGAGCTAGTTTGGCGGAGGGGCAGAGGGAGGGCATTCCAGGCCCGGGGGATGACGTGGGCCGGGGGTCCACTAGCCACTAGCCACTAGCCACCAGGCCCGAGGATTCTGCTTGGGCTTTGCTTTGGGAACAGAGTTTCAGAAAAACCTGAGGGCTATACGCTGCTCTCCCCGCTCTGCCTCCCAGTTGCCGTGATTTGGAAGTCGGAAGAAAGCCCCTGACATTCGTCGCAGTCTCCACATTCTCCCAGAACCACCCCCAAATTTAGAGTTTAAATACTTGCCCAGCCGCAAAGGTGGCAACTCATGTAGAGAGCGATGTTTGATGTTTTTATTCATCAGAATCTGCACCTGAAAATAAAATTACAATGTGAAAATCTGATTTCTTACTATTCCTGAATAGGAATAATGATAACAATAGCAGCAAATGTGGCATCTATTTAGCTATTTTTTTAATGGTATTCGTTAAGTGCTTACTATGTACCGGGCACTGTTCTAAGGGCTGGGGTAGGAATAAGGTAATCCAGTTGGACCCAGTCATTGTCCTACATGGGGCTCACAGTCTCAGTTCCCATTTTACAGATGAGGGAACTGAGGTACAGAGAAGTGAAGTCAGTTGTCCAAGGTCACGCAGCAGGCAAGTGGCGGGAACCAGGATTAGAACCCAGGCCCACGTTTTAACCACTGGGCCACACTGCTTTATTAGGCACTCACTCTGTACCACACACTGTGCTAAACTCTGGGGTAGATACAAAATAATCAAATCTGATGCCGTTCCTGACTACATGGGTCTTGGAGTTTAGTAAGGACTCTAAAAGAGTTACTTGATCCCTAGTTTACAAATGAGGGAAACTGAGGCACGGGGAAGTTAAGGCATAGTGGATAGAGCTTGGGCCTGGGAGTCTGAAGGTCATGGGTTCGGATCCCGGCTCCATCACTTTGTCTGCTGTGTGACCTTGGGCAAGTCACTTCACCTCTCTGGGATTCAGCTGTCTCATCTGTAAAATGGGGATTGAGATTGTGAGCCCCAGATAGGGCTGTGACTGTATCCAACCGGATTAACCATTACCATCATCAATCGTATTTATTGAGCGCTTACTGTGTGCAGAGCACTGTACTAAGTGCTTGGGAAGTACAAATTGGCAACATATAGAGACAGTCCCTACCCAACAGTGGGCTCACGGTCTAAAAGACTATTATCCACCCCAGCCCATAGTACAACGCCTGACACATAGTAAGAGCTTAACAAATACCATATTTAATGAACGAATTAATTCAGTGGCCCGAGGTCACATACAGCGGGCAAGGGGCTGAGCTTGTAACTAGATTCTAGGGACTCCTGACTCCCAGAGGAGCCCTCATTTCACTAGGCCAGGTTGAAGTCAAAAGCCAGGGCGTGCACTACCTTTGACATGGATTAGCCTACTAAGTACAACTAGCAGAGAAAAAAGGCTTTCGTCACAAGGTGTTTCACCCCAGGCTGCAGTACATTATGTGTACCACCCTTTTAGGCGTGGATGTCTGGAGGCGCTTCGAAGCACGGGAGAACTCATGCTCTCCCTAATTTATAGAAGCACGCAGATAAATAGCACCATCAAGTCCACACCTATAATAATTCCTTGGGTATCTGGAAGCCGCTCAACTTTTTAGAGTACCTATTTGTACCTTTTAAGTGTTAGGAAAAACAGAGCGATAATCCCAGGCAACTCCGCATCCGAAGAGAAGGAGGTGACAGTAATGGGCCGGAACGAGCTCTATCAGTTCAGGGGCAGGAACTGTGGTTTGAGAGGGGCAACTGTTTCTTGTTTTTTGTGAAAACATATTGCTTGGCTAATTTTCCTCTAGCTCTTTGGGTCACCCTGTGCTTTTGTGTTTGCTTCAACTCATCACCGTCCGGTCCTCCTCTGTTTCCCTTCCTCGTTTGAGTGATATGGGTGAAGTAAGAGAAGCAGAAGCACTTTGAGGATGGAGTTGTTATGCTACATTACAGAGACCCATTACATCTGCAGAGTTTTTGTTCTCCGTTGTGTTCCATCATCCCTTGTGTCGCTTTTTCTTTCCCCTCACCTCGTCACTCCCTTTGATTCCTCATGCTTCGCTAGCAGCAGTATGTGACACTTCGTCAGGGCCCATACAAGGAGGCTCTTGTCAGAGTTGGAATGTGAGCTTCCTGCTGAAACGTATTTTTTTTTAAAGTTCCACCAGGAGTGAGCGTAATGCCCTTTCCATTTTCCTTCACTAACAACCCTTGGGAAATTTGATCTTGGCCAAGTGTTTATTGTGTATGGGACACAACCATTCATCATCGATGGGAAGAGCTCAGGTTAGACAAATGAAAAACCCATCTTCTATCATTGTTGTTTCCTTTCCCATTAATAATAAATTAATTATGGTACTTGGTAAGTGTTTACCAGGTGCTGAGCACTGGGGTAAATGCAAGTTAATTGGACACACAATTTTGATCCCCATTTTACAGATGAGAGAACCGAGGGCCGGGGAAGTGAAGTGATTTGTCCAAGGTCACAAAGCAGACATTTGGCAGAGCCGGGATTAGACTGTGAAGCCCCATGTGACTCACGAACTGTGTCTGATCTGATTGGAAAGCAGTAAGAGCAAGGGATTGGGAGTCGGAGGATATGGGTTCTAATCCCGGCTCCGTCACATGTCTGCTGTGTGACTTGGGCAAATCACATAATTATTCTGTGCCTCAGTTATCCCATCTGCAAAGTGGGGATTAATACTATGAGCCCCATGTGGGACAGGGACTGTGTCTAACCTGATTACCTTATATCTACCTCAGCACTTAGTGATTGGTACATAGTAAGCGCTTATGAAATGCCATCATTATTATTATTATTATCAAACTTCCAAAGCAGGAGACAATAGCAGTGGTGTCATGGAGTGTGAAGATGAGGAGTGTCTAGGACAGTAACCTGTGTTGAGGAAGCCAGAGTTTGTAGGCCTGGTTTAGCCGGATCCAGAAATGACAACAGGGCCTTGAGTCAATAAAACATTCTGATGAAAGAAGCTCATAGAAACAGCTGCCTGTTGCTCTTTTTCTGGAGAAGTATTTCCTCTTCAGAACAAAAGCTGAGAGGTGAAGCCCTATCTTCTGAAAATCACTCATCTCAAACCGTACTAATTTGTCGGGTGGGATTTAATGATCATTCAGTAACAGTCTACTTAAACCAGAAGCACTCTGTTAAAGAGAAGCAGCTTGCCCTAGCAGAAGGAGCACAGGCCTGGGAGTCTAATTCCAGCTCCGTCACTTGTCTGCTGTGTGACCTTGGGAAAATCACTTCACTTCTCTGTGCTTCAGTCCCTTATTTGTAAAATGGTGAGTAAGAATGTGAGCCCCATGTGGGACATGGACCGGGTCCAGCCTGATTATCTCTACGCGCTTAGAACAGTCCCTGGCACATAGTAAGCCCTTAACCAACACCATAAAAGAAAAACTG
This sequence comes from Tachyglossus aculeatus, assembly GCF_015852505.1. Taxonomy (NCBI): domain Eukaryota; kingdom Metazoa; phylum Chordata; class Mammalia; order Monotremata; family Tachyglossidae; genus Tachyglossus; species Tachyglossus aculeatus. The sequence goes on along the minus strand of NC_052101.1, from coordinate 7,632,805 downwards.
CAGGAGACAACTGGGAGACAACAGAAGCAAGTGTGGCCTTGTAGAAAAAGCATAGAACCACGAGTCTGGAGATCTGTGTTCTAATCAATCAATCAATCAATCGTATTTATTGAGTGCTTACTGTGTGCAGAGCACTGTACTAAGTGCTTGGGAAGTACAAGTTGGAAACATATAGAGATAGTCCCTACCCAACAGTGGGCTCACAACCCCCATTCTGCTACTCGCCTGTTATATGACTTTACGTGACCTTACGTAACGGGGAAAGTCACCTAAATTTTCCTGCATTCATTCATTCATTCAATCATATTTAATGGGCGCTTACTGTGTGCAGAGCACTGGACTAAGCAGTTGGTAAAGTACAATGCAACAATAAACAGTCACATTCCCTGCCCTCAATGAGCTTACAGTCTAGAGTGGGGGAGACAGATGTCAATATAAATGAACAAAATGACAGATATGTACATAGAGAAGCAGCATGGTTTAGTGGCAAGAGCACAGACTTGAGAGTCAGAGGTCGTGGGTTCTAATCCCGGCTCCGCCACTTATCAGCTGTATGACTTTGGGCAAGTCACTTAACTTCTCTGTGTCTCAGTTACCTCATCTGTAAAATGGGGATTAAGGTTGTGAGCCCCCCATGGGACAACCTGATCACCTTGTATTGACCCCAGTGCTTAGAACAGTGCTTGGCACATAATAAGCACTTAACAAATTCCATCATTATTATTATTATTACATATGTGATGGGGGGCTGGTGGGGGGGGGGGAGAGCAAAGGGGGGGTGACACAGAAGGGAGTGGGAGATGACGGAAAGTGGGGCTTAGTCTGGGAAGGCCTCTTGGAGGAGATGGGCCTGGAATTCCAGAGGCAAGACGTGAGCCCGCTGTTGAGTAGGGACCATCTCTCTATGTTGCCAACTTGTACTTCCCAAGTGCTTAATACAGTGCTCTGCACACAGTAAGCGCTCAATACATATGATTGAATGAATGAATGAATGAAGACATGGACTAAGGGTTGGCGGCGAGACAGGTGAGATAGAGGCACAGTGAGAAGAGAACAAAGTGTGTGGGCTGGGTTGTAGAAGGAGAGAAGGGAGGTGAGGTAGGAGGGGGCAAGGTCCTGGACTGCGTTAAAGCCAGTGGTGAGGCGCTTTTTTTTCATGAGGAGCTGGATGAACAACTACTGGAGGTTTTTGAGAAGTGGGGTGACATGTCCTGATCGTTTTTGTAGAGAATGATCCAGGTAGCAGAGTGAAGTGGGGACTGGAGTGGGGAGAGACAGGAGGCTGGGAGGACAGCAAGGAGGCTGCTGCAGTAATCCAGATGGGATAGGATGAGAGATTGTATTAATTTGGTTGCAGTTTGGATGGAGAGGAAAGGGCAGATTTTAGTAATGTTGTGAAGGTGGGACCAAAAGGATTTAGTGATGGATTTCATATGTGGGTTGAATGACAGAGAGGAGTCAAGGATAATGCCAATTAACAGGAAAGTCATGGAGAGGACAGGGTTTGGGTGGGAAGATAAGGAGCTCTCTTTAAGACATGGTAAGTTTGAGGTGACAGGACATTCAAGTAAATTCAAGACCATCTCTATATGTTGCCAACTTGTACTTCCCAAGTGCTTAGTACAGTGTTCTGCATACAGTAAGTGCTCAAGAAATATGATTGAATGAATGAATAAATGAATAAAGATGCTTTGAAGGCGGGAGGAGATGCTAGACTGCAGAGGGAGAGAGATCTGGGCTTAGAGATGTATATTTGGGTATCATCCGCATAGAGGTGTTAGTTGAAACCATGGAAGTGAATGAGTTCTCCAAGGGGGTAAGTGTTGATGGAGAATAGAAGGGGACCCAGAACTGAACCTTGAGGGACCCCCACAGTTAAGGAGTGGGAAGCAGAGGAGGAACCAGCAAAGGAGCCTGAAAATGAATTGTTGGAGAGGTGAGGAGAACCAAGAGAGGGCAAAGTCAGTGAAGCCAAACTCGGATAACATTTCCAGGAGAAGGGGGTGGTCCACAGTGTCGAAGGCAGCTGAGAGGCTTGAGGAGGATTAGGTTGGAGTAGAGGCCATTGGATTTGGCAAGGAGATCACTGGTGACCTTTTGAGAGGACGGTTTCTGTGGAGGGAAGGGGACAGAAGCCAGATTGGAAGGGATCAAGAAGAGAACTGGAGGAGAGGAGATGGGAGTTCAAGGAGTTTGGAGAGGAATGGTAGGAGGGAGATGGGGCACTAACTGGAGGAGCCATGAGGTCAATGGAGGGTTTTTTAAGAGGGAAGACACAGGCATTTTTGAGAGCAGTGGGGAAGAAGCTATTGGAGAGTGAACTACTGAAGATGGCTATTTAGGGAGGGAAGAAGGTTAGGGGGTGAGAGTTTTGATGTTTCTCAGTTTCCTCATCTGTGAAATGGGAGCTTAACAGCTGTTCTCCCTCTTCCTAAGACTGTGAGCTCCCTGTGAGTCAAGGGATGAGTAAAATCTGATTATCCTTTATCAACTCCAGGGCTTAGCATATAGTAAGTGTTTGAAAAATACCACATCAGAAGAAGACAGGCTGGGCTGAAATGTGGGATTCAAAAGGAAGATTATGACACAAAAAGGGAGAAATGAAAATCACTGGTGTTAAATGCCACTATGAAGTAAAGGGCATTTTACCCAGACATGATGTGACAGCAACTGTCACACATTGATCTCAAAATTGCACTCTCACATACCGATAAAAACTTCTCACAGTCAGTAATGTTATCTTTTGAACCTAACTCTCTCTCTCTCTCTCTCTCTTTCTTTCTCTCTGTAAAACACAGACACACAGACACACATACGTATATGCAATGCAACCAAAGGTTGAAAGCTGGAAATTATGTCATATGGGAAGGAGGAAAGGCCAGCGGAATTTTGAAGAAAAACAAATGAAGGAGTAGCGAATGGGAAATGAGAGATGTCAGAAAAAATGAGGAAAATATTCTGAATTGCTTATGAATTTTGAGGTGGCAGTCTAATACCACCTAGTTTTTCTTTTCTTATTGTGTCTTGCTTGAACAGAGATTCAGAAGACAATGCCCAGGTTGTTTTGGGGAGGAATTCTCCTCAAAGATTTATTTCATTGAGAAATATCTGTCAGATAATCTCACCTGAGACTAGACCTGAAAAAAATTCCAATTCGATTTCAATTCATGCAGATTCATGGCTAAAGTTTCATTCTGTTTCATCATCTAACAGTGTAAAATGTTCTTTAAATCAATTATATTGAACTTCCCAAGCACAGTAAGCACCAATTATATTTATTGGGTGCTTACCGTGCTTGGGAAGTTCAATATAACAGATTTGGTAGACATTTTCCCTGCTCACAACGACCTTGCAGTCTAGAGGACTGTCTCTAGTTTCGGGTTAATTATTTAGACATGGAATGGAAATTTGGGGTCCCAAGCAATGAAGCTCTGAAACACCTTCGCTTACCAGCAAGGGACAGGGACAATGTCTGACGTGATTATCTTGTATCCCTCCCCCCCGGCCCAGACTGTAAAATCGTTATGGGTCGGGACTATGTCTGTTTATTGTTGTACTGTACCCTCCCAAGTGCTTAGTACAGTGCTGTGCACACAGTAAGCGCTCAATAATACAATTGAATGAATGAATCTACTTCAGAAAGTACTTAGCATACACTAAACACTTAACAAATACCACCACGGTTATTACTATTACCATTGCTCATTGTTTTTCAGCTTTGCTGGATGGACTGGTGTGTGTGTTTATAGCAGTCTGTGTTTAAAAACTATGATTCCATCCGGTGGTGCATTGGCTAGAGCATGGGCCTCGTAATCAGATGTTCACAGGTACTAACCACAGCTCCCGCACTTGTCTGCTGTGTGACCTTGGGTAAGTCGCTGGCCTTCTCTGGGCCTCAGTCGTCTCATCTGTAAAATGGGGATTAAGACTTTGACATGTGGGGCAGGGACTGAGCCCAACCTGATTAGCCTGTATCCAGCCCTGCACTTGGCACATAGTAAGCGCTTAACAAATACCATAATTAATGTCATTATTCTCGTCAAAGCAACCTTTCATTAGCAAGGGAATTAACAGTTCAAACACCTCACCACCACCAAAGAAACTTTCCAAGTCCTCAACCTCCCCCCCACCAAAAGACAGTTCATTCATTCAATCGTATTTATTGAGTGCTTACTATGTGCAGAGCACAGTACTAAGCGCTTGGGAAGTACAAGTCGGCAACATATAGAAATGGTATTTACCCAACAATGGGCTCACAGTCTAGAAGGAGGAGATGGACAACAAAACAAAACTTGTAGACGGGTGTCAGAATAGTCAGAATAAAACTAAAGCTATATGCACATCATTAATAAAATAAATAGTAAATATGTACAAGTAAAATAGAGTAATAAATCTGTACAAATGTATATACAGGTGCTGTGGAGAGGGGAAGGAGGTAGGGTGGGGAGGATGGGGAGGAGGAGAGGAAAAAGGGGACTCAGTCTGGGAAGGCCAGTGTTATCGAACATCTTTATCATCCTTACGTGTTTCGATTAGGAGAGAAGGGTCAGTTGGAGAGCTTTCATATTTCAAGTTTAACACAGCTCCAGATACATAACCAATTTAAAAGTCTGTTGTTGTAAGGCGTCTGTGGCTGAAAGCTTTTCACATTTTTGCTCTTGACTTCAAACCATACCCAGCCACTCAGAACATTTTAGAGATACCCTGCCAACTGGATTTTACTGCTTAATTATTATTAATTTTTTTTTGCCTGTCATTAATTGGATGGATCTAGTCCTTACCTGTTCCAGGGCTGTTAGGAACGGATGGCTTGCCAAGGCCCTGCTATCACGTTTCTCCATTAATGATAAATTTACTTTAAATGCTAATGAGGCTTGCAGAGAAGCCGAACTGCAGAAATACAGAGGCGGCAAGGATGGTGGATAGACCACTGGGCTGGCAACTTTCCAAATCCCCATTTCCTAGTGGGTGGAGGAGAGTTTGAATAAGATGATGCCTATTCTCACCAGTGACTGTGACCTCATTTTATTTATGGGTGTGTTGGTGCCTTTCATTAATTAATTAATTAATTAAATCATATTTATTAAGCATTTACCTGTATTAAGGACTTGAGAAAGTAAAATACAAAAATAAACACATTCCCTGCTCACATCAAGCTTTACAGTCTCGAGTCTTGTACAGTCTTGTACTCTCCAAGTTGTACTTTCCAAGCATTTAGTACAGTGCTCTGCACACAGTAATAATAATAATGATAATAATAAAAATGATGGTATTTGTTAAGCACTTACTATGTGCAAAGCACTGTTCTAATAGCTGGCGGGATGCAGGGTGATCAGGTTGTCCCATGTGGGGCTCACAGTCAATCCCCATTTTACAGATGAGATCATCGAGGCACAGAGAAGTGAAGTGACTTGCCCAAAGTCACACAGCTGATAAGTGGCAGAGTCGGTATTAGAACCCATGACCTCTGACTCTCAAGCCCGTGTTCTTTCCACTGAGCCACGCTGCTTCTCATGAGGGGTAGGGACCATTTCTATATGTTGCCGATTTGTACTTCCAAGCACTTAGTACAGTGCTCTGCACACAGTAAGCGCTCAATAAATACGATTGAATGAATAGTAAGTGCTCAATAAATACAATTGAATGAATGAATGAATGAGTGAATGAATGAATGAAGCGCTTAGTACTTCTCTGATCCTCCGTTCCCTTATCTGTAAAATGGGGATTAAAAGTGTGAGTCCCATGTAGGAACAGGGACTGTGTCCAAACTAAGTAACTTGTATCTGACCCATTGCTTAGAACAGTGCTTGGCACATAGTAAGAGTTTAACAAGTACCATAATAGTAATAATAATAATTATTGTTATTATTGCAATGCTCCAAATGCAGTAAGTGCTTAATAAATACGATTGAATGAATGAATGAATAGTTGAATATAGCAGACAAGGTCATTTCATGGGGTAATAGCGATAAGCCAAGCTTCTTTCTCTTTCTGATTTTTGTTTCTCATATCTTGATTCAGCCATCAGCCTCATCATTTCCTCAGACCTAAGGCTGAGCAATCTCTCTTCTCGGAGATAGTAGACTATTTTGGGGAGTGTTTTTCACTTCAGGACTTGGGGGAAACCCAACCTAGACTTCAATGGATTCCCCACCACATTAGCTGAGAGAAGGCCTTAAATTATCCTGAGGTGAGAACCTGTTACTATTCACTGATACACCCAGCAAGGGACAATCCTGTCTGGGAAGAGCATGCCTTTGAAATTCAATCCCCTGAATAACCCATCAAAGTCAGAAATCTTGATCCTTAAAGAAGAAGGCAGATTGCTAAAATCAGATTTGCTCTGACTTTTTCATTTGCTTGCAGAAACCCTGTGAAATACAGAGAGGCAGAACATAATGGAGCAATCAGCGAAAAAAGGGAAAGGTGTAAATTCACAAATATCACTCTCCCCACCTTCAAAGCCTTATTAAAAACACACTAAGCCCTCATTTCCTCTTCTCCAACTCCCTTCTGCATAGCTTTTGCACTTGGATTTAGTTGCTTTATTCACCCCTCCCTCAGCCCCACAGAACTTATGTCCATATCTGTAATTTGTTTATTTATATTACCATCCGTCTCCCCCTCTAAACTAACTGTTAAGGTTGTCGTGGACAGGGAACGTGTCTACCAATTCTGCTTTAGTGTATTCTCCCAATCACGTGTCTACCAATTCTGCTTTATTCTGCTTTATTGCATTTTTCCAGTCAATCATATTGATTGAGTGCTTACTGCGTGCAGAGCACTGTACTAAGCACTTGGAAGAGTATCTCAGTACAGTGCTCTGCACGAGTAAGCACTCAATTCATTCATTCAGTCAATCATATTTATTGAGCGCTTATTGCGTGTGGAGCACTGGACTAAGTGCTTGGGAAGTAGAAGTCGGCAATATATAGAGATGGTCCCTACCCAACAATGGGCTCACAGATTGATTGATCCAGAAAATTGGAAAAATGGCTTATTTTTTTCATAGGACCCTTTCTCAAAGATGGATTGGAAAAGGCTAAAGGAAGTAGGAAAACTGGAAAGAATGAAGTTGAAGCAAGCTAGCTAAAATCCACAGTATTTATCACAGTGGACAGTATTTATCGAGAGGCAGTTGTATACAGTACACTCTCTGAATTAGGTACCTGTAGGATATATAACTGTGCTTGAAAAAGATCTGTCAAGGATACTTCAAAGGCACACAGAGGGGAGGGTAATAATAAGAGAGAGGAGAGAGTGGGAATGACTTAGAGGTTACTGGGATTTAAGCTTTTACCTGAAATTAGTCTTCACACAGAGGCAGGGTGGCCTATTAGTGAAGTGACTTACCCAGGGTAGCATAATTAACTGTCAAGCAGCGTGGCTTGTTGGATAGAGCACAAGCATGGGAGTCAGAAGGTACTGGGTTTTAATTCCAGCTCCGCCACTTGTTTGCTGTGTGACCTTGGGCAAATCACTTTATTTTCCTGGCCTCAGTTCCCTCATCTGTAAACTGGGGATTAAGATTGTGAGCCCCATGTGGGACATGGACTGTGTCCAACCTGATTACTTTGTATCTCACCTAGAGCTTAGAATAGTGTCTGGCACATAGTAAACACGTAACAAATACTGTTAAAAGAGGTCTGATACTATATTCACTAACTAAGATCTGGTGTAAAGGGTAGAAATGAAAGGGAAGGTGAAGAGGTAAACTTGGGAAGAATACATTTTGAGTGGACACCTGTGTGGATACATTACAGCACTGCACAGAAATAAAGGCTAAATGGCATAGATTCCAAAAAGGTGGACAGGATGGGACATTTCCTCTCCGCCCTAACTAGCCCAGCCCGGCTCTAACTCATCAACTCTTGGCAGGAATCCTGTAATAGACTCCCTTCAGATCTTCCAGCCTTTCACCACTTCATCTATGCTACATAAAACTGCGTGGCTCAGTGGAAAGAGCACAGGCTTTGGAGCCGGAGGTCATGGGTTCAAATCCCGGCTCTGCCAATTGTCAGCTGTGTGATTTTGGGCAAGGCACTTCACTTCTCTGTGCCTCAGTTACCTCATCTGGAAAATGGGGATGAAGACTGTGAGTCCCCCGTGGGACAAGTTGATAATCTTGTAACCTCCCCAGTACTTAGAACAGTGCTTTGCATATAGTAAGCGCTTAATAAATGCCATTATTATAATTATTATTATTATAAAACAACTAAATATCATCTAAGAATGGCTGTCATTAACAGCTTTCCCTCACTTTCCCCTCACCCACTGTTGAAATCTTGCACAAACCCTCTGTCCTGCTTGGAATGCCCTCCCCCTTCAAATCTGACAAACCAGCCCTCTCCTCATATTCAAGGCCCATGGGCAGGGATTGTCTCTATTACTGAATTGTACTTTCCAAGAGCTCAGTACAGTGCTCTGCATAAAGTAAGCGCTCAATAAATACAATTGAGTGAATGAATGAATACTGAAAGCATAAGTGAGACGCAGCATGGCTCAATATACCAATATAGACCAATATAGCATTGATCATATCCCATATCACAGTAAGCGCTCAATAAATATGAGTGAATGAATATCCCACCGTAACTTCTGCATCAACCTCCACCCTGTATCCTGTCCTCATGGCAGTTCTTACTTCCTTCTGCTGCCCGGATCATCTTTTTCTGATAAACCACTCAGGCCATATCTCCCCACTGCTTAAAAACCTCCCGTGGTTTCTCATCCACCTCCTCACCAAGCACTGGAATGCTTCAAGAGAAGCAGTGTGGTTCGGTGGAAAGAGCACAGGCTTGGGAGTCAAAGGTTGTGGGTTCTAATCCCGGCTCCGCCACTTGTCAGCTGTGTGACTTTGAGCAAGTTACTTAACTTCTCTGGGCCTCAGTTACCTCATCTGTAAAATGAGGATTAAGACTGTGAGCCTCACGAGGGACAACCTGATTAACTTGTATCCCCCCCAGCACTTAGAAAAGTGCTTGACACATAGTAAGTGCTTAACAAATACCATCATTATTATTATATCTCCTCCAGGAAGCCTTCCATGATTAAGCCTTCATCTCCCTACCCATTTTTCCCTCCTTACTGCTTCACCTGGTGTGGTGAAGTACATGGGAAGCAGCATTGTCTAGTGAACAGTAGCATTGTCTACCTGTATATATGTATATATGTTTGTACATATTTATTACTCTATTTATTTATTTATTTTACTTGTACATATCTATTCTATTTATTTTATTTTGTTAGTATGTTTGGTTTTGTTCTCTGTCTCCCCCTTTTAGACTGTGAGCCCACTGTTGGGCAGGGACTGTCTCTATATGTTGCCAATTTGTACTTCCCAAGCGCTTAGTACAGTGCTCTGCACACAATAAGCGCTCAATAAATACAATTGATGATGATGATGATGATGAACAGTGCACTGGCCTAGGAGACAGAAGGACCTGGGTTCTAACTGAATGAATGAAGACAGGATTACCATTGTTTTTGTTGGTTAGTGAAAAGAGCAAGGGACTAGGAAGTAGGGGACCCCGGGTTTCAGTGCTGACTCTGCCACTTGTCTCCTCTGTCATCTTGGGCAAGTTATTTGATCAGGCTGTGCCACAGTTTTCTCATCTGTAAAATGGGGATAAAATATCGTCCTACCTCCCTCCTAGACAGTAAACTCCGTGTGGGACAGGGACTGTGTCCAATCTGCCTATCTTGTGTCTACCTCAGGGTCTAGTTTATTCATTCATTCTCTCTGATCTCCCATCTTCTCTCTGATCTCCCATCCTCGTGTCTCTCTCCACTTCAATCCATACTTCATGCTGCTGCCCGGATTATCTTTGTCCAGAAACGCTCTGGGCATATTACTGCCCTCCTCAAAAACCTCCAATGGCTACCAATCAATCTGCGCATCAGGCAGAAACTCCTCACCCTCGGCTTCAAGGCTGTCCATCCCCTTGCCCCCTCCTACCTCACCTCCCTTCTCTCCTTCTACTGCCCAGCCCGCACCCTCCGCTCCTCCACTGCTAATCTCCTCACTGTACTTCGTTCTCGCCTGTCCCGCCATCGACCCCCGGCCCATGTCATCCCCCGGGCCTGGAATGCCCTCCCTCTGCCCCTCCGCCAAGCTAGCTCTCTTCCTCCCTTCAAGGCCCTGCTGAGAGCTCACCTCCTCCAGGAGGCCTTCCCAGACTGAGCCCCTTCCTTCCTCTCCCCCTCGTCCCCCTCTCCATCCCCCCATCTTACCTCCTTCCCTTCCCCACAGCACCTGTATATATGTATATATGGTTGCACATATTTATTACTCTATTTATTTATTTATTTATTCTACTTGTACATTTCTATCCTATTTATTTTATTTTGTTGGTATGTTTGGTTTTGTTCTCTGTCTCCCCCTTTTAGACTGTGAGCCCACTGTTGGGTAGGGACTGTCTCCATGTGTTGCCAATTTGTACTTCCCAAGCGCTTAGTACAGTGCTCTGCACATAGTAAGCACTCAATAAATACGATTGATTGATTGACTGATTGATTGATTCATGCAATCACATTTATTGAGCGCTTACTGTGTGTAGAGCACTGTACTAAGAACTTGGGAGAGGACAATAGAACAATAAACAGACATATTCCCTGCCCACAACAAGCTTACAGTCTAGAGGGAATCAATCAATCAATCAATCGTATTTATTGAGCGCTTACTATGTGCAGAGCACTGTACTAAGCGCTTGGGAAGTACAAGTTGGCAACATATAGAGACAGTCCCTATCCAACAGTGGGGGATGGAAGATGGCTGAGCACATCTACTCCCAGCCCTGCCCCAGGCCTGGGGGCACATACATTGTGTATGGGCAAAGAGGCGGGTCTGTCATTCCTCCAATTTAGTTTAGTACTCGGAACCTTAGTAAGCACTTAACTAATACCAACATTTTTATTATTAGAGAAAAAAGATAGGGGCAAGATTATGCCTGTGTATCAGAAGGGAAGAAAGTGAGAGAGATGATCAAAGGGCGTGGAGGTTATTTGAAAACATCCATCTGTTAGCCTGAATGATTCCTACATATTATCCTGAAGGCATGGCATAAATACCGGTTTCTTTTTTTCTCATTTCATAGTTATCTGCTGCTTCAATCCCTGAACAAGTTTTTATCCGTGCAATGAACTGAAGTTACTGAATAATCTTTCATGAGGTCCTTGGAAACCGGGCCGATAGAATCAAAAATATTTTGAGCCTTTTCCATTATTCTAGAAGGGGAGACAGACATTAATAGAAATAAATAAATTGCAAATAGGGACATGAGTGTTGCGGGGTTGGGAGAGGGGTCAGCCATGTCAGCGGCAATCACAGAGAGATTCCCATTCGTGGTTGGCATAGAAGGGCTAGGTAGCATTCTAGTACAGTGTCTTGCACATAGTAAGAGCTCAATAATTACTATTGAATGAATGAATGTGCTCTGAACTGCACATGGAGAAGCAGCATGGTGTGGTGGATAGAGCCCAGGCCTGGGAGCCAGAAGGTCATGAGTTCTAATTCCGGCTCCTCCACTTGTCTGCTGTGTGACCTTGGGCAAGTCACTTAACTTCTATGGGCCTCAGTTACCTCATCTGTCAAGTGGGGGATTAAGACTGTGAGCCCCACAGGACAGTGACTGCATCCAAACCCATTTGCTTGTATCCACCCCTGCGTTTAGTACGGTGCACATAGTAAGCGCTTATCAAATACTATAATAATAATTATTATTGTTATTATTAGTAACCACTCGGTAAATCCAATTGGTTGGTCGATCGTTCGATCGATTGACGGATTGAACGGACACACGGGCGCAGATTGTTTTAACAGTGCGGCCTTACGGGAAGGGAGGACGTCCTCAGCACTTTCAGCTCCGGCCTAACTCCTCCCAGGAGGCCTCAGGGGTCTGGAGGATGCCCAGCTAGCAGAAGGGAGGATTAACACCAGACAACAATCTCTTTAGAAACCAGACGGCATCACCTCAGCCGGGGCCCTGCCCATTTGACAGAGCCTCTGAAGGGCTCACCATCCCTGAAGCTCGCTCGCTCATTCAGTAAGGAGGCCACCACACCCCGACCCTCGTCACGCCAATTTCTCCCAAGCCGGAATGCCACCTCGCTCCTAAATACCTGTATCCATCTTGAACTTGACCTTGAAAATGGAATTCGCGTCCCCGTAAGCTCCATTCTGAGTCAGAGCTGTTGTAAGACATCCACCTTCTCAGCCTGTGCCTGAGGGCTTCTTGAGGCCAGATCTTACCGCTCACTCCTTAAGTGTAGAGGAAAAAGTTTTCAAATCAAAACGTTGTAGGAAACCCTCCTGTTAAGCAGACAAATCTCCCATCTCAGTACCCATTTTAACAACCCCCACAGCCAGTTTTTGGGCTCTAAGTACCGTCAAAGGTTTATTCTATGGCTTTCGGAAAGTTGAGTACTTAAGCTAAGCTTGAGTGTACCATCTATCTTCAAAAAACCTAGATTTAAAACTTTTGAAAGCCATAGAGGCTTATTCCATGCTATGGTTCTGCTATTTTATTGTTAGACCTTCAAAAATGGGGATGTGTTTCCTATAAGTCTATATGTGCTCACCCATTTCTATGGGATTGTGAGGAATACTTAAGCTCTAAGATAAAAATCAAAAGTCCTCTTTTACTGTCGATATGCAGTGAACCCCGTGTAGGATAGGGATTGAGTCCTGTCTATCTAGTAAATGTCCTAGTTTAGCAAGATGGTCTGCACATAGAAATCATTACAAATTCAATGAATCTTACAGTGTGATTCTAGAGTTTAGACTCAGTAAAGGAGAACTTTAGATAGGCAAACCTAATGTGAAAAGGGCTTCCCTCCATAAAAGAAACACAGATTCAAAACAGACTTTGAGAAGAGAGACTCAAAATTCACTGTTAGGCTTTTCCCAAAAGCCTTTCGAGGCTGTCTTATCTTGTCTTGAGAAGCAGCGTGGCTCAGTGGAAAGAGCACCGGCTTGAGAGTCAGAGGTCACGGGTTCTAATCCCAACTCCACCACTTGTCAGCTGTGGGGTTTTGGGCAAGTCACTTCTCCATGCCACAGTGACCTCATCTGACAAATGGGGATTAAGACTGTGAGCCTCACGTGGGACAACCTGATCACCTTGTATCCTCCCAATATTTAAAACAGTGCTTTGCACATAGTAAGTGCTTAACAAATACCATTATTATTATGCTGTTGAGTCATCTCCAACCTTCAGCGACTCCGTGGACACATCTCTCCCAGAACGCCCCACTTCCATCTGCAATTGTTCCAGTAGTGGATCCCATAGAGTTTTCTTAGTCAAATTATAGAAGTGGTTTACCATTACCTTTTTCCGTGCAGTGCACAGTTGAGTTTTGACTTGTAGCAGATTGCCTTCCACTCATTAGCCACTGCCCAAGCTAGGAATGGAATGGACAGGCCTCTGCTTGACTCTCCCTCCGCTAGCCAAGACTGGTAGAGGACTGGAAACTCTCCAGGGGTGATTCTGAGGGGGTAATGAGTTTGTAACTTTCATTTAATGTTTATGGAACTCAATCAGTGCTTACTATGTGTAGAGTTGGTACAAACAGAGGTAGCAAGGCCTAGTGGACAGAACACGGTCCTGGGTGTCAGAAGGACCTGGCGTTCTAAAACTGGCTCCGCCACTAATCTCCTGGGTGACCTGGGGCAAGTCACTTCACTTCTCTGGCCCTCAGTTACCTCATCTGTAAAATGAGAATTAAGACTGTGAGCCCCATGTGGGACAGAGACTGTATCCAATCTGCTTTGCTTGTATCCTCCTCAGTGGTTAGAAGAGTGTTTTGTTGTCTGTCTCCCCCTTCTAGACTGTGAGCCCGTTGTTGGGTAGGGATTGTCTCAATCTGTTGCCGAATTGTACCTTCCAAGCACTTAGTACAGTGAGCCCCATGGGGGACAACCTGATTCCTTGTATCTACCTCAGTGCTTAGAACAGTGCTTGGCACATAATAAGTGCTCAAAAAATGCAACTGAATGAATGAATGAACAGTGTCTGGCACAGAGTAAGCAGTTAACAAATACCACAATTATTATTAAATTATGAGATTGGACACAGTCCCTGACCCACACAGGACTCTCAATTTATTTTACCCCATTTGATAGATGAGAAAATAGAGGCTCATGTAGGTTACGTGACTTGCCAGAGTTTGACATGTACATTCAGCTCTGTCCTAATCAATCAATCAGTCATATTTATTGAGCTCTTCCTGTGTGTGAGCAATGTACTAAACGCTTGGGAGTGTACAAGTGTTTACACTACCTACTTTTTCTGAAATGTCATTAGAGAACCAGGTCACTTTGACTATGGCATTTTGCCATATTAAAAGAAACTGTTTATACACACACCCGTGGTGGCAAAATGAGTAGGCACCATGGAGTGACTTTCCCTTAATGATAATAATAATAATAATAATAATAATAATAATAGCATTTGTTAAGTGCTTACTATGTGCCAAGCATTGTTCTAAGCGCTGAGGTAGATACAACGAATCAGGTTGTCCCACATTGGGGCTCACAGTCTTAATCCCCATTTTACAGATGAGGTCACTGAGGCACAGAGAAGTCAAGTGACTTGCCCAAAGTCACACAGCTGATCGATGGCAGAGCCGGGATTAGAACCCACAACGTCTGACTACCAAGCCCGGGCTCTTTCCACTAAGCCATGCTGCTTCTCCTAATCTACCTTAATAGGTAGATTTGTGAGGACACAAATTTCAAGTGATGGAGAAGTGAGTATATTTATATTCAAATTTTCTCTATAGAAATCAGAGGCTCTCCTTACCTCAGAAGAGTATCTTTAGCCATTGATCAACCAATCAATCAATTGTATTTATTGAGCGCTTACTGTGTGCAGAGCACTGTACTAAGCGCTTGGGAAGTACAAGTCGGCAACACATAGAGACAGTCCCTACCCAACAGCGGGCTCACAGTCTAGAAGGGGGAGACAGAGAACAAAACCAAACATACTAACAAAATAAAATAAATAGAATAGATATGTACAAGTAAGATAAATAAATAAATAAATAGAGTAATAAATATGTACAAACATACGGCTAGGAAGATGAGGAATTACAATGCCAACATGGAACAGTCTAAATAGTTAAGGAACTTTTCATGTGACCCTTCACCTTCTTCTTTTCACTCTGTCCATTCTTTTACCATTTCTGTATGACCTTTGTTTCCAAATGTGCATTTTCACAAGACACTATTTTCACATAGACCGTCGGTGCTTAGTACACTGCCTGGCACATAGTAAGCACTTAACAAATACCATTATTATTTAAGAAGCCCTTCTCTCTTTTATGAGCTAACAGAGAAAGGCAGAGGAAAATCTTCAGACATTTGGAATGAGAAAGACTAAAGAACCTCCCTCTATATGTCAATTGACGTTATATATTGAGTACTTACTATGTTGAGAGCACTGTACTAAGTGCTTGGGAGAGAACAACAGAGTTGGTAGATACATCCCCTGCCCATAGCAAACTTACAACCTAATTGTTCAATCTCACGTCTCACTGATAAAAGGAATATTTACAGAATGTCATTTCCATTTTCAACAGCAACTGTGACATTTATTCATTCAGTCAGTCATTTAATTGTATTTATTGAGCATTTACTGTGTGCAGAGCACTATACCAAGATACCAAGCACTTGGGAAAGTAGACTACAACAATAAACAGTGACAATCCTGCCCACAGTGAACTCACAGTCTAGAGGAGGGGAGACATTTATGAAGTGCTTACTATGTGCAAAGGACTAGGGTAGATAGAAGAAGATTATGAGATTGGCCACAATTCTTTCATAAAGGGACTCAGAATCTCTTTTATCTTCATTTTCAGATGAGGAAACTGAAGTATGTGGAGGTTAAGTGACTTTTCCACTGACCCCTTACCCAACACTTTCCCTCTGTCCTGGAACTCTTTTCCCCTTCAAATATGAAAGACCAACACTCTCCCCACCTTCAAAGTATTATTAAAAGCACACCTACTCCAAGAGGTCTTCCCTGACTAAGCCCTCATTTCAACTTTCCCTCTCCCTTCTGAGTCACCTATGCATTTATATCTGTACGTTTAAAGCAGATGATAACTCACCCACAGCATTTGTAGACATATCTCTAATTTCTTTTAATGTCTGTCTCCCCATTTAGATTGTAAATTACTTGTGGACAAGGAATGTGTCTACCAACTCTGTTGCCTTTCACTCTTCCAAGTGCTTAGTATAGTGCTCTGCACACAGTAAGTGCTCAGTAAATACCATTGATTGATTGAAGTTTCCATGTTTAATTAAAATAAATGGAAATTTTAACTAAGATATTTATGCAAATGTACAATTAAAATATTCTAGTATTTGGTCTCCCTCCCTGCCCTGCCATACACTCGCTATGTTCCAGAATACTCTCCCAAGCACTTAGTACGGGGCTTTACACACAGTAAGAGTTCAATAAATGCAACTCAATGACTGAATGAAGATTCATACTTCAGTAGGCTTATTTACATTATGGTCTATGGTGAATCCCCCTCTCTCCCTCTCTCTCCCTCTTTACTACTTTAATAGTTCAAAGGCTATTCTGCTTTACTCTTCTAGTGCTTTGGAGTAAATATGAACTTTGTAAGAAACTCTTTATAAGAAAAGATTTTACAGTCACGTAGTGGTATTGCCCACTGTACTTACACAACTTGATGCAAAATGACACCAATAATAATAATAATAATAATAATAGTATTTGTTAAGCACTTACTATGTGCAAAGCACTGTTCTAAGCACTGGGAGGATACAAGGTGATCAGGTTGTCTCACATGGGGCTCATGGTCTTAATCCCCATTTTACAGATGAGGTAACTGAGGCACAGAGAAGTTAAGTAACTTGCCCAAAGTCACACAGCTGACAATTAACAAATGGAGTTGAACAATCCAAATTTCTGAGTAACACTGGAGAGGAAATTGAAGGCGTGGCTTCCAGAGAGAGGAA
The DNA here is from genome assembly GCF_015852505.1 of Tachyglossus aculeatus. Classification (NCBI taxonomy): domain Eukaryota; kingdom Metazoa; phylum Chordata; class Mammalia; order Monotremata; family Tachyglossidae; genus Tachyglossus; species Tachyglossus aculeatus. The sequence continues at coordinate 7,615,818 of NC_052101.1, read as the reverse complement.
TAGTGACAAAATAATGAATCATTTAACAAAATCAAGCACAGAGTGAGTAACAACACTTCCTTCCTGTCAGGACCAAATGTGGAGGTGTGAGAGAATAGGGGAGTGATCAACTGTCACCCTCTCTAGACTGCAAGCTCTTTGTGGGCAGGGAACATGTCTACCAACTCTACTATACTGTCCTCACCCAAGTGCTTAATACAGTGTCAATAAATATGTTTGACTGATCAACTAAACTTAACCACAAAGAAAGAGCAGCGCAACACTTTATGATGTGAAACAATTGACAATATGTTGCCTGAAAATAATGCAACTCTAGAAGTTGGTAAATATCTATTATTAAAGATCCCTTGAGTTTTCTCATGACTTTTGAGAATAAGGACACACACTGAATGTTTAGTGAAACAGGTCCTAGAAGGACTTTGACTAATGCCTACATAGTTTCTAGTTCGGTATGTGCAGGGAAGTTGTCTGCGAATTCGATTGTATTGTACTTTCCCAAGCGAATAGTACATTACTCTGCACATAGTAAGTGCTCAATAAATACCATTCATTGATTACTTACTGAGTCCTCAGGTTGCATTTCCTTGCTTCTGTACTTTCAGAAAGATGAGATCTGAACAAGACAGAGATTTTGTGGAAGACTTTAGACAAGGTTGCAAGATACACAAATATTCATTCATTCTATCATATCTATTGAGTGCTTACTGTGTACAGAGCACTGTACTAAGCACTTGGGAAGTACAAGTTGGCAACATATGGAGAAGGTCCCTACCCAACAGCGGGCTCACAGTCTAGAAGGGGGCGACAGACAACAACACAAAACAAAATAAATAGAATAGTAAATATGTACAAGTAAAATAAATAAAGTAATAAATCTGTACAAACATATATACGGGTGCTGTGGGGAGGGGAAGGAGGTAGGGTGGAGGGGGATGCGGAGGGGGAGGAGGGAGAGAGGAAGGACGGGGCTCAGTCTGGTTTATGGTTTACAAATATTACAGTAAACCATAAAAAAAACTATTATGGGGCCCAATCTCTTCACAGTCTCTTAACCATCTAAAACAGTCTTTCTTTGTGCTCTGTTTTCTCATTGTTCTCTTTTGAAGTGTCATAGCCAAAGAAAATGATCTGGATAGATATCTTTATTTCAGTGGGATTCACTGAGCCTCTACTATCATTTAGGGAACATTCATTATGAAGTAGAAGACATGATCCCCAGCTTCTAAAGCTTTCAGTCTAATAATAATAATAGTGATAATGATGGCATTTGTTAGGCGCTTACTATCTAAGTGCTGGGATGGATACAAGCAGATCAAGTTGGGCACAGTCCCTGTCCCACTTGGGCTCTCACAGTTTCAACTCCCATTTTACTGTGGAGATAACTGAGGCACAGAGCCGTGGAGTGACTTGCCCAAGGTCACACAGCAGACAAGTGGAGGAGCTGGGATTAGAACCCATGACCTTCTGACTCACAGGACCGTGCTGTATCCACCATGTCATGCTGTTAATGTCTAATGTCAGAGATTGCGAATGTTAGACCCAATTGACTTTTAACAATTGCGTTATCTCTGCTTTTGTTGAATATTCAGCAGCAGCAGGCAGGCCCTAGCACAGGCCAGAGAGTCAGAGGACACCTGAGCAGCTGGTCCTCAGGATGGGACAACCTGATCACTTTATATCCCCCCAGTGCTTAGAACAGTGCTTGGCACATAGTAAGCTCTTAACAAATGCCATTATTATTATTACCACTGGCCCACTGGGGCTCCATCATTCATTCATTCATTCAGTTGTATTTATTGAGCACTTACTGTGTGCAGAGCACTGGACTAAGCGCTTGGGAAGTACAAGTTGGCAACATATAGAGACGGACCCTACCCAACAGCGGGCTCACAGCCTAGAAGGGGGAGGCAGACAACAAAACAAAACATATTAACAAAATAAAATTAATAGAATAAATATGTACAAGTAAAATAAATAGAGTAATAAATATGTACAAACATATATACATATATACAGGTGCTGTGGGGAGGGGAAGGAGGTAAGGCGTGGGGGATGGGGAGGGGGAGGAGGGGGAGCTCCTCCTCAATCAATTAATCAATCATATTTATTGAGCGCTTACTATGTGCAGAGCACTGTACTAAGCGCTTGGGAAGTACAAATTGGCAACATATAGAGACAGTCCCTACCCAACATTGGGCTCACAGTCTAAAAGGGGGAGACAGAGAACAAAACCAAACCTACTAACAAAATAAAATAAATAGAATAGATATGTACAAGTGAAATAAATAAATAAATAAATAATCCTCCTACTTTATCTGGCGATTCTCCCATTACAACCCACCCTGCCCAGTTCGCACCCCTAACTTCAACTTACTGATGGTAGTTACATTTTGGGTTTCTTGATACCCAACTTCCTCTTTCCCCATGACCCTTTCCAGAGTCCCATAACCAACCTCTGATCTACCTCCACACATCACTATCTTCCTTCTTTCCCATAAAGCTTGATTGACGAGAATAAATTATTGAATGCATTGTCCACTGCTCTCCTTGCATAACGTGGGAAGGATTTTCATTCCTTTATTCTTCGGAGCGGAAGACCTAGGAGTGGTCAGGAATGGATTGTCTCCTGAAGGAAACCGTGATGTGTCTCCATTTCTGATTCCAGGAGCGGCTGGCAAAGATCAGATTGTAAGCGGTGTGGCTTAGTGGAAAGAACACAGGCGTGGAAGTCAGAAGGAACTAAGTTTTAATTCTGGTTCCACCACATGTCTGCTGTGTGACCTTGGGCAAATCGCTTCACTTATCCGGGCCTCAGTTACGTTATCTGGAAAATGGGGATTAAGACTGTGAACCCCATGTGGGACAGGGACTGTGTCCAACCCAATGAGCCTATATCTACCCCAGTGCTTAGAACAGTGCTCGACACATAGTAAGTGCTTAACAGATACCATCATTATTATTATTATCATGACTTTATGCCAAAATTGACCTTTCTGTCTGTCCTATTCAGCAGCTCTTGACGGTCACAATCCAGACCAGGAACGACATTGGATGTGAAGAGGAGAAACGTCCATTTCTGAGTAAACCTTGTACTCTAAAGGGTGTCTGTCAGCTCAGCTCAGAGAACGCACCCTGTGTGCAAACACCTGCGTTTCCTAGAATGATTCACCTCGATCTTATCAGAACTGTGCTCTTCTGTGCAATGTATCGGTTGATTTAACAAACTAGTGACCACGATTCAGGAGGCCGGACAATCAGAATCCCCAGACAGTGCTCAACATGTGCTAGTTTTCCTTCCTCATTAAAAGGGGAAAATTCCTACAGAGAATAATTGAAGCAAGAAGGAGACTGTTTTTGTATTCTCCTTATGCATCGATTAGGGATGTTTTATTGGGAGAAAATGCTGGCTACCTCAGATTACATAATCAGTGCACTAATGCCTCTGATTTTTCCTTCCATCACTTTCTGAGGGTGAGAAAATTTTCGCCTCTAGTCGTGATTGGAATTGGGAGCCGAGATGTCAATAGAAGTCAGAAGTAGACTAGGCTGTAAGCTCATCGTGGGAGGGGAAATGTGTCTGTTTTATTGTTGTATTGTACTTTCACGATCACTTAGTACGGTGCTCTACACACAGTAAGTGCTCAAATAAATACGACTCACTGACAAGTAAAGATATACAGAAAAACTGCCACTAAAACATAAGTACCCTTTATGAAAAAGCATTTTAAATGGCCAAATGGATAAAATGTGGCATACGGTTTTCTACCCAAGAATAGATCCCCCTCCAGGGTCTCATGATTTACACTCTTCCTGCTGCTTTCTTCATGGCTGTTCTGCCGTGCAGAAGTTTGAAAGTGCCGTGGAGCTGGGAGGGGCATTTCGGGGTCAAACGTTGTTAAGTGCCCAAACAATGTGATAGAATTTCCCCTATAATAATAATAATGACATTTATTAAATGCTTACTATGTGCAAAGCACCCAGTGGGGAGGTTACAAGGTGATCAGGTTGTTCCACGGGGTGCTCACAGTCTTAATCCCCAATTTACAGATGGGGTAACTGAGGCCCAGAGAAGTGAAGTGACTTGCCCAAAGTCACACAGCTGACAATTGATGGAGCTAGGATTTGAACCCATGACCTCTGACTTCAAAGCCCATGCTCTTTACATTGAACCACGCCGCCCCTGTTTCCCACCCATCCTCTCACCAGCTCCCCTAACAGGTATAGGGTGGGAGATAGGGGAAAAACCCTGGAATTTGGGGGGTTTTGTCTTTTTTTACGGTCTTACTGTGGAAAGATTGTAGCAGATTGGCACCAGTTGATGTTAGTTTGGCAAGCCGAGTAGTGTGGCATAAAATCATGGTGGGCAGGGATTGTGTCTGTTTATTGTTCTATTCCACTCTCCCAAGCACTTAGTACAGTGCTGTACACAGTGAGTGTTCAGTTAATAAGATTGAATGAATTGAATGAATAGTGGCTAAGCTTACAAAGACTGTAAGCTCGTCATGGGCAGGGAATGTGTCTGTTTATTGTTCTACTGTACTCTCTCAAGCGCTTAGTACAGGCCTCTGCACACAATACGTACTCAATAAATACAACTAAATGAATTGAATGAACAGTGGAAAGGGCACAGAGAATGAAAGTTCGTTGTGGGCAGGGAATGTGCCTGTTTATAATTATTAATAATAATAATAATAATGGCAATTGTTAAGCACTTACTATGTGCAAAGCACTTTTCTAAGCACTGGGGAGGATACAAGGTGATCGGATTGTCCCACGTGGGACTCCCCATTTTACAGATGAGGTCACTGAGGCACAGAAAAGTGAAGTGACTTGCCCAAAGTCACACAGCTGACAATAGGCAAAGCCGGGATTTGAACCCATGAACTCTGACTCCCAAGCCCGGGCTCTTTCCATTGAGCCATGCTGCTTCTCGCTGCTTCTGTTTATTGTTATATTGCACTCTCCCAAGTGCCTAGTACAGTGCCATGCACACAGTTAGCCCTGAATAAATACGATCGAATGAATGAAATTGAATGGGAAACCAGGAGAACTGGATTTTAATTCTGACTCTGCGCTTGCCTGCTGAATGATCTTGCACAAATCACTTAACTTCTGTGGGCCCGTTTCCTCAAATGTAACTTCTCCTTCTCTCGTAGACTGGGAATCCCATATGGAATGGGGGATTCATTCATTTATTGATTTATTTTTAATGGCCTTTGTTAAGCCCTTACTATATGCCAGGCACTGTAGTAAGCCCTGGAGCAGATACAAGCTGATGAAGTTGGACACAGTCCATGACCCCCATGGGGCTCACTGTCTTCAACCCCATTTGACGGATGAGGGCTGTGAGGCATCAGAGAAGTTAAGTGATTTGCCCAAGGTCCCACAGCCGAAAAGTGGGGAAGCCGGGATTAGAACTCAGGTCCTTCTGAGTTCCAGACCCATGTGCTCTACACAAGGGCATGGATTTTCTCTGACTGTATTGTAATAATAAGAATTGTGGCAATTGTTAAGCACTTACTATGTGTCAGTACCCGCCCCAGGATTTAGTACAGTGCTTAGCGTTTACTTAATGCTTAACAAATACCATTAACACCTAGTGGAAAGAGCACAGCCTTGGAAATCATAGGACCTGGATTCTAATCTGGACTCCGCCGATTGCTTGTGTGACCTTCGGGAAGTCACTTAACTTCCCAATGCCTCAGTTTCCTCATCGGTAAAATGGGGATGAAATCCTCCTTCCTCCTACTTAGACTGCGAGCCCTGTATGGGACAGGGACTTTGTCCAAACTGATAAACTTGTAACTACCCCAGCACTTACAACAGTGCTTGATGTATTAGTAAGTGCTTAACAAATATCATTAAAAAAATTCAAACGCCGCAACTATAATTGGGTTATGAACTCACTAAAGGTAGGGATGTATCTTCTATTTCCTCTATAATGCCAAACATCATCTAGTAGAGTCGTTTGTAAACAGCAAGCACTTACTAAAACCCTCTGGTTTTCTCTGAGTGGGGCTCTAAGTGACATGTGATCTCCTACTCTGGTCAATCATTCAATCAACTGTATTTACTGAACACCTACCAGTTATAATAATATTAATGATAATGATGGTATTTGTTAAGTGCTTACTATGTGCCAAACACCGTTCTAAGCACTGAATCCGAGCACTGTATGAAGTGCTTGGGAGAGGTCAATAGAATTTGTAAATAATAAATAAATAAATAATGATGGCATTTATTAAGCACTTACTATGTGTAAAGCACTGTTTTAAGCATTAGGGAGGTTACAAGGTGATCAGGTTGTCCCACAGGGGGCTCACAGTCAATCCCCATTTTACAGATGAGGTAACTGAGGCACAGAGAAGTTAAGTGACTTACCCAAAGTCACACAGCTGACAATTGGCAGAGCTGGGATTCGAACCTCTGACTCCAAAGTCCGGGCTCTTTCCACTGAGTCATGCTGCTTCCCTATAGAAATGATCCCTGCCACCAATGAGTTGCTGATCTAACAGGGAAGTTAGTTTTTTTTAATGGTATTTATTAAGCGCTTATTATAGTCCTGGAGCTCTACTAAGCTCTGGAGTAGATACAAAGTTAGACAAAGTTCATGTCCCACATGGGCTTACAGTCTTAATCCCCATTTTACAGATGGAGTAACTAAGGCACAGAGAAGTGAAGTGACTTGTCCAAGGTCACACAGCAGACAAGTCACAGAGCTGGGGTTCGAACCCTGGTCCTCTGACTTCCAGGGCTTCGCTCTTTCCACCAGGCCACCCTGTTTCTTAAATGTTGCCAAGTGATTCCCCTTCGAAGTTATTTATTATTTCTTAAATGATGCATAGAGGAGTTAGCTCAGATCCTTTGACTTTCAGAATAAAAACAAGGACATACTTTGCGTCCATTTGGCATCAACCAATGTCTTAAATTCAAATGTGGCACCAACTGGATTCTTCGTCTTCCCTCATCCTCTAGACTGTAAACTCCTTGTACCCTCCCAAGAGCTCAGTACAGTGCGCGCAGTAAGCACTCAATAAATACGACTGATTTGATCTTCCCTTCTAAAGTTCCTCCTTTGCATCCCATCTTTTCCTATTGCCTGTTCCTCTCTTCCTTAACTTTGTAGATAAGGTTTCTGATTTCACTCAATCAGAGAAGCAGCATGGCTCAGTAGAGAAGCAGCATGGCTCAGTGGAAAGAGCATGGGCTTTGGAGTCAGAGGTCATGGGTTCAAATCCTGCTCCGCCAATTGCCAGCTGTGTGACTTTGGGCAAGTCACATAACTTCTCTGTGCCTCAGTTACCTCATCTGGAAAATGGGGATTAAGACTGTGAGCCCCATGTGGGACAACCTGATCACCTTGTAACCTCCCCAGCACTTAGAACAGTGCCTTGCACATAGTAAGCACTTAATAAATGCTATAAAAAAATCATGTAACTACTCTGGTGAAAGAAATTGGATGAAAAAAACATAGGCTGCTGCTTCACAAGTAGAACTGTTCTTTATAAATCTAATCCTCTGCTTATATGTCTTTCTGACCTCCCAAAGCAGTCAATCAACCAATTGACCAGTGGTATTTATTGAGCACTTACTGTGTGCAGAACACTGTCTTACGGTGTGCAGAGCACTGTAATATGCCCTTGGGAGAGCACAAGAGAAGCAGTGAGGCCTGTGGAAAGAGTACAGACTTGAGAGTCAGAGGACCTAGGTTCTAATCCCTACTCTGTCACAAATCTGCTGTGCGACCTTGGTCAAATCACTTCACTTCTCCGGTCCTCAGCTACCTCATCTGTAAAATGGGAATTAAATTCTACTCCCCTGTATTTAGACTGTGAGCCCCATGTGGGACAGGGACTGTGTCCAACATAATTAACTTGAATCTACCCCAGAACAGTGTTTGGTACATAGTAAGTGCTTAATAAGGAACATAATTATTATCGTGATAATTATTGCGATATAACAGAGTTGGGTAGACACATTCCCTGCCAGTGACGAGCTTACGGTCTGCAGAAAACTCCAGTGCAGTCGACATTTCCAGTGAAGAGGGTGAAGGATATAGAATTTGACTCCTATCAAACTCCTGCACTTCCATAGAATAGAACATGAAAAAAGCACTTACACTGATAATGACTCAAGAACTGACTCAGGACTTCATGCGTTTGTTTAACCAGACAAATCGCTCCACCAAGAATGTGGATTGCTAGTGGGGGAGGTAGAGGAATGGTAATGTAACTACTTAGCATGCCTGAGTCCAATCCATTTTCAGAATTAACCAGAGAAGTGCTCTGCACACAGCAAGCGCTCGATAAATACCATTGATTGATTGACCGAACGCAGAGTGAAGCCCTTTTAGTTTCATTTTGCACTTGCATCGGTTCAAGTTTTCAACCAAGCTCGGGGAACGAAATGATGAAAGCACCAGCAGAAAAATTGTTCCCCAAATGACCAACTTTGCACGTAGTAAGCGCTCAATAAATACGACTGATGATGATGCTCGTTTTTCTATGGAAAATACAACCCACACCTCCTGTAGCTCGTAGTTTCTGACATCTGTATGTTTACAAACTCCTATAAGAAGAACAGCCTAGTCTAATGACCTCATCAGGACCTGGTCACCAGACAGAATAATTGGACTTTGAACCCTTTCATTACAAGGAAGCTTTGGACATTGTAACACAGTGATAAAAATAAACCTTTCAGTGTACAAAACTATAAATATCCTTAGGCATAATGTTTGGAGTTACTACAGCTAAGTCCTCCATCTCAGAATGCAGATGGTGTGTGTTTTTGCATAGTTCAAAGTTGTCGATGTGCTGGTTTTGTCCATTTTCACAAGGGAATGTGCCTGTTTCTTGTAGTCTGTACTCTCCCAAGCGCTTAGTACAGTGCTCTGAATGCAGTAAGCGCTCAATAAATATGATCGAATGGGTGGACTTTATAAACCAGCTTTCTCTGGGGATTTTGAAGTGCTTTTTGGTAGTGTCCAGTTTGTCTTCATCCTGCAGTGGGGAGAAGGGGGTGGGGGAGGTTATTTTATTTGCCAGACTTGGAGACACAGGGAAGGTCAGTGGGCTCCCTGCTCTGCAATTCGATGGGAAATCCAGGAATAAGATCTGAAGCTTCCCAACTCCGATTGATAGCCGGGACCCAAAGCTAGTTTTCTTTCTCCTCCGTTCTGTAGAATGCCGAATATCCTACTGCTTAGCCCCGAGAAGAATTTGCTACAATACTTCTTTCTGAGAGTAGCAGAAAGAGCTAAATCTATTGGTTGGTGTCCATATGGGACACGGACAGCATGCAACTTAATGGACCCCAGCACTTGGAACAGTGCTTACTGAATACCACAAAAAGAAAAAAAACATTTTTGCAACGGTATTTTAAAATTGTCTTAATCTTTTTGGACCGTAATTCTTTTAACAGGGCCCTTTAATGGGTAGTAATTATGGTAGTAGTGGTAGTAGTAGCCGTAATGGTATTTATTAAGCACCTGCTGATTGTAGTGCGTTGTACTAAGCACTTGGGAAAGTAACCCAGAGCAAAAGACACATTTCGTGCCCACAAGGAGTGTGCAACTTAATGGATCGTGATGGCATCTTTAGAGAATTAAAGTGGAAATGTGGAAGACTTAAATGAACAAGTCAGGGCAAAATTTTCAACCACAGGGGTTCCCTAGCTCTCAAAATGAATTACACAACTACAAACTACATTCTGTGAAAAAGTGAACACTTTATAGAGTATTTAGTGCAGGAGTTATCTAAAAAATGGAGTAGCTTGACAAGTATTTTTTTAAAGTTACCTGGAAAATGCATGTTTTAAATTGCCTTGATGCACTATTGGATATTCTTCTCTATGGTACAGTGGAAAAATAGGTCCAAACAATAAAATGGAAAGTTACACTGATTATACACTTTCTAAAAATAAATATATAGATATACTCAAAGTCCTCTCCACATAAAAATCAATTACAAAAAATACAATATTTACAAAACACAAAATACACATATAATACAAAACAAGTTGAATATTGTGAATACAGTTTTGAACAAAAAGGCTTCCTCACCAAACTCACCTTTCGCTTCCCTTCCCTTATAATAATAATAATAATAATGATGATGGTATTTAAGTGCTTACTATGTGCAAAGCACTGTTCTAAGCACTGGGGAGATTATAAGGTGATCAGGTTGTCCCATGAGGGGCTCACAGTCTTAATCCTCATTTTACAGATGAGGTAACTGAGGCCCAGAGAAGTTAAGTGACTGGCCCAAAGTCACACAGCTGACAATTGGCCGAGCCGTGATTTGAACCCCTGACCTCTGACTCCTTACTTTGGTTCTGATTTTTGTAAAACACATCAAATCCCGGCTCCACCACCTAATAATAACTGTGGTACTTATGTGCATTTTCCAGAGAAGTGAAGTGACTGGATCAAGGTCACACAGCAGAGAGGCGGTGGAGCCGGGCCTGTGCTCTATACATTAAGACATGCTGCCTGTCTCCTGTGTTACCTTGGGCAAGTCGATTCACTAAATCATGGGGATTTAGTCTGTGAGCCCCATGTGGGACATGGACTGTGTCCAACCTGATTAACATATATCTACCCCCGGAGCCTAGTACAGTGTCAGGTACATAGTAAGCACTTAACAAATACCATAAAAAAGAGAAAAACTTGAAAGTGCTGTTTGGTGAACAACCTCCAAAGGTTGTCGCCTGTCCTGTAGTAGTATCTGGTATCTCGTATGACCAAACTGGCTGATGATGACCTTTCTTTGCTGAAACAATAGTAATAATGATAATAATAATCATACTCATTAAGTGCTCACTCTGTGCCAAGCACTGTTCTAAGCCCTGGGGTAATAATAATAATAATAATGGTATTTGTTAGGTGCTATGTGTAAATCACTGTTCAAAGCACTTGGGGGGGATACAAAGTGATCAGGTTGTCCCATGTGGGGCTTACAGTCTTAATCCCCATTTTACAGATGAAGGAACTGAGGCACAGAGAAGTGAAATGACTTGCCCAAGGTCACACAGCTGACAAGTGGAGGAGCCGGGATTCATAGATACAAGCTAATCGGGTTGGATGCAGTCCCTGTCCCACATGAGGCTCACACTCTTATCCCTATTTTACAGATGAGGTAACTGAGGCCTAGAGAAGTGAACTAACTTGCTCAAGGTCCCACAGCAGTCAAGGGGCAGGGCCGGGATTAGAATCCAGGTCCTTCTGACCTCCAGGCCCGTGCTCTATTCATTAAGCCACGCCACTTCTCCAGCCCCTGTATCCATGGATACAGATGGGATCCAGAGCTAGATCCCAATCCGGGCAAGTCACTTCACTTCTCTGGGCCTCAGTTCCCTCATCTGCCAAATGGGGTTTAAGTCTGTGAGCCCCATGTGGGACAGGGACTGCGTCCAACCCGATTTTGCTTGTATCCACCCTAGTGCTTAGTACAGTGCCTGACACATAGTAAGCGCTTAACAAGTACCATAATTATTATTGTTATTATTATAAAGAATAAGGGGGGACGGGCCTGGCTGCTATACTGACAAGCCATTCCTTGTCTCCATTCCTGAAAGTTCTCCCAGCTCTGGGAGAACCTCTGGAACTTCTAGGGTGAGAGTTCAAGAAGCACCGTGGTTCAGTGGAAAGAGCCCGGGCTTTGGAGTCAGAGGTCATTGGTTCAAATCCCGGCTCCGCCAATTGGCAGCTGTGTGACCTTGGGCAAGTCACTTAACTTCTCTTGGCCTCAGTTATCTCATCTGTAAAATGGGGATTAAGACTGTGAGCCCCCCGTGAGACAACCTGATCACCTTGTAACTTTCCCAGTGCTTAGAACAGTGCTTTGCACATAGTAAGCCCTTAATAAATGCCATCAAAAAAAAAAAAAGGGCCCAGATTCTTATCCCGGCTCTGTCCATGTCTGCTGTGTGACCTTGGTCAATTCACTTCACTTTTCTGTGCCTCAGTTACCTCATTTGCAAAACAAGGATTATGATTCTGAGCCCTCTATGGGACAGGGACTGTATCCAACCTGATTAGCTTAGCTCTACCCCAGAGTTTAGAATGGTGCCTTGAACATAATAAGCACTTAACAAATACCACAGTTATTATTGTTAGATGTCTGTTCCCCCTGGAGTTGAGGGTCATAAACAGAGAGAGGCCACTGTTCACGTATCCTAGATCATTCTGCTCTCCTGGACCCTTTTCTGGGGAAAAATATAATAATAATAATAATAATAGCATTGATTAAGCACTTACTATGTGCAAAGCACTGTTCTAAGAGCTGGGGAGGTTACAAGGTGATCAGGTTGTCCCAAGGGGGCTCACAGTCTTAATCCCCATTTTACAGATAAGGTACTCAGGCCCAGAGAAGTTAAGTGACTTGCCCAAAGTCACACAGCTGACAATTGGCGGAACCAGGATTTGAACCTATCATCTCTGACTCCAAAGCCCGTTCTCTTTCCATTGAGCCACGCTGCTTCTCTAAAGGCACTGATTATCCTTGTTTATCCTTAGCTTTCTGGAGCTCTTGGAATATAGCTTTTCAAAAAAATCAGGGCTGCCCAAGAGGATAGCGAAGAACAGCTGCCTTAGACGTTAAGCCTTGACATTGACCTAAATAAAGAAAAGGGACAAGCATTTCCTAGTGGTTTCAAAGATACCACTGTACTGTAGGGGTGGCACAAAACGCTCAATGGCACTGCAGAGCGGGTACTGTGGCAATAACTCACTTCACACTACAGTCTGGAAGAAATCGGCAAAGGTTGAGTCGCAGCCAAATGAGTTCTGCCGTTGTCGATCAGTCCGCCGCTCTTGGACTTTCCAAGAGCAAAATCCCCTAACTCGCTCTCCACATCTGATTCTGGCTTGCACTGGAAATTCATTCATTCATTCAATCGTATTTATGGAGCGCTTACTTTGTGCAGAGCACTGTACTAAGCGCTTGATGTCCTCCCCGAGCCAGGATACCATTAAGGAGGGTCATTGGAAGCTTCGTCCTTCGGGTCTAATTCACTACGGTCATTTCCCCACCATCTCCTCAGTAGATTTTTTTTTTTCCACCAACTGCTGAAGACCTTATGGGCCCTCTTGACCTTTGACCCAAGGAAGGAGCCTTCTTCTGGGGCATGGCAGGAAAATCACACTTTCTTCTGCACTCGCTGAAAGCCAGAGAACTGAAAACGTTCCCGTGAGTTTTTAGTTTGTAGTTCTTCTCGATGTAACCAGAATCGGAGGATGTCTTCATTCTGATGAGGGTGGAAAGCAGAGATGTTAGTCTCCTGCTGAAATATTAAAACTTGAAATCAGACATTTCCAGCCAAGCTGGTTTCTCTTTCCAGAGCTGCCCTCACAGGCCTCTGATGTGGGCACATTCTAATTAATTTCTTTTTAATTAAAAAAAGAGAAAAGCTTCAGTGACTAATGATAATAATAATGAAAGTAAGAATAATAATGATAACGGTATTTGTTAAGCGCTTACTATGGGTCAAGATAGATGTGAGCTAATTCATTCATTCATACAATGAAGCAGCGTGGCTTAGTGGAAAGAGCCACGGGCTTGGGAGTCACAGGTCGTGGGTTCTAATTCCGCTCTGCCGCTTGTCAGCTGTGTGATTTTGGACAAGTCACTTAACTTCTCTGTGCCTCAGTCACCTCATCTATAAAATGGGGTTTGAGACTGTGAGCCCCAAGTGGGACAACCTGATTACCTTGTATCTTCCCCAGTGCTTAAAACAGTGCTTGGCACATGGTAAGCACTTAATGAGCCCGCTGTTGGGTAGGGACTGTCTCTATATGTTGCCAACTTGTACTTCCCAAGTGCTTAGTACAGTGCTCTGCACACAGTAAGCGCTCAATAAATATGAATGAATGAATGAAAGAACAAATGCCATCATTATTATTATTATTGTTACAAGCTAACCAGGTTGGACACAGTCCCTTTCTCATTGGGAGCTCACAGCCTTAATCCCCATTTACAGATGAGGAAACTGAGGCTCAGAGCAGTTAAATGACTTGCCCAAGGTCACATAGCAGATAGCAGAGTCTGGATTAGGCCCCAGTACCTTCTGCCTAGAAAGCAGACCTCGATTTCTAGCAGACACAGGTGTTTTCCTCTCTATAGTCCCTTCAGTGGACTTTTTTGACTTATGTGATATTTTTCTCACTCAGCGTCTTCATGTAAAGTGGAGGGAACCTGAAATATTAATGAAGCACTCCCTGCCTTAGGGGCAGAAGCTTTTCTCAGAAGAATGGTCACACAATGTTCCGAGGACAGGGGAATATCAGAAGAAACAAAGAGATCTCATCATTTCGAGTAAACTCAAGTACCAGATGAAATACCGGAGTACCAGATGGGTTTTCCGGCTTTTGGAGCGGCTGATTTGAGTCCATTTGCTGATGTGAGCTCATTACTGATAAGTACCGACCCCTCTGTCTAGACAAAGACAGAGGAAGCAGAACAGACAACTTCTTTTTCCAGCTTGACTGGCTCATCTCGGCAGTGTTTACACTTCAGTTTTTGCAAATGCTTTTGGCAGCATTAAGGGCCAATTCTCTATCTCAGTTGGAATCAAGACCTTAGAGGGGCAAGTCTTTAGATCATTGACTGGGGAAGGTGGCTGGGGAATTTGCATTTCGGATATCTAGTCTTTTTTCCCCTAAGTTCACGCACGATCCACTTGCAACTTGGTTAATCAGGATTTTTAGGAGGTAGATTTTAAAGGCATTCCTTAATAGATTTTCCTTCTAGAAAACTTTAGTTACAACAGTTGTTGTATAAAGCTAATAAACTTGCAAAGGTAAAGCTTTACTTGGGGATTTCCCCAGTCTGACTAACGCTCTAAGTGGATTCTAGTTTCAAGGGCCAGTGAGGACAGTTGAAAGTAGCATGCCAATGATCAAGAATTATAAAATATATGGAACAGTGAAATGCAAAAAAAAATTTATTACCAGACTATAGCAGATGGAAATAATAGGAGTGCACACCCATACGCGCACACACACACATGCACACACACCTACAAATATTTTTTCAAGCTTTGTTATGTGCTGTAGAAGGAGTGTTTGAATATTAAACCATTGCTTTCATCAACAGAAGCATCTGAGAACAAAATACAATTGTTTCCTCAGCCTAGAAATATGGCTGTTGCAATTCCCCAAGCACTTCCTTCCTTAAAAAACAAAAACAAAAAGAAAAAAACAATCAACCGATGTAAATCAAATGAGGTGTACCCACTTGTCCTCCTCCCTATTTCAGGTAAAGGAGTTTTTTTTCCCACTGTAGTTTCTCTCAACTTCCAAAACAAGGAGACAATCCTCTGTGATCACATAGCTGTTTCTACTAAACCTGAGAAACAGCAAAGTTGAACGCAAAGTTTGCTAACACCCTAATAAAAAGTTAAGGAACGAGTAACTCCAGAGGACAGAGTCCATTATTACTCTGCAAGTTACAGACCATGTTTTCCGATGGTCTGGATTATTACTTCCCTTCAGGAAATTTCCCGAGTTGCAGTTCAAGGCTGGAGGCTTTGGCCTGGTTCCTGGCTTCTCTGCTCACCCCGGAAGGATTTCATGCTATGAATCCCTGGGGGGTGATTTTGTAATTTTGCGCTATCTAAGGTCCAGAGGGAAGGAGGAACTGAATATTTCAAGGGAAACCTCCATCATTTGCTATTGATTCTATGTGCCAAGCCCTTGGGGAGATACAAGATCATCAGCTCAATCACAGTTCCTGTCCACAGTATGAGAGGGAAGGAGAATAGGTATCTTCGCCCCCTTTGACAGTTGAGGAGACTGAGGCACTGATTCATTCATTCAATCATATTTAGTTTTTATTATTATTTTTGTAATGGCATTTATTAAGCATTTACTATATGCAACACACTGTTCTAAGCGCTGGGGAGGTTACAAGGTGATCAGGTTGTCCCACGTGGGGCTCACAGTCTTAATCCTCATTTTACAGATGAGGTAACTGAGGCCCGAGAAGTTAAGTGACTTGCCCAAAGTCACACAGCTGACAGGTGGCGGAGCCGGAATTTGAACCCATGGCCTCTTACTCCAAAGCCTGGGCTCCTTCCACTGAGCCACGCTGCTTAGCGCTTACTGTGTGCAGAGCACTGTACTAAGCACTTAATGAGTGAAGGGTCTATTTATGATATTTGTTAAGCACTTACTGTGTGCCAGACACGGCTCCAAGCTCTTTCAAGGTAATCAGATTGGCCACAGTCCATGTCTCACATTGGGCTCACAGTCCAAATCCCCATTATTTACAGATGAGGAAATTGAGGCCCAGAGAAATGAAGTGACTTGTCCAAGGTCAGCCAGCAGACAAGTGGCGGAGTTAGGATTAGAACCCCGGTCCTTATGACTCCCAGTCCTGTGATCTTCCCACTAGGCCACACTGCCCGAGCCTGCCTCTCTGTGGGACTACAAGTGTGTGCATACATGGGTCATACAGTGCATGCGAGTGCCTGGCATGTAAGAATAATAATAACAGTAATGATGGTATTTATTAAGCACTTACTCTGTGCAAAGCACCGTTCTAAGTGCTGAGGAGGTTACAAGGTGATCAGGTTGTCCCACGGGGGCTCACAGTCTTAATCCCCATTTTACAGATGAGGTAACTGAGGCACAGAGAAGTGAAGTGACTTGCCCAAAGTGACACCAAGTCACACTCTGTTCTTAATGCTCCCATTCATTCATTCATTCATTCATTCAATCGTATTAATTGAGCGCTTACTGTGTGCAGAGCACTGTACTAAGCGCTTGGGAAGTACAAGTTGGCAACATCTAGAGACGGTCCCTACCCGACAGTGGGCTCACAGTCTAGAAGGGGGAGACAGAGAACAAAACAAAACAAAAATAAAATAAATAGAATAAATATGTACAAATTAAATAAATAGAGTAATAAATATGTACAAACATATATACATCTATACGGGTGCTGTGGGGAGGGGAAGGAGGTAAGGCAGGGGGGATGGGGAGGGGGAGGAGGGGAAGAGGAAGGAGGGGGCTTAGTCTGGGAAGGCCTCCTGGAGGAGGTGAGCTCTCAGTAAAATAATAATAATGGCATTTATTAAGCGCTTACTATGTGCAAAGCACTGTTTTAAGTGCTGGGGAGGTTACAAGGTGATCAGGTTGTCCCATGGGGGGCTCACAGTTTTAATCCCCATTTTACAGATGAGGGAACTGAGGCCCAGAGAAGTTAAGTGACTTGCCCAAAGTTACACAGCTGACAGTCGGCGGAGCTGGGATTTGAACCCCTGACCTCTGACTCTAAAGCCTGGGCTCTTTCCACTGAGCCATGCTGCTTCTTCTTCAGTAGGACTTTGAAGGGAAGTAGGGCTTTGAGTCTCCTAGGGAACAGTCAGACAGTCAATCGTATTTATCGGGTGCTTTTTGTGCACAGAGAGCTGTACTAAGCACTTAAGAGAGTCCAACAGAACAGTAGAACAGACACATTCCCTTCTTGGGTTTGCCATTCCTTCCACCACTCTTGTTTGTGCTCTGCTGTTTTTCATTACCCTTCTCTAGATTGTAAGTTCATTATGGGCAGGGAATACGTCTGCTAATTCTGTTGGGTCGTACTCTCCCAAGCGCTTAGTACAGTGCTCTGCACATAGTAAGCACTCAGTAAAAGCCATTGAGTGATTGATGATTGATTGGTTGAAGATTGATCAATGGATCACCCTCCCCAGGCATCATGTCCCATCCAGCCTAAACCTGTTTCCTCCCCACCTCCCCATTGCTACTCCTGAGTGTCCCTGGTTCACTCTCCTCTCGCGCTCGAGAGCTCAGAAGGTCTGGGCTCTAGTCTAAACCCTGTCACTGGCCTGCTGGGTGACCTTGGGAAAGTCACTTACCCTCTCTGGGCCTCAGTTTTCTCATCTGTCAAATGGGGGTGATAATAATACCTGTGTCTCCCTACCTGAAAAAGATGTTGTGAAGTTAAAATGAGACAATGGATGTGAAAGCACTTCGGAAAAATTAAAGGGCTGTATGAAAAAGAAGGTATTATTATTCTTATTATCATTGTTATTATCCGTCTCCTCCAGGGCGATGGTCCCATTTTCTCAGCGGGCCTGGGAATCATGCCTGTGCCCGTCCTAATGGTTGCATCACCTTGCCGGTCACCACACTTTTTCCTGCCTCCCGTGGCCCCACGTGGGTAGGGTATTTGCTACCCTCCTCGTCTCCCCCTTTTCACCTCCCCTCACCTCTCCAGCAGATCTGAGCATCTCACCCCCATCCTGCTTCATCTGGAACCCTGAATCCCTCCGTAGCCTGGGATGGACTCTCTGTTTTGACTTTGCTTTTTGAAATCAGAAGAATTGGCCGACGTCAGCGTTTGCTGTGACTTATTCCTACGTCATTTAATCTAGTCTGTCTAAATGCAATTTAGTCCAGGGAGAAGCAGCTTGGCTTAGTAGAAAATGCTCTGAATGGAGAACTCTAGAATGGGCTCTAGTTGGGTCTGCTCTGTGACCTTGGCAAGTCACTTAACTTTCACTGAATCATTCAGTCTTATTTATGGAGCGTTTACTGTGTGTCGAGGACTACCTTGTACCAGTCCCAGTGTTTAGAACAGTGCTTGGCACATAGTAAGCGCTTAACAAATAGTATTATTATTATTATTGCTAAGCTCTAGGGAGAGTATCATCATCATCATCATCAATCGTATTTATTGAGCGCTTACTATGTGCAGAGCACTGTACTACGCGCTTGGGAAGTACAAATTGGCAACACATAGAGACAGTCCCTACCCAACAGTGGGCTCACAGTCTAAAAGGGGGAGACAGAGAACAAAACCAAACATACCAACAAAATAAAATAAATAGGATAGATATGTACAAGTAAAATCAATCAATAAATAAATAGAGTAATAAATATGTACACCATAACATCTGTATAATGGGGAGAAGATACATATCTTCTTCCCTCTTAGACTGTGAGCCCTATGTGGGCTAGGAACTGTATCCAGCCTGATTATCTTGTATCTATCAATTAGCCAATCAATAGCATTGATTGAGCTTTCATTACGATTGAATGAATGAATGAATGGGCACAGACTTTGGAAACTTCTCTACGATAGAGTGGGAAGACTTGATCGCTGCCCAGAAAGGAGTTAACAGTCAATCAATTAATGGTATTTATTGAGTTTTTACTGTGTGCACAGCACTGTAATCAAGTTGGTAGACTTGTTCCCTGGCCGCAATGAGCTCCCAGTGTTCAGTCTACAGCCCACCTCAGCACTTGGTACACAGTGCGTGCTGAATAAATGTCTTGTCATTAGCTGTGCTTGGCACATAGTAAGTGCTTAACTAACACCATGATTATTATCGAGTGGAAATGGGAAACAGCATGGCCTAGTGGATAGAGCCCGGGCCTGGAGATCAGAAGGATCTGGGTTCAAATTCCGGCTCCAGCACTTGTTTGCCCTGTGACTTTCGGTAAATCACTTCACATCTCTGGGCCTCAATTCCCTCATCTGTAAAATGGTGATTAAGACTGTGAGCCCCACGTGGGACAGGGACTGTGTCCAACCCGATTTTGCTTGTATCCACCCCACTGCTTAATGCAGTGCCTGGCACAGAGCAAGCACTTAGCAAATACCACAATAACAATGATAGCTATTATTATTATTATTGTTATTTTCAGTCTAAATAACAGGGTAAAACAACAATGTGGACCTGCTATGAAAATAGCAAATGCATACACCCTATCTAATCAGCGTTAAGAAGAAACACCCAAGACAAATAAAGAAATGTAAGGATGTTTGCGTCAAACCTCCTAAACTCTGTTTCCACTGTACTTACCCAGAACAAGATTATGAGATGCTTTGGTGTTCCCTTGGCAAAGCAAAGAGAAGCTCACAACAATGAATTTGTTCACCTTTACCATTAAAATGACAGGCTTCAAATACCAAGTTGTACGTTCTGTTCTTTTGCCTAATTTAAAAAGATTCATCAAGCCTCAAAAAGGGCAGTCACTTAAAGACTGAATCATTTTAGCAGATTAATACTTTGGCCCTGGGCTAAAAAAAGATCGTGTCACCCTCTAGATGCTAGCAGATTTAATTTTTGTTAATCCGGGTGGAAATGTTCTATTTATTCTATTCAACATCTAAATCCTATGCTGACCTTTAAATTGAATAGCAAAGCAAAAGCCAACCTGCAAAGCCTGTCTGTTTGGATCGCCAATCCACATGTTCTACTATTATTTTCCACATCCCTAAAACATTCTGGTTTTCCTGCCACCATTTGTAAAATTGTAAAAACAATTCAAACATCTGCTACCCTGTTTTATAGTTTTCAAGCGCTTAATATAGCATCGTGTTCCTAAAGGGTGCTCAGTAAATAGTAATATTAATATTTCCTCTTTGCTGCTCTAGTCTTGTTTTTAATTCAGAGGAGAGGCCAGTGATAGCTGGTATCTTTTCGTTGTAAAGGAATCTGGTTTCTGAGGTAACTTCTGGATGTATCTATTAGCAAAAATGACAATAATAACAATCATGGTGTTGATTATGTGCTCACTTTGAGAGAAACAGTGGGGTAGAAACAAGATTATGAGATCAGAAATGATTCTGTCTCACACAGGGCTCGTTATCCCCATTTTCCTGATGGGAAAACTGAAGGCCAGAAAAGTTAGGTGACTTGGCCAAGGTCACCCGAAGACTGGTAGTAGAGTAGGGTCTCCTGACCTCTTGTTCTGCGTTTGCCCCGGGTCTTGCCTTGTGGAAATTCAGTAGGGCCACGGCATGAGCTTGTGAGATCATGTCTGTTTGTTTCAGTGGTCCAAGGGATTATTAATAATAATAATAAT